>NW_026137655.1:2618145-3272682 GCF_019393585.1 Leptopilina boulardi | reverse complement strand
AAAAAATGTATGGCACACTTTTTGATTGGTCCAGCGGATGCTGAGCTACACTCAAATAAATTTCGGAAAAATTTTTGAAAAATTAAATTTTCGAGATAATCGTTCCGGAATACCATAACTGTCTTTAGCAAATAGTAGCGAACAAAAAATGTATGGCGCACTTTTTAATTGGTCCAGCGGATGCTGAGCTACACTCAAATAAATTTCGGAAAAATTTTTGAAAAATTAAATTTTCGAGATAATCGTTCCGGAATACCATAACTGTCTTTAGCAAATAGTAGCGAACAAAAAATGTATGGGGCACTTTTTAATTGGTCCAGCGGATGCTGAGCTAAAGTAAAAAACAAATTCGGAAAAAATTACGAAAAATTAAATTTGCGAGATAATCGTTCGGCAATATTGCCAATAAAATTCGGAAAAAGTTTCGAACAAAAAATGTATGGCACACTTTTTGATTGGTCCAGCGGATGCTGAGCTACACTAGAAAACAAATTTGGAAAAATTTTCAAAAAATTAAATTCGCTAGATAATCGTTCGGGAATACGGCCATAGTTATTAGAAGAAATTTCTGAACAAAAAATGTATGGCGCACTTTTTGATTGGTCCAGCGGATGCTGAGCTACACTAGAAAACAAATTTGGGAAAAATTTAGAAAAATTAAATTCGCTAGATAATCGTTCGGGAATACGGCCATAGTTATTAGAAGAAAGTTCTGAACAAAAAATGTATGGCACACTTTTTGATTGGTCCAGCGGATGCTGAGCTACACTAGAAAACAAATTTGGAAAAATTTCCGAAAGATTAAATTCGCGAGATAATGTCTCTGGAATACGGCCATAGTTATTAGAAGAAAGTTCTGAACAAAAAATGTATGGCGCACTTTTTGATTGGTCCAGCGGATGCTGAGCTACACTCAGATAAATTTTTTAAGAATTTTTGAAAAATTTAAATTTTCGAGATAATCGTTCCGGAATACCATAACTGTCTTTAGCAAATAGTAGCGAACAAAAAATGTATAGGGCACTTTTTAATTGGTCCAGCGGATGCTGAGCTAAAGTAAAAAACAAATTCGGAAAAAATTACGAAAAATTAAATTTGCGAGATAATCGTTCGGCAATATTGCCAATAAAATTCGGAAAAAGTTTCGAACAAAAAATGTATGGCACACTTTTTGATTGGTCCAGCGGATGCTGAGCTACACTCAAATAAATTTCGGAAAAATTTTTGAAAAATTAAATTTTCGAGATAATCGTTCCGGAATACCATAACTGTCTTTAGCAAATAGTAGCGAACATAAAATGTATGGCGCACTTTTTAATTGGTCCAGCGGATGCTGAGCTACACTCAAATAAATTTCGGAAAAATTTTTGAAAAATTAAATTTTCGAGATAATCGTTCCGGAATACCATAACTGTCTTTAGCAAATAGTAGCGAACAAAAAATGTATGGGGCACTTTTTAATTGGTCCAGCGGATGCTGAGCTAAAGTAAAAAACAAATTCGGAAAAAATTACGAAAAATTAAATTTGCGAGATAATCGTTCGGCAATATTGCCAATAAAATTCGGAAAAAGTTTCGAACAAAAAATGTATGGCACACTTTTTGATTGGTCCAGCGGATGCTGAGCTACACTAGAAAACAAATTTGGAAAAATTTTCAAAAAATTAAATTCGCTAGATAATCGTTCGGGAATACGGCCATAGTTATTAGAAGAAATTTCTGAACAAAAAATGTATGGCGCACTTTTTGATTGGTCCAGCGGATGCTGAGCTACACTAGAAAACAAATTTGGGAAAAATTTAGAAAAATTAAATTCGCTAGATAATCGTTCGGGAATACGGCCATAGTTATTAGAAGAAAGTTCTGAACAAAAAATGTATGGCACACTTTTTGATTGGTCCAGCGGATGCTGAGCTACACTAGAAAACAAATTTGGAAAAATTTCCGAAAGATTAAATTCGCGAGATAATGTCTCTGGAATACGGCCATAGTTATTAGAAGAAAGTTCTGAACAAAAAATGTATGGCGCACTTTTTGATTGGTCCAGCGGATGCTGAGCTACACTCAGATAAATTTTTTAAGAATTTTTGAAAAATTTAAATTTTCGAGATAATCGTTCCGGAATACCATAACTGTCTTTAGCAAATAGTAGCGAACAAAAAATGTATAGGGCACTTTTTAATTGGTCCAGCGGATGCTGAGCTAAAGTAAAAAACAAATTCGGAAAAAATTACGAAAAATTAAATTTGCGAGATAATCGTTCGGCAATATTGCCAATAAAATTCGGAAAAAGTTTCGAACAAAAAATGTATGGCACACTTTTTGATTGGTCCAGCGGATGCTGAGCTACACTCAAATAAATTTCGGAAAAATTTTTGAAAAATTAAATTTTCGAGATAATCGTTCCGGAATACCATAACTGTCTTTAGCAAATAGTAGCGAACAAAAAATGTATGGCGCACTTTTTAATTGGTCCAGCGGATGCTGAGCTACACTCAAATAAATTTCGGAAAAATTTTTGAAAAATTAAATTTTCGAGATAATCGTTCCGGAATACCATAACTGTCTTTAGCAAATAGTAGCGAACAAAAAATGTATGGGGCACTTTTTAATTGGTCCAGCGGATGCTGAGCTAAAGTAAAAAACAAATTCGGAAAAAATTACGAAAAATTAAATTTGCGAGATAATCGTTCGGCAATATTGCCAACAAAATTCGGAAAAAGTTTCGAACAAAAAATGTATGGCACACTTTTTGATTGGTCCAGCGGATGCTGAGCTACACTCAAATAAATTTCGGAAAAATTTTTGAAAGATTAAATTCGCGAGATAATGTCTCGGGAATACGGCCATAGTTATTAGAAGAAAGTTCTGAACAAAAAATGTATGGCGCACTTTTTGATTGGTCCAGCGGATGCTGAGCTACACTCAGATAAATTTTTTAAGAATTTTTGAAAAATTTAAATTTTCGAGATAATCGTTCCGGAATACCATAACTGTCTTTAGCAAATAGTAGCGAACAAAAAATGTATAGGGCACTTTTTAATTGGTCCAGCGGATGCTGAGCTAAAGTAAAAAACAAATTCGGAAAAAATTACGAAAAATTAAATTTGCGAGATAATCGTTCGGCAATATTGCCAATAAAATTCGGAAAAAGTTTCGAACAAAAAATGTATGGCACACTTTTTGATTGGTCCAGCGGATGCTGAGCTACACTCAAATAAATTTCGGAAAAATTTTTGAAAAATTAAATTTTCGAGATAATCGTTCCGGAATACCATAACTGTCTTTAGCAAATAGTAGCGAACAAAAAATGTATGGCGCACTTTTTAATTGGTCCAGCGGATGCTGAGCTACACTCAAATAAATTTCGGAAAAATTTTTGAAAAATTAAATTTTCGAGATAATCGTTCCGGAATACCATAACTGTCTTTAGCAAATAGTAGCGAACAAAAAATGTATGGGGCACTTTTTAATTGGTCCAGCGGATGCTGAGCTAAAGTAAAAAACAAATTCGGAAAAAATTACGAAAAATTAAATTTGCGAGATAATCGTTCGGCAATATTGCCAACAAAATTCGGAAAAAGTTTCGAACAAAAAATGTATGGCACACTTTTTGATTGGTCCAGCGGATGCTGAGCTACACTCAAATAAATTTCGGAAAAATTTTTGAAAGATTAAATTCGCGAGATAATGTCTCGGGAATACGGCCATAGTTATTAGAAGAAAGTTCTGAACAAAAAATGTATGGCGCACTTTTTGATTGGTCCAGCGGATGCTGAGCTACACTAGAAAACAAATTTGGGAAAAATTTAGAAAAATTAAATTCGCTAGATAATCGTTCGGGAATGCCGCCATAGTGATTAGAAGAAAGTTCTGAACAAAAAATGTATGGCGCACTTTTTGATTGGTCCAGCGGATGCTGAGCTACACTAGAAAACAAATTTGGGAAAAATTTAGAAAAATTAAATTCGCTAGATAATCGTTCGGGAATGCCGCCATAGTGATTAGAAGAAAGTTCTGAACAAAAAATGTATGGCGCACTTTTTAATTGGTCCAGCGGATGCTGAGCTACACTAGAAAACAAATTTGGAAAAATTTTCAAAAAATTAAATTCGCTAGATAATCGTTCGGGAATACGGCCATAGTTATTAGAAGAAATTTCTGAACAAAAAATGTATGGCGCACTTTTTGATTGGTCCAGCGGATGCTGAGCTACACTAGAAAACAAATTTGGGAAAAATTTAGAAAAATTAAATTCGCTAGATAATCGTTCGGGAATACGGCCATAGTTATTAGAAGAAAGTTCTGAACAAAAAATGTATGGCACACTTTTTGATTGGTCCAGCGGATGCTGAGCTACACTAGAAAACAAATTTGGAAAAATTTCCGAAAGATTAAATTCGCGAGATAATGTCTCTGGAATACGGCCATAGTTATTAGAAGAAAGTTCTGAACAAAAAATGTATGGCGCACTTTTTGATTGGTCCAGCGGATGCTGAGCTACACTCAGATAAATTTTTTAAGAATTTTTGAAAAATTTAAATTTTCGAGATAATCGTTCCGGAATACCATAACTGTCTTTAGCAAATAGTAGCGAACAAAAAATGTATAGGGCACTTTTTAATTGGTCCAGCGGATGCTGAGCTAAAGTAAAAAACAAATTCGGAAAAAATTACGAAAAATTAAATTTGCGAGATAATCGTTCGGCAATATTGCCAATAAAATTCGGAAAAAGTTTCGAACAAAAAATGTATGGCACACTTTTTGATTGGTCCAGCGGATGCTGAGCTACACTCAAATAAATTTCGGAAAAATTTTTGAAAAATTAAATTTTCGAGATAATCGTTCCGGAATACCATAACTGTCTTTAGCAAATAGTAGCGAACAAAAAATGTATGGCGCACTTTTTAATTGGTCCAGCGGATGCTGAGCTACACTCAAATAAATTTCGGAAAAATTTTTGAAAAATTAAATTTTCGAGATAATCGTTCCGGAATACCATAACTGTCTTTAGCAAATAGTAGCGAACAAAAAATGTATGGGGCACTTTTTAATTGGTCCAGCGGATGCTGAGCTAAAGTAAAAAACAAATTCGGAAAAAATTACGAAAAATTAAATTTGCGAGATAATCGTTCGGCAATATTGCCAATAAAATTCGGAAAAAGTTTCGAACAAAAAATGTATGGCACACTTTTTGATTGGTCCAGCGGATGCTGAGCTACACTAGAAAACAAATTTGGAAAAATTTTCAAAAAATTAAATTCGCTAGATAATCGTTCGGGAATACGGCCATAGTTATTAGAAGAAATTTCTGAACAAAAAATGTATGGCGCACTTTTTGATTGGTCCAGCGGATGCTGAGCTACACTAGAAAACAAATTTGGGAAAAATTTAGAAAAATTAAATTCGCTAGATAATCGTTCGGGAATACGGCCATAGTTATTAGAAGAAAGTTCTGAACAAAAAATGTATGGCACACTTTTTGATTGGTCCAGCGGATGCTGAGCTACACTAGAAAACAAATTTGGAAAAATTTCCGAAAGATTAAATTCGCGAGATAATGTCTCTGGAATACGGCCATAGTTATTAGAAGAAAGTTCTGAACAAAAAATGTATGGCGCACTTTTTGATTGGTCCAGCGGATGCTGAGCTACACTCAGATAAATTTTTTAAGAATTTTTGAAAAATTTAAATTTTCGAGATAATCGTTCCGGAATACCATAACTGTCTTTAGCAAATAGTAGCGAACAAAAAATGTATAGGGCACTTTTTAATTGGTCCAGCGGATGCTGAGCTAAAGTAAAAAACAAATTCGGAAAAAATTACGAAAAATTAAATTTGCGAGATAATCGTTCGGCAATATTGCCAATAAAATTCGGAAAAAGTTTCGAACAAAAAATGTATGGCACACTTTTTGATTGGTCCAGCGGATGCTGAGCTACACTCAAATAAATTTCGGAAAAATTTTTGAAAAATTAAATTTTCGAGATAATCGTTCCGGAATACCATAACTGTCTTTAGCAAATAGTAGCGAACAAAAAATGTATGGCGCACTTTTTAATTGGTCCAGCGGATGCTGAGCTACACTCAAATAAATTTCGGAAAAATTTTTGAAAAATTAAATTTTCGAGATAATCGTTTCGGAATACCATAACTGTCTTTAGCAAATAGTAGCGAACAAAAAATGTATGGGGCACTTTTTAATTGGTCCAGCGGATGCTGAGCTAAAGTAAAAAACAAATTCGGAAAAAATTACGAAAAATTAAATTTGCGAGATAATCGTTCGGCAATATTGCCAACAAAATTCGGAAAAAGTTTCGAACAAAAAATGTATGGCACACTTTTTGATTGGTCCAGCGGATGCTGAGCTACACTCAAATAAATTTCGGAAAAATTTTTGAAAGATTAAATTCGCGAGATAATCTCTCGGGAATACGGCCATAGTTATTAGAAGAAAGTTCTGAACAAAAAATGTATGGCGCACTTTTTGATTGGTCCAGCGGATGCTGAGCTAAAATAAAAAATAAATTCGGAAAAAATTACGAAAAATTAAATTTGCGAGATAATCGTTCGGCAATATTACCAATAAAATTCGGAAAAAGTTTCGAACAAAAAATGTATGGCACACTTTTTGATTGGTCCAGCGGATGCTGAGCTACACTCAAATAAATTTCGGAAAAATTTTTGAAAAATTAAATTTTCGAGATAATCGTTCCGGAATACCATAACTGTCTTTAGCAAATAGTAGCGAACAAAAAATGTATGGGGCACTTTTTAATTGGTCCAGCGGATGCTGAGCTAAAGTAAAAAACAAATTCGGAAAAAATTACGAAAAATTAAATTTGCGAGATAATCGTTCGGCAATATTGCCAATAAAATTCGGAAAAAGTTTCGAAGAAAAAATTTACGGCACACTTTTTGATTGGTCCAGCGGATACTGAGCTACACTCAGATAAATTTTTTAAAAAATTTTGAAAAATTAATTTTCGAGATAATTGTTCCGGAATACCATAACTGTCTTTAGCAAATAGTAGCGAACAAAAAATGTATGGCGCACTTTTTGATTGGTCCAGCGGATGCTGAGCTACACTAGAAAACTAATTTGGAAAAATTTCCAAAAGATTAAATTCGCGAGATAATGTCTCTGGAATACGGCCATAGTTATTAGAAGAAAGTTCTGAACAAAAAATGTATGGCGCACTTTTTAATTGGTCCAGCGGATGCTGAGCTAAAGTAAAAAACAAATTCGGAAAAAATTACGAAAAATTAAATTTGCGAGATAATCGTTCGGCAATATTGCCAATAAAATTCGGAAAAAGTTTGGAACAAAAAATGTATGGCACACTTTTTGATTGGTCCAGCGAATGCTGAGCTACACTCAGATAAATTTTTTTAAAAATTTTGAAAAATTAAATTTGCGAGATAATTAATCGGGAATACCGCCAAAGTCTTAACCCGGGAGTCTCGAACAAAAAATGTATGGGGCACTTTTTAATTGGTCCAGCGGATGCTGAGCTAAAATAAAAAACAAATTCGGAAAAAATTACGAAAAATTAAATTTGCGAGATAATCGTTCGGCAATATTGCCAATAAAATTCGGAAAAAGTTTCGAACAAAAAATGTATGGCACACTTTTTGATTGGTCCAGCGGATGCTGAGCTACACTCAAATAAATTTCGGAAAAATTTTTGAAAAATTAAATTTTCGAGATAATCGTTCCGGAATACCATAACTGTCTTTAGCAAATAGTAGCGAACAAAAAATGTATGGGGCACTTTTTAATTGGTCCAGCGGATGCGGAGCTAAAGTAAAAAACAAATTCGGAAAAAATTACGAAAAATTAAATTTGCGAGATAATCGTTCGGCAATATTGCCAATAAAATTCGGAAAAAGTTTCGAACAAAAAATGTATGGCACACTTTTTGATTGGTCCAGCGGATGCTGAGCTACACTAGAAAACAAATTTGGAAAAATTTCCGAAAGATTAAATTCGCAAGATAATGTTTCGGGAATACGGCCATAGTTATTAGAAGAAAGTTCTGAACAAAAAATGTATGGCGCACTTTTTGATTGGTCCAGTGGATGCTGAGCTACACTAGAAAACAAATTTGGAAAAATTTTCAAAAAATTAAATTCGCTAGATAATCGTTCGGGAATGCCGCCATAGTGATTAGAAGAAAGTTCTGAACAAAAAATGTAAGGCGCACTTTTTGATTGGTCCAGCGGATGCTGAGCTACACTCAGATATATTTTTTAAAAAATTTTGAAAAATTAAATTTGCGAAATAATTAATCGGGAAGACCGCCAAAGTCTTAACCCGGGAGTCATGAACAAAAAATGTATGGCGCACTGTTTGATTGGTCCAGCGGATGCTGAGCTACACTCAGATAAATTTTTGAAAAATTTTTGAAAAATTTAAATTTTCGAGATAATCGTTCCGGAATACCATAACTGTCTTTAGCAAATAGTAGCGAACAAAAAATGTATGGGGCACTTTTTAATTGGTCCAGTGGATGCTGAGCTAAAGTAAAAAACAAATTCGGAAAAAATTACGAAAAATTAAATTTGCGAGATAATCGTTCGGCAATATTGCCAATAAAATTCGGAAAAAGTTTCGAAGAAAAAATTTACGGCACACTTTTCGATTGGTCCAGCGGATGCTGAGCTACACTCAGATAAATTTTTTAAAAAATTTTGAAAAATTAATTTTGCGAGATAATTAATCGGGAATACCGCCAAAGTCTTAACCCGGGAGTCTCGAACAAAAAATGTATGGCGCACTTTTTGATTGGTCCAGCGGATGCTGAGCTACACTCAGATAAATTTTTTAAAAAATTTTGAAAAATTTAAATTTTCGAGATAATTGTTCCGGAATACCATAACTGTCTTTAGCAAATAGTAGCGAACAAAAAATGTATGGCGCACTTTTTGATTGGTCCAGCGGATGCTGAGCTACACTAGAAAACAAATTTGGAAAAAATTTAGAAAAATTAAATTCGCGAGATAATCGTTTGGGAATACCGCCAAAAAATTGAGCAAAAAGTCTCGAACAAAAAATGTATGGCGCACTTTTTGATTGTTCCAGCGGATGCTGAGCTACACTCACTAAAACTGGGGAAAAATTTTCGAAAAAAAAAATTTGTCAGATAATGACTCGGGAATAATGCCAAAAAATTGAGCAAAAAGTCTCGAACAAAAAATGTGTGGCGCACTTTTTGATTGGTCCAGCGGATGCTGAGCTACACTAGAAAACAAATTTTGAAAAAATTTAGAAAAATTAAATTTGGAGATAATCGTTCCGGAATACCGCCAATAAAATAAGGATAAAGTTTTGAACAAAAAATGTATTGCTCACTTTTAGATTGGTCCAGCGGATTCTCAGTTACACTCAAATAAATTTATGAAAAATTTTCGAAAAATTAAATTTTCGTGATAATCGTTCGGGAATACCGCCAAAGTGTTTAGAAAAAAGTCTGGAACAAAAAATGTATGGCGCACTTTTTGAATGGTCCAGCGGATGCTGAGCTAAACTAGAAAACAAATTCGGAAAAATTTTCGAAAAATTAAATTCGCGAGATAATCCTTCGGGAGTACCGCCAAATTCTTTAGCAAAAAGTAGCGAACAAAAAATGTATGGCGCACTTTTCGATTGGTCCAGCGGATGCTGAGCTAGGTCAAAATAATTTTTTTATTTTTTTGAAATTTCCGTGATAAAAATAAATTTTTTGTTTCTTCGAAAAATTTTCATTTTTTCAGGATTAACGCAAAAGTTTTTTCAAATTTTTATTTAAAAATTAATAAAGATAAGGAAATTATACAAAAATTCATTATCAGAGAAATTTCGTTCAATGGATACTTAGGGGGTTATAATAGTGCGTACCTATATTTGTGTGTGTGAAGCGGGTGGATTTAGTGAGTAGCTCATTTGTATAATCAAGCGGAGAGCATCTGTGCGGATCAGCAGGTGCCTAAAGGCTTTTATCGCTGTCCCGTGTTATACGGCTTCCTGTCCCCATCTGGACCAAATTCACCAAATTATGATCAAACTTCTTACCTAAAAAAGACAAAAAAAGAAAAACGTTAAAATATTAGAAATGCAGTACATAAAGTTATAAAGTGCATTGAAAAGACAGAAATCTTGATTTAGATGATAAACCTGAATACTAATATATATATATGTATTTAAAAATTAAAACTATCATCGATCGAATATATGATATATAAAGAATATAATACCAGTTTAGGAAGATTTATCACAACAGACCAGTTGTAAATTTTATTTAATATGAAAATTATCTCGACTTAAATGAAGTTTAAAATAACATTTCTTTGATAGAAAATAAAATATATGAAATATATAACAAGAAGCAATAGCAAAAACAGATTAATTAAAGAGTTCTGAAATTCTTAATGAAGTTCGCTTGAACATTATAAGAGTTACCAGAGGGAAATTATTCTCCTCATTTACGAAGTGAGCTGTCATGTACTGAAACATTTTTATAACCATTGCAGTCATATCCATTTCACGGGGTCGCATTATAAGTCACGCTGTGGACATTAAAGCAACAGACAGATATTGAGGAAGAGGCGTAACGCTCATTACGGACAACCGTTCTTTCTCAGTCACAAATCAAATAACACTTTACTCATATGTCCTGCGTAACCGTCAGGATGCATCAAAAGCGCAGACACAAGTACTTCGCACGCAATAATTTAAACCTGACCCTACGTGAATGAACACCATAGTATAGTATATATTTATTTGAATGTCTCGATTCTTTCTTTAAGTTTATCAAGCTCAACATCTGATTCGCGAATTCGATGCTAAAATGTGCGAAATAACATAATCTAACAAAACAATAATGGCAAGGTATTAGAATCGAATCTCTATTTAGTTATTCTCATTAAATGATTAAATAATATTTTTAATTTTTATAGAACTAAATAAAGTTCTTGGGATTCAAATATAACATCTGTTTTTTAGATGAGATATTATAAAGAACTCGTGTTCATAAAAAAGCAGCTTTCAATCATCAAAAATACTTTTTTGTCATGAAATAATTATTAACTTCCTCTATATACTTTTTTTACAAAATTGAAGTATCATCTTGAATTTGAGACGCGTGTTACAAAATTATATAATAATGTTGTAGTAAATGTTCACGCCTAATGGGGTAATGATAGAGTTAGAGAGAATCATTTTAATGATGATACACATATACATTAAAGTAAAACGATTAAACGTAAATGTTGCCTATTTCTGGATTAAATACCAGAAAACAATATGTATAATTAACGAAAGAATATAACAGCGGGTGGTCCACGTCTGTGGTCTCATGTCTATAAGGCCTGTATAATTGTTTGTATGTCTTTTTTTTCAAATTTCATTACACACTATTAAGAATGAATAACAAAATTTCCAAAATTGTTAACTATTAAAAGTTAAAAAATGTATAATAAATTTTCATTAAACATGTAAAATAAAATTTTCGCTTGTCTTAAAGTTTTGTTCTATTCTCTCACCAGTTTTCGTTTAGCTGTATAAGTTTTAGATTTTCATTTTGGAAACTTTTCGAGTCCCATGCAGTCGCATAGTGCGTGCCCGCTTATAAACATATATATATATATATTTTGATATGCCGCAAATAGAAGGAACATGCAGAGAAGAATATTATCCCGTCAGAGGTTGAAGCGGCTCATTCTTACGTCCGCCCACGTTCACAGCTTGTTACAGATGAGGGTGAGACTGTGACCCTGCCAACATTTTACCACCTTTAGAGCTATATCGTAATCCCATAATGATGGTTGTCATAACCTTAACTGGACTGGATACGATTCTTATCCTTTCTTTCTTTTTTTTGGCAGCGCCGGCTTGTAAACGATCTAAACGAGTTGTTTGTCAGAGAGTAGAGCAATCGTATTTCGCGCCATATTAACACTTTCAAAATATGTTATTCATCACATATGAACACGTTAATTGACTGTTCTTCGTAAGTGAAAATTGTGTACACAATAATGTTTAATAATGAACTTATTTTTTTTAATAAATAAAAAATAATTTCAATACACTGATGATGATTTTTAAAAATAATAGTAAAAAATGTCCGATAGGTCTCATGGGAATTATTATAGTCACGTGCAACCAATAAATACACACATTTGCGTCACGTGTGTTATAGAAACACAGTTTCGAAATTGAAAAGTAATTATTTTAGGTAAATATTATATAAGCATTTTTAATTGCTTGCAAGAATTGAATGAATTCTGTATTATTTGAAATTTCTTAAAATTGAACAAATTGTACTATTTTTATGCGTTGTCTTTTATTTTATTAAATAGAATTTGAATAATTCGCAGATTCCCGCGAAATTCACAATATTTCTCTATCCAAATTCACGGATATGTATGGTGGATCAGAAAAAAGGTGCTCGTAAATTTGCACGGTTCAAGGTCCGACTGTGTCCGAAACGAACGCAACTCCTCCCCTTTGTTGGTTTATAAGCGCTTAATTCGGTAATCAAATAACGCAAAGACTGATTCGATCTTGAAGCTCCATATAATTAAAGGGGATATAATAACGGCCTCCTTCCGACAGCATTAACTTAATTGCTTTATTAGATTAGGTGACCTGAAATTTAGGTTCGCAACAAAGAGATCAAATCTTTTTTTTATATATTTATTAATACTGCGTGTATTATGCGCGGCAGTTTCACAGTTTTCATTTTGGAGCAAAGAAAAATTATTGATTATTTCCCATTACTACAAACGATAAAAAATATTTACCTATTATAAAATTAAACATTTTTGTAATTGAGGGGTAATAATGAACATCCAAATATTTTTCTGCGCGTCAAGTTTTATGTACAGAAACATTTTTACAGTTAACAGGAAATATAAAACGGATATAGGTTGCAGAAAATTATAAGTTTTGTCTCAACTATGGTCTCATTAGTTATATTTGAGTCAATGGAGATATCGATATTATTGTCTGAAATTCAATCTAAAGACCTACTCATTTTTTACGATGAAGAGCTATTGAAACATTTATGGAGAACGGAAACCACATATGTATTTTTTAAATATTCCGAATAGAATTATTGTAGTATAAGAATACCATATATTAGTTCTGCAACTATATAATTATTATTCGAAGGAAAAGCATAAAAAATTAAATCAAGAATTTTTAAAGCACTACATTTTATCAGTGTTTTAAAATAACAGTTAATGCCTGATTAATATAAAGTTTATATTTTCTTTTAACAACTATTATATTATAGAGCTAATTGGATGGATTGGGATTTTTTTCTTGAGTCTATAGATATATAATAGCCTTATGAAGATATAATTCGCTGGCAACTGTAGCAAAAGAGTTTTTATTCATTGAGAAAAAAGTTAAGCCAATCCAGTCAATGAAAGGATTATTAGATACCTTTTAAATCAAAACTCGCGTAATAGACCACATTTTTTTATCATTTTAATAGTGTTGAAATGTCTTTTTTAGAATGCTAAAATCGGACTGAAAGGACAATAGTACATTTTAAAAAAAGGTCTGATGTGATATTCTAACAAGAAGGATCTCGAGATCTAATCCTCTATAGTAGCTCTTAAGTCTACTTTATGATATTATCATAAGAATCGTATAATCACTAATAACTCAATGTATAGAGTAGTTTTTCAAGAGAATTTAAAGTCAAGAATTCGAAAAGATTGTTTAGAATACACCAGATCTTAATTATTATAAATATTCTTTGTAGGCGAATTATTATACAAAAAGTTTTTATAAAATAATTGGGATAGCATGTGCTCCAGAGAAAAAAAAATTAATTAAGTTTAGATTCAATAAATAGACAAATTAACATTTTTATTGAAATATCGTTCTATAATACGTTCTCTCCGAAAATCACGGAAAATAAGTAGTTATATTTACTTCTCGGGAGAGATATTGCGGTCACAATTGCCGCGAATAAATTAGAATAAATTTCAAAACGATTGTGTCCTATACCAGTAATAACTTATTTTCCACGTCAGGTGTGTATTTCAAAATTCAAAAATGGCAATTCGCGCGATTATATTGTTCGGAACAAAAGATTATTTAGAAGCACACACGCAAAATGCTCCTTTTCGAAAGAGAGAAAGATATAGTGTGGAGACAAAACGATTATTAACCCTCTCCCTGATGCCATTGTTCAGTCGAAATTCAACTCAGTTATAGATTGCGTGTTTTTGCTGTATGGCAAAAATCTCTACTAATCGGCGACGAATAAAAGAAATCGACAATGCTAAAAGAAATAGTAAAAAAGTGTAGAAAAGGGTAATGCATACAACTTGAATGGCCTCTCGTCTCGATTCTATAATAACTAAAAATATTCGACATGCGAGAGTCGCGTTTTCATACATATATATATATATATATATATTTATTTGAGCCAAAAAAGTTCCAATTGTCGTGAAAGCAAAATTTTATATTCCTATTATGACCTGACATGACTAGAAACAACCATAACACTTCACACAAGATCGATTTTTTGAATGATCTGATATTTTGCATGTATATCCCCCTTTTTAACTGACAGCGTGTTATTTCACCATAACAAATAATACGTATAGCCTATTGTGAATCAGTGAGTGCACTCAAAAATTTTGAGGGCCAAGCTTAAATGCTTTTAAATACGTGCGAAGAATGCACTGACTGAAGAGGAGAGGCCAAGAACCATATAGCCCATGGCATATGATCCCCTACCTGCTAAATTATACAATGACGAGTTGACGATCGTTTAGAGAGAACTTCACCCAGTGCCAATTATTACTAAAGCGAACTTCAGCCCTAAACATTTAATTGTCGATTTTTTCCCTTATCTAATATACACATACTTCTTTTTATCGTGCATCATTTAAAACCACCTAAAAAGTTTGCAAAAAAACGAAAAATTACTACACATTTTTAAGTTAGGCTTCATAATTTGTTCTGTTCAAAATTTTTGTTCCTAATCACAGGAAAAGGGATTAATTCTTTGTTATAAAAACCAGGTACGTTTTAAAAAATTTCAATTACAGACCGTTAATCTCTAGTAGAACAGTATGTACATACTGCTTTTTTTTATATAAAATTAGATCGTTTAAAACATGTGAGAGAGGCGACTAAGTGTAAACCTATCGTTCCATTGTTGATCTTCCTCTCGTGTAATTTGTATGAAATTGTCGAGAGTGCCTGGAACAATGATATTTACACTCAAACGTATTTCAAGTATCATTGAATATCTAGAAGAGCGGTTCCCACTCGAATCTCTCCGATGCACTTGAGAGAGATGAGAGAGTATTGGACATGGACCGACCCAGCTTCCCTTTAGTTCCCATGATTCCCTGGAGCTAAACTACCAACACAGATGACGAGCATATACATATACATACATGTATACCTGTCTGAATAATCGTAATTATCTCCGCAGCCGCACGGGTCCTATAATACCGACTTCTTCTCTTCCACTATATACATTCAACAACACAACAAAAAAAGGCACCATCTCACGTTAAGCGTGAACTCTCGCTTTGATGACAGTACATTTCATCGTAATTATGATTACCTTCATAATCGCAATCACAGAATATAATACCAAAGTGCATCTCCTTTTTTGTCCACGAAAGCATTTAACATACTTGCACTAATGAATTGAACATTACTCATCAGTCTATATATATATATATATTAACTGTGAATTAGAGTTTTAGATTTCTCATCCGTAATTTTATAATCGAGAAAAAATAAGGTGACATTTCTGTCATCGATAAAATCAGCATTTTTCTTTTTCAAAGCTGCTTCCGTGAGAATGAACTATAAATTTCTATTCACGTATCTCTTTGATGTAGACTAAAAGGAAATGACTACAGGTAGATATGAGTTACAAATGTTGGGTTGACAGTTTTTGGGGAAAATTTTATTTAATTCTATATCCAAATTCTAGAAATTTATCTCTTTTTTATCTTATTCCAATTTTCATGTATGTCAACATGTTACTGATTCGTATCTTTTATATGAAAAATCTGCTACTAACTTTTTCTTATTGTCGCGGATATATTTTATAAACTCCAAAATAAAGATACAACACAAACTAGACTAATTTAAAATTCTTAGTTTTTAAAATAAGTCGGAAATGTAGTAGGAGCAATTAATAATCAAAAAAATACCGAAAAGAGAGGATCAGAAGGCATTAGTCATTTATCATGCCCTGAATTTTGTCGGATGCTGCGCATATATATCACAGAAAAAACAAAAAAAGATTTTTGGTAACCGACCTACCTTTTTAAAAGAAACACTATAAGATCTAATGAATAAATTATTTGTTTTTTAATAATTTATTCATAACTAACTAACTAACTATAGAAAAAAATAATATCAAACAATTGTAACAATCAAACGAAATAGATAAAAAGAGAATTTAACGAAGTTTTAATTGTAACTATAACAATGAGACAACAAAAAAAACTTATTTTTTTTACAGTAGTTATTGTCAAAATTACGTTCCTTTCAAAATAATACGCGTAGTCTATATTTAACGAAGAATTCAAAAATGACCATTTTAATCCCTCGGTGGGAAAATTAAGAAGGATCCTTTCTTCTAAAAAGTGATAGGTCAAAAATTTTATATTCTAAAAATTATTAAAGTATTAAAAAAATTTAAATTAATTAGGTAATTAATTATTAATTAAAGTACAAAACCAACTTATCAAATTTTAACACGAAAATAAAAATAAACTAAAATGTTGAGATTACATTAGCACCTTGTGCTACTGATTCATATATATATTAGGTCAACGTCAAAGGGATTTCGAAAGCTGGAATTTAATCCGATATTCTTTGCAAACTATATACTCGTTATTGGAGTGTATCTCAAGAGATTATAATAATGTATGAATAGATTTCGATGAAATAAATAAACTAAAACGACTATAATAAATTACGTTTCTTTATAATAAGACGATTATTAATGTTTTTTGCAAACACCTTTAGTATTATTAAAAAAAAATTATAAAAAAGAAGTAAACAATTTTTTTTATTTAATTTTTAGAATAAAAGATTTTTATAATAAAATCTAATAATTCTGAAATTAAAAATATTTCAAAGCATTTAAAAACGCTAAATTTTTTCTAAAAATACTAATTTAAATATTTTATTATAAAAATACTAGTTCCCATAGTAATTTCTTCGTTATTATTACCTCTATAATTATCTAATTTGACCCTAAATTAACAAATTATTTTTAATGATTGCAAAAACAACGGCAATATTCTTTAAAAATTTACTATGCATTCGTTTTAAATGTAGACCGCACACCTTCCTATTACAAAAACCTATAATAAGCAATTAACTGTCTTTTCGCCACTTGACAGAAAAATGAAAGGACTTTCCGAAACCGAAAAAAAAAAATTCTCACCAAATCGCGTAATAACTTACAGGTACAAATCCTATGATCCTCCCAAAACAAAAGCCACCCCGAGAGAGCGAGATCAGAGAGTTGTCGAAAAGTTAAAAATATATTTTAACGCCTCCATCACGCGCAAAGGTGGTAAAAATTGAAAAAAAGTTCACACTTTATGAAGAGAAAAAAAAATCTGCCCCAAATATAACACGATACATTTATATATATAAGGGTGTGTCTAAGATTTAATAAATAAAAAAATAATATGCGAAATACATATATCGAAAAGGTAAGAATGAAAAAAAGGGAGAAAGAAGGGATTTTTCCACCGCAAGTGGGAGGACCGTCTCGAATCGTAGCGCCATATATTCAATTTTTTTCTCAACGTGGGCGATCTTCTTTCGTTTGTCTTCCAAAGAATCCTCATTATGAGAAATCAAATTTCAGATATAACTTTCTTCATTATTGCCGGCGTTTTTTAAAAAAAAGGGAGGGGGGTGGAAACGGTTATTGTTTCAAGAACAACCTTTACGCCACACGTGGGAAAAGATATGTTTTATTTTTTTAAAAAATAAAAGAAAGAAAAAAACGTGAAATTGAATCACCTCTCATATTTGAAATAAAGAGAGAAAGTCACAAAGAAAAAGCGTGCGAGACATTTGAAATTTCAAAAAATTGAGTGATGTTATTGTTATTACTGCGCCTCTATTTTCGAAAAAATTTTCAAAGAATGTGAAAATGAACAAATAAATTGTTAAAAGGGTCTGCCCATTACACATTAAGAACAAATTTTTATTAGCAGCCGAAATTTCACCGCAAGAAAAATAATAAATATAAGAAAAACTATTAGTTTGGTTTTATTCCCGCATTTACATATTAAATTTAATATTAGAGTTCAAAATATTGTTTTATATAAATAAAATCAATTAACATTAATTTTAATTGTTATTATCTCGTAAAAATTTTGATAATTTTGAAATTAAGAATTTATGTATGTAATAAATAATTGATATTAATTTAAATTCGTCAATAAAAAATAATTTTATTTTTATTCGTTTATATATGAAAGTAGAAAAAATTTGTTTACATTAAAAAATGTATATAATTATTATTTCAACGAAGTTGAGATATATGTTTGAAATTTGAGAACCAAATATTATTTTCGCAAATATTTGAGAAGTTGCAGTGAAGGGTCATTATTAGTAAAGAAACGGCCATGGGCTACGATGTAAACGCAGTTCGGATTAATGGTATATTAATGCATGTTCCTAAAGTCTCTATTATGTTTCACCGCGACTGCGTAGGCGACGAGAGTTCATTGGGGGCAATCGTTTCTGCTATTATTCCACCCCTATTATATACTTTATACATGAATTATTATGGCAACAATATGCGCTTTCTTGTTATAAAATCATAAAAGAAAAGCTTGTGATTAGATTTTTTACCCAAAATCTGAATTAGAATTCTATTCCAATTTAATTAAATCTTATTATTGACAAATATTCTAATCAGTTATAATTTGATTTTTTTAAATTTCCTTTTTTATATTAAATAACAAAATATACGAAAAATCTGTTTAAAATTTAATAATAAGACTACGATCTATAATTTGGAATTAATAGTTTTGAAATTGTCGGTATTTATTCCTTTGATGGAATAGACACACATATTTGATGGAATGTATTTCGTTTTCAAAAAATTTGAAGGGGAAAAAGGCGGATTTATAAGGAAACGTGATCATTTTGTGTGGACAAATAATTTGCTATGAAAATTAGCTTAAATAGGTCAAACACTGTATAAATTGAAGGGCATGACTAATATAATTATATTATTTAGAAGGTGGCGCGGTGATCGACCTTCGAAAGATATGTTTCTTTGATTTCCTGACAGTTATATATGCTTTCAGGAAGTTGCCTTCGAAAATGGTTACATTCAAGAAAAATTAAATACGACCCTAGAATTTCAAATCACATTTCGACACTTTTCTTTTAAAACATTCCCCCCCTAAAAATTGAACATTCTAAACTATTTCTGATTTATGTAGATCAATTATGATTAAAATTCGATACTTTCTATTTCGAATATTGCAGTTTTTACTATACGAAATATTATAAAAAAAATTACTGAACAAAAACTGTCATTTTTGTTTGATAAAAATATTTCGAATAATTGCATGTTAAATAAAGAGTAATTATTAAGTATATAATATAAAAATTATAAAATAACAATAATTAATTTGAAACACCTTTCAACTCCTCCCTCAAGGACCTTCATCCAAGCAAATGATCTAAGTGACACAGGAAGTCCTTTGGAAAATAATATACATAATATAATAACGACGATGACAACGACCCTTATTTAAAAAAATGTCGGCGTAATTTTTTCTCAAAAGAAACGACCGATTCGATTTTAAAAACCAAGTCACTAAAAAAAATTTCTTTTTAGGTTACGCTCTTCTAAAATTAAATTTACCAAGGTTGATCCTGTATCATCATTAAATTATAATATTCAATTTCGAAAGCCTCATTAAAAATTATTATTATTGATTTATCTCATTTTTAATTTTCCATATGTATATCGACAATACGTTTTTACTTTCAATCGATTCCGCAAACACTATGTAGAGAAAAATAATAGGAACCAAACAATCGCGTCCTACGGGGGAAACAATTGGGGGGTATTGAATTCTGGGGATGGACCAATATAATAGAACAAGGGAAAGTCACGGATTAGCGCCCTCCTGCGCAACAAAACACTTGTTTCGTTTTCAGATTCAAAATAAAAAAAATCTATTTTTTATTTTATGCTATTCAAAAAATATTTTCTAAATAACAATAGACAATTTTTACAAATTTTCAAACAGAATTTTGGTATATATTTTGCAAAATTAGTGTAAAAAAATTATATTTACAGTCTCGCAGCGATATATAATAATAAAGTGAGGACAAAACAAATATTAAAAAAATACAAACTCTTTTATATTTTAAATAAAAGGTAAATTTTCTTATTTCTAATGAAATATAGTACGTTTCCGTTACACTCAACAAAAGTAGGTGTTTCCCTCAGAGTATATTATCCCTTGCATGCTTAATTGTTGATCAAGGCAGGAAAGGGTGGGAAGTTAAAAAAGGACATGGAGGGGAATGTTCACCCTGTGGTTTTGCATTTGAGCGCACGTGTCTGTGGTTTCGGTTACGCCACACTATCTTGTATACTATATATATGCCGATAATACAACAAGAAATAGTGATCGTTTTCCTCAACGATTATCGCTGCCTAGTTATATGCCTTTATGTGGGTTTCTATATAGCGTGTCTAATTGATAGATATTCGGCCTTTTTGGTGGCGGTATTCTTTGATAATTTTGCACACGTAAGCAATTTTCTAAACTAAATGTGAAATCAAATATATATAAATGAAATGGATCAATTTTAATACAGAAAAAAAGAGGCATATCATTGTTTTCAATATATTCTTTTTCCATTCAATTTTGCAACATTGTTCTTTATGTATGCCTTTTCTCTAATATACAGAAGACGATATTAACTACTTTTATATTTTGTTATGAGTGATGTTCTTTTCTGATTCTTTGAAATATTATTGAGACTAATAAGCAGCATTATATATATAAAAGAAGAATTACTCTCATGAGCCATTAGCCTTTTTTGAAAAAAAAAAATTACTTTAAGTATGAAAAGAAGAAATAAAAAATTAGTTCATTTTCATTACGACTTGTTGATAAGTAAATACTTGTAAAATTTATTAGAAAATCTTTTTTTCTATAAATAATAATAATTAATTTCTTTTCATCCGTATTATTAATTCCTAATACCGTATATTTAAAAAAAAATTGACACGTTACAAACAAGGCATGTTTATAAATATTCAAATTGTTAATAACCAATTTCATCAAATTATTCTCGAAGAGTGATAATTAAAAGTAATTTTCGGCGAGAATGAGAATGTAAATTATAATTCTTTAAGCGCGGGGAACAATTAAAAAAGTCTTTCATTCTCCTTTGAGCTCAATTATTTGACTCTCGCGCGATCGAAACGTGAGCGTTCGATGTCTATTATAAAATCGAGGCTAGAGAGAAGAAGAGATGCGTGTATCTCTACAACAACAAGAAAAATTACACGGTACGGATCCCGAAAATGGCGCCCCACATTCTGACGCTTGCCGAATTTTTGAACCGCTTGACCCTTCGGTTCCCAATAATTATCCACTTAAATTGAGAGTCGTGTGAGTGCAGCAATTATATATTATATGTGGGGGTGTGAGGGTTAATTTGATAATTGCATTATTCCGTTGCAACTAAATACTACCTTTCTGCAAATGCAAATCCCGCTATATATATATATATATTCGGCGCGAAAATGATGGGGGTGACCAAGGGGTGTAGGAGAAGGGGAGGAATAAAAGTTTCGGAAGAATGTGCGACGATTAACCCGATCTTTTTTTCTGATCAGGAGAGATGGGTGCACCCGCGCGCTTTTAACTCCAAAGAAGAATGCAGAGAGATCCCAAAAATGCTTCCTATACACCTGCACATAAGCGATGAGAAGAGACATATTGGAATATATGTACAGAAAAAAAAGGAGAGAAAGAGAGGGATGAGATACTTTCTCAGATTCTATAGACACTATAAATCTGACGGGAATTCGTGCTTCGCAGCTACTTCAGAGACTTCTGAAGAAAACCCATAAACGATTCATGTAAACACGCATCGATATTTTGAATTTCTTTTTCTATTGTTATTTTCATATTATTCGGAAAGTTTTGTTAAATAATAAAAGGAAAGAAATTTTCTGCTTGCAACATATTTCAAAAGATAACATGAATCTTGTCAGATTTAAAATGGAAATTTTACATTAAGATAAATTTGAAATTAATTTAGTATTGAAAAATAAGGGCCAGTTCTAAAATTTACAAAAAGGAAATTATTTTTAAGAGAATTTTTAATTTTTAATTATTATTAAATAATTAAAGAAAATTAATTTCATAAAAATTTGAAAGATTCAGAGTTAAAATTTTCAAAATAAATTATTTTGTACAAAAATTTTTTGTATTATTATTGTTATTTCATTTTTTATAGTTTTCGTTTAAAATTGAAGAACAATTGTGATATTTTTACAGTGAAAATAAAACTCCTTTTCCCTCTTAAAATAAAAGAACCTATATTTATCAGATTTTTATTTAGCCTAATTTTTACTGAAATCGTAATTTATGACGCGAATTTTGAATTATCAGATTTTACAGAATCTTTATTTAGACGTTTTTCTATCTTTAGGCCCCAAAGATAAGATATTACAAATATTGCTTGAACAGAGTCTCAAAAATGAGAACAACGTCCTCCTACAAAGGGCACCTGTTTCACAAATTCAAGTATATATGCGCTTGTCCTCTATATAAGGTGAAATTGCGGGGGATGTATGTGAGAGGTTGTGTATAAAGTAAGAGGTCGCGAGAAAAGAGGAGAGAGAGAGGAGAAAAGAAAGTAAGAGTATATATATATATAAAAGAAAGGGACAAAAGAAAAAAGAGGATCCGTGGATCGTTGAGGGTTAAAAAAGAGGGGAGAAGCACGCGTCAGCCACGCTCCCTTTGCACGCACCTGGGGCCAGTTGGCTAGCGAGAAAAAGGCCCTCCACTACCAACAACAACGGCACAAGCAATGCCCAATTATTAACAAATTATAACCGCGAAATTGAGGATATTCCGGAAATCCGGAAACAAAGTCTCGCACTGGACCCCGCCGCGAATAGTCGGTTTTGAAAAAAGAAACACACATTCTCGCTTGTTAGCGCTCTAGCAAAACATTGACAAATGATTTTCATATATAAAAATAACAAAAGCATCTTATGAAACACATATATAGATAACAATAGATTTGCTGTCAGGCACTATGGAAAGTTGAACATAAAATAGTTAATTTATAGTAAAATACTATAAAAGTCCCTATAGGGAGGGGGAAAATGTTTTTCAACGATCGACAGGTTTAATCATAAAAATATAAAAATATTTAAATAATATTTATTTTATTCAACTAACTTAATTTTTTGGTTTTTAAATTGGTTCTCAAATCTAAAATTACTGTTACTTCTATACGATTTAAAATAAACATACAAGTATATGTACAATTGCAATGAAGATAGAACTTAACGGGAATCAATGGATGGAACTTGTACGCCATCGAAGGAAGTGAAATTAATGAAGTGAATGTCCTTGGAGTCTTTAAAAGTCTAACCGTACGTAGTTCCTCTTTCAAACAACCCGGCTTCGCAAAGTGTTTACGGGTTTCCGCTTCTTTCCTGGAAGTGTGCTTATTGAATAATGTTTTCCTATTTTTTTACGCAAAAATATTGAGGACACTTAAACTTGATCGTAAACAATTATATTGAAGCCTTTCTAAATAAAATATCCGCACCATATAACAAAATACAGAAATTAATTTTATCCGTTTTATAAAAAATATTTTTTTGTATATTATACGCAAAAATATAGTGAAATCAATACGATCTAAATTCAAGTTACGAAATTCGATATTAAACTGCGGTGGGTCTAATCATTATCCTCCGTTTTTGTGATTTATGATTCCGGGAAAACGTAGTTTTTAGAGTTAAAAGTGAAAAAGGTACTTGTTACGTCATAATTTCTTATCCGATATCGGTCTATTGCAAAAGGACTTTATAATCTGCGGTTTTTTTTATATATAGAAAATGGAAATTATAGGCATTATTGACTTAAAGCAGTTTAAAAGGGTATAATTTCTGGTAGCTGATAATCTTGATTGCAAATATTATACTAACTTGATTCCATTAAAGAAAATGTCTTAATAATAATTAGAAACAAATCGTGGTATAAAAACGAATTTCAATTTCGAATTTCAAATCAAATCTTAAAAGATATTAATATCATTCATATATAATTTAAAGAAACTGCCACTTATAACCTGTGAAACTAAAATAAACGAAAAGAAAACCAATATCCGAAAAATAATTAAAGGATCTACTTTGCCGAAAAGGAAATAGACCATAAAATTAAAACCCAAGGGTGTCACCTAATGTCAACTTAAATCCTCTCAAAAAATATCAGAAACAAAGAATAAATAATTTATCTTCTCAAAAAATTTTAAACCGTCATGGCTGATGTGGATTTTATTTTAATATAGGTTATTTGTTTTTGACGGTAAATTTGGCTTGAACCCTAATTAGTTCTACGCAGTTTTTAAAAGGAAAATGACCACCCAAACTTCCGGAAAGATGAAAATCTTCAGGTATAATATTGGTGTATTAAAGTCACATTAGAAGTGTGAGAGGAAGTATAGACGATATTTTGGTCCATTTAAGGACGCAACTATGTGTCGCAGGTCTTTTGCCTTTTTTTTGGGGGTTTAAATTTGAAGAATTCTAATCTCGAAAATACATTACACATACCACTTTTTAACTCGCCGCATCATTTGTCTGAATACCAAAAAAAAAAAAGAATCCGTCTACCTGTGATGTTTGCACTACTGTTTTTAACTATACATATAATTTCAAAGTTCCGCTTTGCAGCTTCTCGTGTTAAGTGTGCGTTTACAAAGTGTAAAACTTTATGAAAAGTTAAAAGAAAGTTACAAGAGACAATATAAGTCATAATGCCTTTTATGGTTTTATTGCCCATTGTTCCTTAATTTTAAATACTGTGGTTCAAAGAAAAATACAGGTAACCGGACCTCCAATATCGTCAACAAAAATGATTTAATAAGAAAATTGTTCTTTGAATAAAATTATTATAAAAATAAAATTTTCTTGTAAATTTAATTATATAAAAAAGTCAAAATTTAAATGCCAAATAAATCAATTTAATAATAATAATTTAATAATAAAAAGTAAAATTTCTAACCTTATATCGATGATTGTTGTTTGAACCCTCCCCCAATTTTGATCCTCTTGATTTAATCCAGATGTTGTCTTCAAAAAAAAAACTGTACACATTAACACTTTTTTAATTTAACACTGACACTGCTTTAAATTAAACACTTGAACACAGTAACATCGCGCACATGGTCAATTTCAACACGAGACATTTCGAAAATGTTTGAAAATTAAAAACGAAAATCGCGAAAATTCTAACCTAATTTCGAGAAAAATTTTACACAACATATGTAAAGCACGATTTAAAAAAATTTATAATTTTGGATATAGTTCCGAATAGCACATACCTCCGATTTCAATAAAACTTAGTATCCCTACGTAATTTGGTGCGCTGATTACCAAAATCATAGTGAAAATTGGCGGAAATTTAATTATCATGGTAAAAACCATAAAAAACACCATAAAATGATGGTTTTTTTCGATTATCTCGTAAAAAACAAAAAACTTCGAAAAAAGTTTTAGACGAAAGTTGTAGATCTCTAAAAAACACACATTTCATGTTTTATGCATTTTTTACCAAAAGTCATTATTTTTCGAGAAAAACGCAAAATAGTAAACACGGCCTTCGGCCGCGTAAGGTACTGCTCGCTTCTCTTTTTAAGAAATCTTGGCGAGAGGGGGTGGATGTGTCCGAAAGTAATTTGCAGAAATTGTGGGGTGGAGTCTACAGCAGCGGTAAACGCAAAATAGTAAACACGGCCTTCGGCCGCGTAAGGTACTGCTCGCTTTTCTTTTTAAAAAAACCTTGGCGAGAGGGGGTGGATATGGCCGAAAGTATTTTGCGGAATTCGTTGGATCCTGAGTAATGGTGAATATGATAATTTCTGCAAATTACTTTCGGACACATCCACCCCCTCTCGCCAAGATTTCTTAAAAAGAGAAGCGAGCAGTACCTTACGCGGCCGAAGGCCGTGTTTACTATTTTGCGTTTTTCTCGAAAAATAATGACTTTTGGTAAAAAATGCATAAAACATGAAATGTGTGTTTTTTAGAGATCTACAACTTTCGTCTAAAACTTTTTTCGAAGTTTTTTGTTTTTTACGAGATAATCGAAAAAAACCATGATTTTATGGTGTTTTTTATGGTTTTTACCATGATAATTAAATTTCCGCCAATTTTCACTATGATTTTCGTAATCAGCGCACCAAATTACGTAGGGATACCAAGTTTTATCGAAATCAGAGGTATGTGCTATTCGGAACTGCACCCATAATTTTTTCTAAACATCAAAGTAATTTAATTTTCAAATAATACATTAAAATACCCACAAATAATATTTTAAAAAGAAAAAATTACGACATTACAAAGATAAACACGTGGGGGTACATGGGGATGAAATTAACAAAGCGCCAATAGTGGTTGAAAAAGTAACTAATATTTCTAATTTTTTATATCAAACAAAAGCGCCAACAGTGGTTGAAAAAAGAACTAAAATTTCTAAATTTTTATCTCAAATTTAACCTGATTTTGAAAAAAAATCGCAATCACATTTTTTATAAAATAATGTGAAATTGATGAAATTAAACCCTCTTTCAGACTTTGGAATAATTAATTATAATATCACTGTATCTTGAACCTATCAAATTGGGATAAAATATCAGCAAAAACTTGACTTTGAGAGGAAGAAAAAATTCTGAAATCGACAAGTACAGTAGATGAAATAAGTCCCGAATTAAAAAATTTATATATTCTTTGAAACCTTTGAATAATTAATAACACTTCACTACACTTTAAATTAAAAACTACGTATTAAAAGTCACGAAAATTTTAGATTTTGAGAGAAGAAAAAATCACGAAATTGACACGGTAAAAACGCGGGAACAAACTAAAAAAGCGCCAACAGTGGTTGAAAAAGGAACTAATTTATATTTATTGTAATTCAAACTTAACATTTAGCAACAATTTTTAGATTTTTGTTTTAATATAAAAATCTGTTATAAAATAATGAAAATAGTTTTTAAATAGTAAATTAAACAATAAATAACCGCTTTTAATTATTTGAAATTATTAGACTCATTTTTAAAACAATAAAACTATTCACATGTTTTACAACAATTAATGCGATAGAACTGGCGCTGAATTTGAATTATTATTTCAATTTGTAAAATTAAAATCTAAATTAAATTTAATTAAAATCTTCTATTAATCAAAATAAAATATTAAAATGGCATAAATAAAATATTAAAATAAATAAGACTAAAGAAAATAAATATAAATAAATAATTGTTAAATTAGATAAGCAAATAAAAAAAATATAAATAAACGGGAGGAATTAAATTTATTTAAACTAATTTGATTTTCTAAATCACGACTAAACGAGGGTCTCTAATTTTCAACTGGAATATTATCACATTATCTGAAAATACTTCCTAAGATCATTTACAAGATTAAAAAAAATAAGAAGAACGTTTATTGAGTTCGAAACTTTGATAATGGATGTTTACATCCTTCCGCTTCGTATATTAGCTTTAATTTATCCTCACTATCCGTGAATGGTTTTTTTTATTTCATCTTCATCGATAAATATATAACATTCTCAATATATATAGGTAAAGCGGCCAGCGTATGAAGATATTATATTTTTCGGGAAAAATGGATACGAGACGCGTAAAAGTGATCGGGGCCATGGGTGATGGTTTTAACGCTGTCTAAGGCGCCTGGTTTCGGTGATGATACTCCCGATAACCTGGTTAACCCCAACAGCCGGTTATTATAATATTTGCCGAACCAAAATATAGTAATTGCTTATTTGCTTGAGCCCAATTATTGTAAGTCTGATCCCCGCATATGATGTCAGATAGGCACCACCTCTCTCTCTTTTTCTCTCTTTCTCTTTCTATCGGTGAGGGTAATGATTAGGCCAATTGGGTGAACAATAATCACCGAACTCTATTATTCATTCGCGCCCAGAAATTGCACTCCTGTGAAATCCAGACTATTAATTTTATCCAATTAACATAAATATTATGTAAAAAACAGAAAACGAAAATCAAAATTCAAAATAGTATCAATGATTTAAAATAATAAAAGAAATAATAGAGATGAAAAATTAATTTGTTTTCTAAGAAAGGCAAAATGAAAATTAATTGAAAAAATTCATATATATTGATGTAAAAGACCTTTATAATTTCATACATAATTTTCAATGTACACATCACTCTCAAAATTCAAAAAATAAATATAAATTAATTCCACTGAAAACTTTTACATATTTTTATATACTTTATATATAAAATTAATCAATTTTTACTTTGTATATTTCTGCGAGTGTTGAAAAATTATGAGAAATATTTTTAATTAAAAAAAAACCTACAGACACGTTTTAGACTCTATTAGAATCTGTAATATGAAAATAATAATACAATAAGAAAAAAATTCTTTCTATGCTCTCTGTTAATACCTTACGGTTTCCAAAGTTTTAATAAACCGTCTTCGCTGTACGAACAAAGTAAATTTTGATGTGGATGATGAGCAAGACCAATTACATCTTTTTCATGAATCTGAAATTTTTAAAATGTGACACAAAATGCAAAATATAATTTTTCAATAAAAAAAGAGAAAATTTACTTACATTTAGTGTTCTTTCCAATTTTCCCGATGTTGTTGAGAAACAATAGAGTACAAGATCCTCTCCCACACAGTAAATAAATTCACCTCGAGGACTTACAGCAATGCAAACGAAATCGCCGCCCTCACGTTTACCGGAAGAAAATGATCTAACTATTTGACCTTGCATATTCATGATGACAACTGTATTCGAACGATTACAAACGACAAAATGTTCTGGATTCCTCGGAAGGGGATGAATACTATTTACTGTTAAATCGGCAGCTCCTAGAGATTTATACGTTCCTGTACATTCGGTTGTTTTTAAACTCCAAACTTTCACTGTACCGTCCGATGAAGCACTGAAAATTTTTCATAGATTTTAACTTAAATTAATTTATATTTTTATTAATATTATTACCTAATAACATTGTGTCCATCAGGAGAAAATACAACTTCGTTTACGAAAGACGAATGACCTCTAAATTCCTTGAGAGTTTTACCGGATTTAAGTCCGTGTATTCTAAAATAAATCAAATATAATTATCTTTAATATTTGCTTTTGAAAAGCAATTTTTAAAGTTATTTGTTAAACTTAAAAATTAAATACCTAATTGTGGTGTCGAATGAGGCGGACAATATTTGACTGTTATCTCGGCTAAATTGAAGACAAGTGACACCCTTGGAATGTGCCTTCTCAAATCGCCTCAAACACTGTCCATTTTGTACTCGCCAAACTTTAATTTTTCCATCCTGAGAACCTGTCGCGAGCATTTCACTATCACGACTAAATGACATGGACAATACGGCTTGTTCCATCATCATAAAATTGTCCTGTGCCTGATATTTCAAATCTTTACGAATTTTTCCCGTGGTAAAATTCCAAACTTCAATAAAACCATCAACCGAACCGGTAACAAGAAATTGACCATCAGGCGAAAAACGAGCACATTCAACGTGTGATTTTTGTCCAAATTTAATTTGTTTCGATAATTGTGTGGGATATTTTTCATCTTCTTGATCACGAACAGCAGCCTTTCCACGAAATAAATCAATTGTTGTTCCAGGTGGCAAAAGTCCCTGATGCTGTTGCCATTTCAATGCCTGTCCCAAAAGAGCCAATAATCTACTTGATGGGACAACTGACACTTCACCAGCTAATGCAGTTGCTATGTATGCTCGACGTTTCTCTTTAGTACTGCCATCGGGATAAGCTTCACGTGGATCAAAATAAGAACGAGCCAGTAAATTTTCTACAAAAGGAAAAATATTTCATAACATTTAAATCAATATTATTTATTCATATTTTTTATATAATATTTATATTGTATAAAATTTTCCTTACCTAGATGAATATACCTTTCAGCCTCTTGCTGTTTCATCATTACCATCGGATCAGTTTGACGGAGCAGAGATCGAGCTGCTCCCAATTCTCTCAATTCAATCAACTCCAGGACCACCTAAAATAATAGATTCAAATGAGATTTATTTTTAATAAAATAAAAATAGCATTATAGGAAAATAAAAGACTAAATTATTAAAGTCTATTAAATTAAAATTCAGTTATATAAAAATTAATAATCAAAAGAAACTTTTTACCTGTTCATACAAATCAATAAGCTTTTTATCTGGTAGCTTAAGTGATTGAATGGCTTTGAGAACAGTATCCCAATGTCCATTATTTATATCCGCAACAAAACCATCAACACTGTCAACAGTATTTAAAGAAACACCAGTTTCTTCCTAAAATTTAAAATTCATTATAATAAATAAAAATTCGTTTGTTTTTAAAGTAAATTTTCCTCTTCTGTTAACAAGGCTCTAAGGTAATATTAAACAATTTACCTGGAGAGTCTGTAAAGTTCTCACAAGATTAGATTCCTTCAAATATTGCTGTATCAATCGAATCACACTGAAATACAAGACAAATAAATTAGAAATAATTATAAACAGTAATTTGTTTATATATGTAAATTGTTTGGAATTTGTGCAAAAATAAACTTACTCAGCTGACTCGATTTCGATGGACATTGTCCCAGATAAACTGTAATATTCTTAATTATTTTTTTTTTAAAGAATATTATTATATTTCACTTTTTTATTTATATTGTTTATAATACTTGTCAGTTTACTGTAAAAAGAAATTTTTCTAGGTTATGTTGACGCTAAGAGTCAGGGTTGGGAACCTGAAAATCATCTCTGAGAAAGATATGGCGCCACTTTAGCGGCGGGAAAATTGAATTCTTAATCAAATAACCAATCAGAATTTTACGACTTGATTTTTACGTTTTTTACACTTTTTACGACTCTTACATTTTTGACATGTCAGGGCGCTTCCACAATCACATGCATTTTCATTTTGCTCTTTGCATTTTGCTCTTGCTTTCTGCGCGCGCAACCTACTTATCAGTCGTCAAAATTAATTAAGTAATTAATTACTAATTAATTATATGTAATTAAGTAGTAATAATTTTATACATTAAACAAATTAATTGATTACTACTTAATTACATGTAATTAATTTGTAATTAATTACTTAATTAATTTTGACGACTGATAAGTAGGTTGCGCGCGCAGAAAGCAAGAGCAAAATGCAAAGAGCAAAATGAAAATGCATGTGATTGTGGAAGCGCCCTTACACGTTAAAAAAAACATTGAGTTACGCACAACTGCGCAACCTAGTAAACTATTTCATTTAAAATAACAATAAACAATATAGAAATAATGTTTTACTAAAGAAGAAATCTAATAATATCTTTGTTAACACATATAATTGTTTAGCTGTCAAGACAGCACGTGATACAATCGTGGAGTGCAATTTGTTTCCTTTGTTTTTAATATACAAACAAGGAGGTTACTGGATGTTTTAATTGTTTGCTCCATTTACTTTCTTTTTTATTTGTAAGTATAGCAAATCTATAAACTATAATCTTTTTTTACTTTTGATTAATACATATTTTTCAAAAATATTAGTTTATTATTTGTCATCTTAATTTAGGGATTTTCGATTCATTCTGTTTCCCATTTTTATTTACACATATTTTGACGTTTCATCTACATTTAAAATAAATATGTAATCAGATTATTAATGTTTATTGTAGATTGTAGTTAATAGCAAACTTTAATTTTTTTATTCTATTTATCTAATTAATAAAAGACTTTAAACTTATGATGCAATTATGTCTGTAGGAGATCAAATGGAGCAATAGACAATAATAGAGAAGGGATATTTGGATACCGAACTTTGTATGCTCCAGGCGCAGTTGCAGTTTAATATCGTATACTCCGATTGGTTCTAATTAAATAGAATTGATACAAATGCACTATCTAGAAAGACGACTCACCAAACAGTTGTAAAAGAAAAACACCACACCCGTTTGCCGTGATATAAACACGCACGAAATTTTTTTCTCACATGTTTATTTATTTTTACAAGTGAGTTTTTGACATTTGGCGCTGCACAAGTGACAATGATGAGGTTGACATTTATCATTAGAAAGTTGAATTTTCCATCCGAATGTGACGTGTATAAAAGATTTTAAATCAATTTTATGTTCCAAATACAAAATTGAATGAAGGAATGAAGTGTTATTTTGACAAAACATTAATAAATCATGTCAGAATTGTCAAGCAATCCAATGACAATGTCTGGCATACAGGAAATTATCGAATTAGCAAAATTATTACGACAAAACGGTGACAAAATATTAAATGGTACCAGTAAACTTTCATTATCGACGACACTTTTGCATAACCTCAATCAAGTGTTTCATCAAATTGTTAATGAAGCAGATGATCTTGAAAGTTCTTTTCAAGTTTGTAATAGTTCAAAAAATGATGTGTTTCGTGATATTAAATTTTTACATGATTTTGTGCAAAAAACACTTGGTCTTAAGATAACCTGTAATCTTGCTGATGCAAAAGTTGACATTGACATCAGTAAATTTCGTCATTTAAAATATTTGGAGTTACAAAAAGTTTGTATTGAATTAACAAAAGGAATACAAAGTATAAGAGGTCAATTGGAATGTGTTATTTGTGCTGGTGGACGAGGAGTTAGCAGTATTGGTCACTTACTAGGTAAAATTACATTAATTTTTATAAATAGAAGAAACGATAGTCATTTAAAAAAAAATTAATTATTTTAACTGTTTTTAAATATTTATTTATAAATTAATCAATTCTTTTTGTAAATTTTTAGCTGCTTGTGGAGGAGATGCAGGTGTTGGATTTGTTTGGAATTCTTTAAATCGACTTTTCTTACCTTACAATGCTTTAACCGGATTAGATAAATCCCTCGAACTCACTCCTTGGCTCCAGATGTTGGATTTAAGTCATAATCTGATATCAAAAGCTCCTGAAATAGATTGTTTACCAAGTTTGAAATACGTTAATTTAGGGTTTAATAAATTAGAAACAGTTCCTCCTTTTCATAAAGCGACGTTTCATACGCTACAAAAATTAATATTAAAGAGTAATTATATTGACAATATAAAAGGTAATAATTTTATATTTTCTCAACAATTAAATTAAATGTTTTTTTAATATTTTCTTTCAATAACTTATTTATGATTTTTAATTTTAGGTTTACAAGGACTTGAAAACTTGGTAGAATTGGATTTATCTTACAATTGTTTAACTGATCATTATAATCTATGGCCTTTAGAAACAATGTCAGGACTCTTGTGGCTATCGTTAGAGGGAAATCCCATTTCTTATCATCCTAATCACAGATTACTCTCTTTAAAACACTTGCATCCATGTTTAAGTGGCAGTAAGGTACAGATATATTTTTATCACAGTAATGAATATTAAATATTGAAGAACATCTTTTTTTTATTAAATATAATTCCCTTATGTTTATTATTATTTTTAGTTCGTTTTGGACCGATTGCCTCTTACAAGATCAGAGAAAATACTAGTGTCTGAAAATCGAAATTATTCTATTAGATCAATTGGCGCTGTACCCAGAGAATATTTTTCAAGTGTATCAGATTTTGCGTCCGAGAATTCATCAACTTCATTAGAAGCATCTTTTTGCGATGATAATAGTGAGAAAAGACAATTTCTCGATGGAATGGATAGTTTAAGCACAAGTGTCACAAGCATAACGAAAAGTAAGCGTAAAAAAACTGTAAAAGAAGCTATAATAGCTGAAGAAGATCATGACAAAGAAAAATCACCCGGAAAACCCGCTTCTCTATCAAGTTCTTTTATGGGTAAGTTTCAGTTTCCATTTTCCTTAATTTAAATTTTTCTCTTAATTTTTTTATTGCAATTGTAAATCTATACATAGAATCATCAATGGAACATTTGGAAACAAAGAGACAAATTCTCGCACTGAGAAAACAATTTGGTGAAGATAATTGGTTGAGTCATCGTGCTGGAACTGTAATACAAAATATCATGGGAATTGATAGTGAAATAGACGTAGTGCCTTCAAGTTCACCAATTCCATCAATGAAAATTTTGGAGTCACTTGAAAATTTAAATCAAAATGAAACAAATGATATTGACGATAAAATTGAAGGAATTGATGAAACTGTAAATAATGAAAATGAATCACAAAGTGACAGTCTAGCGATAATTGAAACTAGTAGTAAGGAACATAATGAAGAACCTGTTTACAATCCAGAAGAAGGTAAAAATAAATTATTGCATTTGACATACGATTTATTCTACTAATGTAATTGTTTTCTTTAGAATTAGGAGATTTATATTTAGTTCAAAAAAAGAAGAATGAACAAAATCTTGAAGAAGTTTTTCTGATAGTTACTTCTGAGTAAGTTTTTCAAACAATTTTTTTATTCTATTTTCTATATTTTTATTTTCGTTTCGTATTGAAATGTTATATTTTTTCAGGGAAGTAAAGGAAAGAGATTATATTACTGGTAAATTGAAATTTCGTTGGTCAACAGAAACAGTTTTGTCGTGTGTTATGGGCAGAGGAACACCAACGACTGTTAATATAATATTTGATACAACGCGTAAAGATAGACAAACCAGAACATATCTGGTGGAAATCGATGACGCAAAAGTAAGTTTAAAAAAGTATTTCTATAACTAATTGTCTATATTTTTATTAAAAACAATCAATTGTTGTAGAAAATTGTTAAAACTTTAAACGAGAGAATAATAACGAGATCGATAGAATTAAAGGTGTATAAATGTATGAAATGTTCAACACACTTCTCTCATGACACGGAAATTACGACCGTTTCTATGCTACCAGGTATATATTTTATTTAAAAATATTTTTTAATATCTAAAATTCTAAAAAAATAACTTGAATAATGATTAAAATTTATTATTGTTCAGGATTAGGACCTCCAAAGTGTCCGGCATGTCAAAGTACTCTAGTTATTCAAACGGATGATTTTAATACTCCAACTGCTGAAAATTCTAAAAATCAAATGAAATCTGGAGGCGAAACTCAAAAAGATATTTTAGATAGTAATCTAAAACATTCTGAATCACAATCTAGTATAGGTGAGACTTATTGGTTATTAGAATTGAAGAAGAGAAATATTTTCTGTTTTTTAATCACATCTTTTCTTATGCATGAAGTAGTAATTACAAATATGGTATTAACCCTTGACAATTGTAGTTTGTTAACCAATATTTCTTAGAAGAAGCTTTCTTTTTTTAATTATTGAAAAATATGAATTTCAATTGAATTAATAATGCTAATTAAATAAATAGAATTACTAATACTAATTAAATTTATTGCATTAATTATAATAAATTAATTAAATAATATTAATTATTAAATTAATGTTAATAATTTTGTTTGGAAAATTTTTGGACAATAACAAAATTTTTATGATAAATTAATATTGTAATTCTTTAAGTAATAATTTATTGGTTAAAATCATAAATTTGCCTATTAAATTCCATTGATTAGAATGTAACACACTAATCCCCAGTACAGGTGGAACAAAGGGTGGAGCTATAAACATCACCTCTTCTCTGGTGATCACTGACTTAAAACGTCGATATCCAATCTGCTGTAAGCTTTAGTCACAATAATTAATTCTAAAGCACATCGAATATTTTTCTTAATTTTTATCCTAATTTAATTTATCTTTTTGTCCTTTTTGTACATAATATTTTCATTTTATTTCATAAATAGTTTTTCAAATTTAAGTACACTTTCATCAAGCATGATACTATTTAGAACATTTAGCTTGCTCTTTTAGGAATTAAAATAATAAATTTAATTCATTCATTTATTTAATTTCAATCCTAAAATTGACAAAGTAATTTAAAAAGCTAATCAATGTACGTAAAACTTTACTCTTTTTATTATTATTTAGTTGTAAATAAAATTTATTTTTTATTGTACTATTTTTTTACCTATTTTATTATGATTTACAGTTTCACAGAATTTTTGAAATTGAATTACATAATAATATTGAATAATCTGTATAGATTACACTATATTGCATTGTAAATTATTATTGTTCATCATCTAGGATCATTTTATGAAATAAATTTTTCTCTACTCAATATTTTTAATAAAATTGTATCTTAATAGGTTCAGCGGCTAGTCTTGAAGATTCTCGAGAATCTACTCCATCTGGAGGAACAAATGCAAAAAAATCTGAAAGCGATATTGAAGTCCTGAGTAATCCAAGTCAAAGTAGCATAGAAGTTTTAGATGAAGGTTCAAAGTAAGTTAACATTTATTTTATATTCATAATTTTATTGTAATCAATTTTATCAGAGTTATTAATACTTTTTGAGCACATAAATAATATTTTATTTATCGCAAATCTTCAATTAAAATTGTCATTACTGACTGTTTGAATTGTTTTTTCAATATTCCACTTCTCTATAATAATCTCACTAATTTAATGCACGAATTATTTAACATATCTAGGTCGAATTTAACACCGAAACGAAAAAAATCTGAAGGACAACGCAATGCGGGAGTATCTTCTGAAATAACTCCTATTATGGCGGGTCTAACAGAAAGTAGTTCCTCAGGTTAGAAATTAGTTACTTAATTAAAATAAATTGTGAATAAAATTGTGAAAAATTGCTAATTAATCCCTATATAACCGAGTAATTTACTCTTTCCAGGCTCTATGACTGACAGTGTGTGTACAGCTTATGAAAATAAAAATGTCAAACTATGCGATATTAGTGAAATGTCGCATAGTAGCGATAATGTCGACAATGATGCTATTAAAAACGTCGAAATTGAAAAAGAAACAGTTTTCATGCCTGTTACAAATTTGACATCAATGTTAGGAGGTGAGAAAAAATAAACCAAGAGACATCACTAATATCGCATAAGGTGTTAACTAGCTTGGCTGTTTTTTTTATGTCTGTACCATTTTTTGCTAGTTGATATCTTATGTGTTAATCTATTAATTAATATGACGTTATTTCAAAGTATTAATCTATTAACATTTTTTAAAATATATCGAAATAGAAAATTAATTTAATTGCTTCTTTTAGAATTATTGCAAACTATGAAAATTGGAAGTACGAAGACAACTCCTACGAAATCGGAAGAGAGTTCTGAATTTATGGGAAGTGATGTTCATTATTCGTACACGGATTTTAATAGCGTAGACCACAGAATCAAACTTCATATAATTTTAAATGTCTTTGAGCAAGAGAAAGAGGAACTTGTTCTTTTATTGAGGGTAAATAAAATAATTTTCATGTAATTTTTTGTGTTACAAATATATAATTATTTTCAATGTATGTTATTTTATTAATTTTGTTTTTTAATTTTATTTCAGGCTGAAATTTTCACTCCAACGTCATCAAAAACGTTTCCAGGTTGCTTAGTTTTATCCACGTCTAAAATTTATATTCTTAAGATTTTTGGACCTGAAGGGTAAGAATTAATTTTGTTTGATAAGTTAAAAATTATATTTTTTATTTATTTATTTTTCTTTTGTTCTTTAATTTTAGAGAAGATCCTCAACGCTGGTTGAAAAAGGAAGCGAGTTGGACAATGGATAGGCTACGTTCGTTTGCTCCACTACCTTTTAAACAAGGTCTTTTGGTGCAATTAGAGATGCCGAACAAAACTGGTGAAGACATTCAAAATTTTACTCTACTCTGTATTCTTCAAGATTTTCAAAGAACGTCAAGTTTTCTGTTTTATCTAACAGGTAAGAAATTTATTGCTATATTTAAAAAAATGGTTTTTTATTTTTGAAAAATTAATTATTTTAAAATAAAATAAAAAAAGGAATTTTAGAATATGGTAATTTCATTTTTTTAGAATTGAGTTTACCGGCAAGTTGTGAGGTTGAATTCATAGTGCCAGATCATTGCAATTTTTCGATAAAAAATATGCTATTAACATCAAAGAATCATCGACAAAGTGATCTCGTTAGATTGCTCGCGATATTTTCGTCAGCAATTGTAAAATCAGAAAAATGTACAACAAAATTAAATACCTCTGGGCTTGTCACTACATCGTCGACGTTAATTATTTTGGAGGATAATCTACAATGGTTACTTCCCGATCATAATAAAACTCCAGCCATTGCAATAGAACAAGCACTAAGCAATTTAATAGCAGTGGTAGGAATAATAATGTTATAATTGTTTTAAAATATCAATTTTTTAAATACATTCGAATTTTTATATTTTTTTAATAAAATAATCTGTTTTTTAAAGGACATAGAAGTTGATTCGAAAACGGAAAATGGAAATGCAACGCTCAATTTGAGTTTCTCGGATGAAATGGCAGGATTGGAAGAAACTTGGATTTTGGAATTTGTTTCAGTGGGTGCAGCCGAGTCTGTGGTAAATTCTATTCAATTACCATGGGAAGAATTGTTTTCAGTTCCATTGCAAATCGAAACGAGAATACTCGACACTACAAAAAATATTGAAAGATGAAGAGTATCTATTGTAAACTAGCTTAATTATATTTTTTTAAAGAATGTCAATTTTTGACAAAATACTAACCCACATTTTAATTCTACACTATAGAACAATTTGCAATTTTATTACACACTTTTAATTTATAAATTCTAAAAAAAACAAAACAAATCATATATTGTAAATTTATTGTAAAGAAATGTAATTTCAATTTTACAAAGAAAAAAAAATGTTTTTCTATATTTAAATGAGAAAAACTTCCATTTTTGTAAGCAAATTCTGTAATATTATTGCGACTGTGATATGTGCGTATAAAAATTATATATGTATATATTTTTAGTCGAATTAACATTTTATAATGTGTCTATATATACAATTTTAATGGAAAATTGTAATTAATAAGATCACGTGGAAATTATAATAAAGTTTTGTTTTTTTCTTTCAAAAATTAATCGAATTTTCAATCCACGAATGGAATATTTTATTTGTTTAATTTTCATTGAATACAAAGTGCAATATTGGATATTATATGAATTCTATAGAAATTGAAAAATAGGTCAAGAGAAATATTATTGGCACATGTTTTCATTTAGGCGAATACAAGTTACATAATCAGATATTTTTAAAATTTTCACACCTGCAAAGCTTAAATAGTGCAGAGGTAGACTATGCGGCGAAAAGACGCCAAATTATTTCCAAATTTTATAAAATAAAAAATAAAGTGTTTATTAACATTTTTCTACAAAAAATCATGTTTTGGATTTTATTCTCTCTTGTTCTTCTGGGTACGATTTAAAATTAATTTTCAATTTTTTAATTTAATTAAAATGAAATTTGTAATATTTAATATTTTTAATATAATCAATAATATTATTATTATTGTTATGAAAATTACGATAAATTTTTTAATTTTCATGAATTGGAAAATATATTTTAGTTTCCAGTATCTCTACAGACGGGCATCATTTCGGCTATAGTAAAAAAAGTGAGTTTAACATTCTCTTAGATTAAAATCTATTAATTAGGAAACAAATTCAATTAACTAGATTATTGTAAAAATAATTCACTTTCTAACTTTAGATCAGCATTTATGGATGAAAGATCATAAAACGTGTGCCGGAAAATTACAATCACCAATTGCTTTATCAACAACTCAATCACTTCCATTACCATTGCCAGCTTTGGAAATGATTGGCTATCATGACTTTTTAAAAAATCCTATAAAATTAGAAAATAATGGACACTCGGGTAATTTGTAAAAATGTTGAATGTATCAAAAATGAAAATTTTTCATTAATAAATAAAATAATTTATTTTCTTCATTGATCAGTGACGCTAACTCCTAGCATTGATTCAATAAATAATACAAATTCCGAAAATCCTTATATTTTTGGAGGAATGCTGAATCATGGAAAAAATTATGAATTTCAAGCACTTCATTTTCATTGGGGCAGAAAAAATAACAGAGGATCTGAACATTTATTAAATGGTGTGCGATATCCCATGGAAATGCATTTAATTCACAGAAATAAAATTTATCAAAATATGGAAATTGCTTTAAACAATTCGGATGGACTTTCAGTGATTGGAGTCTTTTTTCAAGTAAAAAGATCAATAATTATATGTTATCCTTAACAATACAATATAAATTAACATTTTGCAAAATACAACAACCTTAAAAATAATATTTCAAAATTAAATTTAAAAAAATATAACGATAAAAATAAAAAGAATATTTTAATTACTAAAGTTGCAGGAAGAAGCTAATCCACGACTTGTTCCAATTTTAAAAGTTTTACCAGATCTTCGTTGGAATAATAGTCAAGTTTCTGTAAATTCATTTTTAACTTTATCCTCATTGATGCCATCAAATATAGAAATATTTTACACTTATAAGGGATCATTAACAACTCCACCATGTAACGAGGCAGTGACTTGGATCATTTTCCCCACTGCTGTACCAATATCACTCCGACAAGTATACTTAATTATTTATAATAATTAAAAAATTGAAATTGCACTAAAAATTACTTAAATAACTTATTGATATAATTTCCATTATTATTAAACGAAATTTTTTATTTCTAAGTTAAAAATATTAATTCTAAACGAATTATTATTAATAGCAATGAATATTTTACAGCTAAATAAATTCAGACTCCTTTCAAGTGGCGAAGGATCATTAGCAGACAATTATCGTCACGTTCAAGACGTCGGACGTAGAAAAGTTTACGTAAGAAGAATTGATTTAGCAGTTTCAAATAAAACTAAAATACAACACTTAAATATGACAAATTTATCCTGGTACTGGGAGTAAGAAATAATAATTGTTCAAACACTTTCAAACTGATACTGTGATATTAAACTTATTCAAATCTATAATATATATTTTACAATATATTTTATTAAATGTTACTTATTTCTTCATTTATATATTAAACAAATGTAAAAAATAATAAAATATCATAAACAATATTTTTATCAAAAACTGTCATTGTAAATTAATTCAAAAATTGTATTCATTTTTTTACAATGTAAATTCAATTGTTTATAAACATCTTGACGTATAATCAGCAAAAAAATTTTCTTTAAATTAACAAAAGTACTTTTTTTATACTTTGGTACTTAAAAGTACGTACTCTTAGCACGAATTTGTAATATATAACTTATTTTAAATTAACTTACTTTGATATTGTGCCATCGTTAGATTTTTTTTTTGGTAACTTCGGAAGAAATAATTGCTGTATTAGAAAAAGCCATACATACTTGATTTTTTTTTTTTACATAACTTCGTTGCTTTCATTGTCTGGAGTTGCATTCACTTTAAAGTAGAAATTAGACTTCATTTTGTCGAATTTGCTCATGAATTTTTGAACAGAGAACCTTCAAAGAAAAAAAAAAAGAATTATTTTTTCTCAACAATTCAATTGTAATTAAAATGTTTCTTGTAATCAATCAGAAAAATATTTTTATCAGTAATTACACTTACTTGTCTCAACTGATAATCAGGAATAAGAAGAAGTTTTATATGATCACCGTTGCCAAATAATTTTCCCAACTTCTTTTTCTTTGTATCCTTAATACAAAGTTGAACACCTCTTTCTGCTATGGAAGTTAATTCACTAATCTCTTGCCATGTGTATGACCAATCAACCTATCAAAAAATAAATCTTTTATTAAAATGTCAATGAAAAATTTGATTAACTACTTTTGCAATTTAATTAAAAATATCTATGTTTATAACAAAATGGTAAAATGAATTAAATATTACAAACCTTCCAACCTCCAAAGATGTCGTTTCGTTCTAAGTATAATATTCTTTTATCCGTCAAAAGAACAAGATCTTTGTTTATATACAAATGATAGAAGTAAATATCAGTATTTGCATACTTTCCTTTTTCCAATTCCTATAAAATATTGATAATTATTAAATTTAATAAATAAGAAAAAAACCAAGAATATTTAATCCTATACTCTAATTATAACGTTTTTTAATTTAATAATTATAATCAGAATGAGATAAATATTTACAGAAAGAATTTTATTGCCCTCGGCTTCAATTCGAATGTAGGGCCTAACAAGATTGTCATGCTGGAAAAATCTGGGAGGTCTAACACGTTTTGCTTCTTCATTTAATTCAGTTGCGCTGAAAGAAGAAATTTTTCACATGAAAACAAAAATTTTGTTCAATGAAAACAAACAATGATTTATTGATATTATACCGTCTAACAGCTCCAAAAGATCCACTTGCAAAATCAACAACACCAGCGGTTGGTCTGGTAACAAGACCAACGACTCCTTTTCCGAAACCTTTAAAGAAACCCTCAACACCTTCTTCTCTTGCACCGGATATTGGTTTCGTCACCACGCCAGTCACACCATCAAACACGCCCTTAATTTCAGTAATTGTTAAATATTATACATTTTATTAAATTGGTAGTTTTCGCTTACCATAAATAATCCTTTGCCACTTTGTGCAAGACCTTCCTGAAGATTAGCCGGTTGTTTATTGAGTTGTTCCTGTCTCTTTCTTTGATAATCCTTGTCGAATGTCAAAGCAGCGAGTCCTTTGCCTGAAATTAATTTTATATATCACGTTAAAAACTAAATTCGAAATATTTATTTTATTATTTATAATAATTCTTTTGTTACCCATTGCTCCTGTGATTTTAGAAACAGCACCAGCCATTCCACCGACAGTGTGTCCAAGCATGCTTCTAACTCCAAGGAACAAACCCTCAGCAAATTCTCCAGGTCCTTGAATTGCTCCTTGGAAAGGCTCGTAGAATAAATCTTCAATTCCTTTCATTGTACCAACGACAAGTCCATAAGGATTTCCAATAACGTCGAGACCCAAAATTAAAACGTAGGCCTGTTTAATTGTTTGTCCCACATAATGATTTGTTGCCTCTGATATTAATTGTTTATGTGTCATGAATACATAATCTCTCTCAAAATAGGCCAATCTGAAAAAATTAATTTCTTTTTAAATAAAAACATTTTTTTAAATTTCATTGAAATATCTTAAACAATTTTAAAACCAAAGGATAATAATGATTAAATAAATAAATAAAATATTCCAATTCTATAGACTTACTTGAAAACAATATCGTTTATATCTGTTAAAGTTACTCCAATTCCTTGAAGCAAGACATTTAGAACTTGAGGCACTCCAGATGATTCGCCACTACTTCCAGACATTGAAAAACTGATGTGTATCTGCGCAATAAATCATAAATTACTAATTACATTTCATATAATATATAATACAATCCATATATTATAATAACGAACCTTCAATGGTGAAAAATGAAGCAAATCAAAGAAGTTCTTTTGCTCAGCAGTTGTGATCAAATTTACATGATACATAAGCGGTTCGTCTACTAGTTTCATGTCAGTCTGGAAGAGTTCACTCTAAAAATTTTCAAAATTAATTAATCAATGATAAATTAATTCTTATTACAGAAACTGGTAGTAAAAAATAATTAATCTCTCTTAGTTAAAAAGAAATTTAATTATTCAAATGTAAAAACGAAATACCTCTTGTGATTCATTAGCTTCATCAGCGACGAACAAGGCAGACAAAGCGTTCATAAATGCGATATCCACTTTGACGTGGAATTCTTGAATAAGAACTTTAAAATATCTGAATTGCTGAACTGAACTGTGTTCTAATAATTGTTTCACAATACTCAATTCAGCAAATGGTTTCATTACTGTAAATAATGAAAAATTTATTAACAATTAATTGTAAAAAATATAATTTTAAATAATTAGAAAACAAAAATTCTTACCTGTACTTTGAGTAACACTCTTAGGTGGTGGAACCGGTGCCAAAATAACAGGGAAAATACACTCGGAAAGTTGATTGTCAATTTGAAGTTTATTAATTTTCGCGTGTAAATGAACTTGATGACTTGAAGTGCGATACTGAATCCATAAACCAGTTTGGAAAGTTCGCCGCATGTATCGTCGATTCGGTCTCAACATCTCCATATTCAGATAATCGACCTATGAAATATGAAAATAAATAAATAAAAGAATTAATATTATTTTTATTTAGAAATTTACCTCCAATTTTGGTTCGAGCATCACTCGATAGTGTGCTTCCTTATCAACTTGAACCTCTTTAATATACCGTTGATATCCCTCTTCAATAAGACCAACTTCTCGTGAATCTAAAGCACGCCAGCGACCACCAACGGTTTTTCGATTCTCCCAAATAATTCCGGAACTGTGAAAGTTTAGATGATTTTTATTTAAATGTTTCAAATTATTTTTCTTTCTTTCTTCTTTATAAATAAATATTTATACCTTGCAATACACATGTACAAAAGTTCTGATCTTGTGACATTGTTTACAAGTGATAATCCAACTCCATGAATACTTAAAGTGACATCTCGATCTATTACTTCAAGATCACCAGCCAGCTGACAATCTTCAGCCACTTTTAAACTTGTCGTGAACAAAAGAATTCGCTGTGTGCCATCAAGGAATGAGACATAATAGACTTCTTCATCGATGTCTGGTATTTTAAATGTTCCCAAATTGTCCTTTATTGAAAAAAGTAATAAATACCAAAGTTGTATAAAATTATCCAATTAATAAAAAAATTAAGAAATAATTATTATTGTCTAGATTAAATTAATATAATTTTTCTACCTTTCTGAGATCATCTTCTATTTCTCGTTTGTTGCCATCTTCCCACAACAATAATCTCGATCCCACCGGATTTTCCCAAGTATAAAACATTTGATTGAAAGATTGAATCGATCTGTGTCATAATAAAAACAAAAAAATGAAAAACAACAATTTTTAATTAAAAATAAAATAAATGTTTTAAAAACATACCTGACGTTCATGGAACCTTTTTCCCAAATATTAATTGTATGACTTGTGTGATTCATGATTAATGCTGGAGCATTTCCATGATTGTATGCTGATAATGAAATGTAAATTCCACCTTCATTGATTTGAATGTCCACGTTTATTCCTCCAAACTATTTGAAAAGTTAGTTATAAATAAATTAGAAATTTATTAAATTCAATCTACAGTTAGTTTAATTGAGGAATTACCTTATTGTTCAATTTTAATAAAGTGGTATGAACATTTGTGTAAAGAAAAGGTGCTGTTTTTTCGGGATGTCCAGACACATTTGCTCTCAGGGTTTTCTTTTCTTGCTCCGACCGAGGCCAGAGAGCAGTACATTCACCAGACGGTATCTTTAAATAAATAATATACAAATAAATCACTAAAAGAATTAATAATTGAATATATTTTAAAAAGTGAATTTTCAACTTACAGAAATCACAGGATCAGCTGGTCGATCACCTTCCTGACATTCGATAAGAAAGCTCGAATTGTTTATAAGAACATAATACGGAGTAAAGGTAATTTGTTTTGTTAAAGAGTTGTACGTCAATTGATTATGTACACCAATCTGAAAAAGATAACATTTTTTAACTTGTTTTTTTAATTATAATTTTCCTTTTTAGTATACAAAGTTATAAGAAAGCATAAATATACCTGGTAAATTCTATCATTGTATTTACACAAAACAACTCCTTTACTTCCGGCAACATCGATAGAAAACTTTTCAGACCATTCACCATCTTCCACACGAACCATTGCCTTCTTTTTTCCAAAAAACGCTTTCGACTTGAATGAAAAAAGAATTGGTCCTTTAAAGTGTTCCGGATGATATAAAACGTTTAGATGATCCTCTTGACTCTGTAAATAAAAAAAAATTTTTTAATTATTTTATTTTGTAACATAACAATAATTTCAACATGGTTATTGAATGTGTAAATTATTTAATATTATTAAACACGATATGCTAAAAAATAATCATAAAAATAATTTAAAAAATTATCGCTGCTCTTGTTTACAAAAGAAAGTAAAATCTTTGTAAACGTAATCTATTTATACTAAATAATAACCAAAGCGAAAATCCTCTTCTGAAATAAAATGAAAGCTAAATTAGTACATGAGTTATATTTACTAATTGTGTAAATATTTTCTAAATTAACAATCGCTAAATAAACGAGTGTATAAATTATAAACTCGGTAATATAAAAATGAAGTTTTCAGTCCATCACCACTCCTAAAAACTATTTTCATGCATAACTATAGAACTACAATTTTTCATTCGAAAAAATAAAAAAAATATTTATATATATTATTAATTTTCCCTTATAATATATAATAAATTTTAATTTAAATTAATTGTTATTTTTTTGCCGTCGAAACTCCTGATCCCAAAAAGTGTCCATTTGGATGTTTGAATTTTTCAAACATTTTTTATGTTTAATTTTTTCATAATAAAAATTATGAAGATAAAAAAGCTTTATAATGTGTGTTATAGACACTGATAGCCACATAAAGCATTTAAACATTACAATAGTTTTTATTCTCTACCTTGCATGGACTCGAGTGGGTTTTTCCAGCTTTACTTGATTTCTGTAAAAACAATTAATACTCGTAACAGTTTAATAAAAGAAAATAAAAATAAATGTGATCATTTTAACAAAAATCGCACCCATGAAATAAATCATAAGATTGTTTTTTTCGAAAACTCTTCAAAATAAAAAATGAATTATATAAAATATAATATTAAATTTTATTCACAACAAAAATTAAAAATGTCTATGAATTTTCTTCTCCTAAAAAATATAAAATTAATTCCAATTTGTAATACTATTTAATAAAGGAAAACACTTTTAAAATTGTAAAAATCACAAATATCAAGAAAATAGGGAACAAAAAATAAATATGACATGCAAAAGATAAATTTTCAATTTTATCCAAAATGTGAAAAATAAGAAAAATACAGTTTGGAGAATTTAGAGAATAAAGCAAAAACATATTGTTAGTTATGCAGTCAGATTGAAGAATATCAAAATTAAATGGAAAATTAAACTCACTCTGTAAGACAGCATTAATCCAGTCTTATTTAGCATCCAAAATGGACAGTAAAGAGCCATTATTACTGATCCATGTTTGAATGATGAATGAATTCCTAAATCCATGACTACTTTTTGTGCACTGTCAAAAGACTCAAAGGACCAAACTGAAAATTCTTGTGGATCCGGACTAATATCTACATTACAAGACCAGTCTTTTTCCAAGTATTGAGGTAGCTGAAAAAGATAAAAAACAATTTTTTAATGTATAAATTTATTTAATTTAATGTTAAAGTTTTTTTTTAATTTTGAAATTAAAACGCACTTTAATTACTATCGTCGATTTGCTGGGATCTATTGTAGATAATTGTAAAGTCTTACTAGCTTCTACTTTTATTTCTTGTGCATTACCAGGTTGACAGACGATAATATCAATTGGTAAGAAATTTTTCAGGTACACTGACGGATATAAATGAACATTGTAAATTGTGCTTGCCATCGTGTGACGAGTCGTATTTTCAAAATACACTTGTTCAATTTCACCAACCACCTGAAATAAAATAATTTTATACATTACACAAAATTGAATTCCAAAAAATGAAAAATCTTTATAAGTAATAAATAATACCTGAATATAAAATGGTCCACTTGTATCTTTTTTAGAACGAGAATCACATTTTAAAAGTTTTGTCATGGAAACAGTTTTCTGGAGATCCTTCCAAATAAATGGTTCTATCGAAACCATATACCTGTCCAGAAATTGAGTTATTTAATTTAAATACTACATGTAAAAAAATTGTCATGATTATTATTTATTAATTAATTTTGAAAATCTTACCCTTCGACGTTAAAGAAAAGCCAATAAATATTTGTTGGAGTATAAACAGCATCCAATGGAAGATTCAGACGTTCATCAGGATTTACAGTTCCTACTCTTTCAACTTCATTTCCTCGTTTTGTCATATAATACACAGAAACTGGCACATTAAAATGATTGTATACCTGAAAAATATATAGAATGAGTAAAAACTGAAAAATAAAAAAGAAAAAATAGGGAAAAAATACAAAAGTATAAAGAGAATTTTTTTTAAATTATTTACTTTCTGAAAATAATTTTTTGTTACTTTACCTGTAAGACACTTCTCAAAGTAACAATCGTGCTACCTTCTTCCACAACAACATCAGAAACTATTCCCCATTCTTCAGAACCTTCTTTTCTGTGTTTCAATGAAAAGAATCTTTTATCAGCCCTGAGCACTGGTATTTCTAATTTACCTTGAATTCCTTTCAACTGAAATATAAAATAAAAAAAATCAATCAAAATTTTTGACAAAATTTAACGAAAAGTATTTATTTAAAATTTTCACGCACTGAAACAATGAATTTATGTTGAGTTGTTTGTTTAACATGATCGGCTCTAAGTTCCTCAAGTAATTTAACTTCTTTTTTGTCAAATTTAGGAGCCAATTCTATTGAAGCACTTGTCTCGAGAATTACTTCGTTGTATTCAGATTTATCGACATCCATCGTTTTTCCCTGTTCTACTACCTGCAGAAAAATAATTTTTTTTTCCAAAAGTTTTTTTTTAATTTAGAAAGAATATTTGATAAGAAACTATTAATTAAATTGAATTCATGGCATTGTACCTTGAAATATCCATTTTCCAAATGAAGAGTCATGGATAAACCAGTCTCGTTTTTCAATACAAATGGAGCCATTTTACTTTTACCAGATTTACCTCCTGCTGCCATTGCATTAGAGAAAGCATTTCCAAGTTGTTTCAATACATCTAAACACGTCTTTGTCACTGTCAATTCTAAATTTTCCTATTTTTCAAAAAGTAAAAAATATATTTTTAAAGAAACGAAAATAGCATTTAAAATTTTTGTTTCATAATTTTTCTTTTACCGTTGATGTAACTTCAATTGACATTTTAGAAATTTGCTGCAGTTCCTCGGGTTCACCTTCAGTGCTTGGAGTTACTGCACTTGCTCCTTTCGATCCTTGATTTACATCATTGAATTGAATCTAAATTAAAAAGGGAGTTTTAGAATCAATTTCAACACTCATAAATTATAGATTAAATTTCATTTCAATTTTTTTAACAAGTTCTTAATAAATATCAAATACATATTTCACACCTTCGTTTTCAATTCCCAAGGAGTTGAAATTCGTTTTCCTTTTTGAATTCCTTCAATTGGTTCAATTAGAGGTTCCCAAAGTGCAAGACGACTGTTGTAATACGCAATTACTAATGACATTGAAGATTCTAAACTCATCTGTCGAGCATAATTATAAAATAAATGTAGAAAAAACAACTTATTCAAATAATTTCTACGTTGAAAAAAATTATTTACTCACAGTTTTAGTGCTCCAATCATTAATGTTACTCTGAAAACCCAAATGGAAGAGAAGCATTGGTAAAGTTTTATTTCCAACACCAGCTTCTAATGTTAATAAAATCACAGGCGCCGAAATAATAGCCACTTCTGGTTTATAAACAGGCAAATATTCTTCATCAGCCAAAATCATATCTTCAATTGCTTCAATTCCAAATTCTGTAATTGAATATTTTATAATATTATTTAAATCAGTATTTTGTATTGTAAATTGTATAACTAATTAAACAATTTTATATTAATTTTTATTTCAATTTTGTATATTCTTTCTCTACTTCAAGTATACCTGTTTTCAAGAACCAATAATCCTTTTCTTGATATGGAGATATCAACCACAGTCTTTCATGACTGGGTCCTGGTTTTTCTATTTCACTATCTTCTTCTTCTGTCTTAGTCACAGTTTGAACGACTTTATTTAAAATTTCAATGACACCTGGTGACACCGAGACGTGAATGTCCGTGAAACAAATATCCAAATGCAATCCTTCGCCTTCCGGTGTAGAACCAGCGACACTAATACTGCAGGGTTTCAACACCTACAATATAAAAATAAATATAATATAATTTGTTTTCTAATTAATGAAAAAAATGTGAGCAAAAAAATTATCTTACCTCATACATGGAATCTGCTCTCTTTTCAATATTATAAATTCCAGTCGTGATTGAAAGATCTTTAATAGATCCAGATATAACTTGATGTTCGCCCATCAATCGAACTTTCAACAGGATTTCATTCTATACAAAAAGAGGATTTAATTAAAAAGAAATATCAAAAAATGTAAACTATTTTCAATTTGAATAAAAATCAAATACACCTACATTTAAAATAATACAATTTGAATCAATATCATCCATATCCTCCAATAGAATTATATCAGGTTTTTCTACATGTAAATTAATCGTAAGTTTGGGCATGTCCCCAGGTGTTGGTGTAACTTTCTTTTTGACAACTGTTTCTTTTTGCGACGCTTGAATTGCTTGTGATTGTTTAGATGTTTCATCTTCCGCGAAAAAATCTTTAACTTTCATCAAATAATCCAGGGAGACTATTATACTGAATGAAAAAACGCGAACATCAACTGCAATGATTTAATAACGATTAGACAATTTAATTAATTAAAATTAAATATAATAGGAATGATTTTAATATTAATCACCAAAAGTATCATTAGGTCCTTTTCGAATAGTAACATCCAACATGCTTCTGACGGAACTTTTTTCCTGCTCATAATTTTCAACTCCCATATCGGGAATTGCTGAAGTTCTCTCCATGATTCTAGTTAAACCACCTTTTCGATTGTGTCTAGTGTCATCTAAAGTACAATTCATGAGAATCACAGAAGTTGCCAGCAATCCATCATCAAACATACGGCCCTTAATGGCAAAATAAGTCAAGCCAAATGTTCCCAATCCATTTTGTGGCAAATGCAACGATGAACTTTTAGATTGAACCTATGAAAATATATTAAAACAAATGAAAAGGATATTTTTGTTCTATTTTTATGAAAACTGAAAAATTACCTGCTTCGATCCACCACTAAATAATTCTATAACTAAACTGTCCATTATAAATTCAAATTGAATCGACGTATGTGCCTGTTTCAACTTTTGAATATCATCTGATTCGACTTTGCTCACAATTTCTGCCTCCGTTTTAACTGTTATTAAATTAGTGTTATAATTAATGAAATAACAATAAAAAATATTATTTATAAATAAATGTACTTACAAACTTTAGATTTTTGAAGATCATCGATCTGTTGTGATTTTCTCTCACTTCTGGCGACAACTTTATTAGACTGTGCTTCTTCACTTTTCTCTCCTAAATTTTCATCCATCACTGTCATAATCATCGCATAATCTTCTTGACTGAGTAGCAAATGTATCTTATTCATTCGACCCGACATATCGATATCAGGCACTGACTTGAACCAATTTGTGGATAAATTTCGCTTCAAAAGTAATGTAAAACTCACGGGTTGAAGCAAAAGAAGCTCATCTTCTTCAGCAAACGATTCGACGTCCAACGTTATTCTAAAATTATTTAAAAAAAAATATTATTATTTATTACTTCAAAATATTAAAAATAATAAAATAAATAAATAAAATATTATAAAAAATTATTATTATTAAAAAGAAGTTACCTTGACAATTTCAAATTTTGTAATTCAACCTTCATTTCATCAATTACTGGATAACATCCTGCTTCGGTGGATACTTCCAATTTTTTGAAAACATTTCGAATAGTAAGATTACCCATATCTAACATTAAACATTGATCGCTTCTTGAATTTTTCGGTACATAAACAACTGGAGCCTGTAATGAAAAAAGTGAAAAATAAATAATCCAATAAAACAATATATTCAAATAAAAAAAATTTTTTGATTCAAAATTGTTGAAATTGCTTTTCGGAAATAATTACTTTAATGTTTACTGCCAATTCTATACGCGCAGCACTTTCTTGAACGTCTTTAATATTCGTTTTTGCAGCTTCAGCTGCTGCTGCAGAAGCTTCTCTTATTGCCTCTTGTGCAGTTTGGAAATTATTCAAAAAGTCCTGTGAATTAAAACAAAATTAACGTTTCAAATATATGGAAAGATCTAATTGTAACAAATACACTTTTAAAAAATTTTTCAAAAAAAATGTGTTTTTGAATTTTACCATTACGCTGGTGACAAAAGCATTAAGAAAAACTATTCTGTGACAACCCATCATGACTGTGATAGACATATTATTCTTTTCAGTTTCACAATCATCTAAATTATTCATTATCGCTTGAATTTGTAGAGCTTCCGAGTCTTCAACTGATACGATCTAAAATCATTTAAATCTTAAATTTATTTTATTCTAAAGCTATAATATTTGTTAATAAAAATAATGTCTTACGTTTCGATAGACTGAAGAAGTATTCAAATCTATAATACTAATCGAGGAAAGACTGACGTTTGCTTGCGAATGCGAAGCCTTCATAATATATCCAGCAGCAAGTCCTTTTATGAAAAAACTGGCAATGTCTCTATTATTACATGCCATTTTAATACCAATTGTTCCAATTTTAGCTTTTACTTTGAAATCAATTATCTCAACATGCGCTTTCTTTCGTCCTAAAATAAAAACATTAAAATATTAATAAAATAAGAAAATAAATCATTTAAAAAAATACATTAATAAAAAATTAATTAAAATATAATTATTTTTCAAAAATAACTAACGTGTAACTCTATCGCGTTGTTTTTGAATATGTTCTTTAAAGAAGGTAGTAGCGTCTTCTTGAATTGTTGTCAAATGAGCCGTACGACTAACTTTTTGCTTAATTTTCTTTTCATTCATCATTGCAGTAGTGGCACTTATTTTTTCCTAAAAAAAATATATATAAATTTAATTAACTTAATAGTTTTAGTCCTAATTTTAATCTCTTAAATGTTTCTTAAAGTATATAAAATGATGAAAAGATTTTATAAATATTTTTTAATCAAGTATTTTACCTGGATATTTGTCATAAACTTTAAAACGTTTATAAGTACTTCTTGATGGAGTAAAACATCTAAAGTTGTAAACTCCATTTCTAATAATTGCGATACTGATCCATGGATTTTGACAAATTCTGGGGATCGCTTATTGACCTAAATAAATTTACAAGTAATAAAGATATAGATAATATACAATTTAATTTGGAAATAAAATATATGCAATCAAATATCTTCTCACATGTACGTATCGAAGGATTATCAAATATTCTTCACTTCCAGTTGTCATTGGGGTATTAATCATGAAAACTTCTCCAATGTCGTGATATTGTTTTACTTGAATTCCTCCCAATCTCAACATTATTTCTTGATTATAAGTTCTTTGCAACATTTCCGCTTCCAATTTTAAAAGTTGGAATTTCAAAAATGGTAATGTTTGTTGAACAGTTTGTTTTGAAATTGTTACAGTAAGCTCTGTAAAAAAGATATACATAAAAGTAATTTAATGGAACAAAAGCAAAAACTATCTTATAAATAACTGTTAATTACCTTTCATAACAAATTTCGCTTCTAAATCAGTCGTTTGCTTAACAGGAGTAAAATCTTTTTCCTTCTTTTCCGGTTTATTAACAATATTTGAGAAATCTTTAAATAATGACAATTGGGACAATGATTTTGCCTGAAAAGAAAGGAGTGAATGAATAAATATTGAAATTAAATAAAAAAGAAATATTAAATTTTAATAAATAAATTATATTAATTAAATAAATAAAACAGAAACGTACCAAAGATGTGGGAATATCTGGTTTATCATCTTCCGGGAAAGGAATACTTTGTGCGATAGCGAGACCTTCCATTAATCGATTTTCTAAAAAAAGTGTCAATAAAATAGAGATTTTATTTTAGAAAAATTTATCAAGCAAGAATATTATTATTAATTTACCATCGACATTAATTTCCACAGACGGCAATTGTCCAATGACTCTCATTTTCGGTAAAAGGGGATCGTCCATAATGAGGCACTTGTGAAATTGAACTTCTAAAGTTGTTGGTTGAAGAATTTTCATTGGACTTACTGCATCAGATAACGCATTTCGCCAATCTTCATTTGGCATTGTTACAAGGGCCTAAATAAAATATTAATACATAAAATATTCAAAACCCCTTAAAATTAACATAACTTTTTAATTTAAAAATTTGCAAAATATCAAACCTGAAAATTTACAATCTTGAGAACAAATTTATCATAGCTGTACAATCTGAGATGGGACAAAATTTCTTCTTCACTTTTACCCATGCTGACTAATTGTTTAACAGATAAATGCGAAGATTCATTTTTTGCTTTTTCGAGAGAATGGATTTTTAAACTACCCAAATTAATAACAAATAAGGATTCTGTTCCATTGTAAAATCCACCATATGGAATTATTAATTGTGACGCATTTAGGTCCACCTGAAAGAAGATAACAGTTTCGTTATTAATTCATCTTTGTTTTAAATTAATAATAGTTTCTTAATTGATTTTCTTATCAACCAATGTCACGGGTATTAATATTTTAATGTATTCTTTCAACAGTTTTAAATGATTTTTAATCTCACCTGAATATCGAGGACGGAATGTTTTTGAATAGCATATTCAAGACCTAAGGCAGACATTTCTTTCAAGCCTTCCAATCGCTCGGCAGCGACTGCTTGAAGTCTGAAATTAAATTAAAAATAAGTAAAAATTTTCTTTAAAAAGATAGAAAATTTCAAAATGTTAATTAAATAATATACTTACTGATTCAATGTTGTTGGATCTTGAACTTTGAATAAATTGATTAATTCTATAATAGTTTGTGCATCATATACGATGTGAACAGATGCAGATTTAACAATTACTCGATCTCCACATAATTTATCCAATGGATTTTTTTCATATGAAACAGAAAACAAATTATTGTCTAAAGTGCCGCCTTCTGAATTAAAAAGCGATGGTATTTTTCCTCCTTGTTGGACGCCCAATAGTTTTAAATCGCCAATCGAGGCAGTGACACTAAAGAAATAATTTTAACTTATTAATCATTTTTAACTAATCTGATTTTAGTAAATTACAATTTTTTTTTAATTCTAAAGTATTTAGAAGCGAAATAAATATTTTATTTTAGAAACGTACGAAATTCCATTTGCTGATGGTCTCGATTTAAACGTTGCCAACACGTTATTAAATTGTAGATCTAAAACCTGCGGAGATTCCTTATCAGTATCAAGAATAACAATTTGAAGACCATGTAGGAAAAATTTCGTATCAATCATTTCAAATGTTTCGGGATAATGAGTTGGCGCTGAATTTTCTTGATAATCAATGGCACGATATAATTTTTCTTTTTCTTGAGCTGTCATCTCTTCTTCGAATTTTTTCACTGAAAATAAAGTATTATATACGTTAATACGATACTGAGAATAAAAACTATAAACAAATTACTAAATCATAAAAAAATGAGATAAATTTTTACTTATTGCTGCTGCAGAATTTAATCCAGCTTCTTCCTCCTCATTTTGTCCTGATCCCCATAGCCAACCACCGAACCAACCTTTTTTTGCCTTCAGATTTTTTTCCTTCTCTGCCAATTTTTCCACCTATTACATATGTTGAAAAAATAATTGAATTATTTAAAATATTTGGATTTTATTTTAAAATAGGATTTTAGTTTTATGAAGGCAAATTCTTATATTATGTAAGAGAAATGTGTCGCAATTATGGTAATTAGTTATCGCGAATTATAAAATTTATTTTCGTTTTAGGTTTCATATTTAAAGGTGACATTCTTTGAAATTGCACAAAATTATCATAATTTCACAATTCTTGCGAGACTGAAGAAACTTTTGAATCGAGAAACTTAAATATTCAATAAATAAATATTGAAAATAATTTTACATAACTTTTTTAGAATTTCTTCTGAAAGATATTTAAAAACTTGCCTCCATTTGAATTTGTTGTCTAATAATGACGAGGTTGAAAATATCTAATTTTCTTTCACAATCTGTTATTTTATGTTCAACATCATCGGGACATTTTTTTGATGTCAATTTTGTTTGATAAACATCCGCATAAGTTCTGCATGTATCTCGATGGCACTTCATGTGATTCCAATCCCAATTTCTCTGAGCTCTTCGAACATTTTCCTCCAATACACAGATGTAAGCAAAACGCCACCTGTTAAATTTGATCAATTATTTAAATTTATGATGTTTTAATTATGTAGTGAATAAAAAATTTTGCGTCCATTTACCATTCTTTATAGTGACCACGATAGGATGTTAAATTAGGTCTGTATTTTCTGTAGGGTGCAGCTTTATTAGCTCGATCTAATCCTTCGCCCAGCTGCATAAGAGCTTGATATTGTTTTTTCGTTAATCCAACTCTCAATTTTTGCATTTCAAGATCGAGCCATACTTTCGGTATCGTATAATTACTACCATCCGTTTCAGGTTTGGGATTAAGTTTCAATTTTGCTTTTACATTTATTGGACCCAGTACTAAAATATAAAAAATTAAAATCATAATTATACATTTAATTTAATCAAAAAAAAAAATAATAAAACACTATTTGCAAAATTTCTTACAATACAAATATCCTTCTGGTATTTTCTCAGCAGTAGCTATCGATTCTTTAAATATTTTTAAATAAGTGTCTCGTGGTTCTTTGCTGAAAAGCTTTACAGTTGGATTTAGATAAACAGCAAAAGCATCCATGGTACAGAGCTGTAAAAATATTTTTTCTTTATTATTTCTTTTTGGGAAAATATCAAATGAAAGAAAAACAATAATGATCCAAATTGTAAGAAAATAAGAAATAATTATTTAATGATTGACTCACTTTAAAAATTTGCTGAATCGCATACATGTCTTTTAGATTGCCAGTTGTTAGCCAAGAATCTGTACAACTCTCTAATGCAAATCTATTCAGTGTAATACCACATGAAAATGAGAGATCTTTGAACGATATATGATCTTCATAACGCACGTGTATTCCTTTAATTTCCACGTGGATATTTTTTATCATTCGGGCAATAAGTTTTTCCATCATGGAATCATCAACTTTCTCCTTAGCTGTAAAAATTAATTATTTTAAATATATTTTTAAATCCAAATGAAATTAAATTCTCAACTTGAAGATTAATATTTTGATTTACATTTGAGTTCAGCTAATCGTTTGCTGTTTTCCACTCTTGCAAGTTCAGCTCTTTTTGTCTCCAGTTGTGCTTTCGCTTCTTTTTCGGCATCATATTGTACTTGACTTGTTGGAACAATTAATATAAACAAATCTTCCACGATTGCATCGATTTGTCCATTCCACATATCTTTGAATGGAATCTTAAGAACTAATTTGCCTAAATAAAATAGATTTTTCATTAAAATACGATTGTTTTTTTGGAATGCCGAAAAAAAATGTAAAACATTACAAACCTAATCGACCATATTCCAATTTTATAGGTAAATCTAGCATATCAAGTGCACTTTCGTTTATTAATAAGTCCGTTAAGACTACATCGCCTGAAAGTAAATTATAAATTTTTTTAGATTTAGATTATTAAAAAAAAATCATTTCATGAATAATAAATTGTCCATAGGAATGAAAAAAGTCCTATAAAAATCCATTTTAAATTAAGATTTAATTATATCTTTTTTATGTTTTATTGAAAGTGGGTGTCGTAAAATTTACATAATAGTAAATAGTGGAATTAGGTTTCTAATTTATTTAAACACTTCAAGGACTTTTTTCTTTTACAATGACAATTTGTCGTTTTTAAAATAACGATTAATTGCTAAATTAAGAAAAAAGAAACTATAAAATACTGTATTATAAATAAATAAACGTATAAAAAAATTTGAATATCGGAAACATATTCGTAGATAAAACTTTTGATATGTTTAATAGCTGTAATTATTTTTTCCTAACGATCTAAAAAACTTATCTCCCCCTGAAATAATGTTTTAATGTCTCGTTATCATATACATTTTGAAAAAAGAAAAATATATTATCTTAAGTGTGATATAGCTGTAACAAAGAAAAAAGTTTTTAATATAATTAATTAATATAACACCCTTATTTAAGGAGTGGTTCAATTACATTAATTTTTACGAAATTAAATAAGTATAATTATATTCTCAATTATAAATAAAATTAATACTTCGAAATTTACTATTTATTGCAAATTGAATTAAGGACCAATAATCCAAGAGACACGTGTCGACATAAATAGTTGATTATGCATAAAATAAATATTATTGTTTACATATAGAAAAGAATGTATCATTGTAATTGGCAATGTAAACATTTATTATCGATATAAATATATTAGTTGGTTTTAAATACTTTTTCCAACCACGTGTTTCAAATAACCTTCCTCAAATTACAGAAAATTTATAGATATTTACAATAAATAAAAAAATTTCTTACCTCCCCATAGGCTAAGTTTTAATTGTGTACAATCCAAATTTTGGATATACTCTCCTAGAACTTTATTTAAAAGTTCGGCCACAATTGATTCAAAAACCATCTTGATTTGATTTTCAAAATTTGAAAACTACACAAAATAATACAATAAGTATTCTTTTTAAATACTAAATGTTAAATAACTGTCATTATTCACACTTGCTTCTTGCATTTATAAAAAACACACATATTTTTCATCACCATAGATTTTTTTACATTTTTAATGTATTATGTGTTTAAATAAACATACAAATTGTGACGAATACGTCCACACGTAACATCTAAATGACCATCCTTAAAAAAACTATGACATCAGATCGAAGGCAAAAGATTTTGTTTATAGATTATTTGCTCATCGCACTTACGGCAAATAAATATTTTGAGGTTAGAGTGACAAGTTGTCTGCTATAGCAGACGACGACAATAATCTTTTGTATCTGTCTTTTGATTAGTCAAATTTTCGGAGTAAAAACCAATCAGGTAAATGAAATTAAGAGGTAAATTTTAAAAATACATTTCCTTACAAAAATTAATATTATTACATTAAAAAATAAATATCGTAAATTAATAGAGAATAAAATTCAAATCCTATATGTATATTAATTACAAAAACATAACTTTATTACACAATTTTTCTCGTAGTAATACAAAGCAACCTATGATATATTGTTATTTTATAAAAACTAGTTTAATTTTATTAGAATAGTTATTGACAGTAACGATTGTCAAAAAGATAAGAAAACAAATAAGTAGGTATATTAATAAATTAAAATATTTACAAATTTCAATAGTTTGTCACCTACAAATCAGTCTAAAAAAAGTGGAGTGTATTAAATCACACACTCTTTTTTTTAAGTATTACGGCGTTATTGCTGACTTTTTAAAATATCTTCTATATTACGTTAAATTATTGCACAAGTTATTATCAACAATTTGCTAATAATAAATGCTAAACAATGAGAATTAAAATTTGTCAATATATGATTCGCTCTTTATAACTTTTGATGATATTAAAGAAACGATAATGTAAATTAGGTACTAAATCTGAAAAAATGATCTTTTTTAAAAAAATGAATCATATTGATAAACATTCGCAAAAACAATAGAGGTTTTTTTTGCAATAGTCTTAGTAGCATTCCCACTTTTTATAGAATTCTTTTCCATACTGATGTAAATTTGTATGTTAGACCATTCACACACAAATTCTAATTCGAATTCCTCAAGATCATCTTCCAGCGTAAGTTGGATTTTTAAATGTTGAGGTAGCTTGTTTGTAAATTGGATTTTCTCCCTAAAAATTGGAAAATATGGTTTCAGAAAAAACTAATGAAATAATGTATTTAAATTTAAAAAGAAGATCAATAATGATAAATAAAAATATTGATTACCGCATCCCATTTGGCCATCATTCTCTCCTTCTCAAATTTAGCGAATTCCTGTTTATCTTTTATTGTTGCAAAAGCTTTCCACGTGGCCAGCATTGCCACGCCTGTCAATACAATACCCGCCACGACAGCAAGAACAACTCCAAGTAAATAAATCACTGGTGGACAATGATCGGGTTCCTTTTGCGATTGAATCACCAACTTTGTTTCATTATAATAATAAATATAGACATATGTACAATCATCATCGCCTTTGAAATAACAAATAGTCTCATCATTCTCAATGAGAGTTTTATCAATTTTCTCCACAATCTCAACATTGATGTCTGTGCAATTTTTTGCACATTCCTCAGCCGTGATATTGGCTGTTTGATTCATTTGACACATAACGCATGGTTTCAATTCTTCACATTGATTCTTGCATGTAAGACATTTTTCACAGTACGGTCCCGAATATCGAACATCATCCTCCACACGACACACGCATTGTCCACAAACGCAATCTCCCTTTAAATTATCAAAAATGAGTATCAACAATTATAATAACAAAGTAAGCGAAAAATTAGTTTGACTTACTTTTCCTGAGCATATAAGATTAGATCCTGGTCGCTTGCAGGTATCAGTTGATGTTATACATTCACAGGCTTTTCCTGACCAGCCCGGATAACATTTACAGACTCCGTTGCAATCGCAGTCACCATTTCCAGAACAGTATTTATTATCACGACGATCACAAGAAAAATTGTCACATTCACAAAAATCACCCCATATTCTCTGAAAATAATTTTTAAATTACATTTGATTTTTGTTACGTGAAATAATTTCTAAAATATTTAAAAAGCAATTTTAGAATTAGATTCCTTACCACGTATTCATCGCTGGGACGATTACATTCACATATCCCACAGGTACATTCTCCTCTACCTGAACAATCGACTAAACTTGTATTATCACGCTTACAAGATTGCATATTATAGGGATCAGTTGTCGCCGTATTGCATTCGCATCTCTTTCCAAAACTGAGAGGATTACATTCACAAATACCACATTTATAAGTTCCACTGTAACTACATTTTGGTGAATTTATCTCATACGTCGAGTGATCTGGTCTTTCACAATCACAATCGCAAATCATTTCCAAATTAATTCTCAATGATTCATTAATGCCGACCTTAAATCAAAATATTTATTACAAACAAAATTGCAATTATCAAAACGATTACAATAATAATAAAAACTAATTAATAAAAACACTTACCGGATAAATCATAAATGTTTGATTCCATTCTGATCGATTTTTTGGACAATGAGTGGCAGTGATTTCAGCGATAAATTCCACTTTATCTCCTTTTTGTAATTTATCACATTTCATTGTTTCCACGAGTTCTCCATTTTTATTGAGACATTGCGACCAATATTTAATTTTCACAGCTTCACTCACCGATGTATCACGAATTTCCACAGTACTTCTAATTTGATTATACTGTTCTTTTATTAATTCGACAATATTACTGGAATCGTTTGATAAAACACCAGCTGATGATCCTTCGACATGTGAACATAATCTTGAATAAGTACTCATTTCACGCTGTGTCACTGCCCAAATAACATTAATTGCATTTTGTTTCACTTTTTGATTAATTTGTGAAATACTTGGATAATCCTGTAATGATGAATGTGTATACATTCCACTGAATGTGTCCAAATGACATAGGCCATCGTTGGGCTTTACAATTCCACCAAGTTTTCCATCGCCAGCAAAATGGAAACTTGCATCTGTCGAGAAAACCAAAAGTCTCCTGGCACGATCACGCCAACCAATTTGATCTTTACAAACAATCGCCTGCATTATTGCGTCGAAACCTCCTTCTGGTGCGTCCAAATTTCCCGAAACCGAAGCGCTACGTACCAAACCCTACATAAATAAATAAATAAGATGTTAATTTTCTTTTCTGTGATTTGTGGAAAAAATTTCTAAAGATCTTTTGATTCATTATTCACTTACGGAAAATCGGCTTGTATCGTCCGAAAGTGACATGATGTGTTTGTAACCATAAGGAGCAGCACACTTTGAACATGGCTCGAGAAGTCTATTTGGAAATAAAGATGAAATTAAAAAAATATAATTCGCAATTAATCTACGATTTTAAAAAAAATTAATATTTACTTCTGAGGTACGACGCTCACATAGGGCATTACGACTTTATCAACAAAACTACCGAATCCTAATCGAAACTTGCTAGTGAGACTACTCATTTCCCTAACAAGAAGATCCCCCAAATCGGAAAGTTTTTCCTTATCATCCTCCATTGATTTACTCAAATCCATAAGATAATAAAGATCCACTGGATAATCCTCAGCCTGGGAAAATGCAAATCTGATTTTCTGCGCCTGATCTATAAAAAAGAGTTTTAATATTTTTTCCTACAATTGTAATTTAAATAAAGATTCAGAAAATGGAATTTTTGATAAAAATTCAGATAAATATTTTAAATGTTTATTACTTACTGATTCTAACTTTTATATTAACTTCCTGAGGCGCTATCTGAACAGCATCGTGTTTTCCGGCACCGCAACAAGTCGCATTAAATTGCGAATCATATGTTTCTGTTTCCGTATATGTTGATTCTGAATATTGCATTTCGGAACTTAAATTTCTATTCTGTATTATACTGAATATATTTGATGGATAAAAAACATATTCTTCCTCGCAGAATTTTGATATATTTGTCCCTGGTGCGTAGAAACATCGCCGCTCATTCAAATCCTAAAAAGAATTAATAATACTAAAAATTCAGAAATGAAGATTATAAATTAATATTATTCACAATGATAATTTTTACAATAATTAATAGAAATGAATGATTGAAGAAATTAAATATTTAAACTGGAAAATTGCAAAAAATTAAATAAATCTACAAATTTTTAAATAAAAATTAAAAATTGTACTCACAGGTTTTATACACCAGGCACAGAATTGCGTTTGAATACATTCGTGACAGGTTTGTCTGCTAATGCAGATATTTGTTCCTGATTGCGACTTCACCTTCACACATATCATCCATATTATTGCTAAAGTCACAAATCTCCATTTCCAGTTACCGCACATTTCTGTCGCCTAAAAACAACATCAACTTATTAAAAAAAACTTTATTAAAACGTAAATTTCAAAATTTTCACACAATAAAAATCTTTATTTAACACTATAAAAATAATTTTAATAGACTTAAACAATACACAAGGGTGTTAGAAAATAATATCTATTTATAATCACTGACTCAATTTCTTTCTGAATCACTAATAATTATTCTTTTTCTTATATATTCAAGTTTTTTTTTCACTTTTTATGAATTTTAAATACAATTTTAAATTAATAAAATCTAATAAACGTAAAATATAAACAATTATAAAATTATTTAAACAAATAAAAATTAATAAACATTGTAATAGATTAGATTTAAAAAAATTCACTGGAAAAAATTGTAATAGTTAGATAAACAAATTGTCTGTAATTAATTATACTGACATGTAATTTATAACCGGATGGAAAAACTATTTTTATAATGTCTTATTATCTTTTGTGATAATAATCTCGTTCGCGTAAATGACCGTTCACCCAAAAGCTTATACAACAATTAAATTATTACTATAATAGATCTACTGTTCTAAATTTAACAATAAAAAAATTTTTAATTAACAAAATTTTACACAACAAATTTGAAATATCAAAAATTTAAGAAAATATATTACCGATTAATTTTTTTTTTTATAAAACTTATTTTTTAACAACTTTAATCGAACTTTTATACGATTTTAGGTCAGAAAATAATACCGGTTAGTCAACTCAGCAATGTCGTCATGTTTATATTTACAATTTTATAATTGTATATATATATATAGCATTTAAAAACTTTTTCTCATATAATTTCACAAAACTTTTGTTATAAAAAAAATGCAATAATAATGATAAATAATACGTTGTCACTCACTTTATCCTAAAAACTAAAAGCACTGTAAAATTTTGAAAGCGACAAACTTTCACAAACTTGTGTTTTTCGTTATATATAGATCACCATAAAAGGTAACCCAGGAATGGAGTTACACACTATCTCGAGGCGAGTCACCAGCCCACCCGCCAGAACGAGACTCACTCTTGCTCACACTCTCCATCCACAAACCGCCGACGTAATGATTACAAGTGAAGGCAACTCCTATACAGAGTTGGAGACTCAAGTTCATTCACAAAAGGAATGGCATAAGATGGATCAAAGTTTTTTTTTATATATAAAACTAATTCATATACAACTCCTTCTTCTTCGGCATCTTCCTTTTCTTCATTTTCATCTTTGAAGAGGGTCAGTTTCTATTTTTACCTATAGGTCACAAGAAATACATATTATATTATTATCTTTAGGTGAAACTAAAAGCGATTAGAAAAATATTATATTTCAAAACTCACTTATTGGATGATTTGCTTTTTCCATTCAAAATAGGGTGTTCCAGTCAATAAGTTGTATCAATTCTTTTTTTCAAAGGGGAGAGAAAAAAAGCATCACTAATATATAGGTCCTCAAGATGAAAAATGGGTCACATGTGTCATTTGACACCCAACCCCTCGACGAAAAGAATATTAATGATCCTTCTGAAAAAATAGTACTAGAAACCTTTCGATATTGATGAGATTTTAACAAGATATAGAAACCAATCTGTTCAAATGGACTTCAAATATATAGATAAAAGATAAAAAAGTTTATTCGAATTTTTATTTAGCCGAAATTGCATTTATCCAAACTTTAAAGCGAATTACAAAAATTAATCAATTAAATTTGTGAATAATTTATTAATTTTGAAATTCGCTTTAGTCTGATTTTTGCGAAAGCAAATCAAAATTTTGATAAATATTTACAATATAAATAATTTGTAAAATATATTTTATTTTACCAAAAAAATAATATATTTGAAAACTTAAATAATAGTTGTTTTAAAATTAAGGGAATTATTACATAATAATAAATTATTTCAAGGTTGTAAATAAACGTAAAAATATTAAATTTAAAAGTATAATTGAAATATTTATTACATATTTCTTAATAACATATAACGTTACCTTGTTATCAAACGTAATTAAGAATGATAATAATTAATAGTTTTTATTCCCAAGTCAAAACTGAGAATTGAACATTAAATTTACGTGGATACTTTTCTGTTATTTTTTGTGTTCAGCACTTTTAAATATATTTAAAAATAAATCCACGTAAACTTATTGTATTCTTTTAAAATTTCCCTTGAAAAATTAAGGGATTTCAAGTTTATTCAAATTCAAGTTCTGAGCAATTACTTAAAAATATTATTTTTCTTTTGATATGTATATATACAATACATCGGATCTTTTCAATTGTCATTTCAATTCTTTTTTTTTTATTTGCACACGTTGATAATTAAAATGCGCAATTATTTGTTTCTTTCTTTATTAGTATAAATACAATTCACCAAAGATATAAATATTTTCCCCTCAATACAACAAAAAGGAATACAAAACATTTCGCATTAATCAAATATTTGATTTTGATTTCCTTAATTTTATATAATAGCTATACAAAACGACTTACATAATATAAAGTATTTAATAAATTACTTTTTTATAATTAGAAATAACACTCAAATTTCATATAAATGGAAGAACATATTTATATGTTACTTAAACAAAAACAAAAAAAAACATTGGCACCGAATATTTATATATAAAAATATATTTATATTCCCTTTTGTCGATTTTACTTGTTTTTTCTCTCTTAATTTTTTCGAGGGTATTATTTTATGTACAAAACGAACAAAGCGAAAGATTGTAAACTTTCATTTTACAAATATTCATAATGGGTGATGGGAGATCAAAATTTCCCAATTGTTTTAATCACCGTTTGAACATCTTTCTATATAATATATATATAAAAAAAAGGTACACAATAACAATGGATTTTTCTTTTATACATTATTATTATCATTCAGTCCAGTCGCTCGAATTCACGACATTCTATGTTTTTTTTCAAATTAGTAACGATTCATCAAATAATAACTCTTGGTTTCAAGACAACTCATCTATATACGAAAAAGTTTCATAATGAACCGATAAAAAAAAACGCAACAAATTGTTATTAAATGTAAAAATAACATTTTTAAGGTGCTAGCTTCTTTCTTTTTTTCTCGTTATTCATGTGCTACAACGATAAATGTTAATATTGTATAATAATTGTTTTTATGTACAAGCGAGTCTCTTATGGAGGGAAACTCTACTTCTAACTATTTAACAATTCACCCACGATACATAAATATACACAACTAAAAAATAGGCTGTGATAAAAAAATAAATAAATAAACAGCGCAAAATATTTCAATATCTTCGTAAAGCTCGCGATAAATTGAACATTTAATTGTTCATATATTTGTTTATTTGTTTGTTGCAAGTATGAATAATATGTGCCGCGTAATCAAATGGAAGATGTAATTGATTTTAAGTTACGGGAAAACTGAAAACAAAAAGAAACTAAACAAAAAATTCAAAACATAATGCCTTTTTAGAATAAAATTTATAAGAAGTAAAATTATCTGTGCATTGAGAAAAAAAGGTTTTCATATCAGAAATATTTTCTTTTTTTTGATAATATTCATATATATCTGCACGTAATTATAGTATATAATATTTACATGTAATTAGCGCAATATTTATTTGATTTAATGAAGGCATTTTTCTTTAGTGCACTAGACGATTTTATTTCCATTCAGCATCCTCAGATTTAATGAAAAACCTTAAAAAGTACGGTATGGTGTATTATAGATTGTTTTTCATATAAAACAATCATACGTCTCGAGGTTTAACAGGATTCTCTTTGTTTTTTTAATCTATTGTCTATGTGACATGATTGTCGAATAAAAGGGCAAATCTAATAAATGTAAAGTAAATCAATTATTCTTGCCGATTTTTTCAAATAATAAATTTAATTTTCAAAGTGATCATTAAGTTGAAGACCCTCAAAAAATTTGTTTAATTCAATTTTTTTTCATCTTAAAAAAATTCTTGTTGGTCTAGATTTTAATAATTAAAAAAAGAATATTATCGCCCTTCTATCAACAATATGGGAAATATTTTTCTTTTTGTTTTAAATATGTAAGCATGCACATTGAAATTTTTAGAGATTCGTTAAAAGCTTGTAAGGCTACGCAATAACGCATACTGTATTTGGTGTTGTCATTTGATTTCATTAATATACAATACTATACAGAGGCCAAACGATCACGATTAACAGTCCAAACTTAATTTTTTTTTCATTATTTGAACAGTAATATTAGAATCGTGATAGTTTAGCAAAAAAAAAACTGATTTCTGATGAGTCTCAAGGCTAAAGTCAAAAAATTTATATATAATATATATAATATTTATCCGCGGGTAAATATGTTACAAAATGCCCCATGGCACGCACATGTTGCACACGATTGCTACGATCTAATCTCTAAAATTTATTAAAAAGACTCAAAATATAGCTTTCTTTCATTTCACTACGTAACCGTACTGCTTATAAAATCATCATGAATAAGAAATTACTATATAGCCTACCCGATGCGTGGGAAGTACCTTATTTACAGGCCGGTACGCACTTGAGAAAAAAAATGAAAAAAAGTATCCCAAACACGATTCTACTTATGATAATAACAATAAGATGACTTTTGTCGTCATTTATATCTCACATTTAACTAAAAAAAAAAACCAGAAATAATTTTTCACAAAAAATTATTTCAGATTATTAAATTTTAAATCAAGAAAAATATTAAATAACGATAAAAAATTGATAATTTGGAAAATATAATTATTATAAAACAAATTGAAAATCATACCTAGAATTGTATCGTAAAGATTCTTCATCACTTAATTTCTCCCTTATACTTTTATATTTATGTGACTTTCTTTCCAATCGAATTGACATTTAATGGACTCTGTATATGCTTACAATATATATTTATAATAGAAGGCTATAAAAATCAGTGCATTGTTGATATATTTCTCGCTTCTCTAATCGGGTGGATTATAGGCGGAATTGTACCAATTATTATACTTTCTCCTTGTGTGTCGATAATAAACTATTTACAAATTTTTTTCTTCTGAGCCAAAAACAATCTCTGACAAGAAGAGTATATGGAAAACTCTTCGTAATATAATATTGAGCAAAACTTTTTCCAGTATTTTTTTTTTTATTTTTTGAGAAAAAAGAAAAACGAGACTCTCTTGGAATTTGAAGTGTTGAGTAAAAAAATTCTTCAGTGTGGAAGATGTATTTTTTTCATTAAATCACAATTCCATTATTAAGAATCTGTTGTTTTTTTCCTCATATATCAGCACATTTTTAACTGTTTCTCAGCAGATTTAATTGGAAGAATAACAACTAACGCAATATGTAGTCTTTAATTCAATTATTCTCAGACAAATCGAATAATATCTTTTTGTCAATTTTTAACCCTCACTAACGGAAGATAATGAACTTCGTGTTGAATTAGCTGTATGATGTGTAAGATCAGGTAAATCTGGTGGCAGGCACAGAGGAATAGCACTAGGTCCATAAATTAATTCCTGTTCTTCCAATTGCAATGCAAATTGTTCTTCCAGTTTCTGTAACATTGAAAAAAATATATTTTATTTTCCCTTTATTTATTTATCTTCAAAATCTCCATCTATTTTTCTCCCTTCTCAAATAAACAATATTTTCTAATTCAAATTCTATGTCGACTAGAATTCAGATTGAATAAATTTATTATAATCCAAAATTTGTAATAACTAACCTGCTCAATTCAAAGACTCTTTTTCTCGTTCATGATCTTGACTACAATTTCTCAGGGATTGTTTGTTTATTGATTTTTCAGGAAAGTAATCAAATGAAGCGTTTTTTTTGAAAACGTAAAGCAACAACAAAATGATAATAAACAATAAAAACAAATTACCTTTTATCTAACTATTAGTACAAGGTACATATCCCTTTATGAAAGTACTTTTTTTAAATATATTTTCAACAAACCAATAATAGGAATGTTTATGGCACTACTACAAAAAATTTTTTTAACACTTTCTACCTGTGACATTAACCACACAAATGGAATGTAGTGACGGACAAACATTTTTTTTTACAAAAATGAGCTTAATTACAAGCTTTTAACATAAAAAAAAGAAAAGAAAAAAATACACAATTTTATCCTGAGTTTGTAAAGGTAACAACAATTTGAGGTACTTATGAATAATTAACATATTTCAAAAAACTACCATAAAAATATTTCAGAATGTTACCCTAAATTAATCATAAACAATATTAAAACTAGTAAAACAAAGAATTGCAAAAAAAAATAAAAAAAAAATAAAGCAATACTAAATTTAAAGATTAATATTCTAAAAAAATTGTCTCAAGAAAATTAATTTGTTTTGTTTGAATGTTTCTTGTTAAATGTATACGTGTAAATGTATATAATCTTGTTTAAAAACAAGACTAAAAAACCTCACAATTATTAAGGAGAGACTTACTCTATTCAGATGAGGATATTCGAAAAATGGTATAAATTTCTGAAAAAAAAACATTATGCGCAATAAAGCAAAAATCGATGAGAGAAACGTTGAGACGAAATATTTTTTCTATATAGACGAACAAAAGCGTGATGGACAAGAATTTTGCAAAAAACGATAAAATGCAAAAAAAGAAAAAAAGAAAAGAACAAAAAAAAACATAATCACTAATTACGAGGAAACGAATAAGGAACAAGGTCTGATTTAGAATATCTTCTGGAGAGCGTGCTGCTCAATGAACTTGTGTCGGAACCGCTGGTTTTCAAACTTACACGAGGTATGCTAAATGAAGAAGGTGAATTGGGAGTGGAATTGTGTGGGATTTTTGTTGATCTTTTTAAGGTACCGGGTAATGAAAGAGTTGAGTAGTCAAAAGTAGTAAGATAGAAGCCGCTAAGACGAGAAGGTAAATAGCCGCGGTAACGTGTCTCCAATGCTTCCATTTCAGTTGTCAGCTCCGCCTCTAATTTCTACAACAATAGTATCACTCATTTAAATTTTCTTTTTTAAAATTTTCGTTTCCATATACAAGAGAGAATGACTTTCTCATTCGACAAATACTGAGGTATAAAAATGTTTTATCCGCAAAATATTGATCTAACTGACCTCGTCCTCATCAAGAAATTCGGAAAAAAATATTTTACGATTAGAAAGGAACACGAAAATCAGGATGACTGCAAATTTATCTGAATTCTTATTTAAATATTCGCTATAAAATTTTGACATTTGTTTTATAATTTCTTTTTATAAAAATCTTTGACATTTGAAATTTTTTTTGCGGACATTCTGTAAAAATTAAATATCTGTGGAATAAAAAAATTGTTTACTTTTTAAAACCAACTATAAAATATACATTTCCCGCATTGAAACAGTCCAAAGAAAAGGATAATAATTATTATACTAACGTATATAAGAGTGAAGGTTTGCTGCATATGTTGACACCATTTATACAGGTACATAAGTACGAGTGTGGGTAGTCAAGAATGTGTTTGTTACAAAAGAAAAAGTGTAGGCACACATTATTCAAATTTTCACGACTTGGCGAAAATGAAATACTAAAATTAAAACTCACGCCTCTCAAAATTATTTAATTTTTGCTTCATATTTCATTAGTATTTAATTATATTGCAAAAAATCAAATTGTAATAAAAATTTGTCGCACATTGAAATTATGCTGGTAAAAAAAGAAGCTATAGCTTTGCGCAATCAAACAATAATTAGATGCAACAATTAAAAAAAATTGTAATATATTGCCAAAAGTGATAAAAATCTTGTCAAAAACAAGAAAATAGAAAATAAATACTATGAAAATAATCTGACATACCTGTTTACGTGGTTTCAATAGAGTTTTCCACTCTCTCAACTCCTTGGTATAAGCCTCTTCTTGTTCCTTCAATTTCATTGTCTCATGCTCCATCAGCATTTTTCTCTTCTCATTTTGCAATTGTTCAAGTTCCTTGATATTTGCATCGCACTGAGCCTTAACTTCCTCGAGTTGTCGCGAGTGCTTTAATTCAAAACGTTGCTGTTCCGCTCGATACCTTTTCTTCTCGTTCTCCTGGAATTTCTTCAACTTATCTCTCTCGGCATCTGGATCAGGTGTTGTCGACGTTATAGAAATTCTCATCGATTCCCTAAACATCATTTCTCGTGCCTTCATCTCATTACGAATTCGTTTTGGCAAATTTCTACGTTCAATTGTCTGTCGTTTTATTAATTCCTCCTCCTTTCGAAGATTCATTCGTTTCATTTGTTCCAATTCTTTTTCATGTCTAATCAACATTTGATGCCGTTGTAAGAAAAAGATATCCTTCAATTGTCTCTTTAATAATTGTTGTCTCTCATGAATTTGACGTTCCTCCAATTCCCAAATGGCAGCTTCACGTGCTCTCATTAATTGTTGTTTTTGTTGAAGAAATTGTCTCTCCATGAGGGCTATTTTTTCACGATGACTATCCGACAAACGTCTCAATGACATTTCATGATTTTCGTTCAATTTCTCCAAGAATAATTTCTCACGATCCTCGTGTTCGGATTCGAGTTTTTCTTTACGCACTTTAAATGCATTCTTTCGCTTTTCTTTGGGCATTAAATCAACTTCTTGTTTAATCAGTCTCAAATCTTGTTTCAGTCCCTCGCGGAATTGTTTTAATTCACGTTCTTGTTCGCTACGAATTTTTTTCGACGCTAACCTTAAATCGGCTTCTTGTTGTGTTTCAGCGCGTTCAATTTGTTGTCTCTGTTGTCGAGCGAGCATTTCTAAATCGGCCTCAGCACCACGTTCCAATAATTGTCTCTCTTGCTCAAAACGTTTCTCCTGATGATCTTTATTACATTGTGCTTTCTGCGAGAGATCTTGAAATTGTTTTTGTTCCATTTTTTGTAACATTTTCAATTCACGTAATTCCTGTTTTCTGAATATTTGATCATCATACACTTTTCCATTTTCATCGTCACCGTAAATAACACGTGATGTTGTGGTAGTGACAACAACACCATCAATTTCAAATTTTCTTGTTCGCTTTCGCGTCTTTTTCTTTAGATTCATCATTTGTATGTCTTCTTTAGTCCGCGTTGTTCGTGGAACGTCGCGATTATATTCTGGTTTGCGACGAAGAACCACTTCATCATCGATTTCGGAAGATTGTCGTGATTCACGGCCAATGTGATTTTCTTTATTTGATCCTCGACTGTCCTGACTGATGGTTGTTGAAATTGATTCCGCGTCTGAACGATCAACACTCTTACTCGGTGTATAAGATCGTGTTGATCCAGAATCACTGTGTGATCGAGAACCCTCGTAGCTATCTGGAGAAACACGTTTTTCTTTTTGTTGTGTTTTGAGATTAGTTTCACTTTGTTTTTGTATTTTTGGAATTCTATTCACATGCGATGGTTGATTATTCTTAAGTTGGCCATTCATTTTAATTGGTGCCTTACGTCCAGCATCGTCAACCTCGGTTGTATCAACTTTGGAACTCGCTATAATCATTGATGTTTTACTTGTTTCATCACCACTGTCACTGGATCTTTCAGTTGAACTAATATCACTCAATGATGAACCTGTTCGAACAACATTGCATTTACCGATAACAGATGAATCTTTCACTTGTTCTTGCTCGTCACCAACTGTAACAACTGAAACGTGACTAGTATCTTGTAACTCGTCCACTATTGGACTGACTATGATGACTTCGGATTCATCTAACTTTTTACCAATTTTCTTACTTGCGTCCGTAATGACAATTGATTGTTCTTGAGGTGTATACTCCAAACTATCGAGACTAGGAAATCCATCATCGTCAGTTGAGCTTTCGTTTACTTGTGTTTTATTTGTCTCGTTAGCGACGATAACAACCTCTGACGTTGGCGAGGAATGTCTTGGTGGTGGTGTTGATGATGCATCAACAAGAACTGGTGGATGAGTTGTAACAACTGTCACTTGACTCACATTGCTCGCAAGACTGTTTGACGGATCTGGAGTTTCAGTCGTGATCCTTACTGTTGAAGTGTTTAGACGCATTTCCTGATCAATTGCCGATTTTCCTAAACACAATTATTGATATAATTTTAATGAAAACAAACTTTTAAATTAATAAGAAAAAAAAGAAAACAAAAATTAAAACAATTATACACTCAACTTACCAGTAATAACAACAATATTATCTCCACTTCCGCATCTTGATATACTTTTGCTTCTATTAGGCGTTGATGTAATAACGGCAACATTAACCGCAGAACCAGAAGCTCTCCTGTCCCTTGTACGCTGTCCTGGTGGACTTTCACGACTAGGTTTTGAGACATTTTCATACGAATCATTTCTAGAAGAACCTTCGCTACGACATTTTTCAAGATCTTCACGAATCTCCGAATTCTTTTTAATATCCCCTGTTGAACTGGCTTTGACAGAACTCTTTTCTGAGAAGGTAGAATTTCGCGTTTTCGGTGGTTGTTTCGCATTTTCGGCAATGGAATCATTAATACGTTTTCCAACTTCCATTGATATTTGCCTTTCCAACACAGCATTAAGTTTCTCCTCCACGGATCGACGTTTCTCCTGAATGCTTTTAATATTTTCAATTGACGGTTTTCGTTCAAGTCTGAAATTAAAAATAATATTTAATATTTTTGGCTATACTATTATTAATTTTTAAATTTGTCTTACGAAAAACAAAAATAATTAAATTATTCAAATACCTGTTTTTCTCTTCCAATGAACACTGTTTATTTAAAACAGGTTTCTTCCATTCATCACTAGATACGGGACGTACTGGTGCGGATTTTCTCTTCTCCTCAATACTCATTTGTTTTTTACTTCCCGAATGTCTTTTGCCTTCTGCTGATTTTGGTCTAATGTCAACATTTTTCTTTTCGGGACTTCTTGCATTTTCCTCAACCTTTGGTGATTTAATTTTTTCCAAATTATCCATTGAAATATTTTTTTCAATTGACTTTTGACTTTCGCCGTTGAGATTCGACGAATCCTCCTTGTTATGATTTTGCATTGATACATTTTTAATTTGTTGTTTGTTATCATCAATTGCTGCCGATTTGGGACGATCTGTTATCTCAATTTTTGGAACATTTTCTTTCTCGTCATTTTTACTATCTTGACGTGGCAATGGTGGTGGAGGTGGTGCTGGACCTTTTTCTCTGGACAGTCTTCTTTCATTTGTCTCACCCGTAGCTGGCGGTTTTGGTGCCTAAACAAATAAAAACATTTTTCAGAATCGATATGTTTTTTTAAAATTATTCCTCAAATTGTTTCTTCAATTATACCTGTTTCTTTTCAACTGATAATGGAATATTTTCCTTAGAGTCAGTTTTTCGTATTTTCTTGTTTCTTTCTTCCTTCTCGCCATCGCGAGTAATTTCTCGTTTGTTGCTCTCTTCCTTCTTAACAGATACGGGTGGTGCAATTGTCGTTTCTTTATCATTAACTGTAATTAAAAATTCACATTTTTATTATTAAAAAGTTGATTAAAAAATGGAAATTTGGAAATAAATAATTGGATTATAATTACCCTTAACGTCAATGTCACTGCGTACAGATGCAGAGTCATCTCCGAGTTGATCCAGTTCCAGTGGAAGCTGTGACGTGCGCTGCTCCTGCAAGTCACAATAAAATTCTTTAAAAAAAAAATTAAATATCAAATAATTTTAATAAATTTATAAATTGCAAATAATTTTGCGATAAAAAACACAGATAGCATAAACTAGTGTTATTTTAATAAATCAAAGTATATGTAAATAAAATCAAAAAGAACTAAAATTATAAAATATTGATGAATCTTTTTCTCAATAGTAAACGGAAGTTTAAATTTTCGAGAAAAAATTAGTCTATTAACTTCCGCTTGCTAAGAGATTTTATGGTGATTTTGCTGCACAAGGCAAAGTTTAAATATATTATAAAATTTGGCGTATAAGTAAAAACAAAACAAAAAAAAAAAGATTGGAGAAAATATTATGGCCGATAAGCTACTGACCTGGCAATCGCACGGGCGATGGGGCTGGCGAGGCCCAGGAGAGCCGCATGCACAGCCGAATAAATAAAGTTACACGTTACAACAGCACATTCACGATTTATTTATTTTTTAATTCCATATTGTAATTAGAAATTAAAAAAGAAAGAACGTGAAATGATATAAAAATTGAATTCAAAATAATAAATTAATAATATTGCAATATATAGCAAAAAAATTGTGACTTGCATTTTTTTTATATTGTTATAAACTATTCATTTTTTTTCAGCAATAATTATATATGCATGACATATGATAAAACAACAATAATTGCATCTTCTTTCCTGCGTAATCATCTAAATATGCTGAAGCTAAAAACTATTTCGTGCAAATATATAATAGAAATCCAATGTTACGGAATTTTTAATGAATTGACATTACAAATTCCAATTCACAAAATAAAGAATAATATTTAGATTTCCCTGCAGGTAATTGTAGAAAATGCAATAGTGTCTACAGTATTTTATTAAAAATAATTATTATTTAAAATTTATATTTTTTTTAGCAATATTTAAAAATTTTCAGAGAAATTCAAATATTTTCTATAAAAAAATAATTTACATCTACAGTTAATTGTTCTTCTCTATTTAAAGAAAAAAAGAAATACATTTTTGAATCAGCCAAAGAAACAAAAAAAAATGGTGGTAATATCTTTGCTAATAAGTGACTACTATTGACGCTATCACTTGAAAGCAGCTTACCAATTCGCTGATACTGTTCTCTGTGCTTTTTCGCCTTTTTGGCCTTCTATTGTAGTGCAAGCGTGTAACAATGTATTTACATGTTAACCGTATATTATAATTCAAGCGAGCGCTCCATTTTTCTTTCTCGTTATTATTATTATAACTGTTATTCTCAAACATGCTATTTCAGTGAATGCAAAAAATACCCGAGATGTCAAGAGGTATTTTACGAAAAAAGAGTAATTTCAGTTTTATGAACTAGAGGGTTTTGTTTTATACGAAACTTTATGGAATTCTTTACAATGTATGATTATGTTAAAAAAAAGAGACAAAAAAAACCGAACAAAATTAAAAGAGAAATTAAAAAAAAGAAGAAAAGTAAAAAGAAAAATTTGTACCTCAGCTTCTTCGTCAACAAGTTCTTCTTCCACAACATCAGCCTTATATTCGAGTAATAAATCCCTAATCGGTTTTGAATCTAGAGTTCGATTAATAAATGAATGCTTAAGTAATTCTTCAGACGTTGGTCTTGAAGCGGGATCCTTAATTAATGCCTTGGCAATGAAATCATTAAATTCTTTACTCCATTTGCCAGGTTGATCAAGCTTTGGTGGATCGCTTTTTTGAATCTTCAATAGGACTCGCATTGGAGACATTTCATGATTTGGTGGTTCCATTTGTGCAAATTCTATTAAAGTTATACCTAGAGACCAAATATCCACCTGGCGAAGAACAAAATCACATTATTTACATTCTCTTATTAAAGTACAAAAAACAAATTGATAAAATTAAAACAATAGTGAAAAATTACTTTAAAATCGTAAGGATTGTCCCTGAATGTTTCGCATAAAACTACTTCTGGCGCCATCCAATAGGGCGTTCCAATAAAAGTATCATGTTTTTGTAGGGTTTGTTTATTTTTAGCCGAGACCCCAAAATCAGCTGCAATTGAGAAAAATTAAAATTTAATTAAAATTATGCGTGTAATTTAAAAATAGAATAAATTTTAAATTTATTTTTTTTTTACCTATTTTAATACCGCCTTGCATTGTCAGCAAAACATTGCCTGCTTTTAGATCCCTATGTATAACTTTGGATTTGTGCAAAAATGACAGACCTTTGGCCATATTTTGACAAACATATGCTATTTGTGGTTCGGTTAATGATTTTTCCAATTCAACCATTATTGAATCAACTGCGCCACCATCACAGTATTCAATTAACATCTACATTATAAATTAAGACGTTAAGTGAGTTTAATTCGCGTGAAAAATGATTCAAGGTAATTTAAATTATTAGACATTTAATTTTTTCCAATTCTTACCCATAATTTGCCTTCTGTGAAGAATGCTTCATAAAGTTCGACTACATTAGGATGCTTACATTCTGACAATATGTCTATTTCAATCATAAAGTCACTTAAATCATCTTCGCCATCAAGTGCACACATCTTTGCAGCAGCCAGCTGATGCGTTTGTTTTTGCTGTGCCTAAAATTAAAACAGCTTATTAATTTCAAAGAATTTTTTTATAATTTATTTTTTGCTAGAAGAAGAAAACTAATTTCAATATTCATATTACAAATCTTGTTTGAAAATTAATATGCAAAATAATTAAGATAGACATTTAAATTCAATAAGTTAAATATTTATTTTTAATTGATTTAATTAGATTTCAAATTCATTTTATTCTGAAATAATTTATTTCAAATTTTATTATTAACATTTTTTGAAAAAAATAGTTAGATAATTATAACTTGTTTAATTTAAACTGCAATTAAATAACTTCCAGTTAAAGACGTAAAGTTTCGTCGTAAAAATTATTATTGAACGTCGTTCGATATTGTTCAGTATAATAAAATTAGAGAAGAAGCTTTACAATTTCACGTGCTTATTTGTGTCAAGTAGAATATTAAGTATTTTTTTTAAATCACGATTTTATTACATTTTATTTAAAAAAGAAATTAATTATCAATAATATATAATTGAAAATTCTATTTTACGTAATTATTGGTATCACAAAATTTTTAAAAATCAATGATTAATAATTCCAAATGTGACAGAATTGTGTTAAATGTGTTATGCGGTTTTTTTTTATAATTTATCATAGCAATTACTAGTCATTATTAAGTTCGTAATTGATTTTTTATCAACAAATGATAAAATATTTCTGAATATTTACTTCCTTATCTTTTCTTACAATCTTGGGGGAAAATAGTATTTCTTATTTAAATAATTATTTATCATTACTTTATAAATTTATTTATACCATTGAAAATTGTTCAAATTTAAATCATCATATTCTTATTTTTTACTATTAATAGGACCCAAAATTATATTCTTCAATAAAATAATTTTATTCTATTTTTTCTATTTTTATATGTTAATAAAAAATTAAATTTTTTACCTTATACACAATTCCAAAAGCGCCACCTCCCAATTCTCCAACCATTTCCCAAAATTCTTCTGGATCGCAATCCATTTTGATGTTGTTATAAAGTTTTTTCTTCTTTGCATCATTGCCACCGAAGTGGAGTGCTTTCTTCAAATTTGATAGAAAAAACGACATATTGACTGTTGTAAAATTATTTCACTAGTTTTGATAAAAAAAAAATAACACACCGATGCACACCTCTTTTTTTTACATAGTGCACAAAACTAAAAGCATTCACTATAATACTTAATTGACGAAGTTACTTTCACCTAAGAAAATTATGAAAATATCTGTTAAAAGACATAGTCTCAATAAATTTTGAGAAATACCAAGTCTTTCATGATCAAACACAAGTTGGTAATTAATATTGGTTTTTGAAGTAATTCCTGATAATTAATCTTTCAATCAGCTTTAAAAACTCATTTGGAAGTTGCATCAGCTTCAAGTAATCTTCATTTTTTTTATATTATAAATAATAAATTCCAATTAATTAAATTTAATATAAATTGTTCAGATCCCCGTTAATTTCCAGGGGATCATATTAAATCTCTCCCGCATCTTGATAAAAAAAATCCTTTAATTGTAAAAGTAACTTTTAACTTTATTTCTCAGATATCCATTAATGTGAAGTTTCTGATCCATTTCTGAATTACAAATGAAAATCCAAGGCACCTGAAAGAAATGAAACAATTTTTATAAATCTATAATATTTTTTTCAAGAGTAAATGATATTTTTCAAATTCTTTTTAATTACTAATATTTTTCTGTTTCTCCTAATATTTAGAATATTATCATAATCATTATAGGAAACTTTCTGTCAGCCAATAATGACTTAATGACATCATTCCTTTTTGCTTTCACATACTTTCAATTTTATTGACTGTAAGTATTGAAAGATTTCAAAGAATCACTTCTTTTTTTTTGTAACGAATAATAGAAGAAATAAAAAAATTTACTGAACTGCAAAAAAGAAATTTTTTTATATTAACGAACATGAAGATAAAACTCAACAATTATTTGCATGATTTGATAAACAAGCATTAGAAAGGAATATAAATTGGAGAGAAAAAAGAAAGTGTGTGTGTGTATAACTGCAAATACTGAAACTTAAGGAAATAATACTTAAAAAAGCAAAAACTTTGTTAAACTTGGAAAGAACTTCTTCTGAAGTAGCATAATTAATGTGCTAGTAAGAAATTCTTGCAATAGAGAAAACTAGGACATGACTGTTAGACCAACATTCCATCCAAGAGGCCTTCTAATTTACCATTGGTCTTGACTTTCATTAAATAGTTTTTATATATTTAATTCTTGCATAATAGCGAAAGGCCGATATGTAAATATTTACTTACAAAAATCATTCGCTTCTACAACTGAAGTCAATGGCCTCATATTCTATATAAAATCTCAAACTTTTGCATCTTGGTTTTGCATAATCAGAAAATTGAAAAAAAATCTTCGTTTCAAACAAGTGAATTTTTCTACTATCGTTAGTTTATCAGTATAATAATTGAGATATCACGTTTATTGTCCATGAGAAGTTAGATAAGAATGATATTTTAACTGATACTGCGTCGCGATAAGGCAAATTTCGCTGGATCAGAATATTTGACATAATATACTCTTACATCTACAATTCTGATTAAATAATACATATTTTATACAATTCAAAGAAAATAAAAATATTTACTAGTTTCAGAAGGTTTCAAGCATTTTGGAAAAATATATATACTGGACGTCCAGTATCATCTCAAGTTTTCTAACAATTATAATTGACTAGAAACTATAAAATAGTTATTGTAAGATATTAACGTCATTGTTCAGTGAATCATAAATTCCTTTAAACACAATTTATGCCAATGACTTATTGCGCTTCTAAACGAACAACAGATTTCCGTAGACTATCAATCAAAATAGGACAAGAAATTTTTCTTTTAAAGGCCAAAGGGGTCGGCGAAAAATATTCAAGTTTAATGATTTTTATTTTGATTTCGCAAATAAATTAAATGTAAATTTCAACTTAGCAAGTTCCTCCCGTGTTACGAAATCCACTTTTGTAAAATAAACCTACGCTCCTCATTAATGAGTCGAGAAAAACAACTTTACCTACTTCTGAATAAATTGAATTGAGCCTATACAATTGAAATTATGACACAAGTCACCAAAGACAAGGGAATAATAAATTGCTTTTAATGTCGACTTTTATAAATTGGCGAATTTAACCCGTTCTTCTTCATCTTCTTCTGACATCGATTTTCAGAGCCTTTAAATAATATACTCTAAGGATTAAATTAATTTTTCTAGCTGCTTATAAAAACAGGCTCAGCAGTAAAATTGAATTATGAAAATTATTTCTTGCTAAATAAAAACAGAAACTGATAATAATCCACGAAAGCAATCTAAAGACATTCGTCTCGTGGCTTCCGTCCGTTCGTCCATTTGTCCAAACGTCTGTCTGTTCACCGATTGAAAACAAATCGACAGGTGCTGGTGTTTTAAAGATTGGAAATCAACAATTTTTGACACAATTGACCTGAATCCCTAACCCACCTTTCAAATTTTCTTTCTAACCTCAATATTAAATTAGTGGCCAAATGATGATTAAAACCGCACAACTATCAGGAGAAATTTTTAAAAGACCTTAGAGGACATCAGCAATCTCAATCTGCGAATGTAGCAGGCGCGTCTCCCATACGATCAGAAAACTTGGTTGTGATTTTTCTTTTTTTTCATAAAAAACTATATTATTCTGTCAACGTGATTGTTCGTCAGATACGATATGAAACTGAAATTTGAAACTTTTTTTTATTATTCTCAAAATGCAAAGTAAATTATTACGCTTTTCCGTGAGTGAAAGGTCATCAAGAAGAACTCACCTTATTTTGCGGTAAAATCCTTTCGCATACGCGAATTCCTCAGACTTCACTTTGCAAAAAACACTTGGCGTGTCGACGCCCTTTTTTCACTGAAACTTGAGTACGATTTCGTAATCACAATCACACGATAACATCTACATAGGAAAACCACAAATACGGAAAAATCACAGAATTTCGTACGTTTGACTGTTCATCACGGCCATTTTCAGCGCACGCACAGAGCACACACGATTAAACACCACGCCTGGAAGTGACGTAACTAAAATGCAACACTGCGCTCTAGTGATGATGTTTCTAAAGATCCCAAGTTCTAAATACAACGAATCCACTTTAGAATTTTCTGGAAAAAAACTTCATTTTAGAATTTTTACTTCTAATGATTTAAGTATGAAAAATAAAAAGTACTTACAGTACAAATTAATTAAATTACAGAAGGCTAAAAGTATTGGTGTGAAAAAAATTTCAGCCCAGGGCCATAAGGAGTCTTGATACAATACTGGTATTAGCTGGAAATTAATTTTTAAATTACATAAAATTAATAAATATTCTTGAAAAGAAAAATATTGTTTTAGAACACAATTAATATGAAATTTACTGCGAATTAACAATATTTTGTTAATAAAAATCAGTAGATAAGAGAAATTTTATCTATTTCGAGAAACTTTGATACCTATTGAAAATACTTTTGAAATCTTATATGTATTATCAAATTTTAATGTACTTTGTTACTATTTTATAACAATAATCGTATTTGTCATTTTATCACCAACAAATTATTTTAAAAACAATTTATACGACCGGCTTGAAGATAACATTACAACCATAACAAAACGTTTGGTAGTTTGGTATTTTTTAGGGTTATTTCTAACTGACATTTGGTAGTATACAAAGTAACACACTGCTACGCATGACTTACAAGAGCTTTCTCATTGGTCGAAATAACCGCTCATATTTGAAATAGCCATTCCAAACAAGTTATTTTAAATAAACGCGCTCGTTTCGACCAATGAGAAAGTGATTTGAAAATGTCCGCAATTGTATTGGTATTAAGTTGGTAACTTTGTTTTTATTAATAAAGGGGTGGGGGACGAAAAAAATTATTATTTTTATCACATTTATGTAAAAATGGCTGATCAAGTGTTAAGGGAATTAGAGGCTGCTGCCCAAGTTGTTTTAGTAAGTTAAATGTTTATTTACACTATTATAAATAAGCATTTAATGTTAAATAATTATTTTTTAATTCGACACGTTAAACGTACTTTATATTATATCCATATTCATTGAATTTTAATGTTACACCTTCGGGATGAAGGTTATGTTATCGTAGTCGAAAATACATATTTGTTTATTTTGAACAAATGGATAAATAAATTTCTTTTTTACTTTAATTTTGTATTGTAATGAATATTATAGTTTAAATTTTACCAATTATTTATCATTAAAGATATTGATTAATAATATCTTTTTTTCAATAAAGGAGAGAAAATATAAAATGTATAAAATTAGATTTACACCACTTTCATCACAATTAGCTTGTTATTTTAGGAATCTGAGTTTTTTTTATATTCAGAAGCTTTCTTTTCACTTTCTAATGCATATATAAATTATAAACTTAACACCAAAGGTGTTGAAATAAATTTTTCTTTTGAATTAATTTCTAGTTTATAAGATTTGTTAAACCTAATTTAACACCGAATTTTCTAATTCGATGTCAGTTTTTCACATTTTTTCTTCCAGGAAAAGATAAATATTGAAATTGAAAACAGTTGATAAATTGAAATTGTAAAACAATTTTATTGAAATTGTAAATACTTATTAACAAAGAAATAGATGTTTTTAATTTTAAGTTTAAAAAAATTGAATACTTGAATTTATGAATGAAAATTTTGCAGGCACCTCCAAATATTGTAACCGCCGAGCAGAGACAGTCTGCGGAAGCAGTGTTCTTGACTTTTCGAAAAACAAAATCGCCCTATGAACTTTGTCGACAAATATTAGAGACAAGTTCCGTAGACTATGTCCTCTTTGAATCTGCCGGTTTAATAAAATCAGCGCTAATTCGAGAATGGACATTTTTACCTCCAGATGATATTGTTTCGTTGAGACAATATCTCTTGCATTATATCATCAGCAAATCCACATTGGCACTATTTGTGAGGGAAAGAATATTACAAGTGATTGCAATTATGGTGAAAAGAGGAAGCGTGGAGGATTTGGGTGAAGAAAGACGTCGGATATTAAATGAAGTTGAAGGTCTCATTATGAGCGGAGATATGCCAAGGGTAATTGAATAATATTTCTTTAAATTCTTATTTTTGAAAAACAAATTTTAACTTTTTTTTTCTTTTAAAGCAACTTTTGGGATGTAGCATAATATCGTCATTAATGCAAGAGTATGCAACGACTGTAAAATCATCTGATGTTGGATTAACATGGGAGACTCATTTTAAAGCCAAGGAACAATTTGAATTGACTGATTTAAAAAGGATATTTAAATTTTGTGTTGGAGCACTCGGAGAATTGACTAAAGAAAACATACGAGAAGAGACTTTACCACTTGTCAAACATCTTTTAGCCATATCAGACAACATTCTCTTATGGGGATTCATTTATGCAAATTATATCCTTTTTATAAATATTTTCTACTTTTATTTTTAATTCTGAAAATTTTAAATACGTTATTTTAATTTAAAAATAATTTTTATTATCCTTAATTCCATTGCACTGCCAAAAAGATTAATAGGAGTTTTTGAAACTGTTCATGAATCAGATGTACCATCATTGCGTTTGAATAGTTCTTGGCAAGATGTGATTCTCGATCCGGCTGTATTAGACTTATTTTTTACTCTCTATTGGAAAGTGCGTACTAATTTACAACTTGCTCATCATGCAAGAAGTTGTCTTGTTCAATTGGGAAGTTTAAATATGTTTGGTTTCTCAAATAATGGCAAATTACAATATTTGACGGTGTATTTACAAAATTTTCTCAAGCTTCTCTCGAACATTGAAATTATCGATCAGGAAGCTCTTGGAATTGCTAGAATTATAAGAAAAATCATGACATTCTTCCAAAGTACATTAAAATCATTACCAGAAGATTTATTTAAATCATTTATGGAACAAATCACGAGATTAACTTGTCTATTTGCTGAAGGTGCTGCTCGAGAGGAATCTGTAAGTGTGTAATTTAAAACAATCACTTTTTGGTCTAACTTTTTTTTCCACTAATTTCAATATTATTTTTGTTTAGATGTGTGCAGATGATTGTTTATATATGGAAGCCTTTGAGAGAATGCTCGACATTTGGAGCACAATTACAAGCCATTATAATGTGTGTTATAATGAATTTAATGAAAATAGTTTTGTACAAATATTTAATACGTACCTTCAGTGCCACTTATCGCCTCCTGATGGTAGTAAAGGAACAGGAGGTAGAGAACTCAGCAACGAAGAAATTAATTCGTCCGAGGAAGACGATAGAACTAAATTTAATTATCAGTTACACAGTATAGGTAAATAATTGTTTTCACTGATTTTTTGCTTGAAAAAATAAGTGACACTATTTTTTTTCGTAATTTGTTTTCAGGAAAATTGGGAAGAGAAATTCTTGGTCACTCGCTACCACTTTTAGCTCGACTTCTTGAGGATCGAACGAGCAGATTGCGAGCTCAACTTAGTAGTATAGTAAGTCAACCTGAGACATTAAAAATTTCAGGTAGTATGTCTCTTGAAAACCTTTACGAAGATTTGCATTGGATTATTCTTCTTGCGACTCACGTTCTCTGCATGGAATCGGAAGGAGAAGTGGCGACAATGCCATCTGAAATTATGCGCTACAGCATGAAACAGGTAAAAAATAACAAAAATTTGACATACACAGTTTATAAAAAAAATTATAACAAATATTTTTAGGTACAAAATGGCCAAGTTGATGTAAATACAACGTTACAACTTTTGGCATCACCACAAAGTAATTTATCGGACATAAATGGTGCTGAACAATCAGCAGATCACGTTGTTAGACTGACAGCCGCTGTTTTTCGAATAAGCGCAATTGAAAAAATTGCTATTGAAGCGAATGCGGCACATATTTTGAGTCCCGAATTAAGTAGTACAATCATGTATTTTTTACACAATTGGTCATTAAATTATTTGATGCCAAATGAAGCGAATTACTCGGAGATTAGTACAATATTTTTGCAAGCATTCGGTGAGGATAGCCCTGGAGGTTTATGGACTGTTAACTTTTTATTAGAAAAAGTTCTCTATATGCTTGAGTCATTTAAAGGAGAGGAAACTTTAATTAAGGAGATTATTCAATTATTATCGGCATTAGCTCAATCACAATCCAAGTATGGATTTTACTTTTTTTACCCCTGGTATTATTGTTATTATTCTATTTTGTCTTAATTTTCAATATTGTAGATCTGGGGCTTTACTGAAATCCGATCATTTTGCGAGATTGGTCGATTTAGCGACAAAGGCACATTTTGATTTGTCACAAATTGCTAAACGAGGTTTATCGAAAGCAATTGTTCAAGTTGGCGGAGCTATTCAAGATGCAAATACAAAGGAACAATATTGGTTGCAAACTTTACAACCTTTACAAAATAGATTCAAGGAAATAATCTCCAATGAATCATTCTCGAGAACCTATCATCAGGAGAATGTTAAAGTTCAAATTATTGATATACTCGAATCAATTATTGGTAAAATTTTTTACTCCTTTTCACTTTTTACTAATTATTTTCTAATCGTTAATAAAAAAAAATCATTATTTATTTCAGGGGTCGTTCAAGGAGTTCAGAGTTCAACAGTTGATATTGTTTTTCAATACACGAGTGTTATTCTAAATGAACTTCCTCAACTTCTATCGTTATACAATAATTATGAGCAAGTGGTGCAACTTATTTTAGAATTATTTTGCGAGTGCTCGAAAGGAATGCTTTGCTATTTAACGGAGGTAAAATATTTCTTTTGTTTTTTTGAATTTTAAGAGTAGAAAGAAAATTAATAGTCATTTTTAAATTAATTACAGTCAAATAGCACACAAATGTTTCAAGCATGTTTGCATACTGTACAAACGTATGCACGATGTAACAGTAATCGATTGACTGTCGATACAACAGCTGAGGAAGATAGTTTTCAGGATATCCTTCTACTTATGAAACTTTTAACGAACTTACTCAGCAAAGATATTTTTGACTTAAGTCTCCCGGATCCTGATTCTAGTCGCGATCAACCTTTCACGTCTGTGAATGTATTTTTGTATGGTTTGAATATTGTGATGCCCATGATGACCATTGATTTACTTAAATTCCCCTCTTTATGTTTACAGTGAGTCTTTTTTTAATTGCTTTTTCGATATGAAATTATGTGAAAAATTATTAATTGGCTTTCTCCTTTTTATTAGGTATTTTAAAATGATCACCTTTGTGTGTGAAGTTTATCCTGAGAAGGTTTGTGCACTGCCGGCAGATTTACTGCAACAATTACTCGTCTCTGTGGAATTGGGTTTTTTCTCATTTGGACACGACGTTACTATTTTGTGCTGTGATATTGTCCATGTTATGGCCATGCATATTTTTAAGGAAATTAAACAAGGACGACCAAGGGGTCAACTCATGGCCCCATTTATGAACGTAAGTTTAAATTTTTAATTCCTATTATTTAACGTTATCTTCAAAAAAAAAAAAAAAAAAAACTAGAAAAGAAAGTGACATTTTTTCTGGACATTTTCAATCTTTTTACAGCTGATAATAAATCTCATCTTTAATCATCAAATAAATTCGGATCTCATATCTCACACGAGTATACCATTGTATTATTTAATTTGCTGCTATCAGGAACAATATCAGCAAATTGTCCAGAATCTCATAGCCTCACAAGCAAATTCACAAATAGCTGAAAGGCTCGCGGCAGCTTTTACCGAACTCACAGCGAATGTTGCATTAAATGGCGAACGTGCAACAAAGCTTAAGTTCAAAGACAATTTTGACAAATTTATTGTCAGCATACAAGGATTCTTGATAGTAAAATAAAAAAAATATCGAATATATATATATATATAATATAAATATATATATTGTCCATTGTACTTACTGTAATACATTTTTTACGACTCTGTCTCTCTCAGTAATTGCAAAAAAGAAAAAGAGAAAAAATTGTGAGTGTATACGTTTGTAATATTAAGAAAAAAAGTGAAATGATTTCTATACTAAAAATGGGAAAAAAGACGAATTTTCGGAATGTCTCAACGAATATTGCTTTCCGAATATTTTTTAATACAAGCGTACAAATAGAAAAAAAAATCAAGCCAATACATTCTTCCAGTCATCGAAGCTTGATAATATTTTTCAAATATAATCTTTTCAATTCTCAATAGAGAATTATCTGAGAGTTATTCTTTTTTCAATGATAGAAAAAAAGAGAACTTTCAGAATAATAATATTGAACAAGAAAAAAAAACTCCAATATTTTAAAAAATCCGAGAAACTCGATGTTTTTTAAGAATGATAATGCTGTGAAAATTAAATTTTAAAGTACCAGTATTTAGTCTCATATATACACAAAAAATTATTTGCTCTGCATTTTTACCTTCGACTTTATTGCACATCAAAGAGAAGGAATGTTTAAAAAGAGTAGAAAAATGTAGTTAAGCTCTAATTGTACCGTAAATCCATATTCAGTCCATTTGTGTCGTTATTATGCAAATTTATATATATATGTATATCATATAACAATGAAAATGCTCATTTTTGCTTAAATATTCTATAAATTTTTAATCTTTGACTGATAATTGTAGTAGCATTTGCTGTTTGTGGAACTGAGGAATCCAAAAGAGCCGAAATCAAAATTATATCTGTGTATAGTGTAATTAAAAATATTTCATATTGGTACTTTATAACAAACATTAAAGCAAAAAATTCAAGCTATGTTTTTTAAGTTTAAAAAAGACAAATTTAAAGCTAACTAAAGTCTTTAAATTCACTTTAAACACTTAAATCAAAGCAGAACTGATACAGAGAATATTTTTTCTCAAAGACAAAACTCGGATTAATTTTTCAAATTTGACAAAAGCATATTTTTTAGATTTTTTCGCTTGTAAAACAAATATTGTATCAAAAAGAATTTGATACAAAATCCATTGTTTATATTTTGTCGATTTGAGTATTATGTACAGTGATTTTTTTTTTGTTTATTCTTTTGTGTATTGAAAAAGTATATTCATCCATACAACTCCATTTTATTATTGTAAAATTGAAAAATCGAATTTCAATAAATCTGTACATACTACTTTGCATGTTTTTTCAGATTTCTTTTCTCTAATTGTATGTATTCTTTTTAAGATCTTTCTCTAACATTATTTTCTGAAAAATTTAAAATCAATTTTTAATATCTTTTTTGGTTTTTTTTAACATCTAATAAAATTTGAAATCAATTCTAATGGAAAGTATATAATGTAGAATAGTATTAATTACTGTAAATAAAATTATTTTATATTTACAAGAAGCTAAATACCAATTGAAAGTATTCACACATGCAACTATTTTATGTTTTTATTGATAATGTAAATGTGTAATGAATATTTAAAAAAAATGTATATTTATCAAAAAAAAAAGAACGAAATTTGTGCTACAAATATAAATGTGTCCTATAAATATAATGTTCTTTTTAAATGGTCTCTCGTCTTTTTTTTAATTTTATGAAGTTCAACCTATTATTTTATAAGTTATAAAAAAGTTACGTTTGAATTTTTATTTATTTTTTTTCTGTTTAATAAATTGTTTATAGTTTTTTAATAATTTATATCTATCAGTGGGTCAAAAAATCCATAATTTTCAGGAATTTGAATGAATGTAATTTTATTTACCCGTTTTTTGTGCAATTATTCTTTTGCACATGTTTCAAACAATATTTTATAATGATAAACATGAGATCAGTGCTTATATTATTAAAAGTGTAACTTGAATATTACAATATCAATCCTAGAATTATTATGTTCTAGATATGTATATAGCAATTCGTCAAATAAATTATCGAAGCTTAAATAATAAATCGACTATTATTATTTTGTTGTTATTAATTCTTATTATTATTAGTTACAGACATTTTTTTTGTTTTTCTAGAAAGAAAAGAGAATTCAATAAAAATTATTGTTGAATCATTATGGAAAAATTTTTCTTTGAGGACCAATTATTATGATTATTTTGAAATACATTTTATATAATAAAATTTTAACATTTATACAACACGATAAGTTGAAAAATCTAAATTACTAAATAGATATGCTTTGGATATAAATTTTAAGATTATTATTTAATGTGAATGTAACTTGATTAAAATCCTACAAAGATTATACAGGAAGAAATACCCTGTAAGTGTTAAGAACAGGGATTGATTATTGTCTATAATATACATACAATAAAGGTACACCAAAAATTTTCCGAGATTTTTTGAATTAAAATTTTTTATGTTATATATATTTACAAATGTATGAGATATTATTTGTTTGAAAATTTATTTTTTCGGATTTATTTAAGAAAAAAATTGAAATTACAATTAGAAATTTTATTAGATCAATGGAAAAAAAAATATTTCTCGACTTGAATTTTTGGTGTATCCAAATGGAGTATCCAAAATTTAGTGCTTAGCTTTCGTGGAAGAAATTTATTCCCTTTCTTTTGTTTCGTGACTAGAATTCAACCTCGCCATTATTAATATTAGATTATTGTATCAACATTGGTCACCAATATTTCACAAAATTCAAATTTCTTTTCACAAAACCTAATTCTTTGGTACATGTTATTTATTAATTATTTATTCTTATGAAAAAAGTATTATAAGAAAAGTAATATATAGGCATATAATAAAGTTTTAAATGATAAAGTTTTATTTTTATTAAGTGACGATTACTTTTGTTATAATATTTTTTTCGGCAAGGAAAATATTAGTTTATGAAGAATACATTTAATTTTGTTAAATACTTATTACGCAATATGAGTATTAATAATTATTAAATATTTAAAGCCATAATATAAAGAACCCTGATTAAAGTACACTAATATGTTTCAAAATTAATTAATATTCTCATCGATAATTCGAATGAGAAAATTGTAACTCAGTTGGTAGTAAAAAAATATTTAACAAATTCTTAAACAGTAAAATTTATCACATTCATAATTATAAATAAATGATAACACATTAGAATTAAATATCATTATTAGAACTAATTAAATTAATTATATTCAACTTTAATTCGTAAATTTTAATTTAGAATTTAATTATTATTTAGAAATTCCATTTTAATTTATGAATTTAATTACAATTTACAAATTCAATTTTAATTTACAAAATTCAAATTCTTTTGTTATTAATTAAGTAATTCATTATTTTTTTAATCACTATAAAGCAATACACTGTCGGCTGTCCATAAATATTTTTTTTTATATAAGAAACTGCTTAAGACAGTTTAAGTATTAGAGTATAAAATATTGAAGAAAGAGTGAAAGAATGTTTTTTATATTTCTCTAAAAAGAAATTATTAAATTCATCAATATTATCACTTGGTTGATATTATAATAATAAAGACAAGAAAAATTGATTCTCTAAGTCAGTTAATGCTGAAAAAGAAAGAGTTAAGTCTTAAAAATATTTTTAAAAAAAGAAGGTATAATTTAATTATTAAATAATATTTTTTGTTTAATAATTAATATTAAATCTGAAAAAGAAAATTATTTAAATATTTTTTCTTGATATTCAAAAATATAATACGTTTGTTAAAATATTGTTTTTTTTCTAACAAAATTCCAAATTTTAATAAAAATTAACAATAGACACATTAATAAATTAGTAATCAATTAAATGCGACTTTTTCATAATATTTATCACAACATTTTTTAATAGACCCGAAGTATCGATTATTCTTCCCCGAATTATTATGTATTAATATTGTTATCTCCAGACTCTATTAGCATCATATTTTTTTTATATTTAAATTGGTAAAAATACTTGTTCTCTTCAAAAATTTAAAAATTTTCAACTTTTTCGAGAGACGAATAGAAAAATGAGTAAAATTTCAAAATACTTGAAGAGAAATTTTATATTAGAGAGACATGATGAATTTTATCTGTAACAGATATGCTTGATGATGAATGGATAAAAGTTCTTTTTTTTCTGTATAGAAGATTAAAATACGTCGTTATAGAATAATAATAATAATTTTTATACTTATTGAGCTTTGTATCTTTCCGTGAATTGTTGAACCCACCGTTTGGTCAAATTTAGGTAAAAATTAGGACCTTCTGGTTCATAATCTAAATATGTAAAGTCTTTGTTACTTGCTGGTTTTGCTGGTTCTATTTGTGTTCCTTCATGCCATTCATTGAATGAAGTTATTGAAATTGTCGTTGCTCCGCTACTTAAAGCAGTTCTCCATGCAACTTCATAATATTGTCCATGACGACGTGGCCTCGTGTTATCCATGTTCCAAGGACGTACCTCAAATCGAAATTCAAGAGGAAATTATTTTTTTTTATTTTGCAAAAATAATTATGATTTCAATTTTTTATTTTCTTTTTGAATTTTTTTTATACCTGTGTATCTGCATAGCCGGGCCCAACACTTGGAATAAAGAGAAGTTTATTTTGAACGGCAAATTTATTCAAATCCTTCCAATTTTTCCAGGTACTTCCATAGCTGAAGCCATTTACCGCGAAGTAAGTATAAAATCCATCAAAATGTGATTTTTTAATATGACTTTTGTGCTGAGATTCCACTAATAAACCTATATAAAAAGCATCCATTTCTGAGCCTCTTAAAGTCAAATTTCCTCTCTCCGATAATAATTCCCACCAAGCACTGGATGGAAAAACGTACGAGTCGTAAATGTAAATAACTGGTAAAATTGCTCCACTGAAACATTTTAAAAATTCATTTATTTTCCTATCAAGATAACGTTTACAAAAAAAGTATCAGTTTACTTACTCGTCTTCTCTTTTTAGTCTATAAAGCGCAGGATGCGATCCATAATTTGTGAATAAATATTTTATATGATCCAGTAAATTAATTGGATTCCTTCCCTCGTATGGTTCTATTTGTGGTGCAACTTTTAATTGATAACGATGTGCTGCATCCAATAAGTCTGGCATTAATATGTCAGTATTATCGGCGACTGTTTGAGGAGTCCATGAAACAATTGCAACGCCAATTCCCGTGTCTTTTAATTGCTTCATATGCAAATCAATCACCTGTAAATATAACTTTCATTAAAAGCTTTCCTATTTTAAAAATGAATTTTAAAATGATTTCATTAACAAAATATGGACATCATAATATCGATTAAAATAGATAATAAGTATTTAATTACTTTGGGATCAAAAGAACTGTAACAACCCAAATCAGGATAAAAATTAGCACCAATATCGGCCGGGGGATCATGACTTCCTTGTGGAAAGATTCTTTTATCATTTTTTTTCCAGTTTGGCAAATAATCATGATTCCAATGCTTCCAATTTCCATCGTATTCCTTGGATCGATACCAAGGATAATAAAATATATGAATATTATAATTGGGTTCGACAATAACGGAACTATTTAAAAGTGGAAGAATCTTATTTCTCATACGTCGTGACATACGAGCAATTTTATTTTGAACACTTTTCTCTCTCATCTCTTTATATCTTCTGTTGTTCATTTCCTTTTGATCATTATTTTCAATTACTTTCGGTGTTGTTATAGGATCAATTTGTTGATTCACAACCGTACTCCATTCGACACCCGGTGTAACCGGATGAGGTTGACATTTAATTGATTCCAATGGTGTTAATTTTACAATTATAACTGCTGCCATTAATGTTGAAAGCACCAAAACCACTGCTGACAAGTAAAAACATCTCCTCAAGGAGACTGATGTCATTACTCCAGTAATCATTGTGAATGTCATTTTTTATACTTTCTTTAAAATATACTTGTATATTAATTATATTTAAAATTTTATATCAGTCGAAAGCTGAGAAAAAAAGATTAATGGTCAATACGATAAATGATAAATTAAATAATACAAATCCACTGAAAAGAAAGACAATATAAATAAAAACTAAAAAAATTATAATTAAAATAATTTTCGACAAAGAATAGTCATTGTTAAATGTAATATTAAAATACAAATATGTTATAAAAAACAATTTTTTCTGAAAAAATTAGAAACAAATTATTATAACGAAAAGAAGTAGGAATTCAAAGGGTAAGGAAAAGTGTGCTTGAAACAATAGAAAATCAATATTGTTCAGGATGGCAACAATATATAATAACAATAATAATAATTTCTGATTTGAGAACTGTATTATAGAAAAATATTCAATAAATAGTAAATTATAAATTTAATAACTTATAAATATATTAATAATAAAGAATAATAAGATATTACTTAAATTAAATATATAAAAATAGAACTTATAAGAAATAAATAAAATACAGACATGCTGGATTATAATTCGGCACCTTTAAGAATTGCACGTTTAAACACTATTACTTTAGATTTATAATGTTTAAAAGAACATCACTATAAAATTTTAATAATATTATATAGTCACTTTCAATAAAAGCACTTTATCTATATCACAAGTTGTGGGGAAATGATCTGCACTTCGGCAAAAATGCGGAAAACTGCAAATGTTAAAATTATTGTAAAAATATTTTATAGTAAATTTTTATTGTGACACTTTGGAGAAAATTTTTGCAACGACACAACTTACGAATAAACTCAGTTTTATAAGAAAAGAAAGACAATGAAAGAACACGAAAGAATTTGACACATTTGACATGAGATCCGCAGCTAAACTAACCTCTACACGAAATGCATATCGAATTTCTCGAACTGTAATCGAAACTGCGATTTAGCGCGTAATTTGAAATATAATTAGTATACTGTTAATATAATTGATAATATTGTTTCAAATTTATTAAATATATGTACTGAATATTTATAAAAAAGAATTATTATTGTTATCTAACATAATAAAATGTTATTCACTGTAAAAAAAAAAAACAAAAGACTGAATCGATACTATCGCAATTTCAAAAGCGATTCCAACAACAATCGATACTTCACTTGGTCACATTGTTGACTTGTCTTAACAATTCTTTAATTAATTTAGTCAAAATGGTCCGAAAATTAAAGTATCACGAACAAAAATTATTAAAGAAGGTCGATTTTATTTCATGGAAAGCTGATAATAATTTACACGAAGTGAAAATCTTGAAACGTTATCGTATTCAAAAGCGTAGTGATTACACGACGTAAGTACATAACCTATAAAACTTAAGTAATATATTTACCATTTTTATAATTGTTATTAATTATTAATACAGATAATAATAGTATATTAATTATTATAATTAATCAGTTTATTATTATATATTAATTATCTAATAGATTAATTCACTATTACATTACAGATATAATCAATTAGCACGTGAAATTCGCGAAGTTGGTAAAAAAATTAAAGAAATTGATCAAGATCATCCTTTTCGTTCCGAACAAAGTGCTATATTACTTGAAAAATTATACATGATGGGCCTAATTCCTACAAAATGGGACTTATCACTATGTCAGAAAGTAAATGCCAGTTCGTTTTGTCGACGACGATTACCAGTTTTAATGGTTCGAAATAAAATGAGTGAAAATTTAAAAATGGCAGTACAATTAATTGAACAAGGACATGTACGAGTTGGTGCTGAAGTAGTTAAGGATCCAGCATTTCTTGTAACGAGGTAATTTCTGTTTTTTGTTTCCTAAGATTTAATATTGGTTTGCTTTCTAATAATAAAATTTTACTGAGATTAACATTTTAATTTGGAACATTTATTTAAAGAAATTTGGAGGACTTTGTAACATGGGTCGATACATCAGCAATTAAGAAACATATAATGGCATATAATAATGCTGTAAGTAATAAAAAGTTTCTTTTGATTACTTTCTATATAAAAAAATTGTATGAAATTTGATACTTGTTTTTTGGATAAAGATTACTGAATTGAATTTCTTTTACAGAGAGACGATTTCGATGCCATGTAATAATTCAAAAGATTCTTAAGAAACTAATAGGATTAATATTGTATATAAAAGTTGTTTTTATACGTGAAGTAAGTTAGAAGTAATTTCTAATTTTTTAAAATAAAAAAATTAATTTACAGATAATTACTTAAATTTTGTTTTTTTTATTAACAACATGAGAAAAAGTAGATTCCTCTTTGATCTACAATTTTGTTTCCTTTCCTCACCGAAACGGCGTGTTTTGTATAAAAATAAAACAAACTATAAAACGTGCAGTATTCAGTATACGATTCGAATGAATTATCAAAATTAAAGAATTAAAGAATAAATATATATGAAAATGTCGAATACGGAAAAAACTAATGTAGCTGAATGGATTCCTAAAGTGACCCCTAAAATTGATCAAGCTGATTACAGTTTTCTCTATGAAGAGAATACTCATGAAACTCCCTATGAAAAGTTAGTTCGCAAGTGTAAAGAAACTCCAACAGTACCAATTGGTAAATATATATTTTTTTTTATTAAAAAATTATTAATCTTAAGTAAATTTATTTTTATATTTTTCTATCGTGTTAAGGTATATAATGTTTTGTGATTTAATATTGCGTGCGAAAAAAGGCTAAACATAACCTATCATAATAAACAAAAATAGAAATAATCTTATATAGCTAAATAACGCAATTTATTTAACTATAATACTTTATAAGAAAAGTGTAATAGATTTTAATTTTATCTTCAGGTATTTTGGCAACGATAGGAGCACTGACATACGGTGTTATTCAATTAAAAAGAGGCAATAGTCGACAGCAACAATATGCTATGCGTGCTAGAGTTACTTTCCAAGGATTCACGCTTCTTGCTATTGTATATAGTATGTATATTCAAGGTAAAAAATCATTGAACAAAGTGAATGAAAGGAAATCTTAAAAATATTCATGCCGATTTTGATAATTAACGAAAAATAGTTGTATATATAAATAGGTCATTAAGCCGTTTTATTAATTTTTATGATCTTTATTATACAAAACAACTTGATAAAAGTTTACGTTTGTATGTGAATAAAAATAAGAACTAGAAACTGTAAAATAGAAATCATTTTACTGAACACTAAATAATATATAAGAAAATCTATTTTCGAAAATCAATCAAATGAAAATCAACAGAGTATATATTTTCTAATTGGGTTTATTGATATTTATTTCGTATCATAAATCACAATAAATTGAATTTCAAATAAATTTTCAAAAAAAAGAGTATGAATATTCGCATAATATTGACACTTTATAAATTGTATCATTCTAAGCAAAGTTTTACATATATTATCGCTGAGAAATACATTAAATTGTGTCTGTATCATAAACTCAATATGTGCTAATTACTGACTCAATAAATTCATTAACAAAAATCGTAATTCACAGCAGTGATACCATTAAAAAAAATATTACACTTAGCAATAATATTCTACACTTTTCTTTAATATTCATGGTAATCGTAACGTGAAAAGAAATAAAGAAATATCGACCTAAAAAATAAGAGCAGGGGGTCATGGAATGCAAACCGTAATAAAAATTATTGCTCGCTTCTTAAATTTTTATTCACGTCATAAAAATACTCGAAAAACTCAATTTATTACGTATTCACAAAAAAAAAAAAATTTCTAATTCATTTAATTATTGAAAACCAAATTAATTGGTTAATTTTCGGCAAAAAGTAAAATAAAATTGCCTCACCGAATTCAAAAAAAAAAGCCATTTTTTCCATGCAAGCTCATAAAAATCAAACTTCTGGAAAATTAATTACGTTTACATTGTTAAATACATGATCATATTAAACATATAATCTCAATATTGTAAACGATTTTTTTCACCTGCAAAAATTTTCTTAACGCAAATAAACCTAATTTATTCGCATTAAGTTTTTTACAAAACACAAAATTAAATAAATTTTTTTTACATGACATTTTATAACTAAAAAAAAAACCTTGAGTATGTTCGGGCAATGCCATAATTATTGCTATTTTTTTGAGTGTCTTTTTCACTTCTTTTTTGTTTTCTTTTCTTTTATACATTTCTTTTCAATCAGTCTTTTCAAGTCGAGTAGTAGACTATGAAGATAATCAAGTCTCTTTGTCGGAAACTCCTACGCAAAATACAATATATAATTGTCCAGCAAGTCGTCCTGGTTTCTTGTTCCACAAGAACAGATAATTGCTACAAAAAAAAGTCTCTTGGAGACTTTTTTTTAAAATATATTGATATTGGTAAATTTTATCAACCTAATCGTGACTTTTGTTGGAGAATGGCCATAAGAGTTTCGAGTTTTCGTGTTCCACTGGTACTATGGGAACGCAATCTCAGTGTTGATGAATTTGATGATAATCCGAAGATTTCCTGCACCGTTGGTCGCGAAGAGGTATAATCAGATTCTGAAATATTTAAATTTAGTACTTATTTTATATTTTCAAATTTTTTTTAATTTTCTCCACGCTTTCTTTTTGAAAACATTTCTACGCTAAAAAAAACTTAATGAAAATTTGTGACAGAAAATTGTTATGAACAGCATAAGACAAAAATCAATGAATTATAATTAATTTTATAAAGTTTAAATTACTTATCAAGTAAACATAAATAAAATTTTTAAAACATATATATTTTAGAAAAAGAAAAACCACAAACCAATTAAAGGTGTCTCATCGTACAATGATCCTTGCCTCTTATTTCCTATAAATGAATTTCTAGCAGTATCGACACAAGGTACATTTTGCAGAGATTCGGCAGCATGTTTCCATCTAAGATGATCCTTGACGTGAGTATTTAATTGTCTCAGCCATTTTTGAGCCTCTTCACTCGAATCTAATTTAATTGTTGTTGTCTTCTCAGCGCCATCGATAGTGTTAATAATGCGTAATTCTTTCGAAGATTTTGATGGTTGAATAGAAGTTTCCTGAAAAATTAATTTGTCTTTCAGTTTTAAATTATTTAAAATTAAGCAGGAAATTAATTGAAATTTAATTGAATTTAAATTTTGTCAAAAATATAATTAAATAAAAATTATATTCACTCTATTAACAGTGATGACATGAGCAGGACTTTGATCTTCTTCAGCTAATTTTCTCGATTCCCAGGTTTGTATTTCGAATCCCTGTAGACGAGCCCAACAATTTCGGCCATTCAAATTAATATTTCCTGTACATATTTCCTTGCTCACACAGTCTGGTTGAGCGGCCAGACGACAGCAAAAATGTCCAAACAGAGGTAGAGCGTGATTTTTATTTTCTATAATAAAACATAAAATAAGTAAACTATAAAATAAGAAGAAAGAAAAACTGAACTTGAAATTAAATAATTTACCTAAATTGTTAATGACCAAATCGTGGGTATGAATATTATCATCTGTGTCGTCCAACGTTAACCTTGCAGATGCCATTAATTCAAATTGTGGTCCCCTGAAATAATCATTATTAATTTTCTTCTTTGGTTATTATATGAAAAAAAATAATTTGTACATTTGATGTAACTCACATTTTTCCCGAGTTAAGTTCATCACGAAGGGAAGCAGCCAATTTTTTACCAACGGTTTTTGAAATCGAGGAATGAATTGTTCTTTTGATTCTTCGCGGTGTACTCGCAATACTCATATCTTCCTGAAGTATATGACTGTAGATCTCAAGTGTCAATTGAAAATCTGCTGGCACGTTATTACTGTAAAAGAGAGAATAATTTTTTAAAAATAATTTTAAAAAAATTGTCTATTAATTTCTTTTTTTCTAATAAAATATACTTACAATACTAGTACATCTGGAAAGCTGATATCAGTAAGAACACGATCAACGGGCCAAAGAAGTGCAGTGTCGTGAATTTCGGTGCCGATGCGAGCCAAACAGAAGACGGCAAATCGTCTATAGTCACCTCGATTTTTAAAATGATCCGAATCTCTCCACATGAGAGGTACCCTTAGATCCGAAAACGAGACTCTTGCAGTACTAACGGGTAAGCTATCAAAAAATAAATAATTTTTTATTTTTCTTAAAAATATTGAAATTAAAAATTACTAAAGAAGAAATTAATCATTAAAATAATTTAAATAATTAATTTAATTAATTCTTGTGGAACATAACAATTTTATTTCTTGCAGGATGATTTACCTTGATTTGCGTCGTTGTAATTCAGCCATATATGCGGACATCCTTTCGTTAGATGTCAAAAGTGCTTTGGCAGCTTCCAAAGATTGCGCACGATGTCGTGAAGCTGCCAAAAGTCTCGTGGATCCTTCTCGCATTTTGATCTCCACTTCGATCTTCTGCTCGAGGTCATACTCCTGAAACAAAAAAAAAATAAAATAAATGAAAACTTTGAACAACAAACATTACTACCGAGAATTATCTCGTCAGAATTGACAAATATTGACATTCTTAAAAAATAAGCGTCACATAATAATGGCTTAAGGTCAAATATTTTTCAAGTTTAATAAAAAGGAAGAATTACAAATTTCAAAATACTTGGGGGAAAAATAACACAAGTTTTTCTTTATTTGGCCATTTCATTAATTGTTTAACATCTTTAAGACCTTTTTTTAAAAACGTTTTTTATTAATTATTAATAATTATTTAAAATCCCCAAAGTCGTAGTCTTAAAAATTCGTATTGAAAATAGTAAAAAAGAAAAAAATTAATAAATTGAATTAAAATTTAATTAGGAAAATTTGTTTTTCCTTTTCAATAAAATAGAAATGGCAAAATGTAAAGAACCGAAATAATTATCGTAATGATGTTAATTTTCTCACTGTTTGATTCAGAGTATCTGCTAGAAGTCGCATCACGATTCAAAAATAGTAACGATGACTAATACTTTTCGAGAAGAAATTTTATTTTTCCCCACGCGCAATTATTGTAATTAAATCACATTATTTTTATAATTAATCTATAATTATAATTTTTAAACGTAAAAAAATATTCACTAAAATCATTAAAACTCATTAAGATAATAAATCAATTTCTTTCAATTGTAAATATCACACTTATAATTGTTCATAATATTTTATAATAATATAATAATTTACAAACAAGAATATAAAATAAAAAAATAGAGTAAATAATGAGATTAAAAAAATATCTAGAAAATAGAGTATTTTTGTTTAATTTAATTTCAATAAAGCAAAACAATGAAGAAAGAAACTATTTATTTAATAACTTTGGACAGCACAAAAAAGACTTAATTTACTCAACATGCCACGAACGACTGAAAAGAAACTTAGCAGTAAATGTACAGCTCAACAACTCATATTGAATAATGCCAAGAAAGAGGGGAATTTACTTTATTCATTTTCATAATCATAAGTGTGACTTTTCCAATTTGTACGATAAATGAATTTGTTTATTAATCATTCGTGATACTGCTTTCTAAAAACAAAGATAATTTATATATATAAATCACCAAAAGAGTGTCTTTGAAAGCAGTTAACGAAAATTAACTACTTAAATTTAAAAAATAATTTAATGAATTAAAAAATTAATTAAATAAAAATAAAACTAATAAATGAAAAGCGGGTTGTAAAATTTAATTTGAATTCTGAATCAGGGTTAAGATAACGTTGATCCCATATATTTTTTTATCAAAGAGAATCACAATTCACAGGAAGTTGGTAGTTTCCTGTCTTGAAAGAAGATAACGTTTAAATCTTTCGAGTTTAGTAGAATTTCGTCCTAATTGCAAAATCTTTTAACTATAATGTTAAATCAGCGAAATTGTCTCTAATGATGACGCGCACTAATTGTCAATTTGAATTTATCACACGTTTTGATTTTTCACTGAAACTGAGAAAAATAAATAATTTATTTATAAAAAGCAAAACTCGAAATTAAAATTATTTTTCATTAATAATTAATTTCGCCAATTATATCTTGATTTTGAATTTCGTTCACTGGAATTTCATTTCAATTTTAGTGCAGGCAAACAAAAATTATTGGTATCGCCATAAAAAAAAGGCAAACAAGTTTTGTGGTTTTACCGCGAATAAAGGTTTCTTTCATATGTAGAGAAAATTTCAATTTTACGTTCTCCCTTCGTAATAAAGAATATCGTAACTCGAGAAAGGTAATAACAAAATTTATCGAGCGTAATAAACTAATATCGCCTACTATAACAATAGGAAACAGGATCAAAGAATAATCTTAGATCAAATTTCAAATCGCTTCGTTACATTTAAATGAGAATTTAAATATGAAAAAAAAATTTTACTATCAATATTTATCGTGAAAATTATATCAAGTATACACATAATACAACAGTCAATCAATCAATTGAATAATAATCGGAATATTGATTAAAAAAAGTGAATACATAATCCTCTGAATTATGGAAATTGGTAAGATAAATAATAAACAAACAAATAAACTTGAAAAAAGTGAAAATAAAATATATTGAATATTAAAATGAATAATGTGAAGAAGAATGATGCAAATTTTTGAAGAAAATAAAAATATGATGAATCATTGCTGTAGATATGAATGCGGGAAATTTTTTTTTTTAACGTCAGTGTTATAATGTATATAATAGCTAGATTGGAGCAGATGCAAGATCCTTATACATACAGGAAGGAAACCCGACGGACGCTAAAACATTATCCACAAGGACTTTTTGTAACAGTGAAATTTAGTATGAGAGCTCGTGCGCGCTTGATAGACGAGAGAGATAAATGGTTCATCACATGCATTTGAAAGAAAGACGGATGTGTTGAGTGCCATTAAAAAAAGACCCACTGCACGTATTATACACAATCTTTTTCAAAATTTACTTCCTTCATTAAAAATAAATAAAAAAAAAAATTAAATAATTAATTTTTTTTTATTAAATAAAAATTAAATTAATTTTTTTATTTAAACAAAATTAAATTTCGAATTATTGACACTTATAATTGAAAAAAATTAAATTTCTTATTTAAATAAATTTTGCCATATCAAGGAAAGGGAAAAAATATTTATAGTAAATTCAACTTCTCTCACATAAAACGTTATCTTAAAAGGTATGAACTTTCCGTTTCGGAATTATCATATTATTGATTCCTTTTCACAATGAAATTAACTTTCAAGAAATTATGTTAATATAATGTGATTCTCCGCGGTTCGGTTCTCAATTTCCATGTCGTAACCGCAGCACAGTAATTACGTTACTCTGCGGGAGTGCATTTACGCATACACTTATAACACAGGTCTGGACTCATGAGGCATAAACTATAAAACACGTGCTTCGCCACACCGTTGAACTTATTTTTTTTTTACTCTCAAAAAACATTAATGCTACATTACTTCTTTGATATCAAATTTGATTACAGGATAATTTTGAAAATAATAATTATTTTTTTTATTATTAGATATCAAAATTTCATTTTTTCCAAAAATAATAAAAATTATTTATCGATAGTTAATGTTGCCTTAGATGTAATTTTTTTTTATTGAGAGTGAGATAAAGAAATAAAATAATTAAGGATTCGGTGTGAGGCTTTAAGCCCACATCCTGGCCAATCTTCGATACGAATACTAAACGTGTCATCAGGTTGAAAAAGGAAGGTGACCAAGAATTTCATGTTATATGTACTATTCTAAACGTAAATATGGTCTCAATGCCACAAACTCGAGCTATAAATAAAGCCTTGAAATTCTAGAATTAAATTCGAAAAAGGTCAAACTAAAATCGAATTTAAAATATTCTATTTTTGCATACAGAAAACTATTAATTTTCGAATTGTTTCAATCAAATTTTGACAAAAACCAAAGTTTTGTTACTTCAACTAAAAATACAAAAATTTTATTAATTTTCCAATTGTCTCAACCAAATTTTGACAAATTCAACCAGATCCCAAAATTTTATTGGTCCAGAAATATTTTAGTGGCTTAAAAATCTTTTAAGGAACATGATTTTTTTAAAAAGCGAACTCTTTTTTTTTTGGACATTGCAGTAGGATCAAAGGCTCAAAAAAAGGGGAAAAAAGAGCACTTGAAGCTTGTTCCAAGTACTCGTTAGATTCTCGTAAGTATTTTGGATAGATTTGCTTTCCAACATCTGGATATAGAAGCCGCGAGAGTAACTATATATATATATATATATTGGCAAAGGTAAAAGTAGATGAGAGAAGCTATATGAGATGCACACGATAGTTTGCAAACGGGAGGATTTCTCTTCTCGCGCTAAAGTCGACTTTGCAATACGATGTTCCATACCGCCGCTATATGCTTGAATCTAATTCGAGAGTTCGTCGACCAGATGAACTTCACGCATAATCCACCCTACACCGTTCGTTACGTTATGTTTGCCAGAGAGTGCAAGACACAAATATTGTAATGCACCTTCTCAAATAAATAAATAATTTCCTCAAAATTTCATTTAATAATTTTTTTTCTTTAAATGAAAAAAATTTATTCAACTCCAATAAATCGATAACTAAATATTTATTTAAACCAAATTCATTCGACTTCTTCCAAAAAAATATTTCCTCTTTTAATATATTAATATTCGTTTCTTTATATTATTCAAATTTGGCGAAATTATTTATAAATTTTATTTTATATCATTTTTGTTGCATATAGATGAAGAATCTGTTAATTTGCTTCTGTCCTGCACATGAAAACTATAAATAAATCAACATAAGTTGTACACATATATGCATAAGAGTATACTATAGTCGCCACTTTACGTATATATACAAAAATATAAAAACAAAATCAGACTTCCTAAATATTTAAACCTTTGACAATTATTTTTATGGGTTTTTATTAATATTAATAATTTATATTTCTAATTATTATTATCATTACTATTATTTTTTTTTATAAATGCAAAAAATTTCCGTATAATGCATTTTTCTTCCGTGTAACAGAAACCATAAAACGAAGCTTTTAATAAAATTAAAACTTAGTTATGAAACCTCCTCTATATTTATGTTAAATCCTTCTTATCTAAATAAAAAAAATTGCATATTTAAGAATATTTTCAAGTTTATAAAAATCATAAATGTTTCGGAATGTATATTTGATACGAAAAAAAAAAACAAAATCGAAATGTTGAAAAAACAATTTCGAGAGCCGAATTTTTCATCAGAAAATTTATAATTTTAGAATAGAAATGTCAAAAAAATGACAACAAAAGAGATTTTGGTTAAACCTGAGCAGGACAATTGGCCGTATATAAATATCAATCATGAATATCTGGTAGAAAGTGCTTGGCAAAAATTTAATCGAAAATGTCTAACTCCGATTATACCTCTCGGTAAATATTTTTGAAAATTTAGTTAATTTACAACAAATTAAAAAAATTTTTTGATTACGAAATTTAATCTATACGTTAATTAACTAATTTTAATCCCTTTCAGCGTTATTGATTGTAAAAAAAATTATTTTTATTTTTATTTTCACTACAGGTATTCTAGCAACTACAGGTGTATTTTTTTACGGTCTTTGTTCCAGTGATAAAATGAAACAACAATATTGTATGCGAGCTCGTGTAATTTGTCAATTTATAACATTAAGTGCTCTCGTTGGTTCGTTATACCGTAAAAAAAAAGAATCGAATTAAATCGACAAACAGTTAACCTATTTAAATCTGCTATTTTTACAAAAAAAATCTGATCAAATAATTAAACTCGAAAAAATATCGACAAACTTTAAATTATATTGTAAGGATTATAATTAAATAATTTAAATCTCAATTTTTATAAATAAATATTAAATAAATTATATGTAAACAAAAAATTTTTTTTTTAAATTTACATTAAAATTAAAATATAAAATAACGTTTTTTTATCATTAATATTAACAAATTAACAGATCTAACTATTAATTAAATTTTTATTACCGTCATACTCTGAAAAGCACAATAGCGTGTGCGACAATATAATAACTGATAAACACAATGGCTAGTTAATTAAAGGTGAGCAATAAAACATAAATACATGTCGAAGATTAACTGCAAAACTTCATTTTTTCATTCCACATATATTTACAACAACAAAAATATAAAAAAAATAAGTTTTAAAGAAAATCATTTTTTGCGAAATTAATGCAAATTTATGAAAATTGGAGTAATTGACAATAATTAATAATAGTGCGGTAATTTTAATAATAATAATAATAATAATAATAATAATAATAATAATAATAATAAATAAATAAATAAATATATTCATAACTTATTTGTAACTTTTAAAGAAATTTCGAAAATCTGATTGAAAAAAAAGAAATTGTTTTGAAAGGTACTGCAATTAGGATGCCGAAAATTGGACCGTAAGATGAGTTTTCGCGTGACTTCTATTTATGGCAACGCGTAGGAAGAAGGCCCCTCTTATCTCCCCTGGACCCTGAATCACTAAAATGTTGACATTTCGAAGAAAGACGCGGAAACGTACGTTCTGATTAGGTGAAAATTTTATGATTTTCTAACGAACATGACGCTAGAAAATAAAAATTTTAAATACTAAAAAATAATTTCTAATTGTCCATTTTGAAGATTTTAATTATTTTGTTGAAAAAATATCTCGTTTAATATTAAAATAAATCAGACCTAGAGATATAAAAAAAAAATACAAAACTAAAAAAAATGAATTAAAAAAAAAAAAAGAAAATATATCAAAATACCTTCTTTGCTGGCCTCGACACTATCAAATTGGTCATTCTTTCCTCAAGATTTGTATTTCCCATTCCCAGCACGCAAAAAACATTCAGTCACGATGTTTCAAGTTAGAATTTAGATATATTCTCTCTACCGGTTAAATAATATTCTCACGGCACACACACACACAGTCTATGAATTTATATATTTAATTTGAATACGCAAAAAAAAAAAAAATATTCAAACATTTTTTCTAGTTTAAAAAAATACTTTTATTCAGATAAAAATATATTTTGCAAAGAAAGATAATTTTATTTTATACTAAATTTTTTTAAATTGCATAAAGTTAAACGTTGCAAGGTAAAAACACCCCCGTAAGCGATGGTTTGTAAACCTGGACTGACACTGAAGCCGCGGGGGTGGCCATGCCGGTTCGTGACTGCGAACTATATACAAGAAGGGAGTTGTGAGGCGCCATGGAATATCGACCCATTTTAATACACACACACACACCCCACGCTATAGAATTTTCCCATCCCTTTTATGAATTTATACACTTTATCCCCTTGAAATGATCATCATCATCGAGTAAAAATCAACAAAAGCAAAATTAAATACTTCCCCTCTATATTGATAAACCATCAAATTTTTCATAAGAATATAGATTACAAAAACAAGTTTCAATATTAAATAAATAGTCAATTTTTACTTGGATTTATAAAAAAGAGGTGTTTTAAAAATATCTTTTTACTTTCACTAAATAATATTTTTGTCACTTCCTGAAGCTTTTTTTTTCTCGAGATCCTCTCACTGTTTTCCCGCGAGTCGTACAAAAATAGTTTTTTCAGTATATATCTTTTTCTTTTTTTTATTTACAGTCTGTGTATAGTCTGCTCAACTAATAAAAAAGTTTTTTATAAATCCAGAGAGAAAAAAAGAAAAAAAAAACAAGAATTATTTTTGATCTTCATTTGATATAGAGTAATTTGTATAAACTAAGGAAGGTACTGACATGAAAGTAGTACAAGGACGTCTTCTCCTTTTTTTGACCTGAACCTTGAATGCTTGCAATAATCTGAGAGAAGAGAATAAAGGTACCCTCTCATTTGCCGAGTCGTTGCAATTCGATAAATAAGAAAATAAGTGGTCAATAAATGTTGATGAACGGTGAAATCTCGTTATCACTTCATTTTTTTTTTTAAATTTTTATAAAACAAGACACAAAAGCAAATTAATTTTTTAGAATATAAATATGTAAATGAAGACAAAAAAGCATGTGCGGTTATAAATAAACATCAAAAATGGCCTAAATATGAAATGGTCTGCAAGCACTTTTCGGAACATTGAAGATTATAAACAGAAAATGAGGTCAAAGAAAACATACATGATAAGTATTTGGTTCACTGGAATATCCACTAAATTGATCACTATCGAGTGATTAAAAGCGATTTTATTTTTGGTATACCAAAATCCTCTTTTCCTATCCGATCTACTAAAAGACAGCTTTAATTGTCAAAGAAATCTATATTGAACAGCTGAAATCGTTCAGGAAAAAGAAAAAAAATTAGAGAGTTTCATTTTTCTAATTATAATTCTAGTAAAAACTATTCTATATTCAGTTTTTGAGTTACTAAAAAAAATTATTATTGTTGTGTTATTCTAAAAAACGTCTTTTGTTTGACTACAATTAAACTATAATCCTGCATTGTCATATATTTATTAATTGATAAAACTAGAATAATTAAATTTTCTCTGATTAAATTATAATTGATATCAAAGAATATAAATCGATATATAAATGTGTCACCAGTATTGTCATTCACACTAATTATAATTTCTCCACTTTTGTTCAACAAATGTATTTTTAGAATGAAACAGTTTACTTCTGCGTCAATATAATGACCTCAATTAATCAAGCCACCACTTTGTTAAAAGCAGCTTCTACCGCAACAATTATATTTAACGTTTTCTAATTTTAACTTTTATATATTTAAAAAAAAAAAAAAATCAATATATGGAATAATTTTTGAGAAAATTGTGTATTTGATAAAGTTGGTAGACATACTAATGATAAAGAAATGTTGAGTTGTAGACAGTACATGTGTGTAATTACTTATACGGATACAAAGTTGACTCCTGACCACCGGTAAACGAGTCTTAATGAATCATATCGTGCGCCAGAGTCTAAGCAGTAGGATGCTACAATTACGACATATACCGTATGGTTGCTGCGCTCATAAATAAATAATTCAACCCCATCAGCGGTATTATTAGACCGAGAAGCGCAAATCCGCATTTTATCGATACGATTTATTGCAATGGGCGTAATGAACGTGTCACTATATGATCTTATGATCTAGTGCGCTTACGTTTATGATTTATATTATAGGGATATTTGCATATAAGGCCCTTCTGAACATACCAAACTAAAATCAATTTTTTCCTAACGACGGAAGGTACAAAATATTAATTTTCTATATAAAAACCTAAGCTTCAAAAAAAATTCTTTTAATTTAAAAAATTATGTTTACTTCAAGTAAATTATTATTTAGTCTAAAGAAGCAGTTTCTTTAATTCAAAGAAGTATATTTCTTTGACCCAAAAAAATCATTTCTTTGATTTAAGAAAAAAAATTCTTTCATCTAAAGAAATATTTTTTTTCATAGTAAAATCGGAACCGATATTTAAAATGAAACACGAATTCAAAAATATGAGTTTCAGTGATCCGACACTTAGGTACATCGGGGCATTTCCGACAATTTATTTTTGACGATAAATGCCCGACATCCTCTTTCTTTTTTTAAAGATAGAAACTCACGCTTCGAAAATAGTGCCGTGTGTCTCATCGTTTGCGGCGCAATCATATCTTTTCGGAGGGTGATTATATGAACTCTCCAAAATAAGTTCACATCTTTCCGAGAAAGAGCTGCATTAATTTTTTTACATATGGCTTTATGAAATTTTAAATGAAAATTAAAAAAAGGAAAAGGGTATATGAAAATGATCCATTTCCTTTTACAATTTGAAATATAATAATAATTATTTTTTTGAAACAGAGAAAGAGTGATCTAATTTTAATAATCTGTTTTTAAGAGGTAATTATTATGAGTAATTAGAGATATTATAAAAAAATTGAATTTTCTATTCAAAATGTATTTGAATTAAATAAAAATAAATAAAATATATTTGAAAAAAAATATTTGGAGACAAAATAATATTATTTTTTTTCTCAGGGTTCACAGATGTTACAGGAAGATGCTGGTCATCTTTCAATTTTAGGAAAAAAGGAAGTCCACCCCACAAAAAAGAATCTAATTTCCCGAAAATGAAAACATTTCCTTTTTGCCCTTTAAAATATATAATAGTCTAAAAAACATGACCTTATAAAGAAAAAAAATTGTAAAATATTAATAAAATTGTATGAAATGACATATTTTATATACATATAATATTACATCAGGCATATAAAACATTTTTTCATTCATAAAAATTTTATTAAGGTAATTCACCTACAGGAATGACACAATTTATATTTTTATAAAAGCAGGTTGGTCAAGATAATAATAATATTCAACAATATGGTTTTTCAATGGTCGATCAACCGGTTCGCCCCCACAATATCAGAAACTCTCTTATAAAGATTACGCTATTTGTATAATAATAAACGCGTGATATATTAAAAGCGTTTTTTGAAAAAATTAATACCAAAATACAGAAAAGTTTTTTCTTCAAAATTTTAAATAAAAAAAAAAAGAGAATATATTAATTTTCAAAGGGAAATACAATCAAAACCCTTCGGCTAAGTAGAAATGCAGCTAAATGAAAAATAGTTCAAATAAAAATTTTAATAATTCGGTAAAATAAAATTCAGCTCAGAATTGAGAATTTGAAAAAAAACCTAATTACCTAAATTGTTAGTAGAACAGCTCATAAATTTTTTATAGCCGCAGCAAAAAGAGAGTGATAAGAAAAAATGAAAATTTACATGTTCCAATATATATATAAGGCAAATACGTGTTGGCGAACGCGTATAGAATAAATTACCGAAGGAAATTTAACTTGTTGCTGAGCGTGTGTAATAACCTCGTATGTCGCAATAGTTCACAATAGTGCCAATCACAAGGAGTTTCTTAATTAGATCAATTAATCAGCAACTATCGAGAAAGAGACATTATAAACGCTAACATGAAATGATTAATCGTGAATAATAAACGTTAACTCTTCTCTAAACAAACTATTTCTTTTTGCATAAAATTAAAAAAATCCATCCAGTAGCATGTAAAAATAAGAATCATAATAATTGAAAAAGGGTTAATGATAAGAGCGAAATAAATATTTTATTGAGAACCTCTGCTGAATAACACGTGTGTGGTCCGTTCAAGGTTTGTCCCTCAGTCTAAAGTCAAGAGAGTTACGGCAAAAATTTTTATAACTTTATTTTCAATCGTTAAATCTAATTTTCAAAATAAAATTCTTTGTTTAAAAAATTTTTTTTTTGCTTTTCATCATAGAAAACTAGACCTCTCCTCCTTATATCTAAAGTACTGTACCTTCTGATCTAAAAGGTTTACGGCAATTCCGTTTCTGCGCAAAGAAAAGCAATTTCATGCAATGGGGGGTCTCTCTATCAGGGAAAAAGTATACCGCCTCTCAGACAAGCTGGGGTTGATTACAGGTGAGGATGAGCCGAGAGCTCATGAAATGGATTCAAAGCCCCAGGACACGAGAGACCTGTTTTTTTTCACAATCTAATCGAATCAAAAGAGCGGCAACTTGTCTATAAATTATGATTTTTTTTTCACGAAATATATAAAACGTCATTATTGTCACATCGAGTTTATTGTAAAAAAAAAAATTTCGCAAAAAAAAAAATAAATAAACCATAATTTTTTAAGTGCTATTTTTTCTCTCTAAAGAGTTCTAGAAATATACATAAAAGTCAAAGGCACTGAGTCAGAGAAAAATAAGGAGTGTCGCAAATATTAATGGACAGTCGAGAAGCGTGAGCCGCAACATTAATGAAGCATCACTGATCTTTCATTACTTCAAGAGGACATTTTTTTCATAAAAAAAAAGTTTTAAATTTAAAGAAAATTAATAAAAATATTCTTTTAGAAAAAATTCTGTAGCAGAAAATGTCTAAAAACAAAATTAAAATTTTTTAATCGGATTCTTAATCTGTTTACATTTTCTTAACAATTTTAATTAATTTTCAGTTATAAAAATAATTTAAATTTAGTAATGGGATATACTATGTTAAGGTAAATGATAAATGAGTGTAAGATGTTGCACGTGGACAAACAAGAAACTTGTCTCTCTCGAGGGACTTTCCGCTATGAGCAACAGAACCTTCCTCATACCCTCAGGTCACAAGAGTTGAATATATAAATTATTGCATACACATATTATTGGTGCAAAAAAAGTCCCTCTTTTTTTTGAACATAAAAAAAATACATTCTCGCGGAGATTATCGTACCTTTAAATTATGGGCGATTTGTCGAATATAGTAAAAATCCAAATCCTGTAAAATCTCAATTTTTCCAGGTGAATGACCACCAACAGAGGATGTAGGACTATCTCCACTACTAAGACGATGTTTTATAGTTGAGGACGATTTTTTCGTATCCCTGAGGCTCAAAGCTGCCAAGGGCGGAAAACAAGAATCCATTTTGGTTTTCTTTTTTTTTGTTTTCGAATTCTTCGAATTTATTTCAATTTCATTTTCCAGAAACACTAATGTTATTCCATATATTGAATAAAAGAAACATCACTTTCTGTCTATTTGATGGAATCGATAAAAATGTTTAAATTCTCAATTGAGAAAATAATGGAGAAAAAAATGTGTGTACAATGAGTGAAAACAAACACGCGGTCAAAAGCGCACTTCTCGCGCAGCTTCAGAGTTTGCAGCCGGCGAATATATCGTCGCCAAAACTCTTAAGCTTCTTTTTTTTGTGAGAGAGAAAATGTCACAAAGAGTCACTTTTGGAGGAAAAAAAAAATCTCACATTTCCATCTTTACAATAAAAAAGATTTCTTTGTTCTGAAAATCTTTCATTTTCAATTTTTTTTACTTTTAATAAAACGGTCCATTGTCTCTAAAAAAAATTTCTTGGTAATTGAAACATATTTTTTTGAATTTGAAAAATATATTTAAACGAATACACCTGTAGAGAACACAAACTCGGTTTATCTCGTTTGTAATCGGTCACTCTCGGTTATATGATTTATCACTCGTGTAACTTCGGTTCCTTTCGTTCTGATCAAATGCGCGATGAAAAGTGGGAAATGAATTAAGAGGCAAAGTGGGAGAAGTGGCGGAAGGTCATGGGTCACTTAAAAGCGAGCTTAAAAGTGTAAAATTCTCGCAGCATCTTTACGCGGTCCAACTTGTTTTTTTTTTTTCTTTCAAAGAGCGAGTAGCGACGACGCTCTCTCGGTCGCGAACAAACTCTGAATGACGCCTGATCACCGGATAGTGCTTCTTGTTCTCTCTCGTCTCTATATGAGGAGTCTATATGGCTATGGGGCTCGTCCCTTGTCAGAGAAAGAGAGAAAGATTTGAAAACAAAAAAAAAGGGAGAAAAAGAGACAGATTTTGAAAAAAAGGAGATAGATAAAGAAAGAGAGGAAGTATATTAAAAGGCTAAATATAAAGACATATACAGAGAGAGAAAGAGAATTTGAGAGCCAAGGGTTTTTAAAGGGGCGTGGAGAATATATATGCCAAAATGAAAGAGTGAACACGAACAAATGTAGAATATAAGCACGTGCGTGTTTCACAAAGAGAACCAGTCGAACAACCCGGATAACCACTAATAATCACCCTTCCCACAGAAAAGAGAGAGAGAAAACCATTCGGGTTATTTCCCTCCGTTATACACGATTTCCTCATTTTATTGGACTTTGTCAGATTTTCATTATCCACTTAATGATAAACTCATGCTCTGAATATTGATTGGTTCTAATTTGATTTAATAATCCATTTTTTTTTTATCTGAATTAAAAAAATAAAATTTCGCACGGAAAAGACAAATAAAAATTTTGAATGGAAAACTAGGAATTCCCAAAACAAATCCCGTGCAGAAATTTTGCCAGGGCCCAGATCGGGGCCGAATCAGGCTGCCCTATTAGGGAATGAAACGCCACACCTGATCAGGCCCAAATCAGGGCAACCAGAAAATGGTGATTTCCCAATCAGGACCACATATCAGGCGTGGGGTTTCATTCCCTAATTGGGCAGTCTGATCCGGTCCCCACCCGGGTAGAAATTTTGTCATGGTCCAAACCTGGGCCAAATATGGCAATTTCTACACGAGTATCTAGGCCCTGGCAAAATTTCTACTAGGGCCCTGGTAGGACAATTTCTACACGGGTGTATATAAAATCCCACTTGCAAGGACCATGAATTCTCTCGTATGAAAACATGTTTCGAGGGAGAGAGAGAGAGAGAGAAAGAAAAGGTGAAAAAAATTAGCTAGAAAACGCTGGGTCGAACGCGAACAACAGGGCACCGCGCAAAACGGGTTAAACAAGATTCTATTCTCTTTATTATTCTCCTCGCTTTCTCATAGAATTCACACATATAACACAATATGCTACGTCAACCTGAGAACTGAGAAAAAAAAGTGTTATACCCTTTTTTTCATGCATTTAGAAAAATCTTAATTTTCACATGTTTTTCTTTTATTTTTTTTTATCTATATAAAATTATAAACACCTTCCCTGAAAAATATATTTTAATTAAAATTTTGTTAAACACTTATTTTTGTTAATATATATAATTCCAAGAATAACGATTATTATTTATAAATGACGAACGTGCGCGCAATGTATTCTCTTATTTTTGCACCATTATACATAAGCACGCATTTTACTTTTCACTAATCATTTAAAAGATTAGTTGGAATCACTCAAATGGTAATAAGATAAATAATGTTTTACTTCAAAGAACTGATTGTGCTATAGAATTTTCCTGAGCGAAATATATTATATTTGGCGCAAAGTGAAATAATAATAGTTGTTCTACTATATAATAAAGTGTCATTTTAATTAATTAGTTTCACACTTTTTATTGACAAATATTAATTATTGTTCCTTAGAAAAATTTTCTATTACATTATTTAATAGAGGAAAATAGTTTTTCAAAAAAAAATTAAACATAAATATTTTACTGTATGTAATTTTCACTATACAAATTTCGTCGAACATATGGTTTAAAAGCATCATTTCACCTTTCACAGTTTGCTCTAGTGCGAAGGGTAATCTGTTTGCAGCAGGATATAATTCATTCATTTTTCGAAGGGGGCAGTGTCCTTTCAAACTGGTTCCAATCTGTTATATGTCTCTCTTTCTCTCTCTCACTCTCTTTCGATCAAAATTATTAAGTATAAAATCCTCAATAATAATTTTTTTTCCAGACATTTCAAATTCGCGAGGTAAAATTAATTTTTATAAAAGACGTGCGCGAGAATTACACTGGCTTCGATTTTTATCATTTTGTTTACATTTTATTGTGTATGAGTTATATGTTTAATAATAAAAAAAAATTTCTACAACATGCATACGAAATCATAAATCTCTCGTCAAAAGTTTACAGCTTCGTAAATATATCTCATATACGATTCAATTGCACAAACTATAAAAAAATTTTTAATTTTAATATTTATAACATTTTAAATTTTAAATTTATGACTATTTAAATTTTCAATGTAAATTGAATAATTAATAATTAATAATTATTAAATATTAATTAAAATAATTTTTTAACTTTCAATATTAATATCAGTGAACTTAAAAAATGTATGTAAATATAAACTTGCTATACATATATTGATATTGTAAAATTATGTCTATTGTTAACAAGTGCATTTATCTTGCAAAAATATATGATTGAAAATTTGTAATATAAACACATCTACTCCGCGAGAGAGTGGGCGAGGCTTTACCGGAAGAGGAGAAACGTCATAATGAGGTCATAAAACATAGAAAAAATTAATACCAACTCTCAACGTTAATGGCATCTCAACTTTATTAATTTTCTACTTGTCATATAAATAATATGATTCTTTTTATTATATATATACACACACTTTAATGTTCACTAAGCCATTAAAATATACTGAAATAACTTTTAAATTATTATTATTATATAAAATAAAAATTAATAAAATAAAAACAACATAAATAATTGTAAAAAAAATAAATGTATTTGACTGTAAATTCAACAAATGAGAGCAATTTGTTTATTTCGTGGTATTATAAGAAAGAATCATAATAGTTGATGAGTGTCAACTGATGCATCGACCGCGAGCTCGAAAAATTCTCTTACTCTTAATTAAAACGATTACATTCCTCATTTATATACTTGGAAACACCTGGGAATAATTCCGAGAATCTATAAGAATGTATATATGTGAACATGCAATGTATTTATGCAGATTTATGTATAGCTGCATTAAATGCGAAAAAACACTTACAAATATATTGTACAATTGTCCAATATAGCATTTGTATTCATATCTCACTTATTTAAAATGTGCGTGACTACAGCACGTGCTTGCATAGAGAAATCAGTCTTTAAAAAAAAAATTTCTTTTTTACAAAAATCTTTTATTTACAAATAATATAAGTAATCAACTTAAAAATTAATTTCTTATATTTTTTTTATAAAAAAAAATTGTAAAAATCAAATCGAAGATTTTGTGTAATAATTATAAAATAGCTAATTCGTAAATCTAGATGAAACTGGTATCTAATTTTGTGGTCTCTATTCTTACTTTTAAACAGGAAATTTACATTATCTAGCGTTTCCGTAGTAATTTTATTTTGCGAGTGATCTAATGTTTCATCAAGCATACATTTCTCTACTTAGCCGTTATACTGTTAGAAGGTTCTTTCAATTTTTCATTTTCAATAGACAAATATTAATAAGATAATAAAAAATATATAACTCATGTATTATATGGGATTTAGAGTCTGATGTATAATAAAAAACTTTTCATCTAATGGAACATTATTTCCGCAAAAAAAATGTTGAAGTTTTTTTTTAAGGGACACGAAGAAAAATAATTTGAAAAAAGGGGAAAAAACATAAAGGTAAAGTTATAAAATCGTCAAAGAGCATACGTCTCAAGTGGTGTCTACAGTTTTTCAAACAAAAGTGTCTGCTGCCTCTGGTGATGAACACGATTTTAATTGCAAAAAAAAAAATTTCAAGTTCTTTAATATTCAAGGTATATTTTCATCGAAAAATAGGCGTTTTTATATTTAACAAAAATCAACAAAAATATTTATTAAAAATTAACTTAAATATATAATAATTATAATTATTATTATATATTATAATTATAATACTATTAAGATCACGATTATTTAATATTCAATTTTAAAAATGTGCTTCGTCAAATATAATATTCTCCCTATAAATAATAAATTATTATTTTTTTAATTATAAAAAAATAAATTTTAATCAAATGATAATTTGCCCACATGTTTAGTTTCTAGTCTCACCGCACCTTTTACTATTTAAGGGTAATACAGAAATTTAAGAAGATAACACAGTTTTCTACTCTTTACCCAGTCGGTAAAATGAATCACACTTACTACCCGTTTTTCAGAGCCGCTGATTACGAATTCGATATTTTATTTTCATTTCAAAAAATTTCAATTCTAGCCTATAGCTTGAAATACTATGAAACACTAATAAATCTTAAAATAGGAATTAATTTCTTAAATTGAGAAATAATTCCTTAACTGATTGGATAGAAATAAAAGAATAGGTAAACTTTATTATTTCATAGGACCATAGAAATGTAATAGAAGAGTTTTCAAATAGTTAGTAAGAAAATCATTTTTATAATTAACTTTGCACTAAGAATCCTAGAATTTTTCGAATAACCCAGTTCTACTTCGTTAGAGTTATAAGCTAATTTTTCCAGACGTAAGTTTTTAATTTATTAATAAAAAAAAATTAAAAAGTCTAAAATATTACATAAAAATTTATATTAAAATTCATGAAGATAAAATAATTTACTTCAACGCAGACTTGACCTTAGAATAATTCCTCATCAGGAAAACCAAAAAAATTCCCCTTTGATATATTAATTTTTAAATTATATTTTATTTTTTATTCTTTACAAAAGATTTGTAATAACATTGTATATAATTTGTCAAGTGTTTAATTAAGTCACGTTTCTCATTCATTATTCGCGATTTAAAGATCAAACACAATTTTTAAAAATAGAAGTCTTTTGAATAAAAAAAAAATGTTTTTTTTAATTGTTAAGTAAATCACCTCTGTATATATTATTCATTTTTTTGATGACAATCATTATTCTTATCTAAATACGATTAATTTAAAACAATCAAGGTGGATACATTTGTCTTCAGTTTAATAAAAGTAATTGTCAAGTGCTGACACGTTTTATATATTCTTGAGCTGTTAAGTCATTTTGAAGAAATTAATTTCTTTTTATATTGTGTGCTTCAAATTTAAAAGAGGTAAGACAATTTCTTTACATTGATTTAATGACACGAATAAAATTTACTTTTAATTAACTTCAAAGAGGAATTTTTTATTTCTCACTATGTAAATCTTTACCTATCTTATCTGATCAATTATGATCAATGAATATTGTTTCATTATTGTCAGTTAATTACTGTTTTTCTATTTATTACCGTTTTTTATATTTCTTCGATTAAAAATAATTTATATCAATTTTTAGGAAACATGCGTTTTGTAATTTCGCTTTTGGTAATGGTATTTTCCATTGTAATGATCAAAGGAATGTGTCCATGTCCAAGAAATTACGAACCTATTTGCGTCAGTGATGGAAACAAATTCTCCAAATACAACAACAGATGCCTATTAAATTGTGCCGTAAGAGAAGGAGAATTTCTAGGTTTTTATCAATATTTATATATTACTAACAGATAAAATATTCATATTTTTATAATTACAAAATTTTTCTCACTCTAAAATTCTTTAGTTAAACAAAAATTTATCTTTTATTCAAATAAATATTTTTTTTCAATATCAAAAATATACATTTTTGAATCAAAAAAAGTTGCGTCAATTTGTTTGTCTATTATCATGTCGCATCATTCAATCAAAAATTTTAATCTCATTTTATGAATCAAACAAAACAATATCAATCATTGTCAAATAATGATAAAATCAATACTTTTTTCCGGATTTTCATTTTTCATAAAAACTTTCTTAGATAAAAAAAAATTAATTACTTGTTTATATCCTTTTTCAGGTAAAATAATAAAAGAAGTCAATCCTAAATATTGCGTAGATTATGCACGTTACCAAGATGGCTATGATTATACATTATATTATAAATAGTAATTGAAATAATTAATATTCATTTAATTATAAATATTTGTAAAATTAAATATATATGTAAGAATTACTTGACTATATATTATAAAATAAATATATTTATATTTGTATCAAATAATTATGGTTTCAAATAGTTTTTTGGATTCAAAATAAAAATTATTTGGTTCAAGTATAAATATTTATTTGAACAAAATAAATTGTCTTTATAATGTTATAGTAAAGTATCTACAATATTATATACAACTAGAAAAAAGTTTTTGTTGTTTCCAACAACATTTTTATATAACAGATAAAGTTTTATTAAAAAAACAAATTTCTTTACATCAAAGAAATAAATCTTTTCTTTAAAGAATCAAAAACTTTTTTCTTATCGAAATCTGATAGAAATTTTGTTGATTAAATGATTTATAGTAAATCAAATGTAATAATAAATAAATCATATAAATAATTTTTTTTTTTTTTGACAAAATATCATTGATATTCCTATAAATGTGTGTTATATTAATATAAAACGATAGTCATCACGTCATCAAGATATATAATCAAACTACAATAATCGCTTATGTTCCGCAGTTAACAATTTCAGGAATGCAACATAATACCGTTGTTGCAATTGAGTGCGTTGTAACTTTTTCGCAGTATATATATGCAATGTCCATATACTTGCGCCCAGTGATTTATCTAACGGTGTAAAATAACTTTTTAAAAGAGAGAAAATTACAAAATTTTTCTATAAAATATATCGAGGACTAATTTTCAATTATTAGATGAAAATAAGAGATAAAATCGCTTCACGATTATTGCAATTGAAAATATAAATCCCTATACCATAACAGAAATTGATTAATACGATAAAAAAGGGCTGAGCAATAACCTATATAAAAAAATTTTCTAATAAAAGAAGAAAATATTTTAAATTTTTATTTATTGGTAATACTATTTGTAAATTTAGTTTAATCTTTTTTTCTTGTAAAAAAGCATACTATCCTGAATACATTGAAAATTTGAAAAAGAGAATATTTCGAGAAAAAAAAAATTATTGGAGAAAAAGATTTTAATTTTTCAAGTGAGAGTGTCATCTGTCTACGGTAATTAAACGAGAGTAAAGAGAATCGGATCGACTGGTCGATGGCCTTGGGCAACCTTGCATACTATACGGAGCTTCTTGGATCACAGCACTTGATCGTTAACTGCTTCAATCGACTTTCCAAGATCGCGACACTAAATTTATGGGAACACTTGTGTACTATAGTACTGACCTTGAATTACCAAGCAGCATCATTGAAAAAAATCTTAAGCCCTTTATACACTCCATATATTTACTAACACGATTAATATACTTTTTCTTTTTTTAATTATATACTCCACGTGTCATCTCAGGATACAACTCTTAAAGCAAATTTCATATCTTCAACACTAATTATATATACACTTCTAGAAAATTTTATTCGATATATAATTAAACTTATGTACCTGTAATTGAGATACTTTGTATATATAATGACTAAAAAAATTTTCAAATACACGAATTCCAATTAACATAATGTATTAATTAACTATAAATAATCAACTAATTATACCAATATTCCTATACCATTTTTCCAGAAAAATAATTCTTTTAATTAAAAATATATATATAATTTAAATATTTACAGATCATAAACGGAGAATAATTAAATTAATTAATTAAAGTATTTAATTTACAAGAGCAAAATTTTCGTATCCCGTTACGATAAATTTTAAACGTGTCATTTGTTACTTGTGTATGAACGTCTACGTTAATATACAGTGAAAATCATCTTGCGAAACGAATTGCAAATTGTCTGTATGAGCATAATGTGTAATCAACATTTGTGGCTTCAATTAAGTCGACAGGTTGATATTTTATCCCAACTAACCAATATATAATTATTATTATTTATTGCCTTTTTTATTCAACTTTCTTAAACAATGAATTAATTTTTTTTAATCGTTTATTTTAATAAAACATTAGTGAAACCTGGTTAAGTGATATCAATAGACGTCTCACTTAAGGAGGTTTCAGTGTATTATTATTATTATTTACTCTCAATTTTTTTCATTTTTGTGTTTAAAAAAATTTTTTTAGACTTTATAAACAACCTACAAATCTTTTCTTTATTTGTTACGTGATGTACATTCTCAACGTAACAAATATGTATTTTTAAAGTGATTTTTTTTGGGAATAGAAAATTTGCTATTAAACATATGTAAAGAGATTTTTTTAACGGTCGATGTTAAAAGTTATATTTTCATTTCCATAACACGTTATTGGCGAGTGATTACTATCTTTGAATAAACATTGACACGCATTGTGTGCATACGGAGGCGTCAATATATACTCGCGAAAATGGTAATCAAACGCATCTGCCGCGCCCACGGATTTTCACACACACATTTTTCCCGTCCCTTGATTGTTAAATCTGATAATAGAGGTGGTTAGAGTAGCCATTTATTTAAAAAAAAGAATCCCTTGACATCCGGTGTAAAATTAAATTTTAATTGCCACATAATTAAAAAAAAATTCAAATCTTATTTTTATAATTAAAATATATAAAATTGAAAATAGCAATTCAATTTTTATATCATTTGCTTTATTTATATTATATTATAAAATTTTTTTTTAAATGTTAAAAATGCAAATTGAATTCTGAATCGTATTATGTATTATAGTTTTTTGTAGGTTTACGATCGTATTTTTCACGCGACAAACGATAAGTCAATTAAGTTACTGAAGTCAATTTTACAGAAAGAAAGTGGGTTTACAAGTTTTCGTTATGGCTTGTTATCGTGATATAGTTGGTCGTATTATTCCTGCGCGCATATTTTACTAATCATATACATATATGTGTTACGCGGGTAATTATTGTAACACAAAACTATAATCGTCATTTCTCGTTCCTTTTACTTTTTTTAAGTCAAATTGTTTTACGAAACAATTGAAAAAACAGTTTTAATTCTTTTCGTTTCTAAACCAGAGTACCAATTATCTTATTTTTACCAACCAATTCAATTGGAAAAAAATGGAATTTTTATAGGAAATGAAATCAATTTTTGTTGCATTTAAATAATAGAGTATAAATTTTATGAGGCATGTTATTAATTCTATGTACTAAATTTAACTCATTTTTTACCATTGCTTGAAACTACAATTAATTAAAAACTATATTATTTGTAATCTAATTCTTTTATACAGTGGAAAACCTTTGTAAATTGAACTATATAGGTTCAACTGTATTAAAATTTTCCAATTTCACCAAAAACATATCCTATTTTTTCCTCGTTTACTTATGTCACTGTTTCTTCGTTTCTCAATATATATAAAGTACATGAACCACATTCCTGCATCGGAAACAAATGCTGAAAATTGACCATTTAAACGAGCTCAAAACAAAAAGTTGTCTGCGAATATAAGCTGACCGGAATACTTTCGCGTTTTAAAGTACCACCTATAAGGTTTAAACTTCAAGTATACAAGTTCTTTTGGTATTTCCTCTAATGTATAAATATACATATATACATATATATAAGATTGAACAAGAGCTTTTCAGATATAAAGGAGGAAGAAATTTATATTCAATAGACAAGAAGAAAGTAAATAAATGGAAAATATCCTTTTTATACATAAGAGTCTCGAAACAATATGTGCCACGTAATATTAAAATTTCCACTAATTATATTTAAATATCTATCATAGAAGTGAAATTTATCATAAATGGGAACTCACGTTTGCAACTATATTCAAATTGGGTATAAGTCAAATTATCAGCATTATTTCAAATCTGAAAATCACTACTGAATGATTTTGCATGAGAAAGCATTTGAAATAGAATAGAAAATCTTTTGCCCCGTCAATATAGTTAGAAAGTTAAATATATACTAATTTAAAAAAAAAAACCCTAAATGATTTTTTATTCATGAGAAAAAAAAAAATATATTTATTTACGTAATTTACTGTCTATATATGTATCAAGATATGCAAATATACAGAGCTTTAAAACACGTGCAAAACCCATAATACCGCAGGTGTGTAAAATGCTATATTTGCGCAAATTTATTTATATCGATGATAAAAGTAGAAATAAATCGACAAATAATAAAAATTAAATTTTAAATATAAAATTACTGTTTGTATTAACGATAATTTTATTAAATATTAACTATTTTGCAACAAAATAAACAGATTTCGCAGAAGAAAATTATTTTTGATTGAAACATATTTTAAGGTGTGATTATTTTTAAAAATTTTATGCGTTGAAATATTTTTCTTCGCATTCAATTTTTTTTATACTTGGAATACTTTCAAGGACTTTGCAACTAAAAGATTAATGAAAGAGCAATAAAAAAAAACGTAATTTCACACATTTTACTACTTTCGCAAAGAGTGTGTCAGAAGATTTTGAGAACGCCTATTATTCGCACCGGTTTGTTGACCTTAAATCAACAAAATTCTACTCTAGCAGGTTCCGTTGAAGCGTAATAAAAAAAAAGCTGCATATATGCTGCAATTTGTTTGAGAAAAATTTATTTTTCTTTGACCCGCAGTTTGAACGATGTCTAGGTAGGAGAATTTTAATACTAGTCTAGTCATATTTGACACTATTTTTAGTTTATTGCTAAGCTATTATCCGCTCATAATCCACGGCTAAAAATATTATTTTATGGTAATTTCCAAGAATATCATTAACATACGAATAAAGAGAAAATAGGCAAAGTTGAAAAAAATTGCAGTAATACAAAAAAAAAGAAGGGAAAAAAAAATTATATTCTATTTTTAAGAATACCTCGAATAAAATTGTCTGTAAAGAATCAGGGACTGATATTTTGCTATATGAATTAGTTAAATTTTGGTAATTAATAAAAAATTTGTTTACTAATTCATTAGTAAAATTTAACTAATTCATGACAAATATTCAGTTAATGAAATATAGTTAAAATTTTTCACTAATTCAGATTTAGGGGAAAGGCATCTTTGGAAATATCTGGATTTGAAACTTTACGTATTTGCGGAATATTTGTGTTTAAAAACAAACGCTTCTCTTTGATCAATAGTTGTATGAGATTGCAGATGCCATTGAAGCATCATCACCTCTTGGTTCATATAGTATATACCTTTCCCCCGTGTATCGTGTAAGTGTCGAAACAGGTAGATGCTGATCTTCGCATTCGTAGAGAGCAAGTACCGCGGGGCATTAATGGAATTGCGAAATGAAATGTCAACCGAATATCTTGAGCCCTCTTGTTATTTGCCTCACTCGCCATTGGGTATAGAAAGTATACTTTGTTATTTGCAATAAGGTATTACCTTTAGCATTACATGCATCATGGTGCACTGCACAATGTCCCCAAGTTCTCATTATCTTCTGATTTATATATTTTTTTTTACAACAAAATGATTTATTAACATTTTTTTTTATTGAAATTTCACAAATAAAAATGAGAATTATGAAAATGGTAATGAAAATGATATTTGAATTTTATAACCTTGTGCTAATAAACAATTTCTTAATGATTAGACTTGTCATGTCTGTTTTGACGAATTTCTGTTTTAATATATATATTTGATCGAAAAACGACTTTTCACTTTCAATGAAGAAACCGGTTGATTACGGAAGTGCTTTCTTCTCTAGCTCCAGGGGATAAACTGCGGGGACTCTTGTGAGCAAACTTGTGTCAATCTTTTTTTTTCGATAATTTCCTTTTTGAAGTATTACGTGAATTATTATGTAAAACAATAATATGTTATGAGAAAAAAAAAATGTGAAAGTATTTAAAATACTTTTTGCGAAAATATGTCAATAATTTGAAGTTTTCTTTGATACAGTGAAAAATGCCGCCATTTTTGAACAATTTATATAGTTGTAGATAACAATAAATGCTGTGAGTTTTAATATAACTCAACAATGAAAGATGTTATAATATTTACTTAATGGTAGTTTCAAACAAAAAAAAAAATTGTTTTGGCAAAAGAATTTTGTTAACTGGAATTTTTTTTAATCCTCTTTTTTTTAATCCAAAACAAAAAATATGAATATTTTAATATGTGTGGAATCGAGATGATTGAGATTTAAAGTTTAAAAGCATAATCTTTCACCTTTAAAGTTCTACACTGTCTATTTTGTACATATACGTGGATATAGAATTCCCGCGCGAATGGGAGCGGTAAAATAATGTAAATCGATTTTACATCGCGGAGATATAAAACTAATAATTAATTTGTAATCAATTATCTAATTTAGAAATTACACTAAATTAGACATTGAAAACACGATTAAATTTACATAAGCAACGTTTGCGTGTAAATTCCCCGGGGAATTTAAAAAAAAATTTATATATATATTGCACAACAAATAATATGCATAGTAATCAGATTCACTGACCAGTATATTTCGACAATGATATTCACGAAATATATAATATTATATTATAATAAATTACTAAATAACTGAATAATAATAAGATAATAATAATAATAATAATAATAATAATAATAATAATAATTAATAATAAAATAATAATAATAATAATATAAATTGTAACCATGACCAATAAAGTTTGAAAATTTGATTGGAATATGATTATATATGAGTTGCGCGAGGATAAAATGCGCTCTGAATGAAAATAACACGCCCGTGAATAAATGAATCGATTTCATTGAGGAAAGGATTCATCTGTAATAAATATTACAGATTTATTGCGATTTGGCTATACATCAAGCGGTGATAACTCGACGATTATTTTACTCCTTTCATGTTTAGAATGTAATAATATACCGCACTGTCTGAGCCTGTTCTGTCTCTCGAAGGCTTTTCATTCCTTTTATTATATTATTTTACTTTTCTTTTATTTCTTCGTTTCTTTTCTTTTTTTTTGTCTCGAGCCGAGAGAACCTCGTTACGTGATATGGGTGCACGCACTTCGTAATGCTAATTCGCTCTCTTCTGAAAATTGCATGTTACATCGCGCGGTATTAACTTTCTTCGAAAAATTTGTTTCTTATAAAATTTTTTTTCCCCTTATCAAGATCAACGTTTAATGAATTATTTGGAATTGACTGTATTCACCTATTTTCCTATAAATTTAATAACCTATTTTTATATAGAAATCCAAAACAATTTTTTTTATTCGGAAAGCGAAAGTTAGAAATTCTTTTTTTTTTGGGGGAAAAGAAAATTAGAAATGTTTTTAATTTTTCCTGGATATGAAGCGATAAAATATATAATAAATGAATTGAGAATTATATGTATACTTCCTAGCATCATGTTCCGTGCGATATAAAAAATATATATTGATTGCTCGAGAAAGTATAATTTATACAAGTTAAATTATTGTATATATAGTTAGATAATTTCCACAATCATTAATAGCTTTTTTATTAACGGTGCATACTAACACGATTCAAATGATATCAATTCATTCATGTGGAGCGGATTTCACTAATAAAATGTCTTTAACCCAGATATGAATGAAAAATAAATGGGTTTTTAGGAGATGAATAATATGAATATTAATTAACTTGTAAATTACAAAATTACTAAACGACTTTTGAACTAATAATCAAAACAACTCACCCTATATCTGTTGAGTTTGTTATTCCTACGTACAATTGTTGATCCGGTAGAACAATTACTTTTTATAGAACTATCATCATCATGATTGATTTTATCTTGAATCAAATCACATTTCTCTCGGAGAATTATTGGTGATTTGGCGTCAAATTTTTCATTTATTATATTTTTCTTTCTTTCTGCATTGTCTACTTGATCATATTCACATGTCTTGTTAATCCAAGAATTATTATCATTGTTTGATTGTCTCTCAACTTTCTTGATATCAACGATTTCTCCATTACCATTTAAATTCTCAATGATTGGAGTGAGAGTTCTTAAAAAATTGTCATTTTTATTTAAACGACAATTTCCGAATTTATTATTATCATTATCATCATCATCATCATTTGAATCTTGCAAATTAACATTGATATTCTCCCCTTGAAGTTTAGCATTTCTCTCCAACATCTTTTCCTGAAGATTAAGAGCCAATTGCTTGATTCTCGGTGAGGCAAATACCGATTTTCGTGGTATTATATTTCCATGATTTTTCTGTAAAATAGGAGATGGCACTGATGGTTTTTCATAAATTATACCATTTTCCATTGGAAGATTTCCACCTCTGTTTGAGAAGGTCTTTTCCAGAGAATTGACATCACATTTATTCATTTCTTGACGAATTTGCTTTAATTTTGGCGAGACTGAATCAGATTTTCGATCTTTTTGAATGACATTCTGCCTCAACATACTTGGACGTCGAGAATTTCTTCTCTGCATCATTGGCGGTGAATAATCATCGTCATCAAAATATTCTTCATCTGGTGAAGTCTCCTCTTGCTCTTGAACCACATATAGTCGTATTTTGTACATTTTGTTTCACTTTTCTTGACTTGAAGATTATAATAATTCGGTATGATTAATCATAGAAAGTTGAGAGACTAATAAGATAGTAGAATTTAAATTATTCATTAATTTTTTTCAGATAATTGCAATTGTTCAATAGGGATGCGACCCTTTAGTAATTTTTGAAAAAACATTTTTTGTTGTTATCTGAAATATTATACACATTAAGAAATGTAGAAAAAACATTTAGACTGATATCAATCGAACAAATGGGAAAAAAACAAAATTTTTCTCAAATTAAAAGAGAAAATTTTTCCGTAATAAAAAGAAATATTTGCAAAACATCAGAATTGAGAAAGAACGATTTCTGAAACTATTATTATTATTACATAAAAAAAGTAACGATGTCCTTAGCTTTCTAATTGGATTCTTAAATATTATATGTATTCCAGAATGGTACTAAAATTCTTAAATAATTCCTAAACAATACTTAAGATAAATAATAAATATTATGATGAGCACCTTATAATGACATAACAACATGACAAATAGAATAATTAAATTAATTTGGAAACATTTTTCTGTATTTGAAAAATATTTAACACACCATGAAAAATTGAAATTAGGAAATACATAAATTGAAAAATGGGTTTTTAAATGTGATAAATACCATTCATATATGTACATAACTGCCTTTTAATCTTTGCTTGAGTGATTAGAAGATATTTACTATTATTATATGTGAGTAAAGTGTCTATAAAGGCACAAAAATAATATACACCCAAGCAAAATTCAAAGACAACCTTGGATTGATAAATGAGTTTCACAAGACGAAAGATTGAATGAATTCATGAAAAGAAAGGTTTTTATAACGTTCATATAGAATATATCCAAAGTATTTTCCTTACTGAGCGAAAAAAAATCGAAAAATTAAAAGAATAACGACAAGTATAGAATATTTATTATTCGTTTTAAATTTACTATGAAGTCAACACGTCATCTATAATTAATGTTTAAAACGTCTCTTTCATCTGATCTCGTTCTTGCATCGATAAAACTAGATCATGCGATGTGAATAATTAGCGCAATTTTATTGCACTCAATACCTTATATAATTAATAACAGAAATCTCGATAAATCGCATAAATTCTTCCTAAAATTTCTTTTTTTTCTTAATTCCCAAAGAAAAAAAAAGTATTCACATTTAATGGGTAAAAATATTGGCGGGAAAATGAGGCTAATCAAGAGAAATCTGAGTTTCTTTTCCAAAATTCTGAACATATTAAAATACAACCCAATTCATTTCAAGAATACAAATTGTTTAAACTTTCTTTGACAACGAGGGAGAGAGACATTGAACTACTGCCAGGAGGCGAAAAAAAAGTGAATCCTTCGTCACTTTTGCAACGTTCTCCTTTCCTTGAGGAGCACTGGAAATTAAATTGGAATGTATGTTATAACATATTCATTCTAGCCTTGGAAAGTATGCAAACGAGATATGTGAATGAAAAAAAATACTATATATAATTTAATCGAGTGCACCATTGTCACAAGTGATTAATTATGACACAATTACAAAACACTATTTGTAAATGTGCGATAACATTTAATTGTCATTTGACAGATTGAAATATTGCTCATTGACAGAAAACAAACAGGTTAACGTATTTAAATATTTTATAAAATATAATTCTGACACTAATAAAGATATATTAAAATACTGTCACTTTTTTTTAAATTACTTTTTTTAAACATTTTGAGTGTCAAGGAAAAATAGTAATTTTTTTGTCCATTACTTTCCGTTACAATAAATTACAATCAATAAAAAGAAGAGGGAATTTTTTTTTTGCAAATCAGAATAAGTGAACCGAAACCGTTAAAATTTGCATCTCCGTTTCTTCACAACGATTCGTAATATATTTCTTTTATTATAGATATCTAATTGTATATAAACGTGTGCACGTCACGCTAAGTGGACGTGTAATACTAATAAAAACAAATAAAAAGAAAGATGCCATAAAACAGGGTGTTTCAAAGGAAGACAAAAAAATTGAGATTACCTAGATATGAAATGAAACGTGTTTCTATTGACACGTTCACCTAGAATAAATTCCCTAAGGTCAAATTCTAAATCATTTTTATTTACTTGATTCAAGTTTATTGAAAACAAATTTTTCATAATTTTACATTTTAATATTGTTGGATCAATAAAAAAAAGTTTGATTAATCAAAATGTTGTCAATTGTTCTCAACATCAGTTTTACAAAAAAATCAATATCGATTTGCCCTTGTAAAAGTGAAATTTATTATAATTTTAAAAGTATTACAACAAACGACTTAATCATTTAAAAGTAAAATACGTATTATGAATAAATGTATAAAAAAAAGAATAAGAAGACAATGGAGGAATAGTGTCTAGTACAACCCACGTGTAAAACAAATGAGCGCGCAGGTGGTTCCTGCTGTATAAAAATATAAAATTTTTGCTTCCAAAAGACATGAGTAAAATGAAGAAATCATTGTCTATTGTCCGGTTTCACAATTTAAATAATATAATATAATTTGAAATCGGGAGCTATGTCATGTTAATTGCCATTGAAGTCTACAAATGTATGACTTTACAAGCATTGCAATTGTGAAAGTGAGAAAATATCGAGTATGTGTTGCGAATACCGCCGAGCAAAGCACGTGGCTATAACCTTATTAGACTGCCGGGCGTGACAAACATTCCACAAATATATATATATATATATATATATATATATATATATATATATATAAATTAATAATATCACAAAAAACTATTTTTCTATTTTGAAAACAAAACTTAATTTTTAAATTTAAAAATTATGCTCAATTTGGAGAATAGAGATGTTAATTTAAAAAATGAAATTAAAAACAACTTTCCTATGCAAATTTCTGATTTTGGTATATGAACAACAAAGATGTCTAAGTTACAAGTACTTTTAAAGCTAAACATTAAACAGTCTAAACCGTAAGTAAACTGCAGTTATTTCCTCGACCAATAAGGAAGCCCTATTCGCTAGGCAACCGCTACAATTTTTTTTTCAAGACCATATAACACCTCGATGATCTGCATTCTCTGTGCGTTTCTTTTTCTTTCACACGAAAATCCAGAAATTCCTCTCTTATCCTATTATTATTATATGCATTAAGAATATACATTTTCCCTGGTATTTACTCCTTTTTTGTATTATAAAAATTTTACTCAAGTTATTGATTTTGTTTGGTATATTGATTTTTAAAAAATGTATTAGTAGACAAATATTTGTTATTTAAAAATAAAATCTGCTACGTTTGGTGTGTATAGAAAAAAACTGTCCCCTTGAAATCAAGAGGATTTCCTACGATTTCTTTAGGGTTTCCATAATCGAATTTCAGAAGCCTTTCAATTCACATCGGTTTGAGTTTTGCATTCTGATCGCAATTCACCTTTATATGATAACTTAATTTCAATGAGCTAAGCAGGTCAAAAGCTTCAATTTAACAATTGATATTCAACACAGGTTTAAAAGCGAATGATAAAAATATATATTATTGATACTTATATTATAAATGAAACCTTCAAAATAATGAATTAAAATAAAATTAAATTAAAATACAAATTCAAAAAATAAAAATAAAAATAATTATAAATTAAAGAAATTTAGATAATTTTATAGTTTTACATCCACATGTAACGATCGAGACTCTTGTGAGCAAAATATCTCTCTTAATTGTAGTTTTAATTAAAATTGTCAAGCTGTAATAAAGACCTACAATGATGTATAATTGTCGGAAATTTTCTAATTCTATGTTAAATTTTAACCATTGAGCTATTTAATTGTATTATAATTGTTTTTATTAATACCGATAGACTTTTTTTATTTTCTCCAAATCTATAAATGAGAGAAAAGTGAGTCACTGTTACAAATTTCACTATTTGATTGATGATAATCACAGTAACTATTAACTAATTAATTATTGAATTATAAAATTATCATTCATAATTAATTACAATTTTTTTAATTACCTAAACTACATTATTAAATGTTAAACTTTCTTTAAATTTATAACTTGTATACTACTTTTTATATTTTTTAAAATAATTATTTTTCTTCAATTTATAATTATTTTTAATATTTTCAAGTTTCATAAATTTAATTTTTTAACGTATATAAAAAACGTGGATCTAGCTATGCAAATGAGAGATTATCAAATTTTTTTTTGTAATTTTTTATTTATTGTCGAATCATTCTTATTTTATTTTCTATTTCAAACAATGAAAGTTTAAAAAGTAAAATAATCTTTTCATTTCTAGAATCAAAATAAAGAAAAACTTTTTCTATACACGTGGCATTTGAACCTTCTAGTGTGAAAGAACAATAACTTCAAAAGGTCAACTTTGAAGCGATTTAGTGAAGACCGAGGAGAAGACTCAGAATTATGTAAATACATATTTTATATACAAAATATATTAAATAAAATTGTACATAAAGACAATTTTTTTCAATGTTTTTTCTATACCTAATTGACATATATTAAAAATACTATTAAAAAAAAAAAATTTAACTGTTTTTATAAACTAAATAATAGTTATTAATCCTAATTATCGAAATTTATGAATAGAGAATGATTTAATCAAAATGTCTGAATACATACAGTTGAGGAAACGCTCAGAAAAGAGCAATTTTCTGTCAATCTTTTTTTGCTTTCTCTCACCAGATTCTGATCATGACTACGAATTCTAAAATGAGGCTAGAATGCGAGTGAAACTAGAAAATTTCAATTTGCAGTTAATAGCTCTAATTGCAAATTGAAATTAAAGGACGATTCTCAAAGTTATATATCCAACTCTCACACATGCTATATATAAGTATATTATGGACATATAGTATATTCGAAAAGATAAACATGATTTATAGTATGAATAGTTTTCAAATTAGAAATAACCAATATATATATATAGAGAGAGAGAGAACCTCACACGGGACAATGAGAAATATAATCGAAAGAATAATTATAATCACCGCGTATAAAATCGTCCGAGCGCATTGAATAAAAGTAGGACGATTTTCATTGCACATCTCGAAACTTTCTGATTTATATTCTGAATTCTGATCATTCATCAAAAGTACTTTTCATTATTCAAAATCAACATAGACCTATCTTAAACTTTGTTCGTTCGATTGATATCACAGAAAACTATGGAAAAAAATATAATCAACTTTTGTCAAATGATAATTATACTCATTAACATTTATAAAAGTAAAAGTAATTTTATAGAGAAAAATATTGTTCAATTTATTAAAACAAACAAAATAAATTAATTTGCTAATAAAAAAATTTAAAAAAGCAAAAATTTCATTTTAAAAAATTGATAATATAAAAGAAACATGAGGAAAAATTAAATTTCAATAAAGTATAATTTAAAATTCGACAAAATTGATTTAGATAATTAGAATAAAATTTTACTCACAAATCCCAATTTATCGGGGAATTTATAACAGAAAAATCCTTAATAATATTTTTGATAACAATAAAGAAGAAATTCACTTTTTTTGAACACGATTAGTTGTGTGCCACCAACTTCGCAGAACGGAACGGAAGACACTTCACAACGTTCGAAACAACACTGATAATACCGGCGGTGAGTTAGTACACGAGGGAAGGGCGCAATGAAGGAGATGAAACCACGTTGGGATTTTTGAATTCGAGAGAGAGAAAGGTGAGACTAAAGGAGAGGAGGAACGTGTTTATATCAAAGAGGTGGTACTATATAGAAAATAGAAAGAGAGACAGAGATCGAATATCAACCACAACAAACGCCAATGTGTCAGGAATATATACATTATAAAATGAATCAAGCCAATCGAAAGGTTATAGCAAAACCAGCATACAATACATATATAACGATAACAGGCGAAGAAGAAGGCGAACAAATTTCATAATTAATAATCTGGCTACTGAGTCAATATAAATTAAAATCAAATCTACTCTCAAAATCCTTAATTTTTTTCCCTTTCTTTCTGTACGAAATAAAAAATAAAAGAGCATAAAATTTGTAAATTTCGCAACACCAGTTTTTAAAAAATTATAAATTTATAATTAATTAATATTATTGCTTACAATTTGTACCGAATTATTATTATTATTATTATTATTAACTATGTCTTCTGAAGTACCTATGTTGGTTCTAAGTTTCTGTTTATTTAATTTGTTATTATCAACAATATAATTAATTTTAAAAAATTTAATTTATTTAGCAGAATTTTCAAATTTTATGAAATTACTTTTAATAATATTCACTTAACCGAATTATCATTTGTCATAAACATATATTCTGTTTTCTAATGTTTTCATCATTGACAAGAGTTAAAAATTATTGTCCTTGAATTAAAACAAAAGTAAAGAGGATATAACAAATTATACACAAAATAATAATTCAGCAACAATAGAGTAAACTTGACATTCAATTAAATTTAAATTCGTCAAAATAATTATAATTCGAATATAAAAAAAATTATAAATAAAAAAATTATACTCAATAATAATTTGATTTAATGTAAATTAATTAGAATAAAATTAAAATATTCAAATTTGTATTCTAAATTAATATTTATAATTAAATAATTATTAATAATAATATAAAAGAAAATTAAATAATAATAAAGATAAATAAGTTTCCTATATTATCAGAGATTTATTAAAACCCAACAAAAAAGAAAACAAAATTCAAATTTATTAACAATATAATTCTACATTCAGTTTCATGTTTGTTTAGTTTCAAATTGTTAATAACTTATGTAGTGTTTTTTTTTTAAATTATTGAAACATTGTTAATACTTAGAGCGCTATCTAGTAAATAAAATCTGTACTTTTGAAACATTACGACTCCACCCACGGTTTAAATTTTAAATTGTAACGGACAAACTGACTTTCACCTGTTTGTATATACCGTAATTTTAGTAAAATAACATATTATCCCTCTACTAAAAGATAAATTTTTTCTTAAATAATATTAATACCATAGGCACCAAAAAACATGTTTGAAAAAATTATAAACTGTCTAAAACTATCGCGTGTAAACAAATTGTCAAAATCCTCTTAAACGAAAATATAGCGCATCATATTTATATTTTCAATGCATTTTAAAAAACGCGTAATGTTTAAATAGAAAAATTATATTTAAGCATTAAAGTTTAAGTTATATCAACAAATAGTTTGTAAAATAGGTAAAATGTAAACAATTAAATGCAACAGGTAAAACACAACAATGATCAATTAAAGATATCTGATATAAACTTACCAGCACACTTCTGGCGCTGCGGAGGGTTTCTCGTCTTCGAACTCTCGTTTGATAATCTCTCAGCACATGTAAATATTTGTTTTCTTTATCACGTAAACTATTAAAAGATTTCCTTAATGCTTTGACACTTCCTTGACGTGACGCCATTTTTGTTGCTACTGCTTCGGCGCCAACTTCACATGGTACTGTATCTCGATTCTCAAATCGATTTCATATCGATTGCAAAATGCCCGGTAAATTCCTAGATTTAAATAATATTAATTTCATAAAAATAATGAAATGTAATACATATATTAGTTTTTGCAAAATATGTTCGAAAATCTAATCTAAAAGTAATTTTTATATCAATAAGCAGATTTAACAAAAAACAGGATTACCTTGCACATGCGACATTAACAATAGTGTAATTTTAGATAAACTTACAAGTAAACACTTTCTGCATTCCGAAGAATATTACATCTTGAATATTTTGTTTGTTAATCACACAACACATTTAAATAATTATTCTTCTTATCACTTTTATTAAAATTATTCTTAAGCTCAACATTGACAACGTGCTCCAGCTGACGCCATGTTTGTTTCAATACAGCGCCGCCTACTTTTTATTTCCAGAACATCTCGATTTCAGAGCGTTTGAAAAATAGCGGGAAAGTAGTCTGGAATAATGAACCTTATATTATAAATAAATAAATATAATTAAAGTGTTATATACCTAAATAGAATATTGTCTGATAAATTAAAGAACTATTTAAAATATTCGTATAGTAATTTTATGATGTTTTTATATATAAATTTACTTTTTAAAGGTTTACTTATGGCTGACTATGAAAGGCTTTTACTACTTATTTTCCACTGTAAGTGGTAAATAATTATCATGGGCAGCCAAGTAGTAGTAACATATTTTAAGTCAGACTTAGTAAGCCTTTTGCTATTACTGAAATGAATAAATACTAATAATTTAAATAAATAGTAAATAATATTGTTTCTTTACTTTATATGTTAAATATTGAAAACATTATATTAAAATTGGATTCAATTAAAAATTATTTAATTGTATACAAAATAATAAACAGAAAATTATTTAAATATAAAAAAAATCCTAACTATGTATAAAAATCATATTTAAACTAATATAATATTTTAAAGAATTTTCATCCTAATAATTATTAAAATTAATATTAAAATTCTAAATTGAAAAATTATGTGTAAAATTATAATTTCAAAAATAATTTATAGAATATTTTTTTTTTTTAAATTAAAATTTCATAAAACTTACAATTAATTTACTAAATAAAAATTACAAATTAGCATTTGATATCTGTAAAAAAGCAATTAATATTAATATTTATGAGAATCGAAACAATTTTGGAATTTCCGTGTCAATATCTTTATTTAAAGATCAATCTTCTTTATAATTGTTAAATCAAATAATATATTTAATGCATATTAAAACCAACATGGAAGGGTGGTGTACAATACAATGCGCAACGGCTCGCTGGGCGAGACGCAAGGGCGCGTACTTTTGTACAAAAACTATAACTAATATAATATATATATTTATATATATAATATGTATATACCATGTAGAAAGAGTCATTTTGCCGTAGCCTTCGTAGTCAAGTCTTTTTTACGAAATATATATCAAAGAAATGCCGCCAAAACACTCAAAATTAATATATTATAACTAAGAAAAAAAATAAATCTGGCCAAAAAAAATTCTCGTAGGTATTCAGTCAGTTCGAACTTCAGTCCTCAAGTATCGGAAGACATTTGGGTTTTAGTCGAAAAACTTGATCTATTCCAGAATTATATTTTCATTATAATTATTTTCTAAAAAATTTCAATTTGTCGACAATCGATAGATAATCTCCTTAATACCATTCAATTATTAATGTTTGTCAATTAATATTATTATCAATATTCCTTTATTATTTAATATTAATAATAATATTAATTTTATCAAAACAATATTAATCTTAATACACTGATATTAATGTCATAATATTCACCTTGTAGAAAATGTATTCGCTATACATTCTAAACGCGGAAAATTTCTCTATAAAAAATTGTTTCAATTCCCAATCTCGGGATTTGAATCTTATTTGATTTTGAAAAATTCTCAAAGTCAAAAAGTTTTTTTGTTTCTCTTAAAAAACACTGGTATTTTTCATTAGGGTAAAATGGTGAAATTTTATACGATTGAAAGTCGTCCCATTTTTAGGAAAGCTTTTACAAAGTTTTTTTCTTTGAAATGAATAACTAAAGTAAAAAAGCTGGTCCATTTTTCAGTATCGTCGTGATATGAGGTTATCAAAATCACTGCTAGCGCATGGTATCTATAATATATAACTATACACCTACAATAGTTAACAAGACAAGTCCGCAGTCCGAATTAATCGGGCTGAATTTTTAATCGATTAATCTTACGATAAGTTTATCTTAAGTAGTGTGTGTGTGTGTATGTTTACGGTTTTAGAGTTGAAACGACATATGAGATTTGTTGTCGATTTTTTTTGTCTTTTCGCGAAGACGCAACTCTTTTTTTTAAATAATCGGAGGAGTGGTGCTAAAACATTTCTTTAAATGCAATTCATCTTCTCCAATTTTAACGACAGGGCAGAACGTCTGAAACTCAGGTTGATTATATTTCTATAATAATACTCTGTTATTCTGCACTCTCGTTTTATTTATTTTCTTTTTTAACTTTTGATTAAATGCACAACGACGAATTTCGGACGATCTGCTACAATTGGGCGATTTTTTTTAACAGCAAAAACAGTCGGTGTCGATTTAAATTGTAAGTATAAAATATTAATTGGCATTCAGTAATATATTTCTAGTCTTATTGCCTCGGTTGTTTCAACTATTTTTTTTTCACGGTTTACAAATTTATCGAGCCGTGTTTTTAACGAAAACTGGAATTAACAAATAGCAGTCTGTTTTTTTTTTAAAGATTAATGGAAGATTTAATTGAAAAAACAATGGGACGGATGTTGGAAAACACATCGGAATGTCCAAAGTCTCTGTGGCAAATGGAAATTTTTTTTCAGATAATCGAAATAAAAAATAATTTCTTAGAAATCTAAACGATTTCAAGAAACAAATTTTGTAGAAAAATTTCAAAAAAGAAAAATTTGAGAAAAAGGACACTTACAGTGAACTACAAAAATTTCAGAGGTATTTTCAAGGGAAGTTTGAGGAAGAAATGTCTGAGATACAAAAGACTTATCAAGAAATTTGGCTTTTCTTTCATTTTTTTTAAGTACGTGATTTTTTACTCTTAGAGTAAAATTTAAAAAAATGTTTCTAATCTGCTAATAATTGTGCAATAGCACTGAAGATTCTATAAAAAATAGAAATGAAAATTCGGTATTGTTTCAAAAACATGGGATACAAGTCCCTCAAAAAGTCAGTCAATAAGCTCTTGTGTATTTTGGGGGGATGGGGAAATGTGCCTAATCCACTCCTCCAGATTCTTCTCATTTAGCCCCTTATCTCAATTACAACTTCGATTCGGGAATGTGAATTACAACGTCGACGAAGATCATTATAAAAAAAAATTTCTTTTTTTGTAGTCTGGTATTCTCGTCATTTTTATATATGGCAACATTCTTCAAATTACAAAAAATGCGAACAAAGGCAGATGGTGAATTATGAATTCAGGCCTTGACGCTTTTCCTCCTCGAGCATTGCGTCCAGCTCATTCGTAAGATTTGTCAGCATGTTACCGATATCATTTAAAACATCCGCCGGTTCTCCACCACTTGTGTGATGATTTACCAAATGATTTCCAATTGTTCCTGAATTTCCCACGTATTCCTGGGCCCTTGCCGCTCTCTGCTTTATCGTGCCGGCATTCTCATTCGCAAATGGCAGAGAATCCGATTCCGTACTAGAGCTCGACTGTTGAAAACAAAAATAGTGAAATTAAAAAAAGTTCCGAACTTAATAATTATTTATAAGAGTTATAAAATTTACTTTGAAACTAGCGTCGGATCCATTACGATGCTGCAGGGCAAGAGTGGCAATAAGCTCGTGTTCTTCATTGACATTGACGCTGACACTTCCCCAGGAACGTGACATAGAGGAAGGCGGCCTACTGAGTTGTGGCGGTGTCGATGGAGGTGCTGCAGGTGCAGGTGGCGGTGGATGATGATGATGATGAAGATGATGATCATCACACGTTGCAGTTGGTACAGGACCACTGCAATCTATCACAACATCGCCCACATTATTTCCACCTCCAACATTTGATCCCATATCTCTGGAACTTTGTCGTCTTGGCGGTGATGGAGGACGTCGTTTCGATAAATTAGGACTACTTTCCAATCCATACGTCAGCTGATATTTATTATCAACAAAGTCTCTTGGCAGTGATTTAAATTGTCCCGGTGTTGCTTGCACCTAATCAGTAAAAAAGAACATATTTTATTATTTCTCTCAAGAAAATTTATTACTCTAAAAAATAATTGATGAAATTACCTTGGCAACGGGTCGGGGTCGAACCAGACAATGTCTAGGTCTGGGAAGAGTTCCACCTCCAACTTCGATGATAGAGCCTTCGTTGGTCGGAGTTAAATCGCCGTCTTCATAACTTCGTGGCCGCCAATCAACGGTTTGAGGATGTGATGACACGGGTGCGGGTGATGGTGGATAAGTAACAGGAGCGTCTTCTAAACTTTCGAGTGACTTTCCTCGCGAATTCCCCCGACCCACTGTATTATAATCCAGCCCAGCTGGTAGCGCAGCGTACATACTTCTCCACGTTGCATTTGCATTTGTTTCATTACCAGCTCTTTGGAAGGATCTTAGCACCGGTGACGAGCAGTCTTCATCGGGCGATGGCAAGTCGGGAACACCACGTTGAATGACAACATCCTGCAAAATACAATATTTATACAAACTTTTCCCAACTCCAAGTTTTAATAGTCTTCAACAAAGTTTACTTTAAAAAATGATTTTCTCCATGAAAAAAGTGAAAAGGAAATTTATTTTTTAATTTCACAATAAGAATTGTACCTGCGTTTGTCCTGGATGTGGTGGGAGTCGTGCCAAATCCAAAGGTTGAATTCGTTTACCAGCACGAATGTCTTTGACTCGTTTAATTGCCAAAAGAAGTTTCTTCTGATGACCGAGTCGAACGATACCAATGTCCTCGAGATCCTCCCACGTGAGAGTCGTAACATCCTCAACGGAACGCATACCCTGTTGATGGAGAGCACCGAGATATTCCTCGAGTCTTAATAACCTTAGCCACTCTTCCAATGAACCCGGAACATGTTCTGGTAGACCGTCTCCTATATTTAAATTATCTATTTCCGCCTTCAGTCGTTTCCTATGGTTCGGCTTCTTAATACCTGTTTAAAAACAATTTTATTTTAGTTTCAATAGAAAACTGTTTTTAGAAATTAAATATAGATTCGAAAATAAAATTCTATTTTAATAAAAAGTCTACATAAATTCGGCTTTGTATAAAATATTTGAAAATTCTAATTTTAGAATGGATTAAAATTTTGGAAAATATTACCTATAGCTGTGAGATCCTCGGGGGTCATTCGAGTTATAGTGGCGAGATCGTAGCCAGCAGAAGCAAATAAAGGAAAGTACTCCTCGAATTGAAGCTCGGTCAGCCAAGCATGAACGACATCAAGATCGCCAGGTCGATCGGGATGACTTCCAAGTGAACTAATGGAACACCTTGGTGATGATGTGAGTGTACCGTGTCCTCGGGGACCTAAATGATATCCAGAAGCTCTTCCAGAATCAAGAGACGCTGTCGAGTGCCTCGAACCAGATCCAGAGCCAGAACTCCCAGGACTATCTCTTCCGGGGCTTTGTGTCATGTCGATGCCTACAAAAACAAAACTCAGTAAATATCATCTCCAATCACATTTAGCCTATTTATCAATTGGCAATTAATTTACGTTTTATACTACTCTTATCGTCACAAGACACTAATTGCGGAAATTCGTTCCTGTTTCAAGTGAATTTTTTTTTTTTTTTTATATAAATAGTAATAATTTTACAAAAAATTTATTTATTCTTTTTACTTTTTATTTTTATTTCTCAATATATCTTTAGTGAAAAAAAAATTAAAATCTGTAATTACGGAAAAAAGATCAAATTTTGTTTGCAGGGTTTAGCGAATAATAATTGAAATATAAATTTTAAAAAAAGTATCGATATAGAAATATTTTCGAAACAAATAATAGAACATTTTTATCAAAGAAATCTCGAGTGTCAGTGCAATCTTCAACGATATAATATTCATTGATAGTGTCCAAGTTGTCTATAGAGTGAAATACTGGAGCACAAAATGATCGTAAACAACTATTAAAGAGGTCGATGATTATCCTCGGTTTTATATATATATATATGAATAAATACGTTTAAAAGACAAAAAGTGATCAGTTTCCTCATCTTGATCCACTATACACTATAAGATTCGTATCTCTCTTAGAAATCACTATGCGGTAATTTATGTAGAAACAAATATATTAAAAGCTTTACGCATATAAAGTATTGCATTAAATTTGCGCTCAAAGTTATATATATGAGAAAATAGACATCTCAGAGGAGAAAAACATGAATATTATTGCTCACATTAACTATATACAAAATAGCCATATTTTTCAAATTTCAAAAAAAAAAATTCTACATACAACGAGAAAACTATTTTATGATTTTCTGATAAAACGTTTTCCGCTTCTACTATTGTATACGAGTAATTAAACTTGTCAAGAAAGGTTCTTAAATTAATAATAAATAAAAAAAATAAAATTAGAATATTTATTTTAATAATTAATAAGCAATAATAAAATATTGGAAAACTTAATTAGAACTTCATTTTAATGACTATTTAATAAAAACATCCTTTTTATTAATTAATAAATTTTAATTAATTTTTCTTTTTGGTAAAATTAATTATTAATAAGTAACTATGATAAAACAAATAATAAATAAAAAAACGAGTGAATTAAAAAAAAAACTTTTCTAAGAAATTAGCAGTTTAAAAATCCAAGAATGCACTTTCAAATAAAATTTCATTTTTTGCGGAAAAAATTATAGGTTAATTATTTAAAAACACAGAAAAGACTAAATTTCTAAATTATTCTGGAATTTATTTTTTATTATTTTTGCATATGAATATATGAAAATTTTGCAACATATCATTTTGTTCAAAGTTCTTGTAAATTCTTTTCTATAAAAATTTTATATATATATTTTGTCGCATTATATTCGATAATAAAATTTACTATTAAGGATCATATACATATTTTCAGTGAAATCCAGTGTATGAGGAAACTTATTCTTTTCACTCACTGTTATATGAATCAAGCGAGACAAAATTTATATACTCTCATAGCATTATTCAAGGGAAATAAATTCTTTAAAAATAAGAGAGATGCGGTAAAATTTATTACTCGTAAAAATATTTATTCATGTATAGAACACGTACATCTTTTCAATGAAAACTTTTGCGAAATCGTTTTTAAACCACAGTGAGATACAAAATTGAAAAGATATATTTTTATTATTAAAAAAAATTATTATTTCATTTTTTTTTTTAATTTTTCTATATTATAATCCGTTATATTGAAATAAAAAGGAAAATTTGATAAGAATGAAAAAAAAAGGTGAGGAAAAATTATTGTCCCATTATACTGGCTCTATAAAATTAAATGAGAATTATCCATAGGGATTATAATTTAGATTGAGTGTAGTTAATTTTCTGCGACGTGGAACAGAATATGACATGGTGTTGTAGTCATATTATAAATGGATTTATTTCTGTGACTGCAAAAGTATACGTATGTAAAAACAAGAACGATCATGTGGTTCTTAATCTCGACGACGACGACGACGAGAGAAAACCAGTTTCTTTATGTATATAGTGGCAAAATTGTTGCTGACCACATGCGAATTTCTAACTGTATATATAACCGCTTGTCGCGTGTGTATAACTATATATGTATACCTTGATCCTCGGCGTGGGCGTATTTGCCGACGATCGGTGGGAAAGCGAAACCAGGGTGAGTGAAAATTGGCCCTGGACTCTTTCCCGATGGCATCCCATAGGATCCGTCATCGCCAGCACCTCCACTTCCGGTACCACTCGATAAAAAGCATCCATCCTCACTGCTCGCGTATCCTGCCGAACCAAAGGACGAGCCGGAATGTCGAAATACATCGGGAACGGCCGGTGGTGCCACTTTCTTCACCTGGGTCACAGCTTTCGATGGTCGGTTCATTCCGCCAACTGAAAAATCATTTTTCAAATAAATATATTTAAAAAAAAATTAATTTAATCAAATTCGGTATGAAATATTTAAATTTGTTTTAAATATGTGACCGTGTCTACGAGAAAAGGTACCTTAGGTCACAAAACAGAATTTTACAGGAAAGGATAATGATAGTATAGTAGTGATTTTTTCAACTTTTCACACTCTTGATTTCATAAATGACAAATTAAGGTGGAAACGTTAATTAAAGTAAAATCGTTATAGGTAACGAAGTGTGAAAAGAAGCTTAAGTCCGAAAAATCTAAAATTCTAAAAAGCCATAAAAAATGTAATTATAGCTTTTCACTCAAGTGAAAGTTTTTCAAATATATAAATAATAAATAACGTTCCAATAAGCCCCATCTTTATGATTTATAAATATATACAATAATTATCTTGAGTTATGCGTCATATTTTTTCATATAAATTATTTATCTCACCATAATTCCTAATTCAAAAGAAATAAAAAAAATGCGTTTTAGACATAAATATTTTTTCAATTACCAGAAAAAATTAATTTCCTCTCCTACGCCTATTGAATTAATTTCAAATTAATATCGAAATTAATAGAATTAAAAAAAAATTACATTTAATAGAAACATTTAAAAAGTAGCACTTTCTATCAAGCAAAAGTAACTGTTCGCTTTTTTTCAATGTATTTTTATTGCTGTTGTATTATTCAAATATTTTTTCTATTCTAGAGGTTCATTTAAATATACCACAGAATTGAGAATGGAATATTTTATAGGAATAAATATATAAAATTGTCGAAGCTTTTTCATTCGATAATAATAGTAATTGAAGAATTATGTTATTTTTAAAAATTAATTGAATATTTAGTGAAATTAAATATACTATAAACTATTTTCAAAAGAATTAATAAAATAAATTTAGAAATTTTATATTTACACAATGAGAAAAATTTCATTCAAATAATCGACTATTATTAAATATTATTATATAAATTAAATATTATTATTAAATTAATTGTAAATTGTTATAATTCATGACTAATAAATTGTAATGTTTATTGAAACATTGTTCCAATCAACACTAGATTCTGCGTTAATTAATTTTCACGTTAATTAGTTTTAATTTCAAGTATACACTATATTGTCAATTAAAAGAACATACCACTGCCTATTAAAACCATAATTCTGAATCATTAATTCTTTAACAGAAACTATGCCATCATAGAAGCTCGAGCAACATTTCAATCTGGAAGCAATAATTAACGATTCCACAAATCAATAATTGACCATAATTCAGAAAATGTCATCAAAATCATCAATTTTCAATCGTTTTGCAAAATACATGAATTTCATTTTTTCTGATTATGGAAAATTTTGATTAAAATTGATTTTAATTTTCATTTGAATAAAACAACAAATGTATAATTATAATGCAATGACGGGGCATTAATTTCGTTTTTCAGACTCACTTATCATTTATGTCTCTTTATATGCAGGAGAGAAAAGATGAAGCGTGGGCCTAATACACGTGTAAATGCATTAAATTTATAAATTTTTCAAGACGCGCACATCTCATCCCACAGCTAAACCAAATTGATCCAAGTTTTTTTTTAATTTTAATTTGAGCAGAGCGTTCAGTGAAATCTTTAAACACAACGATATTTGAGACATCACAAGTCAAACTGTTTGAAAATTTTTATATATTTGAATATGTACAACGACTTATGGTTTCGAAGATGAGGGAGTAGAAACTGGGATCCACGCGTCCATGTTCTTCACGTCAAAATGCGGTTTGCTTGGACAAGAAACAGGTTCTCATCGGCGTAGGACGACGAGTCTTTCTCTCTCTTTTATTCTTTCTTTCTTTCTCTTCTCGAAGTCTAATTTTAAAATCGAACCAGTTCGAAAGAACTGGAAATGTTGATTCGAGTATATAACAAAGTGCACTTCCGTGGCAAACGTTCTCTCTAATCCCATTTTGAAGTTTTCTGAAAACAAGACTTGATGTTTATTTGGCGGTTCAGAAATTGACAATTAGAGAGAACAGATTTACGATCTGTCGAGGAAGGATGCACTTCCCATGGTATAATATTCTAAATTTATAATATGCACCAGGGCAAAATAAATCACTTTTTTTTAAATTAAAACGAAGAAATTTTCCGTTTTAAAAAATAGATTTTTTATTTAAAAGAAAATTTAATTCCCTTTTTATAGAAAAAAAAATTTATCTGGAAGGTTTTTCTAGAATAACAAACTTTTAATTGTTCAAGATAAACTTGTTTTTCTTGTATAAAAAAAATATTTGATATATTTCTCTTCGGATAACGTTTCAATTTTAAAAATCCAATATTCAAAAGAATCAAAATTTTTTCTAAAGTTATTCTAGAGACTTTTTAGTAAAAGCTTTTATTACTTATGAGAAATAAAAATAGGTAATAAAAATTTTCGAATCCAAAAGAAGAACGGTCAAATTTTGAAGACTTCCTTAAGGCAAACATTAAAACCATTTGGACCGCACGTTTTCTTTTAGGAGCGTATCTAATTGACTGGAACTTTTTTTTAGAATGAAAAACTCATACATAGGGTCGATTTTTCAAATGCCTCCATTGAGAAAAAAAAAGAAAAATAAGTTACTCTTGAAATATTGTAAGGGGCATTTCATTCAAAACGAAACTGAATAAAAAAAGCGTCTATAAATAAAAAAGGATGGAGAGATGGCAGGGTGTTCAGCTTCACCTGCCTATTATATTTCACCTGGAAGGTCCACCCGCCCTTTTTCGCAAATTGGTTCGAAAAACTATTGCTTCCTGTGATAACCGGAAGTAAACAAATTTACATATTAAATTATAATTAACAACTAAAATAATTAACTTATAATAGAATAAAGAAGAAAATCACTTGAAAAAAGAAAAATGAAGAAATTAATGATTCTTGACCATTATATTCTAATCAGGAAAATCGGTATATAGACGGTGAATTAGCATTTTACATAGAGACGGTTCAAAGACAGACGCACGTTTCGCTGACACGTTTATGTTGTACAAATGTAAAAGAGAAGCAGCACGTGTTCCATTAAAAAAAAGGGCGCTCTCTTAAGTGCTGCTTCTAAATGCAGAACGCAGAACGGATCTATTTCCGGTTGCCAGATATAAGCCCTGCTGCTGCAAATCTCTCCATCTTTCCAGACACCATTTTTTTTTTTTTTTTTGACATTTTCAAAAATAAAAACTTATTTATATTTCCACAACTATTTTTCATAGAATTTTAATATTGTAATTGCCATTAGAACCATCAATTATAATTAACTGAAACTATTATATAAATTGAAATAATAATTATATTTTATAAAAATCGAATAAAAATTTATTTCCCATTTTAGAACAATATTTATTGTAAATCTATTTTGAGTCTGCCGCATATTGATTTGAGTCTATATATGAAAGAAGGTCAAGACGTAAAGCAATATAAAGAAATGATGTAAGTTAACTTGACATTAGTCTACAAGAGTCAAAGTCAACAGAGTGAGTCTCAATTGATTGTGTAAATTAAGAAAAACCACAAAGATCATGAGGACTCGCAACCAAGTACAGTTTAGCCTCAAGTACTCCTTTGAGAAAGAGAGAAAGAGAAACTTTACAAGGACACTTGTCCCAGTCATGGTCCGTGTCCCGCGTACCAACAAGAATTCACGAGAAAAAGAGAGAAAAAAAAGGGACGAAGCACTCTTGACCAATCCACTTCAAGAGACAGAGATCCTCGTCAATACAAAGTATATTGAAAAATATATTTCTTGAAAGTAATAATCCTGTTATGCCACATTTAATTCCTTTGCCATCTGAATATATTTTTTACTTTAATATAATGTAATTTTCAACTCTAACTTTTTTTAAATCATAATTCAAAATTGACAATAATTTTTTAAATATTTTCAAAAGCAACTGTTTTATATTGATTCACCTTTTTTGCTTCTATGAATAATTTTGTTCCCTTTTTTTCTTGATTCATTTTACAATGATTTTTTTTTTATAAAGTGCAAATTTTTATGCGCTACAAAACACAATTTCTGATACCTTTTCTGTATGTTAACTCTTTATATCGCCCTCGTTCGCAAGAAACATATATGCCAATAAAGAGGAAAAATGATAAGACGAAAGATTTCTAAAGCACTTCTACGAAACTTGCACGTTACGCAGCACGAGGACGTGACATAACTCAAGTTTAGCACAAATAAGTATTCATATGCGGAACGCTATAAAAAAAACCAGTCGCGCCGCGTGTGTATCTTAACCTTTTAAATCCAATAGAAAAAGTTTGTCGAATGATTAAAAAAAAAAATTTTTTAAATAAAAAAAAAATTGAAAAAACAAAAGAACAAATAAAATGTTTATGAACTCTTATTGGCGTATAAAAGTTATTAAATAATTCATTTTGTCATTATTATATCCATTTATTTTTAACAGTGCACATATAACTTTTATTACTGGTAATAATAAATGTATTGAAATGACGATTGGTATCTTTAGTCCTTATTATTGATCTTTAATATATAATATTGAAACTGAAATGATCCGATAATAGAAACGCTTAATATGACAACTTTAGTGTCAATAATGTTTAAATATAGTAACATAGTTGTGCAATTTTTTAAAAAAATTTATATTCTCGTAAATTGTATTTTTTAAACTAAAATTGCAAGTCACTGTTTCTCGTTAAAAAAATTGCCTACATATAAAATATATACAAACATTATATTCAAGGTAAAGAGAATATTCTTACAATAATAATTATTGTAATATTTTTTCTTGTAAAATTACTATAATTACAAAGTACAAGGCATATAATTATTAAAAAAAGCAAAAAAAAATTATTGCCCCTACTATTTTTAATAAAATTAGTATTTAGGAAAAAAATTAATTTATAAATACAATAAATGAATTTTAAAAGACAGAGTTGGAAACTATTTTCTCCGCTTTTTAAATATAAAAATTCAGGTGCGCATGTTTCTTTGAAAATAACAAGAGCACAGCTAACAAAACAGAAACCAATCATTTTAAACCATATGTTTCTGAGTAAGCTGCGAGGCGTTTAAAATGACCTCGAATACACTCAGGAATCGCATAATTGCGTGCGCGCGTGCTCATTGCATTTATAGAGTTTAAAAGAAACATATGTGTATACACACATCGTGAATGAGCTTCGCGCAAAACTGCCTGCGAATAGGAAAAAAAAAATCAAAACCAGAGAAAGATTAATGTCTTATCTTTTTATCGAAATCATGATAAAAACTGGTTTTGATTCCTCCTTGATTAAGCTTTCAAATATATTTATATATATTATATGAAGACCGACATTTTGCTTTCAAAATTTTTTGATTTCCCTTTTAATTAATTTAATTGATCTTAATTAAATCTCTCTACTTGATATAAATAAATGAAACACATTCATCTTAACAATAAAAGCAACTAAATCAATTGGATCAAAAAATTCCTAGATCATTAATTAATTAATGATTATAACATCATTAAAAACTTTAAAATAAAGGTACTTTTTGGAATTTCATTTTAAAAAGTTAATTAAAATCTATATATATATATATATACATTTTCCCAGTAAATCGTAAAAATAATTTTTGAACACGCCAAATTGGTTCTGTTCAACTGTATAAAATAAATTGTTTAGTCTTTGGAGAAAACTAAAAATAGTTTTGTTAGGCCAATAAAATCATTCTCTTACACAAGTTTCCCATAAAATTATTTTGTTAGTCTATAAAATATGTTTGTTTAAAAATAAATATATATATAGATTTCAACTGGAACAAAACTATTAGCGAGGACTAATAAAAATCATTATTGGTGTATGTAACATTATATAATTGATTTGAAAAATATTTAAAACTGGTAAATTTTTAAATAAACAAAAATGTTCAATTGGAAATAATTGAAACATAATCTGATCATAAGGGAACAACAAAAAGAAATAATAATAAATAAAAATATTTGAATTTATTAATAATTAAATTGTTTTAATAAATAATTAATGTTACTAAAGAAACGAGAAGATTTCTTATGGAGCCTCATAAGAAGTTTTATCAATTTCATTAAAAATGAATAAAATTCTTTTTATCATTTTCAAAGTTGGTGAAAGAAAGTGATATAGTCGCATATAAAAAAAAGCAAGAGCTGCATAAAACTCCAGTTTCAAGTGCAATTTCTAATCTCAGTGAAATGTTTCACGTTGATGCTTTTAGGCACTTATATCCTTCCTATCTAAAGTGGGCACCTCCTCACTCTGAAGAAGCCGCCAAAGTAATTTTCTCTGGAAACTAACAAGATCTAACTTTTCTCTATACATACTCATACACACGTAAATAAAATGTGTGTTCTTTCGACCCATTTGAAAAAGCACACACTTACACACGTACATGAATTGCACCTAACTTGGATATCAACAGGTTGTTGATTTTTCTATATCTTGAATGGTATTTTCTCGCCTACAAGTGACAAGGGGTGGGAAAAAGGCGTCAGAAATTAACCAAGAAGCAAAACCTTTTCAACCGATTACACAGTTGATATTGCGCTTGATTGGTCAACGTGGCGCCTACTTACGCAACTAAAATCCTTTTAATAGCGACTATAAATAATAATAACAATATTTAAGAGTATATAGAGTTTTAATGAAGGCATATATGTTGAAAAAACACTGTCTATACATAACATGAATATATGCGCTTTAAAGTGCCTGCATTCAAAGACTACACATGAGACTGCAATTAAAGTAGAAAAACAAGGTCAGTCAGTTTCTTTATAATCTAGTTTTAACATACCTACTGTACTGTATACTGCCGTACGAAGTAAAAACTTAGTTAACTCATATTTTGGCGAAAAATGAGTTTTTGGTATCAATGGATTCGTAATAAAAAAACGCGTCTGATGGTATTATTAAAAAATTTTTATTTAATTATTTATTGCAAAAAAATAATTATAAAAAATTGGCGAAAACCCAGAAAATGAAGAAATACTACATAAAAAGTATGCTAACTCGAGTTAAGGAGTCCGAAAGTCGTAGCTCGAGCATGATATAAGAAACAAAAACTCAGTCAACTCGAGTTGAGTATTTTTGCTGTCAAAAACGTAGTCGAATTTCATGCATAGTTTCGAAACGAAAACCTTAACTCGAGTTAAGTGAGTATTTATTTCGAAAAGTGGCGTGAGCTAGACCCTGTGTTTCGAAAGCAAACTCCTCAACTCAACATCGTTTAACTTCGGTTTCTCGTCGGGTTGGTTCGGAATCTCGCGTGCTATGATCATGCCGGTTTGTTATTCTTGCAAATAATGCACCGGCTTTTTAGAAAAAGTTTACTTTAGAAAAAAATAAATAAGTGAATAAGTGAAAAAAAAACGAAAAAAATACAAAATTTTCTTTGATTTTTTTTACTTTTAAAAAGTTTAATTAATAGTTTTTTACTGTTGATTATTATATAAAGACTGTTGTAGTAATTATAAACAGCTGTTGTAAGTTATTTGAATATTATAAGCAAATATAATCAATGTTTTTCCACTAATAACGCCGTTTTTTCATACAATCCTTCTACACATTTTTAATTGTAATAAATTTTATACTGAAACATGTTGATTAAAATTTAATTTTTAAAAAAATATTAATAAATAATAAAATAATAAAAAAATATATAAATTAAAAATAATAAAAATAATCTTTGTTAATCACAATCAGAATAAAATTTAACTCAAAAACAAATTTTTTATAATGTGTATTTATTCCCCCACCTCGCGTGCTAGCTTGAGTTAGGTGAGTTTTTACTTCTGAGCGGCGGCTCGAACTCGCCTACCTTTTCGGAAAGCACTCCTTAACTCGAGTTAACTAAGTTTTGCTTGTGTAAAAAAACACTTATCTCAATTATTTAATATAATTTGTTTAAATAATCAATTTTTGACAACGGATTTAGAAAGAACTCTATTTATTTACCTAGAAAGTGAAGTTAGATTAAAGAATTATTTATATTATATTAGGTTTTTTAAGACAAACAGTCTTTCATCATTTTCTCGGTTTCACGAAAATATGAGTTAAGTAAGTTTTTATTTCGTACGGCAGTATAGCAAATTTATTCGCGATTCGTCTCTTGTTGATTGTTTTCCAACTGAGAGATTAATATTGTTACGAATCATAAATTAATTTGATACAATTTTGGTCGCTATTTTTATCAAATGTTTTTAAAATATCAAAATGAATTAAAATAAGAATTTAATTCACCGTAGATTAAAATAATTCATCCAAAGATTAAAATTGCAAAATAAAAACCAATTTAGAAACGTTTATTTTTACCAAATTGAAAAAAATCCATTATTTTAATCTTTTGTGGTATTAATTTAATCTCTGTTTTTAATAACTCATATTTTACTAAATATTAAATAATAAATAAATCAAATTAAGAAACAAACTAAATATGTAAAAATATTGAATTTTCTAATTTTTTGTAATTATAAAATTAAAAAAAGGTATCAGTATAATACCATGAATATTAAAATTACTACTATTAAAATCTAATCCCAATAAATCTTGCAATATTTAAATAATTTGATTAAATTAAGAAAAAAATTTCAATAACAAAAAAAATAAAAAATTTCTATAATAAATCAAATCAAAAATGAGAATAAATTTATCTAAACGAAAATATAAATAGTAGTCTCAACATTTCATAGATCTTCTTTTGATTAGAAAGTCATATAAAACTTGAAAATTACCATAACCTTCTTAATAATACCGATATCAATTAAATCCAGAAGTACGTAAAAAATCAATTCTATCCAATATTTTAATAGCGTCATTAATTATATCGACCTCGAAAATGAAAAATCATCAATCTCAGAACGGAAGTACGACCTTGACATTATGATACCGAAAGAATCATTTATAATAATGATAAGAGTTTAATTTTAACACATGTGGTCTCATTTGTTGCAAAGATACCCTTTTTTTCACGACCTTATATGTGATTTCTCTTCTTTTAGTATGCAATTTCAGTACATTTTGCATTTCACACGAGTATCACGAAAGAATTTATTCTTCAGAGGTTTAGGTCATAAAACATATCCTTTACATATTAATATTAAAATGTATGCGCGAAACTTTTTTTTCGAAACATATGTTTCAAATTTCAATTTTCCGGTTATTATTAAAAAGCGCGATATGCTATCTTCGCGTGATTCAGATGTCAACATTTTTTATAGTTTAAATTATATTGCTGCTAAATTTATGGATTTTTTACCATCATCTTTTTCTCGTTTCGCTGTATAATATGAGAAACTAGATTCTGGATGAAACATTTATTTCGCAGTAACTCGATTTCTAGCATTTGCTATATGGTAGATAGATGTTCTGGTTCACGCACCATTTCTCAAGACCTCGGTTATATATATATGTATATGTGTGTGTATAAACTTCATGAGTGCGCACATACACACAGAGAAACATTAAAATAAAGTACATCCCGTGAATATCAATTGACTTATCATCACGCAATGGGGATGCACGACACAGATTCGCACTGTCTTCTATACTAAAAATAGTCAATTAACAATTCAGTGTGTATGGAACTTTATATAGCCGAATTCATTTTATTTTCAATTTCGAAATTCGAAAATACTGAATTGAATTAAAAAAATAGTGAAAATAATAAAAGGAAGAAAAGTAAAATATTTCATACCAAATGAGGAAACATTATCTATGTCCAGTGGAAACTTACCTGTAACAAAAAAATGAAATTAAAAATTAGAAAAAAAGATGTTATAAAAATTAATTCAAGGAAAAATTTTTTTTCAAACATTTTTACGACTTTGGATATTTAAAAAATTGTTTTATAGAACAAAAAGCAATAAATAAAAATATTTCAGTAAAAAAATGTAAATAAAGTTTTTAATTTGTTCAATATAAATTTTTTATGTTTGTATTTGAAAATTTATAAAGCAGGAGAAAGTCTTTACTATAATTATAGAATACATCCAAAAGCGAGACCTTGAGCCTCTTCTTATTTCTTTTCTTCGCTTCTTTCCTTTTGTACAATTTTGTATTGAGGAGGGAGAGAGCAATATTTCTGTTATTTGATACCAGCAAAAAAAGGTGCTTTCCTAGTTTTGTGTGACAAGGGATGAACAACATAATTTTCAAGTGTAGATGTTATACCTTTTAAAACCGGTAGGACCATTTTCAACATTAAGGACAATAGATTTTAGAGAGAAAAAATCCTCTCAAGTATCCAACAACTGTTCAAGATCAATTTCACGCTCTTAAGGGCGTCGTCGCTCTCTTCAAATCGTTGCATATAAAGAGGACAGTAGGTATTTATATTATTTGCAAAAAAAAAATAATACCAGAAAGAAATTCCAAAAAAATATTTTAAAACAATTTTTTAAAATATAAAAATATTTTTTTAAAAATTACTCTACATAATTTTTATATGGCAAAATATTTCTATCTTGTATTTTTCTTTTTGAGGGGGGTATAACGTCAAATTAGTTTAGTGATCCCGGTGACAAAAAGAGTAAAAAAAGAGATCCACGATCATCTCTTTACTACTTTTAACGCTTTTAAATCAACTTTTCAGGGGCTACTCTTTATAGCACAATCTTTTTCTTTGCTATAAGGTGGTTTATGGTGACACGGTAAAACTCTCATGTCGAGTCGTAAACAAGTTCTTCGTTCCTGAGAATCAACGACGACAACGACGAGAGGGCTTCTATATATACCTATGTGTATTATACCGCAGAAAACGTTCGTAAAGGTGCAAACTCTCGAGTCCCCTAAGAGTTTTACACTCTTCTCGTGGGTGTAAATGCGTTTCTAAATAGTTCAAGCCACGAGAGCATTAAATATATATATATACGAAAAAAGATATTCAAATTATGTTAAATAGGATTAGTGTAAATCTAATCTTAATCTCAACATGAATAAATAGGCTGCGAGAAATAAAAAAAAATTCCTTTTTTCTTCTTCTCAACATCAATATATTACTGTACTTTCAAATTAACGGTATTCAGGAATAAAGGTATGATTTTAAGCAAAAACTTTTTAAATATAACGCATATTTTTGCACTGGAAATTCTATTTTTTATTTTTATAACATTTATTATATTTAATTTTTTATATAACTTTTTCGATAATTTATTTTAAGGAAAAAAATGCATTAAAATCTAAATAATGGGAAGACGGCGAAAAAGGGTTAAAAATTTCCAAATTAAAGGAGTTATTGAAGCCATAAATTTGTTCTGCCAGTGAACTGTTTCATAAACATTTAAAAACATTAAAATACTCTATATTTTATAAGCGCAAGGCTTTTGATTTATTCTTACATTTGTAGACAAACAACCGATATGATCAGTAAATTAGATAATTAATTATCAATTGAATAATAAAAGCCACTCAGTCTGATATTTATCAAATGAATTTTCCTTTTACACCAATTCGTATCAATGTACATTTAAAAGTAATATTGAATAATATTACTATATAATTATCATGATTGATTATAAAACTGAGATAATAAAATTTTTTTCGTTATTAAAACTACTGATCTAAATATTTTGATTACTATTTTAATCAATAAAATTATCAAAAAAATATTCTTAACTGAAAATCCATTTTTTTTTATATTTTCTAGTCACACTGGGCATGTAACAATCATTTAACGAGTCCTACTTCGTTAGAGTTGACTGGTAAGGAAAATAGTTTATCTTCCTAATTTGGAAATCGTTAGTGAGAATAAACAAGGTATGCAAGTTTGCTAGATACTTATGGGGGGAAATGTATACCTTTTAAAGAAAAAGCCACACACAACTGTAGGAACAGGGACACAGCAGGGTACTTGATAAATGCCATATATCGAACTCGTTTACCTGGTCCACGATCGACTGATTCTATTTGAAAGGATGTATGCAGCATCAGACTACACTGACGTGATCCGATCCTCTATAGATAAACGGAGAGATAGTCTTTTCAAATATTTGACATTTCGTGTCATTCTATCACCAATATTGTATGTAAACATATATAAATTACATTCATACATAAATCGTATAAAAATAATTTATATCAATACAATAAAATTTCACTTCAAAAGAATTTCAAAATAAAATTCCACTTCAAAATGAAATTTTATTTCTAAATAATACAATAAAAATCTTTTATTTTTGAAGGCATAAACAATTAAGAGAAATAATAACTGTTGAATGAAATAAATATTAATTTATATTTCCTTTTAAAACATTTAATTATTGTTCAATTGTTTTAAATTTATTTCAACTTCAATAAAGTAAAAGTCAGAATAAATATAATGACTGAGAAATAAATTTTATATCCGGAATCAAATGGAATATTTCATTAATATAAACGTTTATAATGGTACCGCTTTAGTCTTTGAAGTATGTACAATTATTGGCTAAGTACTTAATCTTTAAAATTACAGAATTGCAGAGGGAATGTACAAGCACATCTCGAGATAAATCAAAACGAATTTGTATATTAGCAGGTGTATGCTGACCTTTGTATATTAAATTTTAATTGACTTTTTTTATAAATAAAAATTCGCAATAAACACATAGAAAATTCTTAAATGATTTTCTTTCTGAAAATTTTCATCAATTGCGCGAGAGTGAGTATACTTATAATTGGTGCAATCTGAGAGGCAATAATGATACATATTTAAAATACACATACATATATACATATATGAAGGACGAATTGCAAATTGGTTGCTGATGATGCTCATTAAAGCGTGAAAAATGTACAACCAATTGTGATTACAGAACTTCTTTCAAGTATATTATATATGTATATGTGGATAATTATTTTTGAGAAACAGAAAAGTAGGTCATTTATTGGCAGAAAATTTATTGAAATACGCTTATTCAAATTTTATTGATGGAGTAAAGAAGAAAAAGAATTTCTATTTAAAATACCTACACTTCAATCGATTCATCAATCAACAAACTTTTTCCAAAGGTTATAAATGTCAATATTCTTTTCTCCTCTATATCACGAGAACTATTTTATATTCCCGCAGTTATTTTCTTCAAAAATTTTTATTATAATTGAAACGTGATGTCATTTTGAGATGAACTTTTTTTTTTAATGATGGTGCCAAGTAATAATTTTTACCATCTGAATTATAATGTGTTCATATATCTCGTTTCTGATTTTCTATTTCATAAATTCACGGAGAGAAATGCAAAACATAAAGTAATTTTTACTATTTCTAAAGTAAAATAAATGAAAAAATATTTATTTGATTCAAATAATCGGTTACTTAATTATTATCAAATGTTTACTTGAACCAAATAATTTTTATTTGAGTCAATCACTGACAAAATCGATCAGTAAATTTGGAAATTGGCTGAAATCACGTCATTTTACGGCGTGAAAATAGACATTTAGATAAGTCCACAACATTTTACGGCGTAAAAATAGACAATTGGCTGAAACCACGCCTTTTTACGTCGTGAAAATAGAAATTTGACTAAAGTCACCTCATTTTACGGCGTAAAAATGGAAAATCGGCTAAAGTCACGTCATTTTACTACGTGCAAATAGAAATTTACCAAATGTCACGTCTTTTTTCGGCGTGAGAATAGAAATTTGGCTAATATTGTACGGCGTAGCTCCCCTAGTATTTATTTAGATATTCCACCTTTTGATTATAGCATCACTTTTAGAGATTCGAGGCAAGTGATTTAAATACTCTTTCAGAAAAGTGTACAAAAGCAACACAGTACACGGTTTTAAAATTTAAAATACATCGAATCGGATCAAGTAGTTCTAGTCTAGATGGAAAGGACTTACGTTGCATGAGATTTCTCCAGCTGCCGTAAATCGCCTTGATGCACTTATCGAGAGGCGTGGATGTGAGCATCGGACTTTTTTTCGAGTTCAAGTGCCCCTCGGAGCAACTTCTGTAGAGATTGTTGTTGATGGTGGTGGTTGTTGTTGGCGTCGTCGTCGTCGTCGTCTTGGTTTGATCTCTTAAAAGTGGTTTGCGTCGTTGATGATGATCAGATGACTTGAAGCCATTCGGTATCCAGGCCTCGACGGCGGGATCGCGGAAGCTATGATAGGTCGAGGACATTTTTTTCAATGCTCTCTGCTGGAAACGTTTACCGGGTGGAAGGGGCGGGGGCCCCAAGTAACTTGGTACGGCAGTGATAGCCATCGCATATACGAGTAGTGCAACAAGTATGTTTTGTTGTTGCTGCTTCCCTCTTGGCTTTTCTTCGTCTTATTCCTCTTTTTCTTCTTTTGCTTCTCTCTTGGCTGCTACTTCGTGGATCACGGCTGATCGATCGATCGATCTCTCTCGCAGCAAAAAAAAAAAGAGTCAAGACACGACTGCTGCAACACTGAGGGAGTGTCACGACATTACCGTATCCGCTTGTCAGTGTGCCTCGCGTCTTTAAAAACAAATCTAATCAAAGTTTTACTGCACGTGTTTCACGGCATGCCGTCGTTAAGGTTATTGCTTCACCACACCCCTTTTTTCAATTAGGATAAATTGTATATCAGTAGGTCGGAAAAAAGTATGTGTGCTTTTTTTTCTATACTCTTTTCATCACTCAATTCTCTCTTGTTTTATAAATCAAATTTTAAAATTAAGTTTCTATCAGTTTCGGAAAGTTAATTTTTCGACAATGACTCCCTGAGTGCGAGACGTTGTCATACGTCAAAATGAAATTAAAATTTACTACCACGAGAAATGAACATAGAACCACACTTTCAGGCGTGAAATTTAAAAATGAAATTCAGTTTAAGAATGAAAAATGAACCGAAATCTATTAATTTTTTAATCAAATACTGCACTATTAATCATGTGGAATAATTTTCAAAATGAAAGCAAGTGTCAGATGCGTTTATATAAGAATTTTTCTGTTATTACATTTGGCTTATAACATACAAAAAAGGGGGGCTTCGTGCGACCAATAACCTTAATAAGTTCTCATATATCAAAACGAGAGAGGAGAAAGTCTCTAACTCGTTTGTTGCATCGATATACGATGACGTTAATTACGTCGTGTACTATAAATTATAATAGTTTGCAATTTGAACTCAATATTTCATACTTTAGGCGACACAATAATCCGATATTTCAGAATAAAGTTTTTTTTTCTGCACTTTTTGTTTTTGCTCTTTCTCTTTTCCTTTTTTTTATATAGAGTGACACGCGTCGATACGATTCGAGGGAGGCGTAAGCCTGTCGATAAAACGACACGGATGGTAAACGATGCACCAATTCCCAGTCTTCTATCTATATAATATGGGGACGAGTGAGAATGAACTTCGTATCTTATCGATCTGTGTACCACACCGCTTATCATGAAAACGTGGTGCTTTTAATCCCCCTAGTCTAGCGGCTCTTATCACTAAATTTTTTTTTTTTATCAATACGCGTTCACCGCGCGAATCTTTAGTATTATTCCACTCTCACAGCCTACGTTTTTGATTCAGGTGAAAAATAACTATTTTGTTTTTCACACTGTGTAAAAAAAATTTATTCAGTCGAATATTTAATAAATATTTAACTGATCCAATATCTCGAATTTATAAATATTAATTATAATTTGTAAAAAAAAACAGGGGAACTGATTCCAAAATGGTAGCTAACGAAAATATTATGAGTGGGTGATATTAATATATTCCTTTAAAAACGTTTTAAATTTCTTTTTTAAAGGTAAATTTTTGCGTAATTCATCTGGAATGACTTGATGATTTTCTCGAATTTTTTTTAAAGAGAGAAAGGGGACATTTTTTAAAACACCTCATTATATTCATTTAAAATGTCACACACATGTAAAAAAGAAAAGTAATTAAGAAAAAAGTTACGAGAAAAAGTAAATAAAAATAAAATAAACAAACTAAAAAGAAGAACAATCTAGTCAAGAAAACTTAATACATAAATTTGTTTCAACCTTCATCAATAATAATTGAGTAATATTTCTCTGAGTTTGTCGCGGAGGCGGAAACCAATAAGGCAAAAAAATTAAAATAAAAAACAAACCTCTATTAACTTTAAAGAAAAAAAAATATTATATAAATACATTTTTTTATATTATGATTTTTTTTATTGTTAAATTAAACTTATTAATTTAAAAAAAATTAAATATTTAAATCATTCTGTATATTATAATTATAGTAATTATATTTGAGTATTTAAAAAAATACTAAATTAATCACTTTTTTAATGTTTGTCAAATTAACGACTTTTACGTCATTTGAAAAATTATTTATACTTTATTCACTTCTGTTTTTATCCTGTAACTAATTTGTAAAAAGTTTATAAGTAACAAGCTGCATGTCATCATCGCTAATGGATTATATAATTATGTTCAGCGGTTTGTTTGGTTAAAACCTGAAATGCAAGTTAACGAAATTAAACTAATTAAAGGTGCTTGTATTTAAATTAATTAAAAAAAAATTTTCATTCTTTTTCTCGTTTACACATTTTTTACTTGTTTCTATTGTGTTTAAATATTTTTAATTGTCACGTAATCCTCTAAACTTTCAATTAATTTCGATTTTCAATATTACTTTTTTTTATACATTTTATTAATATTTATATTTCTGCCATTTCCAGTTTACTTTCGTTCGGGGTATAACATTATTAAATATAAAAAAAAAAATTCAAAATTTATCAACTTGTCCATAAGTAATTTACAAGCAGTTTATGACGAATGTGACACGTTTATATTTACTTATTACCATATAAATATGACCTAGTTTGATATTTACGCATTAATTGGTATTTTATTGCTTCGCAATAACATATTTCTCCTTTATTTTATTGGTACGATATTTAGAAATAACTTCATCTAATTTGAAAATTTTTTAATGTCACGCGGAATTACTTTCCATTAATATAAAGCAATCGCAAAAACTGTTAAATTTTCAACTAATTTCTTGAAAGTCGCAGTTATGATGTTTTATGCCACCAATAAATATTCCAATTTATTATAAACATTTCAAAACAAGTTGTATACAGTATATTTTAATTAATCAGGATTTTGTTTTGTAATTACTGAAAAAAAAAATGATGGAGTAGATAATCTGTTAATTTTACTCTTTAAGAGAATCAAAAGATTTACATTATGTAAAATCATTCTTAATCGTCATTAAAATCGATTTAAAAAAAAAGAAGTAACCCAAATAAACTTGGGATGGAGAGACTCGAGAGATGAAAAAAGAATTCCATAAATGGAAGTGACAAGTGCTTCTGACAAAATCACCTTCTCGAAGGTCACTGAATTAAAAAGGCATACTATATACAAAGTAGAAAAGCAAGCACACGCGACTCTGATTGGACCGGGAGCGTGAGTCGAACGAAAGTTCTCATTCTCGCTTTGGACCCATAAGAGAGAGTGAGATAAATATATACACTGCAAAACTCGGATAGTCCGACGATAAAAACTGTGTAAGGCGCCGGACAAAATGAAACTGGATAAGACTGTCAGAAATGTGTGTCTTGGGCAAAACTCTTTGCCAGCCGGTGCAGGTATGGCAATGTTGTTAAATGTTGCTCAAGGTGGTGGTATTGGTGAATGTAAAAAGGGGAATGGAAAAGAAGAGAAACGATGGTGGGTGAACGAGTTCATATAAATGAAAAAGTATGTGGGACGTCCAACTCTGGCCCGCGTAGGATTCAAAAAACCATGTTTCATGTATCTAATCATTGAATTTTAATTCCCCGAGTTCATGGAAATCAGATGCTCAAAGAGAGTTGACTTCATTCATACTGTGTGGAAAAGGACTTTCACAATACACTGACTAATCAATCAGATCATCGGCAGAAAACGTGGGGGATACCCACGATGAAATCATACTGCAATTTTAACTCAAGCTTATAATTATATTTATGTTCTATTCGTTTTAAAATTTTTTGTTTTGAAAAAAAATCTTTTACCGAACAAGATTCGAAGCCCAGTGGATAGAAATACTTTCAAAATAAACGGTGCCTTACGCACCATGACCAACCAAATTGCAGTAATTTGTTTATAGTAAATAATAATAATAAATACCTATTGAATGAAACATTGTATAATACGAAACCATCAGTGATTTCAAAACTGACTTTTTTTATCATGAGACACTTTCTCCTACACATAAAAAACTGATCCATTTAATCCAAATACGAAAGTTGTATAATTCAAACATCGAAATTCAATTAACAAAAAAAAAGTTTTTACGCAATTTGAACATAAATTTGAATGACAATTTATAAAATCTAAAAAGAAATTAATTTCCTTGTTGCATTCATTTAAAATTAAGTATTTCACTTTCTAAATCATCTCTCTCTCTTTCTCGTGAATTTTTGAATATATCTGAAATCATGAAACTTTTTTTCTTTTTCACTCAAAAATAAAACAAAAAATACTGTACTATGAAGCATGAAATAGAAAAACGAAAACGTCTCTAAAATCCTCATAAATCGTACGTCTATAAAATCCCGGAAAGAGTAAACATATAACACGTGTTCCACAGGGTCATAACAATCGCACAATAGTTGGTACACACGATTTTACGAGATTCACTAAACCGTCAAAATTTCTGTATTCATGTTCAAAGAATGGCCAAATCTTTTTCATAGATGAAAAAGAATTTGAACACATTGTATGATTTTTTTTCATTTTCATATTTTTCAATAAAAAAAATATATTTTTTGAAACATCAAAAAAAACAGAACATTTCACAATTTATTTAAAAAAAATAGAGTAAAAATTTAATAGATTGCATTAATTGTGGAAAAAAATGCGAAATATTATCAGAAGTATATATAACCAATGGAGAAACGGAAATGTTGTTATGCATATTGTTAGCAGTTTTTTTTATCACTCGTGTGATATAGAATGTCATATGAGAGAAAAATAAAAGGAATGCACACACGTAGGACATTACAAATTCCACAACTTTGGCTTGTGTCTCCTGTCGACAACATGAAGAATGAATGGCGTTCATATATACATATACGAAAGGAGCTCATTGATAAAACTTGTCTCTCTAGGATAAAATTTCGCAAGAGATGACTTAATCGAAAGAATAATAATGTATTTTTTTAATATTGAGGAAGGTCGTACGCATAGCTAAACGCCTTCGTTTAGTTTCAATCAGGTTTTACAGTCAATGAATGTAACAGTCATTATCTCATTAGTCCAGGGGGGAAAAATATATTGGCCCCTTGTCAAGTTAAAAGACAAGATAAAGTTACATATATGCGTACTTCCCAAGTTCTCATTTATATGTACAAAATTTATGTATTCTAAAACAACAAAATTTTCTTAAAAAATTATAAAAATACTTTTATTTTAAAATATTAACTCAATTTAGAAATTATCTTTAACAAAAATTCCGAAAGAAAAATTGAACAAAAAAGAGAATAAAAAGAAGATAATACGAAACAGGACGAGAAAATCAGTTGAGAATTCTTGACTACGTGCAGAATCAGCGAAGAATATTTCAAGCTTTTAAGACGTTAGGAAATAGAATTAAGATGTTCATTTCCTCATCTTGTGAGTTTTCTTATTTCCACACACACAATGAATATTGGAAAAATGGTAAAAAGTCACGAAAAAAAAAAAAATTCCGGTACTTATTATTATTGAAGAGAAAAAGAGTTTTGCCGTTGAAATCTTTTGTTCTTCTGTATATATAGATGCTACTCGCGGGATCTTATAAAGGTGTGCAACGCGCACTTGTTCCTTGACTCCTACACGATCATTTGCTTTTGAACCGTTGTTGCGAGAATATACCATTATTATATGAAGAAAAGTCAACGCCCCTTGTTTCTCGAGTTGAGTGTTATGTCATAAAATATATATATATATAAGCGAGAAAAGCGTGCGCGCTTCAATTGCAAAAAATATAGAGGGAAAACATACAATTTTGTCTTATTCTTAAAATAGTTAATTTCTCAATTAGTTCTTTTTATAATATTGCAATTATTATAGTTGAAAATCATCTTGAATTGAAAAGTTTTTACTTACGTTACGGAATAGAAAATTTTCATAAATAAATGCACGAAACTCACCTGAAACAAAAAATAAACATTTTTTAGAACAATTTTTGAAAATTAAAAAATTATATGCGAAAAAATTTTTTCCTAAGAAAAAATTTATAAAATAATTATAATTTTGTTATATAAAATGATAAAAAAAGATATGACAATTCAGAGAAATTGCGAGTCCGAAGAAGAAAATGATAATTAGGAGGGGAGAGAAGAATACAAAAAAGAAGAGTATGAGACATATTACATAATATACTGAAAGGAAGAGTAATATGTATTTTGCTTTTTATACGCTACGTCTAACTACATGAATACATTCCGCAACTCTGATGTTAAGGACACTTTTGACTTCCGTCGGAGCGTGTGGAGGCAATCGTATACTTGAGAGAGAAAAAGGGTGGCTTTGAAAAACGCCACATAGAAAAAAAATGGGGGACAAGAGCGGATGCGAAGAAGAGATAAAGAAAGATGCAAAAATGAGAGGAAAACAAGGATTTTTACCTCATTGAGAGAGGGGAGGGAGTTTTTGCCCTCGCTCGATATCCATTGTCTGTTTCGTATCACTGTCCCTACAATTACAGTTTTCACTCTTTTTTTTCATTTCATCTTTCTTCATGTCCTCCTTGAACCTCTTCTCGTTTTTTATACACTGATTCTTGCTTTATAAAGAAGTAGTATGAAATTTCATATATCAGTGTTTCTCAGATGAACGATTATGATCTCCAGCCTGATATAGAGAGTTATATTTTCTAATAGTCGTTTTGGTGAATTGATACTGTCTTTAAGACCATTATTTATATGATCTATTACACATGAACATTATTATTAGAAAATAAAGAATACTTTCTCTTTATATTTTTCAAGATAATCTGCAAGTATTAATAAGATACAAATAGAAACGAAACATTTCACGAGATTAAAACATTTGAACAAAAATTTATCATTTTTATATACATATACAATGTAATATTAAAAACCTGTTACAGAAAGATTGTCCTTGCAAAATAAGTATACCCACTGAATTATTTATACGCACATTTAAGATATATTCTCTATATATTTATATTTATGATTTATTTTACACTTAAACGTTTATTCGTATTCTTCATTTTTTTTTATAATTTATTTCGAATACTTAACCGTATGAATAATATGCAGGTGATAAATAACTGAATTTCTGGCAATTTTTTTAAGCGGCGGCAAACGATAATAAAGTAATAATAAATTTACCATGTTAATTGACATCGTTAATTTAAAAAATGTTAAAATTGCATGTGTCCTTTACGTTTTGAAAAACCCTGTCACCATATTATATACACATACAAATAATATAGTGCGTATGTGTATATATAAATCCTCCACTACACAAAATGGAAGAGTGGCAGCCTCGAGGCTGCTTCCGCATTACGCTTTGGATCCTTTTGTTCATCATATGCACACAACGCGAAATTACCTCATTCCACTGTCATCTCCAAGGAAAAACCGAGAGAGAGAGAGAGAAGTGTAATTACTATCGATGGTGCCTGCGGAGGTCGAGAGCAGTCACATTACTGCTGTCAAAGTCTTTTCAAAATCCTGCACACGAATATAATGAATAATCGTTTCAATGGATCATTTCACTAAGAGTACCAATAATTGCCATTATTATTAATCTCAAAAGCATAAAAATTAATGTGATGAATTTTTTTTGAAAAATTAAAAATATATTTTTTTATCTAATTAAAGAAGTAATACTAGTTTTTATATTCTATATAAAATAGAGTTTATATTCTACATAAAATAGTTTTTATAAAATAGCAAAATAGACTGTTTTCTGCGGGAAGAGAAAAATTCTATGCGAGATTATTCTCGTTTCAGTACCCGATAATATTCTCGTTCCACATCTCTCTAGGATTAAGTCGACCTCATACTGTCTAGCTATAGAGTTGAAATTGCGACAGGACATGCCAGGGACATCGCACGATATGTCCTGTGTGTGATGTTCTTTCTTGCGTGTGCCTTTAGTCACAACGATATATAATAGTGCCACACAAATCGTCGTTTGTTATTACCTACTTTATTGGAGAATATATAGATTTCATGTCATTCCCGGAGACGGATCATTAATATCAAAAGATGCTGCAACTACAGTTAACTGCTTTTTTTTATCATTTTAAACTTTTTCTCTGGAAACTTTAATTTTTAAATTTAAAATAAGGTATGTTTAGTTAATCTTCATTGTACAGAAAAAATAATAAAATTCTGTAGCAGATTGAATAATCGAAATTTAACTTTTTTTTTTAATCTGACACGAAAGCATATTTATATTTTTTTGCGCTCCCTATTGTTAATATTTCATTCATTATTGTGGAAGACTAAAACCGACACCGGAGATTCGCTATGTGCAGAGAGTGATTGTTAGACAAGGGATTGTTATGCAGAACCGACGAAGCAGTGAAATACAAACTGAAAAGAAACAAAACGAATATATAATGTATATATGTATTGAGAATATAGTTTTTATTTTGAAAAAACCAATTAAAACGTTATAGAATTTATAACATAATACATTATTCGCACTTATGGATTTTTATTATTTATCAAATTTAAAATATATTTTATATTAAATTAAAGAAAATTTCTATTTAAAGATCAGTGAAATATTAATTAAAGAAAACCCATCTTCTAGAAGCTAATAATATTTTAATTACCACACATTCGTTTTAATTATCAAATTAATTATCGATTTTTCGTTTTTTAAAACGCAATGCTTTGCTCTATAATTATACTGTTTTATATCAGGAGAATTTATAATTGAAAACCTGTGTGATATATCTAATTATATAAATAATGTGAAGAATGCTTCTCATTCCTTGAAGATAACATTTTGGTGTTAATGATTTTATTCAAATCAATCATTATGATAAAACTGCGCAACAATTTATGGGATGCGAGGAACGTGGAAATGAAGGAAAATATAAATTATCTGTATAAGTCCTCACTCTCTGATAACAAAATATGTACTTGAGGAAATTACGTGTCAAAGAATAAACAAATTATTACAATAGCGGCCAACGAGAAAAAAACATTTAATCAAAATGAGGAAAATTTTATACCAAGGAATATTAAAAACGATCAAAAATTGTGGGAAATATGATTTAATAAACTATCGGATCTATACCTGGGAAAAATGATAACGCAAACCAAGGTTTATAAGAATATGGGCATTAAAAGATAAAGCACAATTTAAACGATGCGACAATATCAATTGTGAAATGCTTATCGCATTTGACGTATATGTGGGCAGATCATATACACCCGCAACCTCTTTTAAAACCAGCTGCTAGTCGACAGACGCGCGACCTTAGCTACAGACAGCTGTGCTTACTTCATTTTTCGACTGACGCACACTGCACACGTGCCATCATGACATCTATGTATTTTCTGCTGTCGATAGTGCACGTATAGTGTGCAGTCATGTATCTTTGTATCATAGAATAGAACGCTGTCCCCTTTTATATATGCGAGATGGAAGAGACCATAGTGGCACGCTTTGAGGTTTAACTTAATTCATATGACTTGAAAAGACTCCCTTTTCCATAAACAGGATATATGTGTTACAAAAATATCCGCGCGCTTCCATTTTTCACTAGATGTGTTTCAAAATTACTCGAACTTAATTTATGACTATGTTTACACTCCCAATTTCTTTCTTCCTTTATGTTAACACATTTTCAGAAATGCATAATTCTGTTTAGCAGATTCTATCTTTCATCGATGAAAAAATGAAAAGGTAATTTTTAGAAAAATTTTGCACACATTGTTTTTCCTGTTAAAAAGATAAGAGATAAGAATTCCGTCACAAAATAATGAAAAAATGTTGTTGATGAATCATTAACAGACTTTTTCATTTCCAAGTGCTTAATAAAGTCCATTTTTATGATCTTAAAATGCAAGTCACTTAATTATTATTCATTGCTTCGTTTCTTGAAACTACCATCGATTATAAAACTACTTGAAGTACATCTCAAAAATATTCCATTGGTTAAATTAGATACTGCTGAAGTTACGACGATTTAAAAAAAATGTTTGTCAAATGGAAAATTGTTTAAAAATCTAATATTGAAATTCCTATTTTCCTAAAACTACATGATTGATGATCGTTTCCCTAATAAGCGTTGCAAAATGCAGCTACATTCAATTAATGCAGCGTGTAATAAATGAACTTAAAATACCCAATATCTATGCATCCATTTAGTTGCAACGGTACCACCGTAAAACATGTTAATAGAGTGACTTTTCATATTTGCGTATATATACATGTATAGAGGAAAAGTTGTTGAATTTAAAGGGTTGCGTACTATATACATATATACACCAAACTGATATTTGGCTAAAGCCTGATACCGTCATACATATATTAACATACATTAATATCAGTATTCATAAATGTATATGCGTCTGCACCAGCAGCTTTTTTTTTACCAAAAAAAAAAAACAATATTTTGGTCCTACGAAAATTTTTTTTCTCCTGAAACATCAAACGTAAGTAAATATTTTTTTCCTCCAAACTAAGCTGCCAAAAGTTAACGCTAATGTTTATTCAACGAAAATTAAGTTCTATTTTGTTAGGAGTGAGTGAATTTTTTCAAGCCGAGACAAGATATGATTCTATAAACAAGAATATGCATTAATTATTTATTTTAAAATGAAAATACTTCACGAAATGTTTTCGCAGGTTTTTTTCATCAGAAATAATAAATAATTTAAACTTTTTTTTTAGAAAAATAGGTTATAAATGGAAAATAATGACCCAGAATCTATTTTTATAGGAATTGTGAAAGGAGAAGAGACAAGACACTTTCAATTGTAATTGGTTTTGATTGAATGAGAGTAATTGATATCGTTTTCCACATGATCAAGATTAAGAGAGACGTAACTGCGTGACAGAGCAGCGGCAACACGATATGTTTTCCAGGTTGTTCCATCTTGACTTATTTGGTCTTTCTCTTTTGCCGTGTGTATATATTGTCGCCATCTTGTAACTGATCCAAGGTATCTGCACGTCGACATTTTTCTCTTTCTCTATCGTTTTGCTTTTTCTCTCTTTTTCGTGTTTTGCGGTCGAGGCCGCTCACGGCGTTAAAATCTAACGTTTCCACCATTGAGGAAACCATAAAATCGATAAGTGTCTCTCTTTCACGCTATATAGTTCTGAAGAGAGAGAGAGAGAGAGAAAAAAACGAAAAGAGAGAAAGAGATAAAGAACTGAGAAGAAAAAGACGACACATCACCGCACAGCCCCTATAATCCCTTGACTTTTAATTTTCAAACCCGTACCCATACAACTGCAGCACCTCTATTTCTGACTTGTATAAATGGATTATATATGTGCGTATAATATGTTTTTTCGAATTGTGCGGAAGAATCGATTTTCTCGTATATGTTAATCATGGCCAAGGCTCTCTTTCAACGTATATGACTTGCTCTCGCATAGAAATGGGCATATTTATTTGCATAAACTGCAGTATAATGTTACCTCTCTCTCGCATAGAGGAAAATGGTGACAATATTTAAAGGAATATATTTTATATAGACGTGATTTTTCATTTACAACCTGATAAAGTAATCATTACTGAATAGCAAATGCATTTAAAAATATTTCCCATACAGCAGATTTTTTAGAGTCAGAGCAACATTTTCTGACAAAACAAATAAGTTACTAATTTTTTTTTGAAAAAACGCTTATCTGATGACGAACGGGTGGACCCTTAATTTTTTATTTTTGAATATTTATGTTTTGAAAATATTCTTTTCCGTTTAATATTATGCACGTACACATACTACACACGCAACGATTAAATTAGAGGGGAGAGAAGATGTAAACGATATGTTGTATTTCTCCCCTCAATGTATGCAACACCTGGATCAAATTGGACCAATTAGAAACGTATTATAAATCGAACCATGCAGTCTATTGTCATTTTTAAATTAAGTTTCTCATTTATATTTATGAATTTTCTGATTACAATTTCCAATTTATCCGCACAACAATAAAAGAATGGCTTTTAAAATTATATTTTTCCTTGCAAATGTTTCATCTCAATTTTATATGCCACAGCAGTCAATTCAGTTTTCCATTAAAAAAGTTCTCGGGCAAGTATTGGAAATACCGGAAAAGTAAAACAATATTGCTTTGAAGAAGGATAATTTGTTTCGTGTCTATATATAAAATGAGAAAAAGAAAGGTCCTTGAAAATTGAAATGAAATTGAAAGATGGGAACTGTATTTTTATTTCTTGATAACCTGTGACTTCCGGGCTGCACCTCATTTTGTCATTGTCTTATTTGCTATGAGGCGGATATATCTCGATCAATTTGGCCTGGACTCACAGAATGAGACTTCTATACCGATAGAACGACGCTTGTGGCGTGTGTTTTGAGCGAAAGCGACGAGAGTATATAATAAGATAAAAGGCATATCTTGTGTCTCGGTGCAACCTTCCGTTTCTGGTGATGCGGCAGTTGCCTCATACACTTCTCCTTGCATGTCCTTAAACAGAAAATCTCTCTCAGAGCGGATGTTCCCAAATTTTTTTTTACTTTCTCCAAATAAGTGTGTAAAGAAACATATACGTAATGTGGTATTTAAATAAATGATACTAATTTTTTACAATACGAAACTAGTTGTTTAACAGATTTTACCGCATGTACAACCCAAATTGTAACTGCACTTGCATTTAAAATTGTAAATACAGCTATGTTACAACTTCTACAATGTACTGTTTTATCATTGATAAAATCCTATTGATAAATGGTCAACCTAGATTAAATAGGATACAATCTATACATTGTAAATACTATAAAATCCATTGTTCCGTATTTTTAATGAATAAAAATAAGCTAAAACAATTTTTGAGAAGCATGCGGGAGAAATGTAGGCCAGTTTATACAAAAGAATTCCGTATTCCGGTCATTTTTCTCGAGGCAAACACACACACAACATTCCATGGAGAGTTGGCGCATTTTCTGCACACTCTCTCTGCGGAATTTGTCCACAAGAAAATTATGAAAATAGAAAAGTGGTAGGGATTAATAAAAATTCTCGAAATACACCGAGAGAGCGGTCCATTAAGCTTGGCGCCTGTTTCGCTTGAAGCAGGAGGGTATAGTTTCGAGTACTTTAGAAAAGGTACTCGAGAAGTCGATGCACGCGCGCTCATGGAAGAAGTGACGTTTATTTTTACGCTGACGCAGTCGACCAAAGTCGGTCGGACTCTCTTTCTCTAACTTCATCTTCTTCTTCGCCCCCTCGTTTCCCGCTTATGCGGCTTGTGGAACCTCTGATGGACCAGTGAATTTGCATAATCTCTCATGGTGCATCCATCCGAGGTGAACTGGTACGAGAAGTGAGTGTGTATGTGTGTGACGCCCTCCATCCGAAGTTCAACCGGCAATTAAGACCGATAACTCTGTCCACGGGCCGATAAGCTTTTATTAGACTTTCAAATTGGTAATTGGCCGTCGAAGGGAAATCGCGCGAGATCACCCGGGCGTATCCCATGTACCAAAATTTATTAACACCCTTCGATGCTTTCATCGAAATTGAGATTACCAAACTGAGATTCAATAAAGATAGAGTGTTGCTGCAATTTTGGGGAATGAAGTCACTTTTCAGAATTTATGTTGTGTTAAGCACTTTTATCAATCTCAGCTTTGACCATTCGAACTCAATTCATCTATCGGGTCATAGTCTCTTAAAGTAAAATATGCCCTTTGTCTTTTGTTGTTAGTCGCACAGGCGTCATTGTGCCAGTTGATACAACTGTTTCTCACTGATCTTATCTGTATTTTTACTCATCGCAACTTCAACGACGGAGACGCGAATACAATTATTCTCGTTCTTGTAAATACCAGATCGACAAGTGTTTCTACAAACTGCGACACACCCAGAGAAAAGAGATTCTTTAGGAAAATTTCTTTGACATTATTCCTCTTATGGAGATGTTTAGAAAATTTTCGTTTTACTGATTTTTATAGACTCTTTTCTTATAGAAATACGGTTTTTAATATTTACCTTGAAGAGAAATAATGTTTTCCATATCGTGGGGGATTCAACAGTCTCATATTTTCGCTTTAAGTATATACCGCGCAAGAAATGTTTTCTGTAACTTAATAAATATTTCTCTCTCGGTGTATATATGTATCCCTCGATGTTGTATAGTGTACCGCTACTTAAACAAAGAGAGCGAAGTGCACCACTTGAATGTGCGCATCAGACACCCGATTGCCACTTTGTGGAGAAATTTATGGTTTTAGTAGAGAGCGCGGATATGAAGTGACATAAAGAAAATTTTATGAAGCGTGCTGTTAACATTGTCATATTTTGCTGTTGTATGTGCAGTTGGCAGATCTGCACCAGAAACAAGAATTTCGATGGCAATAAACCGTAATGGAATCGAGTATGTCAGACCATTAACAGTGGTGTAAAATTGCATTTTATCAAAATACTGTTTTTGAAAGAAATTTTTAATTTATTTTGTGCTCATAATCTTCTAGCTGAAGTTTACTGCTGAAGTTTACTAATTATATGTTTTCAATTTAGGTTGTACATGGCACCTACAATCTTAATTATACCCAGTATTAGATAAAGCATATAGATTATAATTAAGTACGACTTTAGTACCTTCTACAATCTAGATATGCTGCAATCTTACATTATGTGCATACACACAACACTTTTGTAAAGTAAATCTTTCTTGAAAACGAGCTAAAAATTAGTTTGTATATTGATTTTAAAGAGACATTAACCCAGAGAAGCAATATTCAAACATCACGATATCATATAACGTTCATTGTTGTGTACCTTCTCACGATTTTAAAGACACGTTTTATCGGAGATGTTCTCACACCGCGAAAACGACGTCTGTCTGGAAGTTTATACAAGACTTGATGTGCGCCAGGTCGACTATCGATCCTTCGGCTATTGTATATCATGTGCTGTAAGAGGCGCCTCTTACCGACATTAAATTCGAGCCTAGCCCATTTCACGGATAATTACATAAATTGGACATGAACTATGATTGGCGAACACAGAAACATGGAGTAATTTTCGCCACACTTACAACATCCCTCTCCCGTGTGCCCCTCCTTTGGCCCATTTTGTGATTAAATATCGTTTAAAAATTACTACCCACACATCGAATATAATTGCTTTGATAATAATGTACGATTAAAGTGTTCATCAATCGAAATAAAATAGTAATTGACTTCATATAATTTAACACTTTTATAGTTAATAAAGAAAGGGGTTTTGAAATTATCAAGACTGGTAGTTGGAATTATTACTATAAATAAAGTTTTGTTATAATTCGATTTCTATTTTATTTTGAAAACCCCTAATGAAAATTTGAATTGAATTATATGAAGATTGAATTTGGTGAAAAAATCTCTCTTCATGCCACACATTCTGATAAGAAGATAGTACGCTCTGTCAGCTGTTTTGAAATTCTGCTCGCAATCGTAACCTTATTTGTCCTCGTACAACGACAACGTCGACGACAGAGACAATCAACAATCTATCTTTTGGCTTCGATCTTGGCTCATTCATGAGTCCAACAATCTTCTTTCCAGTGGCCCAGATATAACGCACAATTTCTCAGCATTGTATTTCAATGTTCCTCGGAATCTGATTTCGCATGTCCCTTTTCAATTCCACTCAGCAGCCAGTGACACAATTGGCAAACAATATCCGATTATCTCCTGCTTCGTTTCAGAACTTATACAAATCAATATCATTTTTTCTCATCTCAGTGATTTTACATTATTTTTTTCCTCTATTCAATACCTCGTTATTTTATTTTTTTGTGCCCAAGGGAATGGAAATGAAAAATGGAGATTGACAGCATTTGTCATTTTTCTCAACACATCAACATGACAGAAGAAGGAATGATAATTGTCGTTAATAAATTCCAGTTGAAAACGTGCTGGACCGTAGTAGTAGGTGGCAGTTGGCGCGCACCAAGGGTGAAAGTATTTAGAGCGAGAAGGGTCAAGAAACACACACATATAGAGAGAATGTGACAAGACACGCGACATTGTGGATTTTAGGACCTTCTTTCACGTACGTGTCTCGTTTTGATTTCTTTTTCTTATTCCTTTTTTTTCATCTCGTTTTTTTCATTAAAGGAAGCACATAAAGTGTGTCATCATTATGAGAGAAGAGGTGGGTGAAATATCTGATGGAGTTCGAACACATTCCAACAGCAGAGAGAAATAATGAGAGCTTTCTCGCTTGTTGAGAAATCGTGAAGAAGAAATAAATATCCGTCTCATAACCAAAATTATATTGGTCACATAAAAAAAATTATTTTAAAAATTTTTCATATCTGTAATCCATTTCTGTTCTATTGCACAATATTTTGGAGGTTCGAGTTTTAATTTTTTTTTAAAACGAATTCAATCAAAATACGTTGCAGTCTGCATAAATTTACATACAGCAATGTGAATTTAAATGAATGGAAGAATAAATTATGATAAAACTTTGATTAAATAAATAAATTCTAAACTTCTGGAGCTTCTTTTAAATTCAAATTTTACTGTCAAATATTGCTTCACATGTATTAAACACGGATAAAATAATGATTTCTACAAAGCTAATTAAGGGTTTTAAAAAACCCTTATTTTATCTTCTATTTTTTCATTATGGTAATTTTTGATAAACAAGTGTGATTATGAAAAAAAATTGTATATCAAATATTACAAATATCAGATATGCAATGGAACTTTCTGAAAATGTATTTTCTTTTTTTTGATTATATTGCGCGACCATGAAACACGTAAGAAGTTAGATTAAATACTGCACAAGCGAGTTATATGGAGGCGATAATTAATAAGATGAGTACACGTACACTCGCATATAATATGCACACGAACAAAGAATTCATCTTGCAAGCATATACATAAGGGACAGTTCAAGAGATAACGACTGAGGCTGTAAATGACCGCAACGTGTAGGCATATACATGTAATACACATATATAAAATAAGAAGTATACAGGGTGCTCTGAATTTACTTGCTTCACAGATGAGAGAAGAGAGACCAGTTCTCTGGTGCACTAAGTGGTTCGCCTATCGCTGGCTATAATTTTTTTTACTTTATTTTATATGAACATTTCCCAGCTGAACGACATCACGTTTATATAGTTCTAATTAAAAAAAAATTTTAACTCTCAACATTTCAGAAAGTACCAATGTATTTTCATGGTTCATGAAATCAGTTGGTTATCATCATATTTGATAAAAATTAAAAAACCAAGAGTCTATATCATATCTTTTTCAATATAATATACAGGAAGGAAAAGAGTAAATCTGTGAGAATTTTGAAATTAAAGAAATTACTCTAAAGATGCCACTTAAAATTTTACTATGTCTATAATTCTTTCATTTAGTAATTTTCATAATAATAATAATTACGATTATTGGCAGTGAAAATGTGTTTTAAAATGAGAGAAGCGAGTTGCTTGAATCGTTCAGTCATAAAAAAAATCGCGTCGTAAATCAAAATTTTTGTTAAAACGTTGATAACTATTTTTCTATAATATTTTTCTATCAAATACATTATTATTATTAGAATATCTAATTTTTTGATTCGCCTAATAAAATTGTTGTTTCTTGACCAAATCAAAATGTCAAATACAAATATTTTATCCGTGTAATAATAAGTAATATTTAATTAATAATAATAGAAAGTGACAAAGCAGTAGTTTAATATTTAATTAATTATTAGTAGCACTAATAATTTGTAGTAATAAAAAGTGACACGAATGATAGATAGTAGTAATAATTTAGAATAATAATAGCTTCTATAATTCATAGGTCGGTGAAGTTCACATCGATTATGATCATCGAAAATCTTAAATCCAAGTTACTCCATAAACACAACAAAAACTTACATAAAACTTCAAAAAAAGATTATACTTAACAAAAAAATTCAGTTCAACCCCAATTTCATTAAAAAAAACACCCCTAGTATAACCCCCTATAATGACACATTGAAAAAAAATTCCCAAAAAATTCAATTTTTCTTAGGCTCAAAATTTTTTTTCATATTCTCGCACTAAACACACCTACAAGTGTTGAAAAAAATTGACACCCCAAAAAAAGTGGGGGAAAGTCCCCAAAACCTACCCTAAAGACCCCATCTTTAATAAAAAAATTCCCAAAAAATTCAATTTTTCTTAGGCTCAAAATTTTTTTTCATATTCTCGCACTAAACACACCTACAAGTGTTGAAAAAAATTGACACCCCAAAAAAAGTGGGGGAAAGTCCCCAAAACCTACCCTAAAGACCCCATCTTTAATAAAAAAATTCCCAAAAAATTCAATTTTTCTTAGGCTCAAAATTTTTTTTCATATTCTCGCACTAAACACACCTACAAGTGTTGAAAAAAATTGACACCCCAAAAAAAGTGGGGGAAAGTCCCCAAAACCTACCCTAAAGACCCCATCTTTAATAAAAAAATTCCCAAAAAATTCAATTTTTCTTAGGCTCAAAATTTTTTTTCATATTCTCGCACTAAACACACCTACAAGTGTTGAAAAAAATTGACACCCCAAAAAAAGTGGGGGAAAGTCCCCAAAACCTACCCTAAAGACCCCATATTTAATAAAAAAATTCCCAAAAAATTCAATTTTTCTTAGGCTCAAAATTTTTTTTCATATTCTCGCACTAAACACACCTACAAGTGTTGAAAAAAATTGACACCCCAAAAAAAGTGGGGGAAAGTCCCCAAAACCTACCCTAAAGACCCCATCTTTAATAAAAAAATTCCCAAAAAATTCAATTTTTCTTAGGCTCAAAATTTTTTTTCATATTCTCGCACTAAACACACCTACAAGTGTTGAAAAAAATTGACACCCCAAAAAAAGTGGGGGAAAGTCCCCAAAACCTACCCTAAAGACCCCATCTTTAATAAAAAAATTCCCAAAAAATTCAATTTTTCTTAGGCTCAAAATTTTTTTTCATATTCTCGCACTAAACACACCTACAAGTGTTGAAAAAAATTGACACCCCAAAAAAAGTGGGGGAAAGTCCCCAAAACCTACCCTAAAGACCCCATATTTAATAAAAAAATTCCAAAAAAATTCAATTTTTCTTAGGCTCAAAATTTTTTTTCATATTCTCGCACTAAACACACCTACAAGTGTTGAAAAAAATTGACACCCCAAAAAAAGTGGGGGAAAGTACCCAAAACCTACCCTAAAGACCCCATATTTAATAAAAAAATTCCCAAAAAATTCAATTTTTCTTAGGCTCAAAATTTTTTTTCATATTCTCGCACTAAACACACCTACAAGTGTTGAAAAAAATTGACACCCCAAAAAAAGTGGGGGAAAGTCCCCAAAACCTACCCTAAAGACCGCATCTTTAATAAAAAAATTCCAAAAAAATTCAATTTTTCTTAGGCTCAAAATTTTTTTTCATATTCTCGCACTAAACACACCTACAAGTGTTGAAAAAAATTAACACCCCAAAAAAAGTGGGGGAAAGTCCCCAAAACCTACCCTAAAGACCGCATCTTTAATAAAAAAATTCCAAAAAAATTCAATTTTTCTTAGGCTCAAAATTTTTTTTCATATTCTCGCACTAAACACACCTACAAGTGTTGAAAAAAATTAACACCCCAAAAAAAGTGGGGGAAAGTCCCCAAAACCTACCCTAAAGACCCCATATTTAATAAAAAAATTCCCAAAAAATTCAATTTTTCTTAGGCTCAAAATTTTTTTTCATATTCTCGCACTAAACACACCTACAAGTGTTGAAAAAAATTGACACCCCAAAAAAAGTGGGGGAAAGTCCCCAAAACCTACCCTAAAGACCCCATCTTTAATAAAAAAATTCCCAAAAAATTCAATTTTTCTTAGGCTCAAAATTTTTTTTCATATTCTCGCACTAAACACACCTACAAGTGTTGAAAAAAATTGTCACCCCAAAAAAAGTGGGGGAAAGTCCCCAAAACCTACCCTAAAGACCCCATCTTAAATAAAAAATTTCCAAAAAATTCAATTTTTCTTAGGCTCAAAATTTTTTTTCATATTCTCGCACTAAACACACCTACAAGTGTTGAAAAAAATTGACACCCCAAAAAAAGTGGGGGAAAGTCCCCAAAACCTACCCTAAAGACCCCATCTTAAATAAAAAATTTCCAAAAAATTTAATTTTTCTTAGGCTCAAAATTTTTTTTCATATTCTCGCACTAAACACACCTACAAGTGTTGAAAAAAATTGACACCCCAAAAAAAGTGGGGGAAAGTCCCCAAAACCTACCCTAAAGACCCCATATTTAATAAAAAAATTCCCAAAAAATTCAATTTTTCTTAGGCTCAAAATTTTTTTTCATATTCTCGCACTAAACACACCTACAAGTGTTGAAAAAAATTGACACCCCAAAAAAAGTGGGGGAAAGTCCCCAAAACCTACCCTAAAGACCCCATATTTAATAAAAAAATTCCCAAAAAATTCAATTTTTCCTAGGCTCTAAATTTTTTTTCATATTCTCGCACTAAACACACCTACAAGTGTTGAATAAAATTGACACCCCAAAAAAAGTGGGGGAAAGTCCCCAAAACCTACCCTAAAGACCCCATATTTAATAAAAAAATTCCCAAAAAATTCAATTTTTCTTAGGCTCAAAATTTTTTTTCATATTCTCGCACTAAACACACCTACAAGTGTTGAAAAATATTGGCACCCCAAAAAAAGTGGGGGAAAGTCCCCAAAACCTACCCTAAAGACCCCATCTTTGATAAAAAAAATTCCAAAAAAATTCAATTTTTCTTAGGCTCAAAATTTTATATTTTATGTAGTTTTTTATAATTTTGCATATTTTATCCAATAAACAAAAAAAACCATTTAGTATTTTTTTCTGGTTTTTTGCTATAAAAATCAAATTTTTGGGGTATTATTATTATAATATGCGTAATGAGCTCATAAAAATACATAAAAGTATGAAGTATTAAAAATCAAAAATATTTTAAAAAATTCAAAATTGAAACATTTTTTAAAAATTTCAAAAATATTGTAAAAATTGTTTGTCCACGATCGGGCGAGGCTTAAAATTTTGGCAAAAAGTATTTTTTTGAAAAAATTTTTAAATTTTTTTGTTTGTTTGTTGTTTTTTGATTTTACATTCTGACAATAATTGATGATTGCCAAAATAGTTTGCATATTCAAGCAGTCGGGAAAGTTTGTCGAAGCTGAAAATTTAAAATTCAACAAAAAAGTCACAAAAATTTTATTTGTTTGTGAATATGATGTTTTTTATAAATGTTTATTTACTAATTGAATCTAAAAACATCATTTTGTCTATGTGGAAATTTGTAGCCGCGTAGAGAATAAATGTTAAAATCTTTCAAAAAACAGGCGTGATTAGCCATGAATTTGACTATTGTGTGGAGCAAGGTGTGGAGGCAAGAATAGTGAGGATAGAGACGAACGTGGATATTCGGCTGCGTTCGTCTTTGGTCGGCTCTTTGCTTTACGTTATCCCCACCGCTCCGCTCACTCCACAGACCCCGGCGAAAGTCTATAACTGCTTGGAAATCTGATTTTGCCTTTTTCGTCGTATTTTTTCTCTCTCCACTCGGACCCAATTTAAACGCGCTTGGGTGAAAAAGTGAAGATTCAACGAAGCTGAATTACGCAACGTTTATATAGGATAAACGATTTTTAAAGAAATAATTTTTTAATTGAAAAATTCTAAAAAAATTTTTTTTATAATATGTTGATTAATAAAAACTACAAAGAAATTTTTAAAGTAAAAATTTCAAGATTTTTTCATTTTAAAAAATTATTTCTTTAAAAAACGTTTATCATAAATATTGCGATCTTCAGATTATTAAGATTATTATTATTACTATTAAAATATATTAAAATAATCTAGAAATTTTTACTTTAAAAATTTTTTTTTAGTTTTTATTAATCAACATATTATAAAAAAATTTTTTTTAGAATATTTCAATTGAAAAATTATTTCCTTAAAAATCGTTTATTTTATTTAAACGTTGCGTAATTCAGCTTCGTTGAATCTTCACTTTTTCACCCAACCGCGTTTAAATTGGGTCCGAGTGGAGAGAGAAAAAATACGACGAAAAAGGCAAAATCAGATTTCCAAGCAGTCATAGACTTTCGCCGGGGTCTGTGGAGTGAGCGGCGCGGTGGGGATAACGTAAAGCAAAGAGCCGACCAAAGACGAACGCAACCGAATATCCACGATCGGCTCTATCCTCACTATTCATGCCTTCACACTATAGTCAAATTCAAGGCTAATCACGCCTGTTGTTTGAAAAGATTTTAACATTTATTCTCTACGCGGCTACAAATTTCCACATAGAAAATGATGTTTTTAGTTTCAATTAGTAAATAAACATTTTAAAAAAACATCATATTCACAAACAAATAAAATTTTTGTAATTTTTTGCTAAATTTAAAACTTTCAACTTCGACAAACTTCCCCGACTGCTTGCATATACAAACTATTTTGGCAATTGTCAATTATTGCCAGAATGTAAAATCAACAAACAAAAAATTTAGTCTCGCTTTTTCTTTGCGAGAAATAAATTTTTTAATAGAAATTTTTCACGTTTTTCAACTTTTGACAAAAGCTGAACTACGCAACGTTTATGATAAACCATTTTTAAAAATGTAAAATTCTATAATTTTTTGCTTGACAAATATTTTTTATAATTTGTTGATTAATGAAAACTACAAGAAATATTTTTCAGACAAAAATTTAAAGAATTTTTTATTTTAAAAAATTATTTCGTTTGTCATAAACGTTGCGTACTTCAGCTACGTAAAATTTGGGTGTGAACAAGACAAATTTCCCACATGGCTTGGATGTCTACATTTTATTAAAGTTATCTACACTCAGAAAAAAAATATATTTGAACCAAATGTACCATTTTTTTAAATTTACCTAATTTTTTGGTTAGTTCAAACAAAATTTGTTCAATTCAAATAAATATTTATTTGATCTAAATAACTGTTTAGTTTATTTTAATAAATTTTTTGAACAAAGAAAAAATTTAATTGAACTAAATAAACGTTTGGTTTATGGAATCACATGTTTGGTTAACTGTATATCAATGCATTTATTTTGTTGATTTCACCAAAATTTGGTTGCTTCAAACGAATTTTTTTCTGAGTGTACTATAAATAGGAAGTCAAAATAAGAATAAAATTTTTGGTCTCTCATTTAGTTTTCGAGAAATAAATTTTCTATTTGAAATTTTTTAATTTTTTGGAGTCTTTCCACAACTTGTTAGGGGGTGTCAATTTTTTTTAACACTTTTAGGTGTGTTTAGTGCAAGAATTTGAAATAAAATTGAGAGCCTAAGAAAAATTGAATTTTTTTTTATCAAAGATGGGGACTTTAGGGTAGGTTTTGGGGGCTTTCCCCCACTTTTTTTGGGGTGCCAATTTTTTTCAACACTTGTAGGTGTGTTTTGTGCCAGAATTTGAAATAAAATTGTAAGCCTAAGAAAAATTGAATTTTTTTGGAATTTTTTTATTAAAGATGCGGTCTTTAGGGTAGGTTTTGGGGACTTTCCCCCACTTTTTTTGGGGTGTCAATTTTTTTCAACACTTGTAGGTGTGTTTTGTGCTAGAATTTGAAATAAAATTGTAAGCCTAAAAAAAATTGAATTTTTTGGTAATTTTTTTATTAAAGATGGGGTCTTTAGGGTAGGTTTTGGGGACTTTCCCCCACTTTTTTTGGGGTGTCAATTTTTTTCAACACTTGTAGGTGTGTTTAGTGCGAGAATATGAAAAAAAATTTTGAGCCTAAGAAAAATTGAATTTTTTGGGAATTTTTTTATTAAATATGGGGTCTTTAGGGTAGGTTTTGGGGACTTTCCCCCACTTTTTTTGGGGTGTCAATTTTTTTCAACACTTGTAGGTGTGTTTAGTGCGAGAATATGAAAAAAAATTTTGAGCCTAAGAAAAATTGAATTTTTTGGAAATTTTTTATTTAAGATGGGGTCTTTAGGGTAGGTTTTGGGGACTTTCCCCCACTTTTTTTGGGGTGTCAATTTTTTTCAACACTTGTAGGTGTGTTTAGTGCGAGAATATGAAAAAAAATTTTGAGCCTAAGAAAAATTGAATTTTTTTATTAAATATGGGGTCTTTAGGGTAGGTTTTGGGGACTTTCCCCCACTTTTTTTGGGGTGTCAATTTTTTTCAACACTTGTAGGTGTGTTTAGTGCGAGAATATGAAAAAAAATTGTGAGCCTAAGAAAAATTGAATTTTTTGGTAATTTTTTTATTAAAGATGGGGTCTTTAGGGTAGGTTTTGGGGACTTTCCCCCACTTTTTTTGGGGTGTCAATTTTTTTCAACACTTGTAGGTGTGTTTAGTGCGAGAATATGAAAAAAAATTTTGAGCCTAAGAAAAATTGAATTTTTTGGGAATTTTTTTATTAAAGATGGGGTCTTTAGGGTAGGTTTTGGGGACTTTCCCCCACTTTTTTTGGGGTGTCAATTTTTTTCAACACTTGTAGGTGTGTTTAGTGCGAGAATATGAAAAAAAATTTTGAGCCTAAGAAAAATTGAATTTTTTTGGAATTTTTTTATTAAAGATGCGGTCTTTAGGGTAGGTTTTGGGGACTTTCCCCCACTTTTTTTGGGGTGTCAATTTTTTTCAACACTTGTAGGTGTGTTTAGTGCGAAAATATGAAAAAAAATTTTGAGCCTAAGAAAAATTGAATTTTTTGGGAATTTTTTTATTTAAGATGGGGTCTTTAGGGTAGGTTTTGGGGACTTTCCCCCACTTTTTTTGGGGTGTCAATTTTTTTCAACACTTGTAGGTGTGTTTAGTGCGAGAATATGAAAAAAAATTTTGAGCCTAAGAAAAATTGAATTTTTTGGGAATTTTTTTATTAAAGATGGGGTCTTTAGGGTAGGTTTTGGGGACTTTCCCCCACTTTTTTTGGGGTGTCAATTTTTTTCAACACTTGTAGGTGTGTTTAGTGCGAGAATATGAAAAAAAATTTTGAGCCTAAGAAAAATTGAATTTTTTGGGAATTTTTTTATTAAAGATGGGGTCTTTAGGGTAGGTTTTGGGGACTTTCCCCCACTTTTTTTGGGGTGTCAATTTATTTCAACACTTGTAGGTGTGTTTAGTGCGAGAATATGAAAAAAAATTTTGAGCCTAAGAAAAATTGAATTTTTTGGAAATTTTTTATTTAAGATGGGGTCTTTAGGGTAGGTTTTGGGGACTTTCCCCCACTTTTTTTGGGGTGTCAATTTTTTTCAACACTTGTAGGTGTGTTTAGTGCGAGAATATGAAAAAAAATTTTGAGCCTAAGAAAAATTGAATTTTTTGTGGATTTTTTTTATTAAATATGGGGTCTTTAGGGTAGGTTTTGGGGACTTTCCCCCACTTTTTTTGGGGTGTCAATTTTTTTCAACACTTGTAGGTGTGTTTTGTGCTAGAATTTGAAATAAAATTGTAAGCCTAAAAAAAATTGAATTTTTTGGTAATTTTTTTATTAAAGATGGGGTCTTTAGGGTAGGTTTTGGGGACTTTCCCCCACTTTTTTTGGGGTGTCAATTTTTTTCAACACTTGTAGGTGTGTTTAGTGCGAGAATATGAAAAAAAATTTTGAGCCTAAGAAAAATTGAATTTTTTGGGAATTTTTTTATTAAATATGGGGTCTTTAGGGTAGGTTTTGGGGACTTTCCCCCACTTTTTTTGAGGTGTCAATTTTTTTTAACACTTGTAGGTGTGTTTAGTGCGAGAATATGAAAAAAAATTTTGAGCCTAAGAAAAATTGAATTTTTTGGAAATTTTTTATTTAAGATGGGGTCTTTAGGGTAGGTTTTGGGGACTTTCCCCCACTTTTTTTGGGGTGTCAATTTTTTTCAACACTTGTAGGTGTGTTTAGTGCGAGAATATGAAAAAAAATTTTGAGCCTAAGAAAAATTGAATTTTTTGGGAATTTTTTTATTAAAGATGGGGTCTTTAGGGTAGGTTTTGGGGACTTTCCCCCACTTTTTTTGGGGTGTCAATTTTTTTCAACACTTGTAGGTGTGTTTAGTGCGAGAATATGAAAAAAAATTTTGAGCCTAAGAAAAATTGAATTTTTTTGGAATTTTTTTATTAAAGATGCGGTCTTTAGGGTAGGTTTTGGGGACTTTCCCCCACTTTTTTTGGGGTGTCAATTTTTTTCAACACTTGTAGGTGTGTTTAGTGCGAAAATATGAAAAAAAATTTTGAGCCTAAGAAAAATTGAATTTTTTGGGAATTTTTTTATTTAAGATGGGGTCTTTAGGGTAGGTTTTGGGGACTTTCCCCCACTTTTTTTGGGGTGTCAATTTTTTTCAACACTTGTAGGTGTGTTTAGTGCGAGAATATGAAAAAAAATTTTGAGCCTAAGAAAAATTGAATTTTTTGGGAATTTTTTTATTAAAGATGGGGTCTTTAGGGTAGGTTTTGGGGACTTTCCCCCACTTTTTTTGGGGTGTCAATTTTTTTCAACACTTGTAGGTGTGTTTAGTGCGAGAATATGAAAAAAAATTTTGAGCCTAAGAAAAATTGAATTTTTTGGGAATTTTTTTATTAAAGATGGGGTCTTTAGGGTAGGTTTTGGGGACTTTCCCCCACTTTTTTTGGGGTGTCAATTTATTTCAACACTTGTAGGTGTGTTTAGTGCGAGAATATGAAAAAAAATTTTGAGCCTAAGAAAAATTGAATTTTTTGGAAATTTTTTATTTAAGATGGGGTCTTTAGGGTAGGTTTTGGGGACTTTCCCCCACTTTTTTTGGGGTGTCAATTTTTTTCAACACTTGTAGGTGTGTTTAGTGCGAGAATATGAAAAAAAATTTTGAGCCTAAGAAAAATTGAATTTTTTGTGGATTTTTTTTATTAAATATGGGGTCTTTAGGGTAGGTTTTGGGGACTTTCCCCCACTTTTTTTGGGGTGTCAATTTTTTTCAACACTTGTAGGTGTGTTTTGTGCTAGAATTTGAAATAAAATTGTAAGCCTAAAAAAAATTGAATTTTTTGGTAATTTTTTTATTAAAGATGGGGTCTTTAGGGTAGGTTTTGGGGACTTTCCCCCACTTTTTTTGGGGTGTCAATTTTTTTCAACACTTGTAGGTGTGTTTAGTGCGAGAATATGAAAAAAAATTTTGAGCCTAAGAAAAATTGAATTTTTTGGGAATTTTTTTATTAAATATGGGGTCTTTAGGGTAGGTTTTGGGGACTTTCCCCCACTTTTTTTGAGGTGTCAATTTTTTTTAACACTTGTAGGTGTGTTTAGTGCGAGAATATGAAAAAAAATTTTGAGCCTAAGAAAAATTGAATTTTTTGGAAATTTTTTATTTAAGATGGGGTCTTTAGGGTAGGTTTTGGGGACTTTCCCCCACTTTTTTTGGGGTGTCAATTTTTTTCAACACTTGTAGGTGTGTTTAGTGCGAGAATATGAAAAAAAATTTTGAGCCTAAGAAAAATTGAATTTTTTTATTAAATATGGGGTCTTTAGGGTAGGTTTTGGGGACTTTCCCCCACTTTTTTTGGGGTGTCAATTTTTTTCAACACTTGTAGGTGTGTTTAGTGCGAGAATATGAAAAAAAATTGTGAGCCTAAGAAAAATTGAATTTTTTGGTAATTTTTTTATTAAAGATGGGGTCTTTAGGGTAGGTTTTGGGGACTTTCCCCCACTTTTTTTGGGGTGTCAATTTTTTTCAACACTTGTAGGTGTGTTTAGTGCGAGAATATGAAAAAAAATTTTGAGCCTAAGAAAAATTGAATTTTTTGGGAATTTTTTTATTAAAGATGGGGTCTTTAGGGTAGGTTTTGGGGACTTTCCCCCACTTTTTTTGGGGTGTCAATTTTTTTCAACACTTGTAGGTGTGTTTAGTGCGAGAATATGAAAAAAAATTTTGAGCCTAAGAAAAATTGAATTTTTTTGGAATTTTTTTATTAAAGATGCGGTCTTTAGGGTAGGTTTTGGGGACTTTCCCCCACTTTTTTTGGGGTGTTAATTTTTTTCAACACTTGTAGGTGTGTTTAGTGCGAGAATATGAAAAAAAATTTTGAGCCTAAGAAAAATTGAATTTTTTTGGAATTTTTTTATTAAAGATGCGGTCTTTAGGGTAGGTTTTGGGGACTTTCCCCCACTTTTTTTGGGGTGTCAATTTTTTTCAACACTTGTAGGTGTGTTTAGTGCGAGAATATGAAAAAAAATTTTGAGCCTAAGAAAAATTGAATTTTTTGGGAATTTTTTTATTAAAGATGGGGTCTTTAGGGTAGGTTTTGGGGACTTTCCCCCACTTTTTTTGGGGTGTCAATTTTTTTCAACACTTGTAGGTGTGTTTAGTGCGAGAATATGAAAAAAAATTTTGAGCCTAAGAAAAATTGAATTTTTTGGGAATTTTTTTATTAAAGATGGGGTCTTTAGGGTAGGTTTTGGGGACTTTCCCCCACTTTTTTTGGGGTGTCAATTTTTTTCAACACTTGTAGGTGTGTTTAGTGCGAGAATATGAAAAAAAATTTTGAGCCTAAGAAAAATTGAATTTTTTGGGAATTTTTTTATTAAAGATGGGGTCTTTAGGGTAGGTTTTGGGGACTTTCCCCCACTTTTTTTGGGGTGTCAATTTTTTTCAACACTTGTAGGTGTGTTTAGTGCGAGAATATGAAAAAAAATTTTGAGCCTAAGAAAAATTGAATTTTTTGGAAATTTTTTATTTAAGATGGGGTCTTTAGGGTAGGTTTTGGGGACTTTCCCCCACTTTTTTTGGGGTGTCAATTTTTTTCAACACTTGTAGGTGTGTTTAGTGCGAGAATATGAAAAAAAATTTTGAGCCTAAGAAAAATTGAATTTTTTGTGGATTTTTTTTATTAAATATGGGGTCTTTAGGGTAGGTTTTGGGGACTTTCCCCCACTTTTTTTGGGGTGTCAATTTTTTTCAACACTTGTAGGTGTGTTTAGTGCGAGAATATGAAAAAAAATTTTGAGCCTAAGAAAAATTGAATTTTTTGGGAATTTTTTTATTAAATATGGGGTCTTTAGGGTAGGTTTTGGGGACTTTCCCCCACTTTTTTTGGGGTATCAATTTTTTTCAACACTTGTAGGTGTGTTTAGTGCGAGAATATGAAAAAAAATTTTGAGCCTAAGAAAAATTGAATTTTTTGGGAATTTTTTTATTAAATATGGGGTCTTTAGGGTAGGTTTTGGGGACTTTCCCCCACTTTTTTTGGGGTGTCAATTTTTTTCAACACTTGTAGGTGTGTTTAGTGCGAGAATATGAAAAAAAATTTTGAGCCTAAGAAAAATTGAATTTTTTTGGAATTTTTTTATTAAAGATGCGGTCTTTAGGGTAGGTTTTGGGGACTTTCCCCCACTTTTTTTGGGGTGTTAATTTTTTTCAACACTTGTAGGTGTGTTTAGTGCGAGAATATGAAAAAAAATTTTGAGCCTAAGAAAAATTGAATTTTTTTGGAATTTTTTTATTAAAGATGCGGTCTTTAGGGTAGGTTTTGGGGACTTTCCCCCACTTTTTTTGGGGTGTCAATTTTTTTCAACACTTGTAGGTGTGTTTAGTGCGAGAATATGAAAAAAAATTTTGAGCCTAAGAAAAATTGAATTTTTTGGGAATTTTTTTATTAAATATGGGGTCTTTAGGGTAGGTTTTGGGTACTTTCCCCCACTTTTTTTGGGGTGTCAATTTTTTTCAACACTTGTAGGTGTGTTTAGTGCGAGAATATGAAAAAAAATTTTGAGCCTAAGAAAAATTGAATTTTTTGGGAATTTTTTTATTAAATATGGGGTCTTTAGGGTAGGTTTTGGGGACTTTCCCCCACTTTTTTTGGGGTGTCAATTTTTTTCAACACTTGTAGGTGTGTTTAGTGCGAGAATATGAAAAAAAATTTTGAGCCTAAGAAAAATTGAATTTTTTTGGAATTTTTTTATTAAAGATGCGGTCTTTAGGGTAGGTTTTGGGGACTTTCCCCCACTTTTTTTGGGGTGTCAATTTTTTTCAACACTTGTAGGTGTGTTTAGTGCGAGAATATGAAAAAAAATTTTGAGCCTAAGAAAAATTGAATTTTTTGGGAATTTTTTTATTAAATATGGGGTCTTTAGGGTAGGTTTTGGGTACTTTCCCCCACTTTTTTTGGGGTGTCAATTTTTTTCAACACTTGTAGGTGTGTTTAGTGCGAGAATATGAAAAAAAATTTTGAGCCTAAGAAAAATTGAATTTTTTGGGAATTTTTTTATTAAATATGGGGTCTTTAGGGTAGGTTTTGGGGACTTTCCCCCACTTTTTTTGGGGTGTCAATTTTTTTCAACACTTGTAGGTGTGTTTAGTGCGAGAATATGAAAAAAAATTTTGAGCCTAAGAAAAATTGAATTTTTTGTGGATTTTTTTTATTAAATATGGGGTCTTTAGGGTAGGTTTTGGGGACTTTCCTCCACTTTTTTTGGGGTGTCAATTTTTTTCAACACTTGTAGGTGTGTTTAGTGCGAGAATATGAAAAAAAATTTTGAGCCTAAGAAAAATTGAATTTTTTGGGAATTTTTTTATTAAATATGGAGTCTTTAGGGTAGGTTTTGGGGACTTTCCCCCACTTTTTTTGGGGTATCAATTTTTTTCAACACTTGTAGGTGTGTTTAGTGCGAGAATATGAAAAAAAATTTTGAGCCTAAGAAAAATTGAATTTTTTGGGAATTTTTTTATTAAATATGGGGTCTTTAGGGTAGGTTTTGGGTACTTTCCCCCACTTTTTTTGGGGTGTCAATTTTTTTCAACACTTGTAGGTGTGTTTAGTGCGAGAATATGAAAAAAAATTTTGAGCCTAAGAAAAATTGAATTTTTTGGGAATTTTTTTATTAAATATGGGGTCTTTAGGGTAGGTTTTGGGGACTTTCCCCCACTTTTTTTGGGGTGTCAATTTTTTTCAACACTTGTAGGTGTGTTTAGTGCGAGAATATGAAAAAAAATTTTGAGCCTAAGAAAAATTGAATTTTTTGGGAATTTTTTTATTAAAGATGGGGTCTTTAGGGTAGGTTTTGGGGACTTTCCCCCACTTTTTTTGGGGTGTCAATTTTTTTCAACACTTGTAGGTGTGTTTAGTGCGAGAATATGAAAAAAAATTTTGAGCCTAAGAAAAATTGAATTTTTTGGGAATTTTTTTATTAAAGATGGGGTCTTTAGGGTAGGTTTTGGGGACTTTCCCCCACTTTTTTTGGGGTGTCAATTTTTTTCAACACTTGTAGGTGTGTTTAGTGCGAGAATATGAAAAAAAATTTTGAGCCTAAGAAAAATTGAATTTTTTGGGAATTTTTTTATTAAAGATGGGGTCTTTAGGGTAGGTTTTGGGGACTTTCCCCCACTTTTTTTGGGGTGTCAATTTTTTTCAACACTTGTAGGTGTGTTTAGTGCGAGAATATGAAAAAAAATTTTGAGCCTAAGAAAAATTGAATTTTTTGGAAATTTTTTATTTAAGATGGGGTCTTTAGGGTAGGTTTTGGGGACTTTCCCCCACTTTTTTTGGGGTGTCAATTTTTTTCAACACTTGTAGGTGTGTTTAGTGCGAGAATATGAAAAAAAATTTTGAGCCTAAGAAAAATTGAATTTTTTGTGGATTTTTTTTATTAAATATGGGGTCTTTAGGGTAGGTTTTGGGGACTTTCCCCCACTTTTTTTGGGGTGTCAATTTTTTTCAACACTTGTAGGTGTGTTTAGTGCGAGAATATGAAAAAAAATTTTGAGCCTAAGAAAAATTGAATTTTTTGGGAATTTTTTTATTAAATATGGGGTCTTTAGGGTAGGTTTTGGGGACTTTCCCCCACTTTTTTTGGGGTATCAATTTTTTTCAACACTTGTAGGTGTGTTTAGTGCGAGAATATGAAAAAAAATTTTGAGCCTAAGAAAAATTGAATTTTTTGGGAATTTTTTTATTAAATATGGGGTCTTTAGGGTAGGTTTTGGGGACTTTCCCCCACTTTTTTTGGGGTGTCAATTTTTTTCAACACTTGTAGGTGTGTTTAGTGCGAGAATATGAAAAAAAATTTTGAGCCTAAGAAAAATTGAATTTTTTTGGAATTTTTTTATTAAAGATGCGGTCTTTAGGGTAGGTTTTGGGGACTTTCCCCCACTTTTTTTGGGGTGTTAATTTTTTTCAACACTTGTAGGTGTGTTTAGTGCGAGAATATGAAAAAAAATTTTGAGCCTAAGAAAAATTGAATTTTTTTGGAATTTTTTTATTAAAGATGCGGTCTTTAGGGTAGGTTTTGGGGACTTTCCCCCACTTTTTTTGGGGTGTCAATTTTTTTCAACACTTGTAGGTGTGTTTAGTGCGAGAATATGAAAAAAAATTTTGAGCCTAAGAAAAATTGAATTTTTTGGGAATTTTTTTATTAAATATGGGGTCTTTAGGGTAGGTTTTGGGTACTTTCCCCCACTTTTTTTGGGGTGTCAATTTTTTTCAACACTTGTAGGTGTGTTTAGTGCGAGAATATGAAAAAAAATTTTGAGCCTAAGAAAAATTGAATTTTTTGGGAATTTTTTTATTAAATATGGGGTCTTTAGGGTAGGTTTTGGGGACTTTCCCCCACTTTTTTTGGGGTGTCAATTTTTTTCAACACTTGTAGGTGTGTTTAGTGCGAGAATATGAAAAAAAATTTTGAGCCTAAGAAAAATTGAATTTTTTGGGAATTTTTTTATTAAAGATGGGGTCTTTAGGGTAGGTTTTGGGGACTTTCCCCCACTTTTTTTGGGGTGTCAATTTTTTTCAACACTTGTAGGTGTGTTTAGTGCGAGAATATGAAAAAAAATTTTGAGCCTAAGAAAAATTGAATTTTTTGGGAATTTTTTTATTAAAGATGGGGTCTTTAGGGTAGGTTTTGGGGACTTTCCCCCACTTTTTTTGGGGTGTCAATTTTTTTCAACACTTGTAGGTGTGTTTAGTGCGAGAATATGAAAAAAAATTTTGAGCCTAAGAAAAATTGAATTTTTTGGGAATTTTTTTATTAAAGATGGGGTCTTTAGGGTAGGTTTTGGGGACTTTCCCCCACTTTTTTTGGGGTGTCAATTTTTTTCAACACTTGTAGGTGTGTTTAGTGCGAGAATATGAAAAAAAATTTTGAGCCTAAGAAAAATTGAATTTTTTGTGGATTTTTTTTATTAAATATGGGGTCTTTAGGGTAGGTTTTGGGGACTTTCCCCCACTTTTTTTGGGGTGTCAATTTTTTTCAACACTTGTAGGTGTGTTTAGTGCGAGAATATGAAAAAAAATTTTGAGCCTAAGAAAAATTGAATTTTTTTATTAAATATGGGGTCTTTAGGGTAGGTTTTGGGGACTTTCCCCCACTTTTTTTGGGGTGTCAATTTTTTTCAACACTTGTAGGTGTGTTTAGTGCGAGAATATGAAAAAAAATTTTGAGCCTAAGAAAAATTGAATTTTTTGTGGATTTTTTTTATTAAATATGGGGTCTTTAGGGTAGGTTTTGGGGACTTTCCCCCACTTTTTTTGAGGTGTCAATTTTTTTCAACACTTGTAGGTGTGTTTAGTGCGAGAATATGAAAAAAAATTTTGAGCCTAAGAAAAATTGAATTTTTTGGAAATTTTTTATTTAAGATGGGGTCTTTAGGGTAGGTTTTGGGGACTTTCCCCCACTTTTTTTGGGGTGTCAATTTTTTTCAACACTTGTAGGTGTGTTTAGTGCGAGAATATGAAAAAAAATTTTGAGCCTAAGAAAAATTGAATTTTTTTATTAAATATGGGGTCTTTAGGGTAGGTTTTGGGGACTTTCCCCCACTTTTTTTGGGGTGTCAATTTTTTTCAACACTTGTAGGTGTGTTTAGTGCGAGAATATGAAAAAAAATTGTGAGCCTAAGAAAAATTGAATTTTTTGGTAATTTTTTTATTAAAGATGGGGTCTTTAGGGTAGGTTTTGGGGACTTTCCCCCACTTTTTTTGGGGTGTCAATTTTTTTCAACACTTGTAGGTGTGTTTAGTGCGAGAATATGAAAAAAAATTTTGAGCCTAAGAAAAATTGAATTTTTTGGGAATTTTTTTATTAAAGATGGGGTCTTTAGGGTAGGTTTTGGGGACTTTCCCCCACTTTTTTTGGGGTGTCAATTTTTTTCAACACTTGTAGGTGTGTTTAGTGCGAGAATATGAAAAAAAATTTTGAGCCTAAGAAAAATTGAATTTTTTTGGAATTTTTTTATTAAAGATGCGGTCTTTAGGGTAGGTTTTGGGGACTTTCCCCCACTTTTTTTGGGGTGTCAATTTTTTTCAACACTTGTAGGTGTGTTTAGTGCGAAAATATGAAAAAAAATTTTGAGCCTAAGAAAAATTGAATTTTTTGGGAATTTTTTTATTTAAGATGGGGTCTTTAGGGTAGGTTTTGGGGACTTTCCCCCACTTTTTTTGGGGTGTCAATTTTTTTCAACACTTGTAGGTGTGTTTAGTGCGAGAATATGAAAAAAAATTTTGAGCCTAAGAAAAATTGAATTTTTTGGGAATTTTTTTATTAAAGATGGGGTCTTTAGGGTAGGTTTTGGGGACTTTCCCCCACTTTTTTTGGGGTGTCAATTTTTTTCAACACTTGTAGGTGTGTTTAGTGCGAGAATATGAAAAAAAATTTTGAGCCTAAGAAAAATTGAATTTTTTGGGAATTTTTTTATTAAAGATGGGGTCTTTAGGGTAGGTTTTGGGGACTTTCCCCCACTTTTTTTGGGGTGTCAATTTATTTCAACACTTGTAGGTGTGTTTAGTGCGAGAATATGAAAAAAAATTTTGAGCCTAAGAAAAATTGAATTTTTTGGAAATTTTTTATTTAAGATGGGGTCTTTAGGGTAGGTTTTGGGGACTTTCCCCCACTTTTTTTGGGGTGTCAATTTTTTTCAACACTTGTAGGTGTGTTTAGTGCGAGAATATGAAAAAAAATTTTGAGCCTAAGAAAAATTGAATTTTTTTATTAAATATGGGGTCTTTAGGGTAGGTTTTGGGGACTTTCCCCCACTTTTTTTGGGGTGTCAATTTTTTTCAACACTTGTAGGTGTGTTTAGTGCGAGAATATGAAAAAAAATTTTGAGCCTAAGAAAAATTGAATTTTTTGGGAATTTTTTTATTAAATATGGGGTCTTTAGGGTAGGTTTTGGGGACTTTCCCCCACTTTTTTTGGGGTGTCAATTTTTTTCAACACTTGTAGGTGTGTTTAGTGCGAGAATATGAAAAAAAATTTTGAGCCTAAGAAAAATTGAATTTTTTGGGAATTTTTTTATTAAATATGGGGTCTTTAGGGTAGGTTTTGGGGACTTTCCCCCACTTTTTTTGGGGTGTCAATTTTTTTCAACACTTGTAGGTGTGTTTAGTGCGAGAATATGAAAAAAAATTTTGAGCCTAAGAAAAATTGAATTTTTTGGGAATTTTTTTATTAAAGATGGGGTCTTTAGGGTAGGTTTTGGGGACTTTCCCCCACTTTTTTTGGGGTGTCAATTTTTTTCAACACTTGTAGGTGTGTTTAGTGCGAGAATATGAAAAAAAAATTTGAGCCTAAGAAAAATTGAATTTTTTGGGAATTTTTTTATTAAAGATGGGGTCTTTAGGGTAGGTTTTGGGGACTTTCCCCCACTTTTTTTGGGGTGTCAATTTTTTTCAACACTTGTAGGTGTGTTTAGTGCGAGAATATGAAAAAAAATTTTGAGCCTAAGAAAAATTGAATTTTTTGGAAATTTTTTATTTAAGATGGGGTCTTTAGGGTAGGTTTTGGGGACTTTCCCCCACTTTTTTTGGGGTGTCAATTTTTTTCAACACTTGTAGGTGTGTTTAGTGCGAGAATATGAAAAAAAATTTTGAGCCTAAGAAAAATTGAATTTTTTGTGGATTTTTTTTATTAAATATGGGGTCTTTAGGGTAGGTTTTGGGGACTTTCCTCCACTTTTTTTGGGGTGTCAATTTTTTTCAACACTTGTAGGTGTGTTTAGTGCGAGAATATGAAAAAAAATTTTGAGCCTAAGAAAAATTGAATTTTTTGGGAATTTTTTTATTAAATATGGGGTCTTTAGGGTAGGTTTTGGGGACTTTCCCCCACTTTTTTTGGGGTATCAATTTTTTTCAACACTTGTAGGTGTGTTTAGTGCGAGAATATGAAAAAAAATTTTGAGCCTAAGAAAAATTGAATTTTTTGGGAATTTTTTTATTAAATATGGGGTCTTTAGGGTAGGTTTTGGGGACTTTCCCCCACTTTTTTTGGGGTGTCAATTTTTTTCAACACTTGTAGGTGTGTTTAGTGCGAGAATATGAAAAAAAATTTTGAGCCTAAGAAAAATTGAATTTTTTTGGAATTTTTTTATTAAAGATGCGGTCTTTAGGGTAGGTTTTGGGGACTTTCCCCCACTTTTTTTGGGGTGTTAATTTTTTTCAACACTTGTAGGTGTGTTTAGTGCGAGAATATGAAAAAAAATTTTGAGCCTAAGAAAAATTGAATTTTTTTGGAATTTTTTTATTAAAGATGCGGTCTTTAGGGTAGGTTTTGGGGACTTTCCCCCACTTTTTTTGGGGTGTCAATTTTTTTCAACACTTGTAGGTGTGTTTAGTGCGAGAATATGAAAAAAAATTTTGAGCCTAAGAAAAATTGAATTTTTTGGGAATTTTTTTATTAAATATGGGGTCTTTAGGGTAGGTTTTGGGTACTTTCCCCCACTTTTTTTGGGGTGTCAATTTTTTTCAACACTTGTAGGTGTGTTTAGTGCGAGAATATGAAAAAAAATTTTGAGCCTAAGAAAAATTGAATTTTTTGGGAATTTTTTTATTAAATATGGGGTCTTTAGGGTAGGTTTTGGGGACTTTCCCCCACTTTTTTTGGGGTGTCAATTTTTTTCAACACTTGTAGGTGTGTTTAGTGCGAGAATATGAAAAAAAATTTTGAGCCTAAGAAAAATTGAATTTTTTGGGAATTTTTTTATTAAAGATGGGGTCTTTAGGGTAGGTTTTGGGGACTTTCCCCCACTTTTTTTGGGGTGTCAATTTTTTTCAACACTTGTAGGTGTGTTTAGTGCGAGAATATGAAAAAAAATTTTGAGCCTAAGAAAAATTGAATTTTTTGGGAATTTTTTTATTAAAGATGGGGTCTTTAGGGTAGGTTTTGGGGACTTTCCCCCACTTTTTTTGGGGTGTCAATTTTTTTCAACACTTGTAGGTGTGTTTAGTGCGAGAATATGAAAAAAAATTTTGAGCCTAAGAAAAATTGAATTTTTTGGGAATTTTTTTATTAAAGATGGGGTCTTTAGGGTAGGTTTTGGGGACTTTCCCCCACTTTTTTTGGGGTGTCAATTTTTTTCAACACTTGTAGGTGTGTTTAGTGCGAGAATATGAAAAAAAATTTTGAGCCTAAGAAAAATTGAATTTTTTGGGAATTTTTTTTCAATGTGTCATTATAGGGGGTTATACTAGGGGTGTTTTTTTTAATGAAATTGGGGTTGAACTGAATTTTTTTGTTAAGTATAATCTTTTTTTGAAGTTTTATGTAAGTTTTTGTTGTGTTTATGGAGTAACTTGGATTTAAGATTTTCGATGATCATAATCGATGTGAACTTCACCGACCTTAATTCATAACAATAACTAGTAATCTAGAGAACCTCACGAGCATCCGTTTTCCAACCATTAATGAAATATTTTCTTTGCGAAACTCTTAACTATCAAAGATTTCAAAATAAATCAGTTATCCACCTGACACGAATACAGTAACATTGTATAATAATAATAACAATAATATTATTAATAATTGTTCTTTTATGCAAATTATAAAAAAAAAATGTAAATCAACTTACGAATTTTTCAAAGAGGAAATGTTTGATGATGACTTACCTAAAACAGAAAAAGATAATAAATAGATTAGATATTAATTAATTTATATTAGATAAATTTCAGTTTCATTGGTGTATTTAAAAACTCATTTAAAAACTCTAAATAAATATGAAATATTTAAAAACATTATCTGCGCCTTTGAAAAGGAATAAATTTTAAATGACATATTTTCATCAGTTCATTGAACTTTCCCCGACGGTATTAGTTTGAAAAAGGAACTCTCTCTCTCACACACAAGTTAAAATTCAGGATGTAAAATATTGAATCAGAACAATCCCTCGAAGGATTGATATTTTTTAAACGACTGCAGGTATATATATATAAATACAAGAGCCACATCCCGTCGTTTACACTGATAGACCCGGACGATTCTTATCGCTCGTTGTATTTGTGCTTGAAAATATCGCTTGTCAATTTTTATTATCTTGACGTAGCATATAACTGAAATGGAATAAATATCGAAAATCGAAGTCACTATATTGAAATGGAACCTTTATATAATATAAATGATGAATCTTTCTTAAATCCGGTAAAATATCATTACTATTGACATATTGCTTTATATAAAGCAAAATGAATTCAGAGGAGGGAAAATACACTGAGACATTCAGCTTGTTAAAGCTTTAATTCGTAACATCTGCTTTGGCCATTTGGTTAATATTTGAACATAAACTGAAAGGTGAATACTCTCTTGGACTAGCCGTCTAGCGGCATACTATGCAAACATATATATATATATATTATAGTTGTTGCCTTCCAGCATCTAGTTCCTCTTTTTCTCATCATCTCTCAACTCTTTCTTCTTTACTTGTTTCCTTATTCCCTCTTCCTTTTGTTTCCTATACCACTTTTTTTCTAACACTCATGACTCTCGGTATTCCATGAATAAATAAACTCTACATGACTCCCCATGATGTTAAAGACAAAGATGAAATCCCACAATAATAGTAGATGACTATTACATCTATGTAAAACGAAGATTTTTAAAAATTCTAATCCTAGATAAATATAAATTTAAGAAAAAGATTATATCAAATATACCGTTAAATGGTATGTATACCTTGATCAAAACCCTTTGACATAATAGGGATACTGCAATCGATATCAATTTATTTATTTATTCATATATTATTTTGTAGATTTATGATAATTATTTATTATACTGTAGTATTTAAATTGATATTTTTCATTCGAGTCATCGATATTTATTTGTCATTCTCAAAATATTTTCAAGATGAATCGACAAGATGGAGAGTTAAAAAGCATTTTATCAGAATTGAAGGATGCTGAGTTGTTGGCTGGTAGAATTTCAAAAATAACGACCCATAAAATAGGGGTATAAATATTGTAGGCAGACACATACTGTGCTAGGTTCGAACAGTTACTTTACACTTGAAGGTTTTCATTTCCAGGTGGCTATATCCGCTAACACAATCCTACTTTTTTCGAAACCATATAATCTGTATTTTAGCCCATCGCATATATAGCTACCATATTCCTTTTATTACAGTTTTTTTCTGTCGAATCGTTTATCATTTTTATAGTCCCTTCATATGGCTAAAATAGTCTTTCTTCGCGCCCATGACCATATGCTTTTTAATTGCTTAATGAGAGGCTCTAAAATCTAATACAGGTCTTTTTCTTACCCTTTCATTTTATAGCTTTCTTTAACCCAAAGCAGAACTGTAATAACAAATTTTATTCTGGCTTTAATTTTTTAATAAATAGAAAATTTAAATTGAAACTATACTAAAATCGAAGTATGATTTCTTTTTTGTTTATAGTTTCACGTTACAACCCTATTGTTTCAACTTGGGAGATTTTCATGGTTCTTGATCCGTGAATCCGTATTACGTTTTGTGCGCTCTAGGTGTGTGCTTTCAGTAGCAGCTTTCCAATAAATTTGCCAAGCTTTCTTTTGCTCTCGTTTCATTTTCGACCCGGCTTTTCCGGGCAAACGGTTGCAGCTGCGAGAAGAGAGAGGTCTTGCGGGAAGCGCTTGGAGATGACGTCTTCTGCTGCGAATGGAACGAGTAGAATCAATAATGGACACGAGGTCTGGAAACAGGGCGGATTCGTATAAGAGGGGCGTATTTTCAATTGAAACTAGAATCTATCTAACAAGGCGCAATATATGATTACACATGTGGAAAAATGTCTGCTCTGATGATAGAACGTGACATTCCGTACTTGGATCTAACATTCTAGAGTGTGCAACACTCGTTACTGATTTCCACGCCAGTTGACATGTACGATCGTTACTATATACCGGTTGTTGTAACTATACGAAGACCCGCTCGCAAGATGTTACAAGAGCCTGCGATGACATACAGTTTAAAAGGCTCTTTAGAAAAAGGACTCTCGCATAGTTTCCATAAAGAAAACGAGGGACTTTTGCACCAGATCGTTAAACAGGCAAATTTACGAAACAAGAGTAAATGCAGAAATAAAAAATTTTATATATATTCGGAACAAAGTTGTAGTATATTTTTTTTTAAATCAAAACTGAGAATAAAATTTTTTTTTTTTAGTAGAAATCCTTGAAACCAACAGGGTTGATGTTGCGGATAATGATTGCAGGACTCGTACTCTGTATCCATTTACTTCTACAACTATTTTCAGAGTATAGCCGTAGTAAAATAAAAAAAAAATGAACAGGAAATTAAATGGGGCAGTTGCAAAAGCATTTTACGATATATCTCAAACGCTATTCTCATTTCGCAAAGAAACATTTTCATATAATAGCAATATTATTTAATGAAACAAAATCGTGTTCTAATTAATGAAGAGGATTTGTAAAAAATCACAACTGCCTTCAGTCGATTCATTTGCATATTCTAAAAATATACCGAGATTAACATATTCTTGTAATAAAATATAAAGTCATCTGAAATAAATGTCTTCATTTTGAAATTTTTTCTACTGTTTTAATAAAATATCTCTCCACTATTGCTAATTCAAATATATAAATTGATCTGAAATATTAGTCATATTCATTACATTCTCCACCCTTCTTTTGATAAATCCCGGATGCGTTGAGCCCCATAAAGACTTTCGACAAATTGGTTCACGAGTCAATCTTTCTTATAAATTGAATCGGATGTTCAATACTCTATTCTAAAAGTGGATTATACTTATGGATCGGTGATTTAATATTAGATTTATTTTTACTCCATACAGAAATACTTATTTTTATAAAAAACTTAAATAATCATTAAATTTATTTAAAAGACATTATTGAAAAAATGCCTTAGGAAATTCTAAAATCAATTAGTTAAACATGAACTATCTGTATAATTAGTCATCCGTTTGAAAAACTAATTCCAAAGTCCACTAGGTTTAAGATCTAAAGGTCTCGAGGAAAAATATAAATCACGTCCGAGACTTTATATATATGTCGTAGATAATTTTAGCACCAGAATCAGTGTTAAGACAACACTTCAAGTTTTATTTAACCCTAGAAATACAATTTTTCCTAATGAAAATTTAGCTCCCTTTGTAATACACAATAAATTTAAGTCTCTCCAACAATCACACTGATGCGAACAATTTATTATCATGATGAATAGAAACCAATTATTTTAACATCGTAACACACCGGGATTTGAAATTCCAAAAGATTCACAGAAAGATATATATATTTGTAAGGTTTCGAAATGAAAAGATAATCAAGCTGCACGCGCTATCCGCTTATTTTTACATACCATGAAAAGTGAATCATACTGGATATAGAATGATTCAAACTATTTACGGACAGACGCGCATCGTTTCGTGTTTCATTGAATAAATGGTTTGTGCAAATGATAACAGCATCTTAGAATTACACATATATTAGAGACAAGACTGACAAAGATGAAAAGCTGTCTCTATATATAGCATATAGAGAAAATATAAGAAGAAAAAAAATCAATCCAACGTACATTTCCCAATAAAGTTGCGATTAGCATATACGGAAGGGTCTTCCGCCTTCTTCGATTACGTCCAAATAGGAGTCAATGTCCTCTCCCGCAAGTCCTAACCCTACCACCACTACCACCCGCTGCAATAAAGACCAATCCAGATCCCATATCGATTCAAAATGTCTCCCTGGAATGATTTACGAGGTAATTGCCATTTCGCTGCTATATTTTCTCTCTTTAACCAAAACACCTAGAGGTAATGACCATATTTACCGAACACCTGTATTGCTAAAACATCTTCCGGTTGATAATGTCGCACTCATATTTTATATTATGCTGAAGGTTAAAATTTCCATATTTCAAAAGTTCAAGGTCGTTTGTACTAACTCCTTTGTAAGAAATAAAAGAAAAAAATTTGCATTGAAGAATGATGGAATCATGTATCGGTATACAAACACACAGTAAAGAAAGATGACTATCTGATTCTCACATTAGATTCTGTTTACTCGTTTTCTGCCTTAATTTGTTGTCATTCAGATAGATTTCTCTCTTTTATACTTTCATTTCTCTTTTAACTGACATAATAAATTATTTCCAGAAAATAATTTAATTAGCAAAAAAAAAAAAAAACATTGGAATGAAGTCGTTAAAATCTAAAACTAAAGACCTAATGAGTTGCCCTGTCATTATTGCGAGGTTTCAATTTTCGTAAAGTAATTTAGTTTTATCAGACGTATATGCTGCACTTAACCATTTGAGGATTCTCTTTTATTACCCCAGCATTTAAATGCAAAGTATCGATTCCCCTCAGGAGCTCATATATGTGACTATTTTTCTTATCCTCTTTTCTTTTCTGCTCCGGAAGCTTTCCCGTGACTTTTGTACGAAGCATTTTTCATGTGAAGACTTAAAACCTCTTCGTTTGTCGGAAGAATGGACACTTCAACTTATCTCACAACGTGCGCGCACACAACAAGAAAAGAAATAATTAGTGTGTATAATAAGGAGTGCCTTCTCCGTAACATATTAACACAAAATACAATTATTTAGTATAAAGTCACGTTCGTTCTTTAAGATATGTCCAGCAGGAAGTCGAAGTTTTTTTCCACAAAATTTTAAAGACCATTCCTTTATCCAATATTCAGGTTGTTACCATGACAAATTTTTAAAATTATTTCAAACTATTGTTATAGCAGCTACTATTGTTAACAACCAGTTTTCTTTTAAATATCCAATATTTGTATGCAAGATTGGAAAAATATAAAAGTATTTAAAAACCAATGAGGATGAAACTAAGAAGTCTTTCCGCAAAAGTTGAATTCTACTACTTCCCCAATAGAGACGGAGAGAACTTTCCCTAATCAATGAACACTATTTTCCTGCTAATAATCCTATCTCGATATATAACTTTCACTAATTTTCCCATGTTAAAAACAGATGTTGATTCCTTATTCACACCGTATTATACAAACACACATATATCGCGGTACTTGGATGCGGTCAAGTGGAAAAAGCACATGAGGGAAAGTATTTGCACATTGAATTATAAGTTTTAATCCATTAGCGGCGTCCTTCGATTTTTAAATGTAATAAGTTAGCAAGAAATTTACATTAGTTTTCCCGGATTAATAAGCGCGTATTGCATTTGTTGAGAACGAGGTTATTGGCAAAGTAAAGAAGATTATTACGATCAAGAGGAACCAATCCAACGATCGGATAAATGGGTTAATCGACTTCTCAATGAAAAATCCTTCCACAACTCGTGAATAACAAGCGCAACAAATTCTTGAAGAAAACATTGAAAATCTAATAAAAAAATTTTCTTGTAAAAAATCTATAGTTTACATAAAGACTTTAAAAAATTGAATTTCAATATATTGAAGAATGAAAGCCATTGCATTCATGATTCGTTCACCATTTCATATATAGAAAATTGGAGTACAAGAGTTCGTGCCATCTTCAAAACTGAATCGTATTAGAGAATTGAAATGCATTATGGTTCTGAAAATGCGTTGAAAATAAGGGAATATGAGAAGCGGAAGCGCACCCACAAGAAAGAGGGAAGCAATATTCTCTCCGCGATCAAGATTTTTTCGTTCCAAATACGTGCCACGTTGCCACATCTCAAAGGATCATAAAAATTAATTTCGAAATACTGTCGGTACATCTCGATTAATTTTCTTTCATCTCTTTTTTTTAATAAAAAAATATTGGAGCACATATAATAATCTTTATACACGTATGTCTTAAATTCAATCTTGATTTATACTCAAACATGATCAATAAATATTTATATAGGTACTTATTTAAACATGAATAATTTTTCAAAATAATCTGTGATTGGTCTTTAGCATTTAATTCAAGATCTCTTTCACGAGATTACAACACATTAGTAAGAAGTCAATATTAATTAAAATAGTTTGCACTCAATAATTGCGAAATTATGAGAGAAAATTAATTATATTCGTTATTAAATTAAAATATACGCTTTATCATAAATTTGAGAACATGATCTGAGATTTAAGAAGAAATTTATTTTTTTGTTAATAAATAGTTAAATAAAGGGTCGATGTCCGTGAGCACTGTGAATATAATAAAAAAATATACATTGTAAATAGGAACGAAAGCCTCTCTTTGTTCCTAGTTTTGTCTCGTGTTCCCTTATTAAAACAACGTTTAACTCTTGCGTATTTTACAAAGAGCTTCGTAACTGTTACAAGAACGCTCAACCACAATGCCATTGAGAAAGTGGATGTAAGAATAGCTTGCTTTTTACGGTCGTGCTCAATTATACCTAGAACAATGGCAATGTTCTAAATCTCCATCAAATAAAAATCATTTATTTTCATATATGACATACTGTCATACATTGTACTGTGGTATGGCTAATATCAAAATCTAATGTAATAACAAAAATGATGATTAATTAACAGAATGTACCAGACGTCAAAAAGATAAACCAAAATTTGTTTTTTTCAGCTAACATTCTGCCAAGGAACCCAAATGGAAACGAGTTAAATAGATGATTTATCAGCTGAACATGACCTTACCAGAAGAGGTCATATGCTCATTTACTTGCTTAGTCTGACGAAAAAAAGTGTACTAATTAACGACTTCAGTGGAAAGCATGATTACAAAGTGGTACAGATGATGCAGACTGCAAAGAAGAACTGTTGGCGCGCGCTATATGAAACGTGTGGCGGAAATGTTTTTAGTACGGACTGTAGTTGACTCGACAAGAGAGGACCACGTTGCCACGTTTTGGCCCCGGCATCGTTGTCCTCTCTCTCCGTTTCGGATAACGTGGCATGCGCTCAAATTACCTGGCGGAAAAATAGCGCGTCTCATCTCTCTTTCTCCACCCTCGCAATCTTCATATCCCCTGGTGACCAAAGCCAAGGCCTAACCACAAGGAAAACTGAAAAGGACGCACGGAAAAAAAAGAGAAAAAAAGAGAGATACCACTTTTATGAAAAATGAAAAATGAGTCTCAAGTCCCCATAATCAGAAAATCGAGTTGTGTCAAGTCAAGACAGAAACGGCTCGAACGAGATGAAGAGGTATATACGGGATCTTCGAACGCAAAATAACGGTTGTCCTGTCCTTATCTGCGACCTTAAAAAGTCGCGTGACGTTGGTGAGATCGTGATCCCGAGAGGTATGTATCTTAACCGCTCGCGCAAATGACTTTACTGCATCTTTACTATCTATGGACTTGTCTTCTTTATATACCCATATACATATATATGAAACATCAGTAAAGACTTTCTGTGTGTATTTGACCTTCTAATGCCGACTTTTATCTCGCTCGACGTTGTTAAATTACAAATATACGCACCATACTGTGTGTACAATAGGCTTACGCAACAACCTCGAGAATAATAAAAGAATGTTCGATACAGTGCAGATCAATTTCGACGATAATTAGAGAGAAGATTAGAAAAAAAAATGATTCTAGTCAACGGAAATGGTTAATAGGGTTTTGAGAGTGAAAACTTTTATACAATTTATTTGAAGTATTGCCTACTCTTTATTACAAAAAGAAAGTTTTGTTATATTCGTTTATGAAATATTACTTATACATTGACTTTACTTTTTATATGCCTTTCTCCTCTAGCTCAGAGATCTAATAGTAAAATAGTTAATGAGTTAAACATGTCTAACTAATGAGATTTAGTTGCAATAGTTAATTCCGATTATGCAAACTCTCGTCATGTGTAAAATTTCCAACAATCCTTTTTCTTCTTGTTTAATTTTTTATTATTATATACATCATTTTTTTTATATTCACAAAATTCAATGTGTTTTTAAAATTTTTAGTGAAATTTTCCGTTCTACATACTTAAAAAGCATTACAAATCTGATCTTGTTTTCGTGTTTATCAAGCGGCAGCAATCGTAATTGATCGAGTCTTATTGTACCTCATTTTATGTAAATCTTTGTAAGCATTGGGCTTCATCTTATTATCTATCGCATGTATCATTTGCGGAAGAAACCAAACTACACACGATTAAACTCACTTTAAAGCTACACTCTTGAAACTGGTCTTTATCGAAATCAATCGTTACATTAGATGCCCTAAATGTCAATAATATCAAAAATTTATAAAGAAAACATGATCCCTTTGAAATAACAAGTACTAATATATTTGTTTTGCAAAAGAAGAAGATATCGTATTTCTTTTTTTTTATCTACTATTCAAATAGATCTTGAACTTCTTTATATAAAGAATCAGTGTGTGCATAAATATTCCGAAAACAAATTCGTTTTACATTACCATCTTTTGATCCTTGGGAAATTAAAATGTGAACTTTCACCCAAGATTTATGGGGCTTTGGGGATACTTGTTTCAGAGTTTCTTTGTCTAAATCTATACAAGCGCACCATTCTGTGGCACAAACTAAAAGGTATACATATACTATACGTGGGGCGAGGGAACCAGAATTTTAGGGTGCGCCACATGTGTGTATATACACAATCTGCACACATATGCATTCCCTGATAGTTCTGGCCAACAAGTCCCTTGTGCATTCGTTGAATCTTCGTCTCAACATATCGTTGGTTCTTTTGTGGCATCATATTGGACAAAGAGCGATATGCCTTTTCAAGGTCGCGCCCACCACCATAAAAACCAAGGATTAGACTACATATTCGAGATATATTAGAGGCGAGAACCCGCGTTAAATTGAGTACGCCTAGAAGGCATACTTGCGTAACCCGCATTCAAGATTAAAGGGGAACGAATCAAAATCATTGCCCTCATCGATCCACAGACTCATTGTTTTGGATAACAGCTCTGCATATATAGTTGAAGGAACTTTTAAGTGCTTAAGGATCCTTAGGGAGCAATATGAGTAAAAGCACATGTGCTCTTTTGCATACTCTGATGAATATATGTATATAAAATTTTCCAAACTATCTGGAACCTACTGCCTTTGTTTTAATTAACCGTAAACTGAAAGGAAGTCTCTCATTCATCGAAAATTGCTATCTACAAAATTACTATATAAAAGGTTAAAATTTCTGGTTTTGAAATCTGGTTAACCTAAATCAAAATTCTAAATCAGTTCGAAGAAATCGTTTTAAAAACTCGTCTTCTCAAAGTGGGATGCAGAAAGTTGAAGAAATCTTAATAGAAAAATAGAAAAGTTGAATGTTTTTAACCTGTGTATTATCGAGCGAATAGAAATGGAGGGTTCGATGGAAGTTCGACCTTCGCATACCTCCACATGTTTCCGCAACGATTTACCTCGACCTTTGTTTCGTCGACTGCAGTTCGCATTCGTATACACACATATGTATGTGAGGGAGCCACATAAAAACTCTTTACGTGCAAAAGGCGTCTCGAATTTCACAACTGCGATTACAATTTCGGGTTGGCAGTTTCTCCAAAACTTATTGACCATTGTTATCTCGAAACCTAGGACAAACTACCTTTGTCTCTCCCAAGTTAATTTCTCAAATCGTTTTGTTCAACTTTATATTTTCTTATTAAATGGTTGAGTTAACTCCAAACATTCTTTCGCAAAAGAACAGCGCGTTAAATTTCTGGTTTGGTTATTACTTCAAAGAACTTTGTATATAAATAATAACAATTTATTACTGGTTTGCATTTGCATCAAGAGAGAATATTTTTGTAAATTCTTTAAAAGCCAGAAACATATATATATGACGTGTGGGTTTGATTTCTTTGCGCCTTTTAAGATATGAAATTATTCACACTGCTTAGGTGTCTCGTCGTGTAAAGATCGTGCGCGGATATAGAACTGATATAATATGCATCTGCATCGCGTGAAATATGTGTTCACGCACGAATAAACTCAAGATACCGATGCCTCGACGTCCTTTACGCGCGCGACTATTCGTTGTTTTTGCTCAAATAAATTGTGACAGGCGCAAAGTCGGATCGATAAAATCGACTTTGCTACCCTTTCTTATACGGCATCAAGAGACCAAATGCACTTTGTGTCGACAACATCAAGGAGATCTAAAAGACTCCCTTTTCTTTGTCTAAGTTTGCATAAATCCTTTGAAATCATAAAGGAGGTAGTAGTAAAACACAAAAAGCCAAAGCAAAGAAGAACTAATCATATATACGACAAAAATTACAATCAAGAACGAAAGGAAGAAAACAAACTAAGAATATTACAGTCTAGAGAGATCTTTTGTGATAAATCATTACATTTTGGCGCACATTAGATGGTACCTTTAAAAGACAATGTGTGGGCAGAATACTTGTGTTGCTACCCACTCTATAGAGTATATGTCTGAAACTTTAAAAAGATTATAAAAGATATACCATTTTTAAGGTTATTTATAAGACGTTGAATTTTACTATTCGGATTTATTCGAAATAAAAAATAAGCAGAAATTAGATTTTAACTACAATAACAAAATGTTGGGATCAACAATTATAGTACTGATACACTTATGAATTTTTCAACTTTCTATTTACAAACTTTTATTTATTATACACAGAAACATGAGAAACTGCCGAGTGCTGCTGGCCCATTTTCAGCGGCGTAATAAAACGGTAAAACGAGGGTTTTGAAGAGATTTTTACGCATCTTCTCGAATAACACGTAACTGGAGACGATTTTTCAGAAGCTGGCGCTTCTACGTATTTGCGAGCTGACGGTCGACAGCAAATGCATTGAAATGATTGTAGTTCGGATAAGAAGAAAAAGGAAAAGGAGGGACCCAAACGAACGACTCGATCGGCCTTGCGCTTTGCTCTGAGCGACGTGGATTAACGATAACGAGGCGAATTAATCGTTGCTAATTACACTCTGGTTTCAAGGTTCGGCGCCACAAATATATATACATTTTACAATAACTAGCTTACTACAGTTCATCAGAGCGATTTTCATCTAGTTTGTCGTTGGGTTTGGTCCAAGCTCTCAAGTCAAGTTCTGCTGATTTTGCAACGTGATTGCGCTTTTCTAAAAGTGCTCGTAAGAAAAAGTCTTGTTCTAGATTAAAATTGCATTTAAATTGAAAACCTTCAATAAAAAAAAAACAATCAAGTTTTTAGAAAATACCTAAGGCCATCATTCTTTACTGTATCGTATAAAACTATAACTTTGCCAAATAACTCTAACTTTGATGGAATTTTATTTCCTACAGAAAGTAAAAATGATTAAAAAGAGCAAAATAAAAAAGTGAAGAGAAAATTCTTTTGGATTACGACCTTGGAGCTTCCGTCGAGATTTAAGAATTCCCAACCCAAATCTTGGGATTCGATTCGACCTTAAGACAACCCTCCTCTGGATAAAAGGTATTATCTCAACGACTTTCTACGGTTTATGCTTTATTGCTAAAGAAGCCTGGCGACTATTTCCTTCTCTCTCTCTATTGGATAGTTCCGGGCAGTTCGAAGACACACAAGATTTTATGAGTCTGTTCTCCTAATACGGCACTTTAGGGGCGATTGTCCAGCATAGAAGTAGTAAGTCTTCAGTAATTGAAAAGATGCCTAGGGCCTAACGAGGAACTTGACAGATAATTCTTCACCTGAATTCGAGATTACAAACGCGAAAGACAGAACTAAAATTTTTAGTTTAAAAAGAAGTCAAAATATATTTTTGATTCAGAAGTTGTATAAATTCCTATACAGTAGTTGTTTAGTAGTCTCTGACATAAGTTTAGAATTCGCCTAGTCATTTCAAGATGGTTCTCATCGATATGAATACTATTATTAGATTCCAAATTTAGTTTTTTCCTGACCTTTCTTTCCGATTGATTTTATTTAATATACAATTCGAAATTAATTTCAAAATAAACTCGATCGTACAACGATTAAACAAAAACTGCAATTTGTGTTTTATTCCGCCTCTATAGATTTGTATTTGAGCAGAAATTAAATTTACTTTAGCGGCTTTTAATCTCAATGAAATATTGGATTCTCTCATTCGAAAACAGTGACAACAAAAAGGTTATCAATCTACTAAATACTGTTGAAGTCTGTTTGGAACAAAATGGTATTCAATTTTTTATATTAAAAAAAAACAACTTTGATCGAAATTTTTATTTTTGTCATTAATTAAAAATTTTTAAAGATGTACAGCTATTATATTGACATTATCTGTTGGCAGTAATAAATAAAAAATCTAAAACGATTATTATTTTTAGACTCAATCGCAAAATTGAGGGCCGCCGCTATTTAAAAGGATTTTATCATCAAACTCTAATTGTTATCACTGTGGGTGGTGCGGCTTTGATAAAAATCATTAATCAGGTTTTCGACCCTTGCTTGCCATAACAAAGAAGTAACTAACCCCATATCGTGGGCTTCTTTTCTATCGACTTTACGAAGTCTTATCTCTCTCTCTCTAGAGAAGACCTAATATCGGCTTATGTGTGCTGGTCTGTAATAAGCGAGAAAATTACAAACGTGACAAGTGTAAGACGAGCCCAAGGAGGAAAAAAAATAAGTTCCATACACCATTAGGCCCAACATAAAGTCGTTGAGAGGAATACAAGAGGCCATCAAAGAACGACTCGCTTCGCTAGGTCGTGGAATAGTTTCTTAGAAGTAAAGCAAATCGAGTAGAAAGCTAACGCACATTGCTCGCATCGCAAACCTGAACTGAACATAAGGACAACCCCTGTAAATGGATCGACTATCTTGTAGTTGACTTCCACAAAAGCCCATAGGATCTCCTAAGCAATATCGCAATGTATCTACCAAGAATTTCTTATCGCCTATATTTACATAATTATTTATGAAACGCAACAAAATATTCCTTAGATTGTATCATCAGAAAAAAGAATATATACACCAGAAGCTGTAGAAATCATTTTTTGCTTATGTTGTGGATTTATTTAAATAAATTTAATTACACTAATTAAACAGATTTTAAATTTAATTACGTGCAACATACGGACAAATATATGCTCTAAATATTCAGTAAATTATGACTTCCGGTTTTGTTTGTGTTTTCTAATTTCAGTCTCTCTATCTCTGGATGTTTCATTGAAACAAAATTTATATTTGTAAACTATTCAAGTGAATGAGAGTCAAAAATAAAATATTGCTTCCTTTACGTTAAGTTCTAATAAAAACTTTTATTTACATCACAAATGCAATGTTTGTAATAACAATTTCAATCGAAAAAGATTTTATTTTGAAGCATTAAAAATAGATTTTTAGGTTATGTAGCTTTGTATAAACTTAAAAATTGGAATTTTAATTAAAATGCAATTAATTTATTTAATATGTAATCTAAATTAAAAATAAAGCTATATCCTAACCTAACTTTTTAAAGTCAATTAAATTTACCAATATTTTCTTTTGTTTCCCACAATTTATACAAATTTTTTTATACCAAAAAAGAAATAATAGAGAGCAAAAACAAGCCAATCTCGAAACAAAATAAATTACAAACTGTCAAGAGGAGTGAAATTTAAAAATTAAAAGCTCACGGGTTATATGGCTCCAACAACCATAAGAACAAAAGATCATTTCATCCCGAACAGGATTTGCCTTGAAGGCTTTCTTACCGAGTTGTAAATTCAAAGTTAAAGAGCTTGCCTAGCACTTTAAAGTTGGAATTTAAACCATTAAAACTTTTTTTTTCCAATTCCAATCCATTGGCACTGACTGACAAACAGTGGGTCGTTTGTTTACAGTATGATTCTTCAGAACATGATGGCGTGGCACCGACAAATATATATATATATATATACATACACCACACACAGTCAAATTGACCCTTTTTTTATTATCGAAACCTCATCAATTATTCCACTTTGCATATATACATTCATTCGCAATAGCTCTCTCAACAAACACAAAAAAAACACACGCGAACAAGGCTACTCCAAAAACACAAGACAAAAAATAATTGTTGATCTCCGTTAAGGTTAAGGTCGCTTACCACTAATTCGTCTCATGGCGAATTCTCGATAATATGTCTGGAACTCCAAAAATTGGCGTCGTCAGGGGCACAACAAAAGATCGTAAACACCATACCACTCGAATGCCAATATCACCTAAATCGCGCACAAGTCCCGCACACCATAACTTTTTTCCTATGCAAAATCCGCTTACTCTTGGCGGTTACAAGACTGATCATGGAAGAATTATAAATACATATTACACAATTTACACCAAAAATTAATGTTTTCAATCATTTCACCAGGATACAAGTAGTTTAACTTGGAAAAATTGACACAAACCGTTAAAAAAACATTCAATATATGAGAAGAAAACTTGAAAAATAACTTATACAAAGAGACGCGATTCGACGATCTCTCGCGTAGCACTGCCGCCTGCTAGTGCTGCCAACCTCCACTACACAATAATCCCCACCACCCGGCTTTCTCCTATCCCTGTACTTCCCCTCGTACCCTTCGTCCATACGATCACCCTGTCAAAGCCCTTTTATTTTTATTATTTATTATCTCATTTTATTTATTATTATCTTGTATTTATTATCTTTTTTTTATTATCTTTTATGCGCTATCTTCTTTTTAATTGCCTTTTATTCATTATCTTTTTTAGTTTTATTATTTTTTCCTTCTATTTATATATATATTGACTGTATTAAATTTATAAAGTTTATTTAAATTTAATTATTTCTAAAAAATTACATATATTTATTATTTAAAAAATTCTATTTTAATAAATTTTATTTATTTAATATGTTTTATTATAAATTATAAAAAATTTGGAATTTTTCTCTAATTATTTGTGTGATTCTGAATTTAATTTAAAATTTGATTGATTGACTCTTTTCACTTTACTTTTTCATTATAATGAAATATATGAAAGTTTTTGTTACAATATGAAAACCTACGTATAGTAAAAAAGGTAAAGAAATTTTATCTTTAAAGGTATGACGTTTTATTCTCGAGAGATGTAATCCGTTATACATATACAAACATTACTCAATATTCCTGAAATTCTGAATGACATTGTAAAGAATTTTTTTTCTTTATTTATAAAAATTATTAATTATATTAATTTTTGTTTAAATTTTTTATTTTAATATTTTAATTTTAATGTTTTAATGTTTTAATTTTAATATTTTAATTTAAATACAAAAACAATTTATTTTAATGTTATTAGAAACAAAAGAATGTGAAGCAATAATACTGTAGTATTACTGAATAAAAGATTTGTATTGAATTAAATAATAATTATTAGATAATAAACAATTGTTATTTTTAAATTACATAACAAGAATAAATAAAAACTAAACAAATTAATTTAATTTTTCAAAACTTTAGAAATATTCATTTTTATATGTCAATAAAATATGAGTTCATTAATTGTAAATAATTAAGATGACAAAATTTCTTCATTACGTCAGCGTTAATTTGGTTAAAATAGTTTTTTCATTAATTAGTGTCAGAGCATCTTGTGAAAGCTCAGCGGAAGTTCTAAAGATATCTTTAGGGATATCCTGTATAGAATGTATATGTAAACGAGTATTCGAGCGAGTATTAAAAGATTATTAATAGAATATTCCATAGAGAAACAATACTTCCATAAATAGTACATTTTCTTTAATAATAATTATTCTATTAAATAATCAATTATTATTTTATAAAAATTTATATTTTGGATTTGATCCTTTGAAAAAAATTAATGAGAATAATGATAATAAAATATTAATTTCGAAATTGAATGCGAGGAAATTAGAATAAAAAAATGTGAGGCAATGACATCATTTAGTTTCAATTATTATATTGACCGCGCAAGAGTATTCATTTGATTTAGTTTATTTAGAAGAATTGACGCTAATTTCTTTAGTAGGACTATATAGACGTCATGTGTTTACAAAGCGAGAACATCTTGGCATTGCTTTTAAAACGCGAACAGAGAACGATACCGATTACTTAATTTTATTTCACTGGTGAGCTGACGGCAAAACCCAAACCCGTTTTAGAGCTTTTAAAAGGAGGCATTAAGTCGCACTCTATATCCATTGCTCTTTAGTCTAGTAATTTACCTCTCAAAAACCTACTCAACTCGTTAAACCAGCAAAAGCCAATGGTGTAGGACCTTTTTATAAAGAAAATATTTACTTTTCAACTTCCATGTATATAGAGATATATATTTAAAATTCAAACTATTCATATATATAAATATATACTAAAAGTAAAAAAGTTTCCATGAAAACTAAATGCTACTTTATTTTCTTTTATGCAAATATTTTACCTAATTGCAGAGTATTGGAGTTTGAAAATACAACACACTATCTTGAAATTGTTTTTTTATAAGAAATCTATTTCAAAATTTTGGAAAATTTACTTTTCAAGATTATTTTGATACATGTGTAATTTCAAAGACCTGTGATATTTGTCTAGATTTTCTTTACACTTTGATAAGAATAAAAAATTCTTTTAAAGATTTTAGATCCTGTTTTGGGATTTTCTATTTTTTATTTAGCAACGAAAAACGAAAAAAAATCGAGAAGGTTATTTTGTGAATTTTTTTTTTTTTTTTAAATAACAATTCTGCGGTATACCGACGAAAGCCATAACTATAATTTACATAAAGTACTTTGATATTTTTGTTTCAAGCACCTGATGCAACAGCAGCAATCGTGATCACCGTACGTTTTGGTAATATTTTTTGACATGTAAATTTAACCGCTCATAACTATATTTTATTTATAAATTTTTTTTTTTGCATAAAATATTCAAAAATTGAAAATTCTATACACATTTTTCGAATCAAAAAAATTGTTTCCTTTTTCAGTTTAGAGAAAATTGTTTTTATAAAAATTATCTTTGAATTAAAAAATTGAAGGTTTCTATAAATCGAGAGAAAATTTTCTAAATCAAAGAAAAATTATATAACTGCGACAAAAATACCTAATAAATTTTCTGCTATGGAAAAATACTATTGCAAAGATTACGTAAAAAATAGTTTTTATTTTCTGGAATATTTAACTCATCTAGGGAACTATATCGACGAAGACAAACCTTAAGTGTAGATAATATCAGAATATCTTGTTTTTCGTGTCGAGAGGAGAAACTTTTCTGATTTTAAATGACTTAAGTGGACCAAAAAACATTATCACCCATATAAGATCTAAAGCACTTCTGTTATAGGACACCACACACACACACACACACAGTGGTTTAGCATCATCAGAGTTATCTCCACTGGTCTTTTGAGGGACTATGTATTTCGAGTGGACCATTTTAAAGTTTTAAGGGTACATGAATTCACGGTAGATTAGCATGTATTGTTTGGACAACAGGCTTATGAGATGATCAAGGTCGGTCACAAGGGGATGCGGCGCCAAGGGCAAGGACGTTTTACAAAAGGAGAGAGGGGATCAGAACCTGTAGAGCGAGTTATACGAAAACTGCATTTTGACCATCAAGGATCTGCGGTACCATTTATAAAAATACACACTTGAAAATTTCATACCTTCATGTTTCACGATTTTAAATTTTATTTGTAGAAGAAAATTCCTCTAAAACAAATAAAATTACCAATATCTTTTTTATTAAAAACAAATTCTTTATCCTAACAAAAAATATTAAATAAGGTTTTATTCTCTTTTTGAGGGAATAAAAATTCTCACACATTTTCCTCTTTAATTAAGAGATTTGGTAAATAAGAGCCAGGATTTAAAAAGAAAAGTATTTTTAAGGCGTGGTTAAATCACAATATAGCTACCTGTTCAGGTAGCAATTAGAGTAGAAGAGACAGAAAATAGGTTTGTCTCTCTTACTCTTGTATGTTACCAGGGTAACTATACTGCCTACCTGAAGAGGCGTGACGGTATTATTAGGTTATGTTTATAAACAGGGGCTCATTTAGTCATTAGTCAAAAATGAAACCGCTTTCTTGAAAAGGTTTTTAAGGATTATGTATTTTAAGAAATGCTTCTTATAAATGTTTCAAACGCGCTCATCTTACAAACTAATGAAACTGCAGAGATCAGAAAATTATCCAAATGAAGAAATGTACTATGCCTATCAAAAATATTTTTATATAATAATAAATTGAACTAAAAAAATAGTAATTACTAAATCGAAACAATGGTAGTTTTAATAATTTTGGGTATATTTAATTAATACTAGTTTTGAGAAATATGCACCAAAAAAATAGTTTGGTTTAATCAAAAAAAAATTTTTGTTTCAAGTAAATAATTTTCAAAAATCAAGTAAAAATTAATGTTCTCAAGTATGGAACAAAAAATTAAATTCTGAATAATATTCTTGTACAATGCTAAAAAGTGGTAAATACAAAAATACATCTCGGGGAATTTTACGCGTTCTCGCACCTTTTTTTAAAAAAGGAAAGGTGCGAGGCAAAGGATATTTCTTTTTTTTGTTGCAATGAGCGTGTAAACTGTTGAGACTGGGTATATGTATATACTTGTATATATAAGGGTGCAAGAAGATGTTGTCCAGGAACGAAAGACCGTTCTTTTTCGTTGTCGACAACGGTTCTCGAGAACAGAATGTACCCTCCGAGTCAAGTAGCAACGTTGAGTATCGCTAAGGATCGGCGATGCTGACAGGGGAGTGTAGTCATGGTAACCGTCCTTTCTCAGGGCCGAACCCAAAGAGGGTGCCCTGAAAGGGCTTGCTTTGTTTTATGATATAGCCGACATACTTCCTTTGACTTCATAACATTCCATGTTCACTTCACTCCTCTATATAGTCACACTCTCTCAAATCTTCCCTGAATGCCAAAAATTTTTTTACTCCATAAACAAGACCTCTATCTTTATCACGCTTATTTTAAATTACATTGTATTTCATTTTATTTATGAAATCATATATGATTTTTCTTTATATAATTATAATACGTGGTATTTTATTCCTTATTATGGTATTTCATTTAATTACATGTGGTATGTCATGCAATTATAATGTGCAATTTTGTATAGTATTATGTCATTTAATTATTCCAAATATTTCATATTCGATTATTATTATATTCAATTTTAGCAAAATTGAGATATACAAAACATTCTTTGGAAAAATAAATCTCATAAAAGTTCCTTTTAAAGCCTTTCACGAATAGGAATATTCTTATTCATTTTTTTGAAAGAGGGAAAAAAGAAGTTTCCTCTTCGATTGAGTTTTATTATTAAGAAGATTCAAGAAAGATTTTTTTTTAGTATTTCACGACCGTATGGGTTCCATTTGTCAAAATTAAAATATTTTATATTTTTGGAGTACACTGGAACTCTTGTTATTGAGACACATACCGGATCAATGCGTCTCAATAACTCGAGTTCCAGTGTATTATTTTTTTTCCTATTTTTTTGGTGTACTAATATCTATTGAATTTTTTATAATTACGAATTATTATTTTTGTAATTAAAAAATATCTTTTTGACTTTACTGAGAAATACCGAAAAAAATGGAATTAATTTCTCCAATTTGTTGCAACGTACGATTTGTAAATATGAAGTGTACTATAGCAAGAATGAATGAATTTAATTGATTTCTGGCTTGACAAAGGAATTATACGAGATGAATTGGAGTGCATTACCATCAGTAATCCAGGTGAAGTTCATTTCTGCGTATATATTTAGAGAAAACGTTAAAGTGCAAAGTTTTGTGAAAAAGTTCATGCACATTTGCTCACACATGAGGAATACATATAGCTACAGTGTGTGCTCATTTTTACTAATTTTGCCAAAATTACCCATTTGGTTCGTTTTTTCTAATTACAATTTTTTTTCCTACTCTTTCTCTATTTTATATGCAAATATATTGAGATTTTATGTCATAAATTAATAATAAACGTTTATGACATTATGAATAAATCAATAATTTATTAATCATCATATTTTGTTCTTCAGTAAAGATAAAAGGAAATTAATTTATTTATAAATAAGTTATTTATACGAAAAGAAGTGAATAAATAAAATATTTGTCAAATATTAAATATAAAATAACGGAAATTTATAGAGATTACTAATATGTGAGGTAAATAAACTTTTTTAAGTGCTAATTTTATTAGTAGTAAAAATGCTTTAAATCAAATTGACTAGCCGCAAATTAAATTTAATAATTAGTTAATATTAATTATACGATAGTGATTTTTATATAAAAAAATTCATTTTTTAATAACATTCAAAAAATTGAATCGCTTTCTAAAAGGATCACGGAATTGCTAATTAATTAATTAAAATTATTAATTATAACCAATAAAAAAAAAAGTAATTACTTTTTTCCGTTACGACTACAACGGGGAAAGTTTTCGAAAAAATAAAAAATGACGAACAGATAACAATCAAGTGCAATGTATGAAAAATGTTTACTCGCATATAGAGAAAGAATAAGAATTTATTACTAATTGAAAAACTGCACAACATTGCTGTCAGTAAGTCAGTGTAGTTTCATAAAATTGTATTAAGCGTCACATAATATTTTGTATTTTATGACTTTTGGGAGTACATGTTCACCCCATGGTTTATGGTCTCCACTTTAAGGTCAGAGCTACACTTTTGTGTCCCACCCCCTCTTTATATCCAGAAAAGGTTCCTATCCCTGTTTTCGTCCCCATGGTTTTCCTCACTCTTTCTCTTTCTCTCTCTCTTTCGCTCTCTCTCTCTCTCGTTTACTCCCTCGTTCTTTCATCTACGAGAAACTCTACGGGTTTTTCTATATGGTGTTCACTCACCAATATGTATGTATTATAAGTCCCGCTGGACAAGGGACGACTTGAGATCGTTTAAGTTCATCTCGGGGCCTTTTCAATGGAGTTTTTCACATCGTTGCGTGTATGATTCGCGTACCTATGGTGGTACATATGTATTTTAGGGCGGATTCACCCTAAATATATATATATATATAACACGAATCGAAAATCCCCCGAAGGCAATGACACCTCGGGGGAGAGGTCACACTGCGAACCGTGTACTCGGGATGTGAAATTACGCGAGCTGGCTACTTTTCTCTGCAAGAGAACGAGAAAAGAATAAAATACACACCACACCGGCGCTCGTGTACGCGGACGCGAACGTCGCGTGTACTCTTTCTCCTTCGTCGTTGTCGTTTCTCTCTTTTCAACTCGCCCATTTTACCCCAACAGCAAATCCCACGACTTCATCCTTCTCCGTCTAATGCTCTCCTATACACCCCGCGAACCCCGCGATATCGATTGCCCCGCGCACATGACTCGTTGAGGGGGAAGGGGGGTCGACCTGCGAGACCAGCCATTTCATGTATGCGCCGCTGCTGCTGCCGCTGCTGCTCTATCCAAAAGTGAGGATTCGCACCGTTATATGCCTCCGAGCAATGTTACTCCCCCATATAATCCTATGGGACATGGGACAATATTATGGGTGTAAATTAAGTTCTCTCGATTTGAGGAAACAGACATATTGCGTGATTTGAATTCTCTATGTGCGGTGTAGATTCAAAGGATTGACGCGGGATAATATGATTTTCTCTTATTTAATTGAAATTTGTTGACCCATCGCATATTTCTAGTTTTAGATGGGGGACAATTATTTATAACTCCATTAATTTAAATTTGCTTCAAATTATAATTCCAAAGATGAATTGCAATAAAGATATTATGCTCTCTAAATTTTAATCAGGTAAAAAATAACTGGAAACAAAAAGTCACTGACTCAAGTAGTAATTTTTCTACTAATAATTTAGTTAAAAATTATTAGTTCAATTAATTAATTTTAATTAGTGAAATTTGACAATTTTCAGTTTTTAGCGGTTTTTAGTAATAATTAGTTATTTTTCACTAATTGCTGAAACAAAAAATTGTACTAACAATTAGTTACTTTTTAAATTAAAATTTAGAGAGTGGAACTGACAACTTATTGGATTAGTAAAAAATGTTACCTAATTTGACTGATTTTTTCGAAATAATTTATTATAGGATAATTGTAACATGCGTTACAGAAAGAACTTCATCTGAAACAGCGAAAGGTTTCACTACACTGAAAAAACATTTACATGATTCAAATAATCAATTACTTGACTATTATCAAATAAATATTTATTTGTATCAAATAATTATTATTTGAGTCAATTAAATGGTATTTATTTAAAATACAATAATTATTGGTTCAAATACAGTTTACTTAATTCAAATAAAAATTATTTAGTTGAAGTAAATATTTGATAATAGTCTATTATTTGAATCAAATAAATTTTTTTTCAGTGATTGCTATTTCAGTGAAACCTTTCGTTGTTTCAGATAAATCTTTTTTTGAAATATAAATCGAATCTATCTAAATTTTTTGAAATATGGAATATTCTCACAATCTCCCATTTCTGATTCCTAAATAAAAAATTGAAAGCTGTAAATAAAGCCTTAATAATTATTAAACTAATTTTAAAAATTACTTAAATTTTAATAAACAATTTTAAATAATAAAAAAGAAATAAAAACTGTAAATGAATTAAAAAACAAGAAAAAAATAAAGAATGAGGATAATAAACAAAACTTTTCAATTATCTAATAAAAAAATAATCTAAAAATAATAATAAAAGGAAAATCTTTGCATTTTTTTTCGACAATAATTATTATAATTCATATATCCGTAATAATTTCCCCATTTAATATACTGTTATACTTGAAATCTCTGAAAACAAAAACTGAATACAAACTCATTAAGAGATAAAGGCTATTTATACAAAAGTTTAATTATCCTCATTAATAAATAAATATATTACCCTTAATTTTACAAGATTAAAGTTTAATAAACAGTAAATTTCACTTCATAACTTCTTTTAGATAACATCAACAATTAAAAAGGTTTTATTTGCAACAGACTTTCATATATACTATATATATGCATAAAAGCGCGCACAAGGGGTCAAGAATCAGAGAGAATCTAGAGTCTGGTGGTTTTAAATATTAAGTAATTAGAGGAATAAAGTACAGTATTGTGAACCGGATGCAAAAAGCAGAAAGAGGAAAAGACCACTCACGAGATACATATGTTATTAAATCCCCCGAGGATGTGTCCATATTGTAAAAAATTTATTTATTTTGAATATTATGACATTTGAAGTCATTATATTTGTTATTTATCGAATTCAATTAATCCACAATAATATATATAATATTGTAAAAAAATGTATAATTTTATTTATTTATTTTAGTAATAAACAGGCATATAGCCCTTAAATAAATAATAAAAAAATCACTGTTTAGAATTATAATATATTCTAAAAATCATTTTTAGAATTGGCAATTATTGAAATTATTCTCTAAAATTAAATTCAAGATTTCAATCTGTAAAATTTATAATATCAATCAGTAAAATGTTAGCTACCAATTTGTAATTATAAAACTACCATTAGTTTCGATTTTTATTTTCAAAGCTTCGAACAATTGACCAGCCTGTCAATAATCTTTAAAGAAGGAAGTTTTTACAAGATTGTACGCAGTTAAAAGGTTTCGTGATCGTCTTAAATGTTTTTTTTTTCGTCTAATATATCTCGCAAACTTTAAATGTCTTTATCTTGATTTTTCACTATATCGTTTATTTTCAATAAAAAAAAAAAGAATTTAAAAAATAAAACTTGAACTATTTCCAAGAAAGTATCATCTAATCGAAATATACCAAACATGGTATTCGACTCTCGACTTTTCGTATATATGTATCAATTTTCTCCATTTGTAAATGAATAATGTATCAAGTTCATATGCAAATAATATATATCGATGTACTCACCCGTTAGTTGTGGCGATCATGGTCACGCTGCTACTGATGACAAGAAACATTGACAGCATTTCCGACATTAAGTTTCCGGTAGTTCCTTTCTTCTCTCAATCTCTATATTAGTGCGATGAGAATTAATAATATGCCATCATTAAAAATATAATATAAAAAAAATATGTCGTTATTAATTATATATATTATTCATCAGCAGATTATTACTTTTTGTATATTTACATATGTATATACATTTTATATTTATAAAAATCTCAAATAAAAATAAATCATTTAAAATGCAGAAATAATTTTACAAAATTTCTACATTTTCTTTTTCTATTTATATAGTATATATTAGAAACTTGTCAAGAATATTTTTGCAACAGATGTAATTGAATACTTTCTTTTGAAATTAAGAAAAAAATAAATTTTAATGTCCTTTAATTTACCCTCAACAAATTTAATAAACTTGTAAATTGTTTATTAAAACTGAAAAAAATGGAATTAAAAAATTCTATGGAAATTAAAATTGCCTTTTCATAATCTGCAGAATATTATATTCATTAATCCCTTAAGTGCCTTTAAGTGCGAAAGATTTTGTTCGTAAAATTTTTGCCATCGGCACTTAAGAGTTTAATAGATCGATTATTTAAAATACAAGAAATAAATATTTTATAATGTACAAAATATTTTTTTCTTGTATTATTATTGTATAATAATAAAAATAATAAAATAAAAAAATAGCAAAAATTACATTTTTGCAAAATTATTTTTCAATTAAGTGATATTGGCTTTGAAAAAACTTTCTCAACATTGAAGAAAAAGTATGTTCCAGTAATAGGCATAATATGGATCTATTTCCAATGTACGTGAGAAAGCAAACTTCATAAATAATATTCCGTTCTACTTTTAAACATTAATAAATTATTGATGTTTTTAAACATGTATTGGCGATGCTCTCAATACATTATTGCATTTTCAACTAAAAGTTCATTGACAAGTATAATTATTGCATATATGCTGCCTCTTCACATACATAATTTATTTATGGATTTGTGTATGGATATTAAAAGAGTTAATCGAAATAGACTTCCTTTAGAATTCACAAGGTATACTTTTAATCTCACAGTTTGAATATAATTCTACACAACAATACATGACATTACGTGCTCTTGAAACAGAGCTCAGTCTGCTCTGTTATTTCATTTTTCAATTTTTATTTTAATAGGTACATATTTTTATATAATATGTATATACTTAAATAAATAAAAAATTCTTATATAGCACTATCAACAAAATAAATTTTTTTCAAAATTGCCTCGGCTGGCTTCATCATTATTTGTTCGTACGATTTATGAGAGTTTTCACAACGTTTCTTTTTTTTAACACAACAATATACGTTATTACGTATATATAAATTAAATATATATTTAATTATTGTATAATATAAATCTGCGATTTTTAGTTTACAATTAAATTATTGTAAATTTTCGACTTAAAAAATTATACTTTATAGAACTGAACAGAAAAAGGTTTCCATTAAGTTTAAGTTAATTAAATTTAAATAATTAAAAACTTTCGACGTGACTATAGAGCTATTATTATTATTATGACACATTTTTTTTTAATTATGCAATTAGTTAATTGAAACTAGTACTTTTCCTGATCAATTCTAGCGTAAAATTTCTTAGAAAAAAAAGTAGTAAGCATTTTAAGTTTTAATACATAATTATTAATTCATTAATAATTGTGTTATTAAATAATTGATAAGTTTTTAATATTTTAGAAAAGCCGAAACGCTCACTATTTTTTTCTTTTTGTTTAATATAACTTGAACAGCTGTGCAGATTATTTTATTAAACAATATAAATTAATTTGAAGCAAAATATTCAAATTCAGTTACAAAAAAAAATCCATAAAAACTTCACAGCACTAAGAGTATTTAAAAATTAAAGCAAAATAAAAATGTACAGAAAAATTTTACAAATTGAGAAAAGAAAAAAGAAAAAAAGTATAATATTTACAACAGGTAAAAATTATTTTTTACGTTTTGAAATCTTAAATTTCTGCGAAAAATTTTATATCTATATTCTAAAAAAGTTGTATAGATAAAAATATTTACATAAATAATTCTCACACGTTTCATATTTATAAATAAATTTAGCAATCAAGCAAGAAATGTCTCGTGAATCAAAAATAGTAAACATTTTTTTTAAACAAAGTAAATTATTCTGTTTATATAAGAAAAATTTCTTAAAACAAAAAGTTAATTTTTGTTTTATTCAAATATACTTTCTTAAATAAAGAATTTACTTTGCGTGTAAAAAAAACATTTTACGTTTGAAATGACAATTTCTGGCTTTATTTCGAGTATAACAATAATAAAACAATAAAAAGTAGAATACAAAATAAAAACGAAATAAATGTTGTTCCCGTTACAAAAAAAGTAAAAACTCAAAAAATACGAAACTAAAAAAAAATATTTGGTAAGAAAGTTTGTTGTTTGATTCAATTATAAAAATTATATATTTTATTAGCTTCTAAAATATTTGCTTGTATTTAACAAATTTTATTCTAATAAAATAGAAAATTAAGTTTGAATCAAACAAATTTTTCTCTGTGTTAATAAAAAATTTCTTTATCACACTTATGGTTCATTTAATGCGAAACTTTGAAAAAAGTCCACTTTTTAAATTTACTAAATAAAGTAAAAAATAACTAAAAATGGTTAGTCTGTACGCTGACCAGAAACTAATTCGTATTTTAATAAAGTACATTTATAGTTGTAAATTTTAATGCTATACATTAAAATTCATCGAATACAGTACAAGAAAAACACTTTTGTAATTCAAAGCATTTAAAACTTCTAAAGAAGTCAAAAAGATTCAAGTTTCATTAAATTTTCCATCTACGCTAAAAGCGTTCTAATTTTGTCGAAAGAGATAAATGTATCGAGATAAATTTTTTTACGTTATAAGATATTCAAATATCAATTGCTATAGTTTCTTATTATCTACGTGAGAGTTTTCATTATTATTATTAATAATAATAATAATATTTCTAAAATTACAATCAGTACCATTTTTCATTGTCAGTACTGTTGTGTTCAAATTTTTTTTTTATATATGTATATTATAAAAAAGGTCACGCTTATTCTAAGTTTGACTCAAGTCGTATATTGTATATATAGCAATATAAAAAAATTAGTGCAATCAATTTTGATTATCAGCAACGTAAAAAAATAAGTTTTCTATAAAGCTCAAGGATTACTACATCATTATGTAGATAAACAGTCGAAGCAAATAATTAATTAATTGAATTAATTAATTCTTCTCACGCGCGCGCACACACACACACAAGATAAATTCGAGGAAGATGTTCAGACCAGTCATTATCGACAAATATTAATTATTAATATTGCCAGAGTACTTCTTTCAACAATTGAAGACATTATGAAGAAAAACAAAAAAGAAAATATTAATCTAAAATTTTTCAAATTTTAGAAAAATGAATTAAAATATATATTTTTTAAATAGTACAACTAGAAAAATCTCTTTCTAACACTATTTCAATTGAGAATTGAGTGAATTTTGTTTGATCTCAGGTTTTAATTTCAAGAAGTTGAGAAGAAAAATATTTGTAAAAAATAGAAAAATAAGAAGAAATTAACTATTCTAGTGCTAAATACTCGTGTAATAATCGATAAACATTTTCATCTCGTCAGTCAATTTATTCATTTTTTTTTTTTTTTTTTTTTTTTTGAGCTACGATCGTTTTCAAACCAATAAAACTTTGGTTTGTTATTATTATTATACCCAATACCTCCCGTAAAAAATTATTATTAAATAAATAAATAAATAATATTTTGTGAAGCTATTGTTCAAACAATCAATTATCAAATGTAGACTGTAAAAAACTTTCTAAAATTCTTTACAAAATATTACCCTTTTAATTGATAATCAATTATAAGAACAATAACGTAATAATAATTATAATATTAAATAACTCGATTATTATCATACAATAATTGTATTTTAATAGATATTATTCCATCCGATTTCTTGTTTTTTGATGAAAAATAACGAAATAAATAAATTGTTTGCTGAGAATGAAAAAGTGTGATCGGTTAAAAAAAATTGTTCGCAAACGAAAAAAAGAAACATTATTCTAATTCAGAACAATTTGCTCATCAATGAGAAAGATTTCGAATGGGAGTTAAATGACAAACGTCAAACGCGATAAGAAAAAAATAATTGAATGCTACCGTTTCTTTCTCAATCCCTTTCGATATCCCTTGCCGAACCAGCCCGGATTTTTCGCGGTTGATACCGGTGTATTGACGTCTAATGTCATTGCCTCAGCGTCTTGAATTTGATCAAGTGATGAGACATTTTCCGTTTCAGTTTCCACCTCTTGTGGCAGAGAATCCGTGGTAACTGGATCATCGCCATCACGTTGATAATATAAACACGTAAGAGAACCCTCATTCTCCATACAAAATGTGCATGCAGGTTTTGGTTTTGCTGTTTCCGTCATTATTGCCGGCACTTGAATAAACGGATAATAAAGAAATGGCGATAGTTGCGGATACATGTACATTGGAGGAAATGGCAAACCCATGGAAAGAAATGGTAATGCCGCAAAAAATGGCGCTGGATATGCGGTCATTGGTTCGGTGAGTGTAATTTGTTCATTACAATCTGCCTCTGATTTTGTTTCAACTTTAACAATTGGCTTCTCAACTTCCTCGACGACATTTTCAACAACGCTGAAACTCTCCTCTGTTTCAATAAGAACAGGTTCCTCGAGTAACGGTTGCGTTCTCGTCGATTGCTCAGCACTTTGTAATCTAATGGCATGATGAAAAATTGGATCTTTTGCACGATTATATTCGGGAATTTCAATACCTAAATGTGTCATTATTTTTTTCATGACCTGATCACATTTACCGTTAATTTTTAAAACGGCATTCTCATCTTTTGGTGTCCATTGTAAATTTACAATATAAAGGGAAGGTCGCTTATGTATTGGTCGATCCATTTGCCAAAGCCAGGGATATTTTTTTAAAACTTTTAAACTTGAACCAAGACAAAGTATAACGTCAGCTTGTTTAGCAGCTCTCGATGCGCCACTCCAATTAATTGGCCATAATAAATTTCCCCTCTCACCAAAATGAACAATTGAATCTTGAAGTGTCGAATTACATTTATGACATAATCGACCAGTGCCATGATTGTATCTTGCTGTTTTTTCCGTGACGTCAAATAGTCGCCAATATTCTCGAGAAGGTTTACAGGTTTTACATACCTCGACGTACATGTTGCCATGAACTTCCGACAGTAATGTTCGAGGAATTCCACTACGTAGATGAAGACCGTCACAATTTTGTGAAACTATGTGCTTTAAAACACGCGCCTTGTAGAGTGAATAAAGTGACATGTGTGTTAATGTTGGCTCCGCTTGGCTCAAATCATGATTCCTGGAAAATGAAAAATTATATACCTCCTTTAATATGACGAAAAGCGCTATTTTTATTGTTAAAACGTATCAAAACGTACCCAATATCTTTTCCTTGTTGCATTCTCGTCCAAACACCATTAGTACCTCTGTAATCTGGTATTGAAGCTGCTGTACTAATACCCGCACCTGTATAAACTGCAAGGGAAGTTGCTCGACTAATAGCAGCTGCTAGTCGCATACATTTCTCCTCCAAAACCTCAGGTGCATCTTCAACTTCCTCTTGCCTTGCTTTCACTCTATCTCTTTTCTTCTGCCTGAAAAATCATTTATTATTTTAAAAAAGAACAATTTAAAGAAAAGTCAATAATAAATTTATAATTTTTAACTAAATATACATTTAAAAAATAATATAATCTTTATAATACGACTGCCATTCAAAATATCTATCGTAATTATAAAAATATACAAAAATTAGAATATTTTTTTTTTAATTTTTAGGTTAGAAAAAATGTGACATTGATTTTTAACTTTTTTAATATTCATATCAATGTTGGAGTTTTTTAATTCAAGTATTTTCACTTAATTGTGAAACAGTAAAAGTTAAAAAGAATGAAAAAAAAAAATGAAATCTGTGATTTTCAGACAAAATGGCCATACCTCAACTTAACCTCTTTTACAATATCACTGTAAGATAGTAAAATTTCTTCCTCCTCAGTTGACCTAGTATCTTCAGGTTTTTGTAATATAGCAGTGACCTAGAAAATACGTAAAAATTAGAAAAATTCTGTTTATTTTATTATAATTTTCAATTAACCGGAAAATTTTTTTCAGAATAGAAATACTATTTAAAAATGTTTGCACATGTTCTGATTTTGTGATAAATAATTAATAATTACCTTTTTAACAGTAGCAAGTCGTTCATCTTTGACTTTAAATGCATTTAATGCCGCTGAACGCCTTCTTGACAGAATCCTCTCCTTAATATCTTCCTCCATCTTTAATCAAAACCCGTGGTCCTAATAAATTGCTTCAAATTTGACTAGAATTATTCGGACACAACCATGAATCCATTTTCAATTCTCTATTTGTAAAATGTGCGATGATGTATCATAACACTTGATCTTTTAACACGACTCATTTGATTTTATTAATTATATGTAGGAAAAAAATAATTATAAAATGTTGCCATCGTCGATTACGAGAAGACATCAAACACACAGGAACATTACCTCCCCCTTTAACTAATTCGACAGAGTACGGCACTTGTTTTTTTATCACGTAATCATCTTTTCCAATTATTGATCCGACTATTAAATTGAATAATACATCACATTTAATCCAGTTACTGTTTAATTAACAGCTCAAATCATTTTTTCGATATGAGGAGAAAATATTATTTTGATCGAATTGTCAAAGATGGAGATTAATTGTTTTTTTTACAGCGCTCAAGTGGCTGAATTATGAAGTATTAGGTTTTTTTTTAATTTTCATTGATAAGGTAGAGAAGGATGTAAGTTGACCCAGAATTTGAAATAATTAAATAAAAGAAGAACTTGTATAAAAAATAAATTACACAATTTGCATAATTATACCCTTTTTCTTATATAATCTTTACATTATTTTCTGTTGAAAAAGAGCGCGAAAATTTCAGAATTTTAAGTTTTGTAATTGAATACAAAAATCAAAATTGTATTTCTGCTAATTCCTATTTCTGATATTTAACAATATTTAAAATTAATTAAACCAAATAACAATAAAAACCTTATAAAATAATGTTTTCTTTCTCAGAAAATTAATAAAATAACATTTAACTTCATGTAGATTTAAATTCACAATGAGAGTCAAAACAATGATTCTTTACACGTCCAAATTAATTATGACTTCTAAAGAATGATTCAATCTTAAACTTACATTTTGTTTATAAAATCATTAAAAATTTTAGATAAAGTAAAGTATATAAACCGTAAAGTATTTTACGAAACCAATTGTTTTTTTTTAAATAATTTTTGTAATACAATAAAAGAAGTCAAATTAGTACTATATGCGCATGCGTAGTGCAGTTTTAATGGCTGATCCTATAAGGACGAAAATATTTTTTTTTATGTTTATTACGGTTGTTGAAAGTTAGTTGCAATCCAGTATTAATAAATAAAAGTAAATATGACTATAATTAAAGATAAATAACTCGCAGTTTTTGATGGTCAGTAATGCCGGGTTTAGAAGAAAGTATTTGGCTCAATAGAAATACGGACTACGGCCTGATGACCGATGGTGTCGCCTCTGAGCAAGTGAAAAAGTTTTTTTTCACGTCGCGAAAAGCAGGAGATGATGGTGAAGATGATCAGTATGATGAATCATTAGAGGTCTTTATTCCAGAGGTAAATAATACACAACCACATTATAGTTTTGTCATAATTATCGTGGAAAATGCCTTTTTTCATATGGCTACCGGTATTACTCATTTTTTAGGTTAGGTTTCTCATTTTTTTTCTTATCATCACACATTTTTTCCTTTAGATTTAATTTAATGTTTGAGAAATTGTTTCAAGGTTAGTACTTTTTATATTTTTTTTAAATTCAAAGATATTTAAAATTTTCTTTTTGTGATTATAAATATAATACATTGTTTTACTGTTATGGGGTTAATTATCCACGTTGTTTTAACATTATGAGTTTTAGCAGTTACATAATTTAATTCGTTTTATAAAGTTTATTACTATTTTATCATTATTAATTAATTATCGCTGATATTTATTTTTCTAATCAGTTCAATTTTTTCCGCTGAATAAATTAATGGAGTTTTTACATTTATTTGTTACTTTTATATTTAATCATTGTAGTGATTTTTTCTGACAAGTATATTTTGTTTCAGCTTCTTCAGGCAAGTTATAATTTTTATACTTGGCCCTCAGCACCAGTATTAGCTTGGTTTCTTTGGGAGAATCGAAAGGATCTGAAAGGCAAGAGAGTTTTGGAACTTGGATCAGGAACGGCACTGCCGGGTATTGTTGCCAGCAAGTGTGGAGCTAATGTGACATTGAGTGACGCAGCGAATCTTCCAAAAAGTTTACAACACATTCGTCGAAGTTGCGAATTAAACGGTGTATCGTCACAAGTGAAAATTGTTGGTATCACGTGGGGTCTCTTCTTATCAAGCCTCTTTACTCTTGGTCCACTTGATCTTATTCTAGGATCTGATTGTTTTTACGAGCCATCAGTTTTTGAAGATATCGTCGTCACTGTTTCATTTCTACTAGAGAGAAATCCATCGGCTAAATTTTTGTGCACCTATCAAGAACGCAGTGCCGATTGGTCTATTGAGCACCTATTGAGCAAGTGGGGTTTAACTTGTTCACAAATTCCTCTCACTGATTTGGCTGCCGATGCCGATATAAGTATTCACGAATTAATGCAAGATCACACCATTCAATTACTTGATATTCGAAAAGTTTCTTGAATTATCGATAATGTCAACGTTGTTCCTAAGAAGACTTACCTGGACAGTGACAAACTTGGAATTATTAAATTATTTCTCAAAGTATGGCCAAATTGTGAAAATAAATCAATTTTATAATGTTTACAACGGTTTGCCACTAGGTAAGGCAGTGATAGTATTCGAAAAAGAAGAAAGTCGAAATAATGCAATGAATGATAAGCATAACTTCTATTCAAAAAGTATGAGATTAATGTTTGATAACAATTAGACAGTTACAAAAAAAAATATTTGCAATGGCTGAAGGAGATATTTTCAAATCATCAGATCTCGAGGAGACGTTCGATAAGGCAGCACGTCATTTACAAAGTCTCGTTTCACAATTGGATTCCGGTCAGCTTCTTGGATTTTATGGACTTTATAAACAAGCAACATGCGGTTCATGTGACACACCAAAACCAAGTTGGTATCAAATGCAAGCGAAACATAAATGGGAAGCATGGCAATCTTTGGGTGAAATGAGCCGTGAAGTTGCGATGGCAAGTTATATTCGTGCTGTTGGAAAAATTGATCCCGATTGGGAGGAAAAATCAAATGATAATTCACAAGCATGGGTAGCAGTTAGTAGATTACCTAATACCGATGAAGAATTACGTGACATTGATAAAACATTTTTTGATTGGGTAAAAGATGGAAATGAGGTGAAAGTTGCTGAAATTTTATCACAAAATTCCAAATGTATTTTGCAAGATGATGAAAATGGTATGTATCCATTGCATTGGGCAGCTGACAGAGGACATGTTCCGACAATTAAGTGTCTCGTTGAAGCGGGTGCTGATATTAATGTTAAAGATCAAGATGGACAGACACCATTGCATTATGTTGCATCGTGCGGTCATATTGAGGCTTGCAAATATCTATTATCTAAAGGAGCCGAGAATTTACAAGACAACGATGGCTTGACGCCTAAAGAAATAGCTGATGAACATACTTTACCAATGTTTTAATATCTTATAAGTACACGAATTGTATACTTGTTTGGGTGTAATAAAAGTATTCTAAAATATAACCTGAATTTATTAATTGAATTAAGTTTTCTATTAATATTTACAATTAGTCGAATTTTTTTGGAGCAAAGAATATTTTATAATTAATATCAAATTTTTATTCAAAAGGCTGAAAAATTAACGTCTATCATTGTCATAAAACATTTTATTTATATACAAATACATGTTTTAATACTCCACTGTACTCACAGCCTAAGCTTTCCTTAGGTAAATGCATGCTCAGTTAGCAGTTATTGAGGTTTAATGTTTGGAGACGGCAAATCTTTACTTTTTTTTAATATATAAAAGGCAACGCGAAATAGTGCGTTTATGGTAGATATAAAATTTTTATGAGTGATATATTAAAGAATTACCTGTCATAAAAATTACTGACGGGTACATTGTCTTTGAGTTTTATTTTTATGTTGATGAACATATTAATTTTATTGGAATGAGATAAAAACATACAGCATTCAAAATAATATTTCGATTCATTTATCTAGAAAAAACTTGAATTTTTTCTAAAACTCAAATATTGCTAATGAATTATTTCTTTTTTAGTTTTAATATTCTATTGCAATTAAATGGTATACTATATTTATATTTGTAATTTTAGGGAAAGACTTTGAGTTTTCAAGAGAACTTGAAAAACTTAACTGACTTAAAAAAATTCAAAACTAACATGAAAAAGTTAATTAAGAGAATGTTGGAATTTTTATATAAAATCGAAATTTTTTTATGATTGTCTTAATTTTTTTTAATTTAAAAACGATTGTTTCTAATTACTATATAAAGGCAACGGGGTTGGCGAATATTTCCAAAAAAATGTAATATACTTTTTGTTAACAAAGTAATGTGTTGATATCATGGCTTGTTTCTTAAATTTACTATACATTTTTAAAAGTCTGGCAAGGACGAAAAGCAAATTGGCAAAAATAATTCTAATGAAAAAATTATTTTGAATTATTCTTAATCGATAAAAATGTATTGCGGACAAGTTAAAAAAAAATTAAGAATAAATATGTAAATAATTTTAAAGTGCCTTGATAAAATAAAAATATTTGTTGCCAAATTCACCTAAAATAATTCTTCTTTTTTTTAAACAGTCACACAAGAAAAAGTATTTTAAACTTTTCTATTTTACAATTAAATTCTTTTTAACTTTTTTAAAAATTTAATTCTAGATATGCCAAAAATAATTTTTTAGTTTTCATCAACCTATATGCATTATTTTTAATTATAAGGTTCCTTAGTAAAAACGATTTAATAACAAGATCAAAAATTTGTTTAATATTTTTTTTTCTAAAACTCTTATCTGAATTTTTCTGAGTTCCGAATATAATTTATATTATTATACCGTTTAACGGCCTTATCACCATTTTTGGATTTTCTTAGTCTTAAATTTCCCCTATTTTTTCCATGTTCCAAATAATACTCATAGATTTTTTTCATTTTTTGAATACTAAGCAAAAAAGACGCCAATAAAAGATATCTAATAATTGTAACAAAATTTTTTAACTTGAATAAACACATAAGCTGCCTATATTAATACTAATGATTAATTTATAACAATTAAAAATTTGTATTTAGTTGTAAAATAATAAAAACCTTAGTTTATAGTTTTGAAAACGTAAAAAGTTAATAATGCCTCTTTGTGAAATGAGAGATTTTAACAAAAAAAAACGTCTACTTTATAAGTGACATGTTTAAAAACAATTACAACTAATATTTCCTATCATTTTTCTTTTTTTCTTTCTCTCACTCACTCACTCTCTTTCGCTCAAAATATATCCCTGTAGATACAAATATTACAATTGATAAACAAAACTTATAACATTACGGGGTCCTATGAAAATTTTTTTATAATATGTAATCGCGGTATAAGTTGTTTTTTTATATTAATATGTTGGTTAAAATGATAAGTATTTACAAATAAGATTTCGTAAAAACCTAATTGACTCGCTTTTTTTCTCATAAAAACTACAATCTTATGAAAAAAAAAAATTGTCGATCTGTTAATTAATCTGACTAATAGTTTTGTATTTTCAATTCGGAGTAATTAATTAACAGATTTAAAACAAAATGTCAATCTCCTATTGTTTATCTCTACAAGACTTTCGTTGAAAATATTAAACATCTTATGAGCACATGGAAATGTTGTGCGCTTTATAAAAACACGTTTGAAAATATTAATAAGATAAAAATATCCTTCGTCTGTATCTAGTTGCTTAATTTTACTATATTGAAAAACTGCGACGCTAGAAAAATACTTGGCATTGAAAAAGTTTTTTAAAAACTACACTGTAATCCTATGAATTTCATTTGATTACAAATTACTGTAAAGAAGCAATTTTTGCTATACATTCCCAACGCGACATTAAAAAAAAACAAAACAAAAAAATCAAATTATATTTAATATCAAACAAGAAATTTTTAAATCAAAATATTTGTATTTAAAAAATATTATTTTAGATTTTAGGCATTTTATGATTCTTAGCAAAAAGATTTTCCATTACATCTTATTAATAAATCAACATTTTAGGGTATTCCTAACTTGTATTGAGCCTTTCTTATCTTTATTCTTTTTTTAAATATAAGAAATGAAAAAATACTCATTTTGAAACTAAAAATCTTTCTAAATCACAAAAACATATTTTCACATCTATTCAGTTCTAAATAGTAAAAAAAAAAGGATACAGAATACTATGAAAAATCATCTCATTAAAGAAAAAAAAGTTCTAACAATGGCAAAACAGAAAGAAAACCAAAATTAAAAATTGCAATTCGTATGTTTTTGCTTTTGAATTTTTCCTTCTGCCATTGTCACATCACAGTCTAATTGTTAAACGGTTATAAATGGGTAAGATAAAGGCTCGAAGGTTAAGCGCATTAACTCCAGTATTTTTTTTTTATTTTCAACTCTAGATAAACAAGAGTTGAAATAATGAAAAATTATGGTGCATATGATTACCTATCATAATTCTAATTTATCTATTGTTTCGATTAAATTCAAATTTATTGTTATTTTCATTGTATAAATATTTTGTAGATAAAATGATTTTATTTTTTTTAACTATTTTGTACTCTTTAAAATTATTTTGTGCTATTTTACTATTTTTTTTTATTGCTAAAGATAAAGTTTTCAAATTGTCATTAATTCTAATTTCCATGTTTGAAAATTTTAAATAATGATGAAAAAATTTGAATTCACTAATCAGAACAATAGAAAAAGTAGAAGTTGTAAGAAATAATCGCAAAATTGAAAACAAAAGTTTGCGCAATTGCTTCTTAACGTTTTCTCTGTGGGTTGACTTGCTTGGTATAAAAAACAAGTATTTTAAAAAATCTAAAATTACTAGCAATGTATGAATATTCTACAAATTGGTACTTTCCTGCTCAGATTTGGCCCGAGCAGTTGGAGGTGGAGGTGGTGGAGGTTGAGGTCTTGGCGGTCGTTGTAGAAACCTTGGGGAAGCTGGCGAGGGTTGTTGTTGCGATTTAGAGACAATAATCGTATCAGTCTGTGTTTGAACATCAATGATGTTACCCTCAGATCTCGTTCTCGTGTGTGCCTTGGTTGGTTCCGGGACATCGGGTCGTGGTGGTTTTTCCGGACGATCGCATGACAGAGACATGGACGATGGTCGGCTACCGACACTGGGACTTCTCTGCAAGTTGGAACCCGTATTTCCATTGCTTTGGCCCGTATGAAATGCATTGTTGTTGCCACGCACTTGAATTATACTGACCTGTTGTTTATCCACCGAATACATGTGCGCTCGTTCCAAGGTGAGCAGCTGTAGAATAAAAGAAAAACTATTATTAATCGAATTAAATAAAAATTATGAGCCACCTATACGCAATTAAATGTTTGCAGTTGAAAAAAAAATAATAATGTGTCACCTGATGGGAAATCGTCTTAAGAGTGAATTGATTTGAATAGTGAATAAATAATTCATAAAGTTTTTAATGGTATAAGGAAATTAGTATTATATGCTTTGCTTTGTTGATGACAGTGAATACATGCTGTAATCAAGATGTTCGAAGCGACGATGCGGAAAATGATTGTTTTTACCTTTTTCTTTCGTATTCACCATTCAATTGTTCTCAAGATAAAGAAAGATCGTAAAGCCATAAGATCGCTGTGGAAGCGAATAGCAAGGTTCCTCCACGTGCTAGATTTCGTTATCGATCAAATTCTCCAAGAACTATCAAGATTACTGATGTTTTGTATGTCTTATTTATAGAATATTATTAAAATGCAAAGTTTTCTAATAAGCATATATATTAGAGAAATTTAAATGCCAGTTTTTATATTCACAGCAATCAAAGCAATAAAAAATTGTTATATTTTAGTATCAATTATTAAATAATTTTTTTTTTTTTATTAATTTAGTGAAAACGAAACATTAAATTTAATTTTTATTTTGTTTTTAATTAACGGAGATTGATAGAGATTTGTTTCTCTGTTATTTATGATAGTATGCTATCACAATTTATTTATTTATAACTTTTTATAATTTATATTATATTATATCAGACCATTCTATAAAACAGTAGTGACTCATAGATTTTGTTATAACAATGTATTTAAATATTTTGTTTTGTACATATTATTATTTTGTTTGTTAAATTATATTATAATTATTTTTGTTACGTCATTAGTGGAAAGAACGCAGTAAATTTGTATAACATAAACAAATTACTCTTATGTAATTAAAAATTTATATACATTAAAAATATTGGAAAAAAAAATTTATCGAGTCTGTTCAAGGATTTAAAATACTCACCCCTGATTCGTTATCCAAATTTTCATTGCTGTGACGTGGTTGTGGCCTTATGAGACTTGAAGGTCGTGCTAAACCAGCTGGTCTTTCTGGAATGGCAGGTTTGTGATTTTTCTCCGATCCTGTTGAAATCTCAGGTTTTCTTCTCAGTTCCACAGTATCATCTTTATTGGCAAACAAAATCATCAATGAATTTTTACAAAAATCTTTCAATTTGTTTATAAAATAAAAGTTTCTAATTTACATACCTGTAATTTGTAACGATATATTTGTAATGCTTCTCGGCGCTGCTACAGGAATGGGCCGCCTTTCTTGAGTTGTTGGACAAGTTTTTTCACTAGGCATCGATTTCACTTTCGGTGAATTATTATCTAAATTTTCAGACTCAACATTAGCTTTGTTATTGACATCAAGTTCTGATTTAACGAGACCCTCAAAACCTATGGGCAGAACACTTTTCAATTCTTCAGTATTTTTCTGCTCAGTCTGATTAAAATTCGATTTTGCAATTATTGTTTCCTGTTGTTGTTGTTCCTTACGCGATTCGACGATATTTTCCGTTTGATTAGCAACAACAGGTTTTGTCGATACATCACAGTTTATGGATTTATTAACATTGCGCTCGGAATTTTTCTCAATTTTTTCCGCATTTCTAATGGATGGATTTATCAATTCGGCGTTCACTTCGTGTTTTTGTGCTTTGTAAGTCACACGATTTAATGTTGCTGTTGCGAGTGGTCTTGGAGGTTTATCGGGTGCAGGTGGTGGTTTATCGTCAGGTTTTCTCTCGTGTTTATCTGGTGTGGAAGATGGTGGTGGTGGAATTGGTGCCGGTTTATTTTTTCGACGAGTCGCGGGCTTTGGACTTCCTTGCGGTGGACTTTCTCCCAAATCACTGAGACTGCTATTCGACATACAACGTCTCATACCAACAACTTGATTCTCTGAACCATTTACAATTCCTACATCTAAATCGCGATCAAAATCTATTTCGCCAGGGAAAAACCAATCGGCATACGTCACCAGCTGATCTACTATAAGACTAGAATTGTTAGCTGTACTCATCTCCATTCTGTAAAAGATTAATTATTTCAAGTAATTAATATTCCATTAAATCTGGAATTAATTTAATATATGTATAAAAATTGTGACTTACGCCATGGGATTTAAATCCTCAGGAGGACTCCAGATAAGATTTGGAGCTATGACAATGGCAATATTGTGAGGAGTCATTTTATTAATATCTTGATTTTTGGTCAGCATCGCTAAAAATTTTATTAGGAACCTTAAATTTTCTAAATTTGCCGGCGGTAACTTATGTAGCACCTCCCAGAGAGCTTTCAGCCTTGCTTCGTTTTGAACAACTTTAGCAGCTGCCATCCATTCGGGATACAAACTGAAAATATTTAATGTATAAATTTTTTTTCATTAACTCATATTTTCGGCAATAAATAAAAAACTCATATTTCAAAATATATTAGCATTGAAAGAAAATGGTTTGACCAAAAAAAATGTTGACTCCTATTAAAAAATATATGTTAAAAGTTTTTAAAAGTATTTGTCAATTAAGAAAAATTAAAATTTGTTAAAAAAAATTCTTTACTGCATTGCGGTGTGAAATAAAATGAAAAAACAGTTATTACTCTAAATTAAATTAGTTGCGCTTAAAACGTAAATACATTGGATTGGGTAGTTGAGCAAACTACTAAATCACTATCAAGGACATTTCAATTGAATTTGCGCCTTGTCTCTCGAGCTAGTTTGCACTTTCATTTTGTAATGTATATATTATATGGCGAAAAATTTCTCGAGAACATCATTTCTTATTATAATAAAATGATTTTCAATTTTAATTTTTTAAATTAAATTGAATACCAGATTATGAAAAATCCAATGTTAAATTAATATTATAATCGTAATTAATATTTTTCAATAAAAAATTATAACTTTTCTATTTCAAAACTATTGTTTAAATGAGAATATGTCACGGAAATACTCACTCGAAGGTAAGTAAAGGTACAGGTAACTCTCTTAGGTAAGATTTTAGAGCTCCAGCGATCACATGTGGATCCTTGTACTCGAGAGCAGTTGGCAAGTTAAGACAACAAGCATCTAAACTGAGTTTAATTCGTCGAAGTTTCGATGCTCCACCTGCTATTCGAAAAAGCCCTTCTTCTTCCATTCCCAGCCTTAGCAACGCCGAGACGCAAAGTTGAATAGGCAACGCTATTTTTCTATTTGTAACTCGCAAATGTTCCTCTAAGGAATAACCATAAACGGGTTTCATTTCGTTGTTATCTGAAATATAAAAAATAATATTCCTCTTTTTAATTTAATTTTTTGTTTTATTTCTCGATTCAAATCTAATATAAGATTAAAACTTCAATTATCTGATTTTGACAAACTTACTAATGTAACACTCAAGACCTGGAATAAGATCTTCCAAACAGTGCAACATACTTTCGTGATATGCACGTTGTAATTTTACGTATTGAATGATAATTTGGGCAAGTTCAGTTTCTCTAGACATCAACTGAAACATTTCAGCTGCAAGGTGATCTCGACATTGTTCAACTTTTGCCTCAGCTTCCTCCAATTCATCTTTTAGGCTATCAACTTTCGTTGCTCCCGTTCCTGTGAATTTGTGTATTTTAAAAATTAAAAACAATATAAAAATTCATTTTTGCAAACATTTTTTAACTAAAAATTTTACAAGTATATTAAATTAAAAATGTTATTCCACAAAATACGAGAAACTTACCACTGGCATTATGTTTACTTGCTTGATGATATCGCGTCCTAGCACTATCCATATCCAAAGTCAAACGCTGTAAATTTCTTTTAAATTTTAAAATATTTGGCACATCTGTTTCCAAAATGCGCAAAAGCGGAGCGGCAACATATTGCTCCACTTTAGATTCATGTTCAACAGTTTCAGTGGCTAATGCAACTTGCGCCCGTCCACATTCCGACATTACAAAACTGAGAAGAGTCTCGTCGCCAGTACCCTCTAGCATTGTTTGTCCTAGCACCCATTCTGGACATTTTTTCTGCAAATATTTTTTTAATAATAAATTAAATTTATAAAACAAATAATTAAAAGCAAGTAAATTTAAAAAAATATCCACAAACCAGACGTTTTTCTTTATAAACACAATCTTGAGCCACTGCTTGGTTTGGTAAATTTCCAAATCGTTTACTTAGTCCATTAAGAGCTCCTCTGATTTGTTCCACATGTTTGTCCGCTGCTTGCAAATCATCGGTTAATACCTCAGTTTTTCCAGCTCTGAAAATTTACGATAAACATTTTTAAAAATAAATAAATAGTTCTTTAAAAAAATAGAAATTTTCATTAATCTGATAAAAATTGGTAATAATTAAAAAATTATTCTCGAATGTTTCAATATTTAAATTGTGTTAATAGGACATAAATATTTTAAAAAATTCAAACCCCTTTTAAGGTTGAAATGTTTATCTTTTTTATTAGTAATTAAATAAATAAATCGACAAAAATGTAGCCTGTATCTGTTTCATACTGTTTGCTACTTATCATTTTTTTTATCGCAATCGTTCCGATAATTTGACATACACGATAGATAGTCACAATTTTGCTATGTTTAAATATATTTACAGCATCTTGTAAAATTTAAAATATTTATTTAAAAATTTTATAAAAGTGCTTTTAAAAAATTTTAATTTATTTTTTATTTCTAATTTTTAGTATCCGTAAAACATAATAATTATTACAAATTACAAGTTCTAGATAATAGTTACACGTTGATTTTAGTCATTAAAATATTAATTTTATAAAATATTAAAAGTTAATAGAGATACGTATTAGTTTTCCGTTTCTGCCGATAGAATAAAAAAAATCGTATCATATTATTGTTGATAAAGTGACTTTAAGTCAATTTTATTTACTATCTTCTTACATTCATATAGATTAATTGGATTATCGTTGGTGTATAGTGTCAGTAAATAATAAGCGTTCGTTTTAAGATTTCAAATGCATTTTCAACTTAATGAAACTGCAGTTAAAAATAAAATAATCATTACATACGGGCTAAATTGATTAGGATTAATTAAAAACCAAAAAATATAGCGCATATTTGTAACATTATAAGAAATGTGATCTATATACATTCGTTTGTCTATTCTTATCTTCTAGTTTATTTCCATCCTTGAAGACATTAACCTTTCATTCAAATTTTTGAAATATATATATACTAACTTCCAAAAATAAAAAAAATTATAATTCCAAATCTTTTACATTGTTCAATTCCCTTAAATTTTTTTAACAAAAAAAGCAACAAACAAACAGATTTATCAGATCTTAAAAAAACTTGAATCAAATTACTAAACAGTAAACTGTTTACTGTATTCAACAATATAAGATCTTTAATGTATTAATTATAACATTGTCGTGAAATGTAAAAATAAAATTCCATTTTAAAATTATCACTCAATGAACTTTGATTTCAATAAATTGAATATGATTGTTTCATTTTTAAATCAGTCATTGTCAAAGTTTTAATATTGCTCTAAATTAAAGCAAATAGAATAAATTATAATTATTAATATATAACATAAGAAAACGTGACAAATTTAAAAATAACATTTGTTTACAAGTCAATGTAGGTTAAGTAAAAGGAATAATAAAAATATTTAATAAAGATAAAATTTATCCATCATATATAATTATAATAAAAGTTAATTATTAAAATTAACAGAACAATGTAATGCCAATATACGGATGTGAAATATTATTTTTACAATAGTTGTCACTTCTTAATTATACAGTTCTATAGTCAATTTATATTATTATTATTGGAAAATTAAAGATTTAAACAAGGAAAAAAGCAGGAATTTTAAAATTATCAAAGTATCTAATGTATTTAAACAAGCACTTCTAACAAAACTAAAAAAGGAGTAATGATAGTTAAAAGGAAATGTGGCCTTGATTATTATGAGTAATTACCTGGAAAAAGTCTGATCGGCTAGTTGTTTTACTCGAAAAAATTGTTTCTTCATGGTTACTGCTTATATGACACTTGATCGAAATATTGATATTTAACTGTTTTCTCGTTTACGAGGCACTTTTGGCTCGGAAAATCAGTCCACTCTCATGATTGCGCAAAGTTGAAACCACCTTTTGGAGTCGTCTAGAAGAGATTGTTCGACAAAAGGCGATATCCTTCAGACGACGTGAACAGTGATCTGTCATAATGATCGCATGGTGATCTCACTACACAAACGTCACAGTAAAGCACAGTGAAGCTCTCGATAAGCAAAGTTATTTTTACTTTGGCAAAATTTTGGCGTGACGGGCCAAAATTCCAAGCGATGAACCACTAATTGTCTTTTTTGTTTAAAAGAATCGCTTCACAATATTTTAATCTGAAACTTTTGATAATTAATTTATAGTAATAAAGTGCACAATTAATAATAAAAAAAATGTCTTTAAAAAGATGTTCGTCTTTGTATTTTGGACCTCACCTCTTTTCTTGTTTTTCCGGTAACATTTCTTGTCAAGACTTTACTATACAATACAATGGCGCAGCCATTGGCCCATGTTACTGATTAGTTTCATTTTTCGCCGAAAGAGGCGACACCGAACAATGTCCTAATTGAATAGGAAGATTCCTTTCTTATCTTATTTAATTATTGTTCGTGAAAATTTTTTGTCAAGAGTGAAATGATTCTTTTGTGTTTTGTTAAATAATTGTTATAATTTAAAGTGTATATATTCGAATCACGTTACTTATTCTTATCAAGAACAGAAGAGGAAGTTGAAAATATTGTTTGGAAAATCCCATAAATTTGAAATGATAACTTCAATCAGCAAGTTTAGACACGTTTCGACACGTTCCGACAAATTTCAATTTAATAAAAATTTGTTAGTATTATTCGCCATAGTCTATTTTGATAAAGATATTGAAAGATCAGAATTCGTAATTTTTTAATTTAAAAGAAAATAATAAAATTTCAATAAATATGTCATATATATGCAAAGATGTAGAAAATTTTCTAAAGGCATCACGTAGCGATAAATATATCTGATTGGTGGACAAAAATTTTCTCGCTTCTGATTGGTTGAAATTAAGAGAGATTCTCCAATAAAAAACAGTTTGACAAAAGAAGCTTTATCAGCTAATTATTAACCAATAAAAAGATAGGGAGAAACAAAGCCGTTTATTCTGCAATTTTGGCGCAATTTGTTACAACAATCGTGTCGTTCATCATCTTTGGCAACAATTTCGGTAAGTTTTTTGGTAATATTTTTGAGATTTTTTATCAACTCTTTGCTTCAAGTTATTGTACTTATTAGGGGCATTAATTAATTAAATAAAGTTTTGTAAATAACAAGTAATAACATCGAAAAAGGAAAAAATAAAATTTTCATGTCAACATTGGACGGAAGCCATTTTGTTTCTTTGTAAAAATAATGAGTAAAGAAAACTTAGTTACAAATTTTCATTCTTTGTTCGAAATTGACAAAATATCTTTCTTTCTTTCTTTTGTTTAAATGGCCTCTGGTTCCAAAGATGGAACAAATAGCCAATACCAACAAAGTATATACGTATTTTAATCGTTTTTTTTACAGATTCTTGTACTTTGTGGTGTGGAAGCTGAAGGGGTTAAGATCAAATTTGACTATATGTGGAATTGAAAGGATGCTCAAAACCGATCATGTCAGATCGGGTAAAACTTTCTTTGTCTCTGGTGGTGAAATGATGTGAACTTCAGAACTGTCTCCGAAGATGTTTTATCCAGGAAGCTAGAAGTTTTTGGTGAGTATAAGTGTTTTGTTTTTCGTCTTTTATTGTTGTTCAATTATCAGACATGGAAAAAGTTTTTTATTTTGAAACTGAACATACAGAAAATTAGTTCGAAAATACCAATATTTTTTCTAAATTGTCGAATTTAATGAATACTAATTATTCTTTTTTTTGTATTTTTATAGCTCTTGATGACTATAGAGAGTTGAGCAAAAAAAGATTTGTCAAAATTGACTGCCTGTGAAATAAAAATCAGAAAGTGATGAAACTAAAAGGGGACTTAAGTGAACAGACTTCGAAGATGATTTCACCAGGAGACGAGACATTTTTGATGTGACATTTTGCCAATTGTCGAATTTGGTGTTCACGTAGATGATATACTGCTATTATTTTTTTTCGGTAAGTACTTTTAATTTTTTATTTTATTAAAATATGGAAAATATTGATTTTAATATAATTTATTAAAAGTATTTTTTTCTATTTGCAGGCGTTCTTTCCATGAGGGGGAGGTGTTTGTTGCGGAGCAGCTCCTGGAGGAGATCGGGCATTGCTGAGCGCGGTTCAATGTATGTTAATTAATGTTTTCATAAATTTTAGTATTTGAAAATATTTTATTTTACACATAACCTATAATAAATTATTACAATTTCTTTGAAATTTTTCAGTCAGTTGGTCCTGTAGCTGAGAGAAGATTTGTCTGCTGTTTAAAGCTGTCATCGTATTTTAGCCATGAGACGCGAAAATGCAAAACAGTAAGTATTTTAATATAAATAATTAAATCATAAATGTTTTTTAGACAATAACATACTCCTTGTGCAATAATTAATTGTCAGCATCTAAAAATATTTAATGGTATAATTTGATTTTTTAATAAATAATAATTATTTTTCAGATCATTCCCAAAGAACATCCTGAAGAACAAGAAGGATGTGGAGGAAGAAAAGTGGTCCCTGCATGCAACTTTTTTTATAATATTTTTTTTTGCGATACTCCCGACCTTTAGCAGAAGTGCGATGAAGAGAGGGATCTTCGGGAGTGGCCTGAAACGCTCGTGTAGCGGCGATGTCACTATTGCCCCGACGTGGGATTCGCCGATCGGTGAGTCAATTTTTATTTAACAATATAGTGACACCGTTGACAAAATGTAGTATTTATATATATTGTTATTATTACACGTATATAGAAATAAATACGATGTATATAATAAAATATATATATAATATTTCTGCAGTATTTTTTAATACTATATGAGACTATTAATATTTTTGTTGATGTTTTTATTGTTGCACGTGGGTTGTATGTGTGTTGGTGTGGTAACAAAGTATAGGATTTTTTAAAAATATAGCTAGGTAGGAACAGCTTTATAGGAGTGAGTTTTTTACGCTTTAAATATAGCTACAGGTAGGGAAATCGGTTTTTTTTTTTGGAATGTGTTGTATATTTCTTTTGCATGAATTTTAACTTCTTGTGCCACTATATTGTTCTCTTGTAAATTTGAATAAGCGATATTATTCGCTGATTCAAATTCACATGATTTATTAACTATTTTTTATATACTTTAATGTAATTTGCCAATTCTTATCAAACTGATATTGTATTGTACAAATTAATTTCTATGTATATGTCCAATTTGATTCTATTTTTCAGTTGACTCATCGTGGTAAGAATTTTAATTAAAATTACTCTTATAATTATAAAATTAATATTTTTTGTAAATTCTTCATTTCTTACAGGTTGTATATTTTCTAAAATTTAATATCATTTTTAACTGCGATATTTTTTTTGTACAATGTTACCTATAATCAATTTTTTGACATTTATTTAGTCCCCACAGAAAATTTATTAGCATTTATAATTAAATTAAAAATAATTTAAACTTGCGGGTATGAAATAACTCAGAATGTTAATTTTTTTAACATTTTGCTCGGTCATTACGAAAAAAAATTGTTTAAGAAAATTTAAGCAAATTATTTGCTAAGTGTAATACGTGTAACGCGTTACAGTGTTCAACTGTAACGCCCGCCAGTTGCCTCGGTGGCCGTTTGTGAAAACAGTGTTTGCTTCAAAAAGTGAATCATTCCCACCACGAGAATTTATAAACTTGTGTTTACATCACGACAGTTCATCATGGTGTTTTTAGAAGGTAATGTTTCCTTTTTTTATTTAATAATTATGCTTCTAAAATCTTGATTAAGGTAATAAATTTCTTAAAATAATCCTTTGATAATATATAACTCGTCGCAATCATTCTTTGAGTCTAAATTTTGCATGACATCTTATGTATAACCTCAAAATTATTAAATACTGTGTACATGTTTGATTTAAAAAAATTTTCAAATATTTGTATAATTACATGTAATTTTTGTTTTTAGGCCGATTTTTAAGTTCATTATTTTCATTGTCTAAAGTGACCATAGAACCCAGTATTTATAGTGGATCTTTTCTACAAACTCGAAATTATGCTCTGAGAAAGGGAACAAGAGAAAAAAAATTAAAGCAAAAATTAAGAAACATAACTGCTAAAAGATCAAGGGAATTAAAACAGCCAAAAAAGAAAACGTAAGTGTTCCTATTTTTATATTATAAATTGTAATATACATGCGAATTATTTTGACTATTAGAACAATGTTGTAAATAATATAATTTAAATTTTATTTTATAGATTAAAAGGAGATGTTCCAGACGCGATAAGATTTTCTTTGGTGGATACTCATCGAATGTCTCCTGACAATGTATGGTTACAAAAATACTATAGTCCAAAAGTATATACCTTCGAAGAAGCTGTACAATGTCATCGTGAAGTTTTTCATCCCACTATTTATGATATTTCTGATGCAAAATTAACAGCTGCTTTTGAAGTGAACATGAAGGTAGTGATACTTTTCTAAAATTGCAATAATAAGATAAATCTGTAAAGACGTAGGTACTTTATAAATTAATAATACTTTCAAGATTAATTTTAATGATGTATTTTTTTACAGGGACCAAGTAAATCTAAAATGCTAAATACGTTTCACAGTTTGGTTTCTATCCCTCACAAGTTTCACTCAGATGGGCAAAAATCAATTATGGTAATTGCAGGCACACCAGAATTACAGGATATAGCTAAAAATGCAGGTGCACAACATGTAGCTGGACCTGAAATTATTCGATTAATTAAGGTATTTAATTTTTTTATTAATATATTTATATATTTCAATTTTCTTTAAAAACACTTATTAACAGATTATTTTATTTAGATTGGAGAAATGAGTGTTTCTGATTATGATCACATAATTGCTCATCCCCAAATACTGCCACAATTATTGACCATTAAGGGTATTTTAAAGAATAAATTTCCATCGTTAAAACAAGGTATCTATTAAGTGGAAAATTTAAGAAGTAAATTTATTACTGCTTTATTAAAATTAATTTAATTTGTCAATAGAACAATATTTATTAATATAATTAATAATTATATTTATTTAATTGGATTTTAATTTTTATACACTTAATATTTCAGGAACACTAGGAGCTGATCTTGATGCTACTATTTATAAACATTTGCATGGTGTTAGGTACACTTGTATAGCAAATTCGAATTATCCGGATTATGGTTATTGCGAAGTTCCTTTTGGAACGGTGAGTCCAACAAGAAATAATTACTTATATTTCTTTAATATTCTTTAGAATAAGAAAAAAAAAATACATTTTAAAAATATATAAATGTGCCTCTTAAATTCGCAATACGTTTTAATGAAATAATTTTTTTAATAATTAATCAATTATTCTTTCATACGTGAAACAATATTTTGTAATAAAATTTAACTTTAAAGAAATGATAGAAAAATTATTTCATTTGACGTTTGGAGACATTTTAGTCTTCAATTTGAATACATTATTATAATCAGTATAATTAATAGGTTGAAATGACTACACCACAATTGAAAGAGAATTTTAAAACCTTATTGGATGATCTACTAACTCGAAAACCAAAAATACCTGAACCCATGATTTTGAGGTAAATATTTTAAAAATTTATATTCATTTAAAATATGTATACCTTTAATCTCCCACTTGGAAAGATTTTTCAAACAATTTTTGAATAGAAATTTAATATATTTTTTTCCTTTTTTAGAATTTGTATTAAATGTTCGCCAAGTACCGAAGCCTTTAAATTAGATCTTAAAGAATTTATAAAAGAAGAAGTAAAAGAAAAGTATAGTTATGATGATGATGATGAAGATGATGATGATGATCATGATAAAGTAACTCGAGCCGAAATTTAGGTAATATGAGAAGTTACCTGACAAGCAAATATAAGAATTTTTTAATTCATGTTGTTTACTTATTAGTTTTAATAAAATTTATTAGCAAAACTCCAAAATTTGGTGTTTGTTAAAATTTTTTAAAATATTGTTATATATTTATGATGTTAATTGAAGTTGATTTATGTTATTAATTTATAATTTAAATTATTAATTTATATATACGATTAATTTGATTCAAAAGTAAAAATATTATGGTTTAAAAGTTATTATTTCGATTGATAGTGGTAGAGCAAAAAATTCGTTCGATTTATGAATAGGAGAAAAAAGCAATTTCATGTTGCTCTCATAATTTCTGTTTGTCCTGGATATTTTCTTGAGCTAAATTTTAATTTTAGTGTTTTGTTGATTATTTGTATTCGTAAAAAAATCTTTGTTAGGGATATTGATTGTTATAATTTGGAACAAAATTTATAAATTCTAATATTTTATTATTTTTTGTTTCTTCTTGCTAATTTTCGATTTTTTCTTCTAATTATCTTAATTTTCTTCAATTAAAATTGTGGTTTTTTTCTGTTGTTATTCTGTCTTTTCTTATCTTTGTTTTCTTTAAATTAAACAGGGGTTTGTTTCTTTTTACTGTCTTCATTTTTTTTTTAATTTAGAAATTGAACTTTGATTGAAATTAGTTAAATAATGTTTCTTCTTTCTTTATCTTCCATACAAATTTTTCAGTTTAAAAATTTTTTTCCCCTTGTAATTTTAATTATTTCTTTTTTCTAATTGATTTTTTAATTGAAAATTAAACTATTTGGAAGAAGTAAATGAAATATAAATTGTAACTTGTGTATTTATATAATTCATCTGAGTTGTAATTCTTATAAAGGGAAGTGGTGCATCTTTTTTTGTATAATTGAACTCGTGAGTAAAAAGGAGTGTAGAGTGACCTTTTCAGGTATCGCCCAACACTGCACTTTTCTGCAGTGGGTTTACCTGTTGTAACCCCACCCCTTGCTTTAGATCCGAGGCTCGCCACTGTGTGTGAGAAGTGAATCAAGAAGACAGAATAAGCAACAACATATAATAAGGCGAATCGTGGCGGTGAAGGAAAAGTTTCGAGAACGGGGAACGGTGAGCGGACTTTGTGTGTATGTGGAGAGGGGAATTGGCCACCTACCTGCCGGTCGTGAGCTCAGTTTGTGTTCGCCAGGTTGAAAATCCGTCGTCGTTTTCCTCTCGGGGTTCGCTCTTCTCTTCATTCCTTACATTCCGGATTCTTCAGGAACATCTGTATCGATAATAAGATAAAACTTCGCGCGCATAACGATCAAAAGAGAAAAAAAAAAGAGAGAGAGAGAGAGACCGGTTCGTGTTTAGTATCATTTTGCCGACACACGATTCTTATGGTTATCACGTGGATTTTGTGACAAGAAGGAAAAATTTTATTTTTTTTATTTCGGGTTATGTTTAATTTAATATCGTGTGGGCGCTCGCGCCAGAATATTCGCGATTAACGTGTGAAGCGCAAGTGCAAAAATTTAAAATAACGTGCTTTTGTTTTTACTACTTAGAAAAGAATTATTATTGTTTGTGTGTGACCTTTAGTTTTATTGTATTAAATAAAAAAAAATTTAAGTGGTTTTCATTTGGATATGTTGGAAAGGGAGAATTTGCGATTTTAGAACGTGTCATAAAAAATGGTGAGTCGACATAATATTTGTGTTTATGAAATTCACTTAATTTTTTTACCAATATTTTTCGCTGACTGGTATTTTTAATGTGTTTGGTAAATTATTAAATTAGTATGTAATATATTGGAATTTAACACTTTATTTTTGTAATTTCGAAACAATTTCAAATTCAGCAAAATTTATTATTAAATAATTAATATTGTTTTTGGCACATTAAGAAGTGATTCTGAATAATTTTTTTGATGATTCAAATCTATTCTGTGTAGGTCAGCAATAATAATCTTGATCAGAAAACCATTAATGATTTCTTGTTTTTACTTTTGTAATTTCTATCTTCTGTAGAATCTGATTTGTAAGCCTTACAGACTCTATACCGATTTGAGATGATCGGTGTTATTAAGCGACTATATCATTCATCGACTGCCACGAGGCGGGTATCCTCGTGGTTTCAGACGTCCACACGCAAATTGTATGTGAGCTCGTAAATCGTAATTTCATATATTGCCGATTTCGAAAACCACAACATAAATTCATATAAGTCGTTTGTGATTTTTTTTAATATTCTATTTTTTCTGTAGATATAATAACCAAGTGTTATAATTTTCTCTTCTCCAATCTTGCTAAATAGCAGGGTTCAATTTAAATATTTTTAGTACAAAATTCGCTATAAAGAATTGATATTGAATTTTAATTATTAATAGTAAAATTAATTTTTTGATGAAATATTTTTTTAAAAAAATATTAATAAGAGAATTATACTTTTCGTTAAGAAATAAATTGTCAGCTTTTTTAAACTGATATTTGATAATTCTCCCCAAGATATCATTTGAACTTTCTGCGAATTGGTTTCGAAATTATGAATTTTCTTTTAATTGTACGCAAGTAACAAGTAAGCATTAATATTTTGCTGACAACGAATGATATTTGAATATTAATACTCGTGTAAAGTACTTTAATAATTAAATATAATTCGAAAAAATTGTATGTTTGCATATATATAAAAGAAAGACTACATATATGTTTCTACATTTTTATTATTCTTTAACTTTTTTACACATACAATTTTTTTACTTGATTAAAAATTATTATTTTATTTTTCGCCTTGAAATTCTTATTTCTCTTTTTAAAGATGCTTAAAATAAAATTATCATTGAGAAAAATATTCGAATTTCATTAGTACGGAAAACATCAAAGAATACATAAATTTGAAGTCTACAAATTACCTATAAAAAAAAATTTTTTATATACTTTTTTTTATGTAATTTACAAGCAAAGAATTATTTTTATGTGTTTTTCGACAATCGAGTAATCTATTGATGCGTAAAGATTAAACCTCTATATATATGTGTTAGGTATATGAGAATATGGAAATCACATTTCTACTTCTGAAAGTCACGTTCATCTTCGCGGTCCACCACTGATAGTTTATTTATTTTTCTTCCAGAGAACTCTTATGATGTTCTCTTTTTTTTGAGATTTTAATGACGGGACAGGAACGATGAACTGCGAAACTGCGGTATAGTCTCGATTCTATACGCACACACTATATACCCATAGATATTATTATCTTCGGCTCTTTAGCTTCTTTTTCTCATATATTTATGAATATACATGTTTGAGAATGAACTTCTCCAAGTATGAAATTGATATTGACATAACGGTCTATTTGTACATTTATGGTGAATAATTTAATCATTCGAAATTTTCAATCTGATCTTTCGAGCAATAAGTAAACATATTAATTTCTTTTTTTTCGCCGCAATTTTATGTATGGGGATTAAGAGTTTTAAATCCTGATATAATATCATCAGTTATTTATTTCTTCAGTTCTTCGGTTTTAATGTTATATTTATTGTTATTAAAATCAAGGTTTTTGAACAATAAAATGTGGGTTTAAGAAAACATTATTTGTGATGTTTATAGGACTTTTTAAACGCGCGTTAATAAAAACCTAGATTTTGTTGTTATTTGACGTGTATTGTGTAACTTTAGGTGTGCTCAATGCAGTTCAAGACGAAGGTATAAGGTCAAAATCGTCTTTGTATAGGTTTTGCAAGAACTGTTTTTTACGTTCTACGACCTGCTGCTTACTCTCTTTTGTTCCCTACGGGTCTCAAAACATCTTACCTGTTTCTATTATTGCTCTTTCGAGTTAGTATACACCTTAATCTTTTTGAAACAGATGAAGCAGCTGCCCACATGACCCAGCTGTTCTTCATTCGATTCTACAAAAATACATATATACGAGAAATCTTCAAGATTTATAAAATCTTTTCCCTTTTTTACGAGAACTAACCGCATATAAATATAGCACCAATTTTTTTTTAGCGATAATAGGTTTTAAATCTTATAATATCTTCATCAATTTCTTTATAAAGAAACGTTATTTTAAATTCAGAAAGTTGTTGTAATATTTTGCAAGCGTTTAAAATGAACAATTAACTTCCTTGCAAATTTGTTTTTAAACACTGGTTCACATAATAATTAATTATTTCCGCGTCAGAACAGTAAAAATTTTATTTACTCTAAATTTAGTATATAGAACATTTTAATAAACATAGCTAATTATTAATTTATTATGTAATAATTTTAATACTAAAAAGTAATTAATTTTTAAATATCTGAAAAGTAATTAATTATTAATAATAATTAGTTTACTTTTTACTTGGTAAAGTGATTTCTAAAAATTCTTGACTCGCGAAATGAATCATTTCCGTAAATATAAATGAGCAAAATTCCAGGATGTTTATATATATATTAAAATCTTAGTTGATGTTTTCTGTATTTTAATATGTTAGCCAGTGTTTAAATTATAAGTTGAAAAGTGAGCTCGGAAAAAGACGGACCTAATAAAAGTAACTTTCATTGTGGATCACCTCGATTTTAACCTTGATTTACTTTATAAGGATAAGGATCTTATTGTCACTTCAAAGTAAAAGGCTTGTTAATTTGTATTATTAGTTACAAATATTATTGTTATAAGGAAAAAACAAATATAATAAATATAATTAAATTTTTTCCGATATAGAAATTAATAATTTAAAAAAATATTTGCCTCTATTAGAGTATAATGAACTCATAGTCAGGAGAAATGTAAAAAAAAATTCTTAATGTTTGCCATTTCGCAATGAAATAATAATCTTATTCTTGAAAATCGAGTCTTCGAATTCGCGTCCAATTTCAACGTTCACCTGAGTCGTTTTACCGGTGGATTTGCCAAGCAAGGCGATTTGCCTTCGGCAGAATGATGACAGCATGCTTGCACATATAAGACGACATAACTGTATGAATATGTTTCATTTACATATATGCATTTATTTTGTATGCATGTATATATAGTGAGAATGTAACGGAATTTGTCTCCTCTTTGGTTGACTGCGAAAATAGAAGTTAAAAGAAAAAAAAAAAAATTACTATATACATGTTGCTCTTATACAAAAAAGTTGAAAGGTCGCGCCGAGACTAATTCACTTTATATTTTTATGCTCAAACTACAACCAATTATAACTCAAATGCTTCCTCTTAACTTCTTGACATCTTCTTTTTAAAATATATTACATTGCATTCAGAAATATTTCTTACATATTCTCATCATATATGAGAAGGCATTATATTATTATTTAATATAATTTTTTATATCCGTTAAAAAGAACTTTGCAAGGAAATTATATTTTATAATTTATACTGAAACTTTACATTGTTTAAAATTTTAAAAATTAAACATTAAATTTATTGTGTTGAAATTTAATTTTTACATTTTATTTAAATTTTGACGAAATAGACGGAAATGTTTTTTTTTTTAATAAGATCTTTGAAGTTTTTAAGTCGTCATTTAAATCGTCATAACATTTATTATAAAAATTTTCGGTCATCAAACATGTTAAGTTGTATATGCGAGTCTTTAAAATTATACAAGTTGCATTTAATTGAGATAAGACTCTTTAACTATTATAAATTATTTATGTGCTAGCTCCATTTATGATATGTATTTCGATAAATTTTATGACATTCTCAAAAGTACTATTTACATAAACCTATAGAAGTTTTATATATACCGCACTTTCATATTATATATTAAATTCCTCATTTCAATATTAAAAGATTGTGAGTGATCCACCAAATTCTTATCCAAATTTTAATCTTTTAATTTTTTTCATATTTATTAAATTTTTAATCATATTTCCCAATTTATAATAACTTATTTTTTATATTCGAAAATAAAAATTATGCATAAAATTGAAAAGTAAACTTTATATCCTATTTTAAGAAATAGAAAAAAAGGTGAAGGTAAAATAATACTTTCTTATATATGATGAGAATGTATATTTAAAATTTTATTTTTCATATTTTGAACAATTTAATTCGTAAATTAATTAAATTATTATATTATTATTAAATAATTATTAATTAACAATTAATTTTTTAACTTTTCATAGAAAAGGTGTAAAAAAATTGGTTTTAAAAATTTTGCAAAGAAGCAACTGGGATTTTTGGGTAATGTGTAGGATATTTGCAAACTCAATATATAATGTTGATTGAAAAAGGCTCGGAATAAATGTACTGTTATATGAATCGAAGTTGGAGTAAACCAAGATGTGATACGTCTACACAGGAAGTAGGCCACCGACCGTTACATCGGTGCCCAAGGCTCTGAAACTTACCTCTCTTCAGCCTCAATTTGTTTTGGGTCCCAAATTAATCATTTCTTTTTCACTTTTAAGACTTTTCGTATATAACTTCTCTCCTCTCTTCTTTAACTTTTATTTTTTATATTTTTTATATCGCTCAAGCGTAAAAAAAATTCTTAGAAACTCAAATAGTTTACAATAAAAATTAAAGAATTGGAAACATTATAAAATATTTTTTTTACTTTCTTGCTTGCAATAAAGAAACAAAAATAGTGTTCGCGTATTATAGATGAGCATTTGCAATTTAGCATATATTCAATATATTTCTGTGCTATGAATTTTAATGTACGTCCTGAATAAATCACGCGCGTTTATTGGTCTGATGAAAGCATCATTAGCTTCTATATAATTAGTAAAGCATATTCAAGTAATTATATTCTTGGTTTACATTACAGTCTGCATTATTAATTACATTTAAAATTATTTCAATTTGTCAACATACATATATATTTATATACTGTGAGGTTATGTTTATCGTTCATCGATCACTTGTCTTTTATAAAAGGCATGTTTTAATTCGCAATATTATAATTTCCATATTTTTGAATAATTTCTGGTATCTGTGGATATTAGGTTTTTATATTTAAATATTGGTTTCTCCTTTTTTTTGTGCAATCCACAATTTATTTTTGAATTAACTCTCATATTCAATATTTGCATTTTGGTGTTGATCTCTTAATCCTGGAATATGTAAACATATTTACTTGACGTTACGATGTTAATGAGTCAATTGAAAAGTTTACTTTATCAAATTATATTGATTCTGTTTTCTTTGATTAGAGAATCAATTTTTTTGTATATTTTTTATTTGGAAACAATAAAAAGTTATAATAGAAGCAAAATCAAGTAGGAAATAGAAGGGGTCGAAGATTATTGTTTTCCATTGAGCTTCCGACTTATATATGCAAATATTTACAACCTTTGAAACAAATTGAAAAGAGCTCTACAAGAATTACAAGAGCAAAAAAGGAAGATGAATCTTTTACTATATGGTTATACAACATTTCATAGATCTTGACCGTTAATCGATGACACGAATCGTGACCCCAACAAGTGCGTCTCGTGCCGAGAATGAAGGTCATACTCACTCCCGACCTCATAATTTTCATTCTTCGTATAACAAATTTCACAAAAATCAAATCATAAATCTCATTTCATGCAAATTGAATTTTCATCTTCTTTATCTTGCTGAATTTTTAATATATTAATTTATCAATCTAAACATTTATTTTTTTTATAATAATTTTGGAGTGAAAAGGCCTAATACGGTTTTGCAATTAATTTTTCTTTTTTGAACATTTTGAAGGAACAAAATTGTTATTTTGAAGCTATGAACAAACTTTTCATCATAATATATTGTTGATAGGTTAAGAGTCTGACCTTTATGTTGGGGACCACATATATAGTAATTCCGCACGAGTGGATTAAGGGTCAAATGTGAAAGTCCATTTTCCGAACTAAACATTAGAGAGTTATATAGGTACACCTCCGTGCAATGCGGAACCAAAACCCACCCAGGATCGGGATGTTTGTTCCGCAGAAGCACCTAGTAGGTAGGAATATACAGAAGGTTTAAGGTATAATGTGTGTGTGTGTGTATATATTGCACATGGTCGAGTAGCTCTATAGGAAGATTTCTAGTTCTCTGGACGCGTCGACACGGAAAACGTGACGATATCGCTGAATTACGTAGAAATTCTACACACAACGAGGGGATAGAAAAAAAAAAATGTTCTGCGACTCTCAAGAGTCCACTCCTTTTAGCCGCTTTTGCACCGACCACTCACTTCGCTGAACGGTATCACGATCTAACGTCCCTCCATTGTATACACTTTTGCCATTCTTTCTTCATTTTTATCCCATTTTTCTATAATTATAAAATAATTTCTGAAAAATGGATAGAATTTTATTATAAAAAATAGTTTATTTTTCCCGTTAGTTGAAAAAAAAAAAATTAGATGATTTGTTTTAAAAAATATTTTTGTCGATTAAACTTTGTAATTATCTTGACTTTTGTTTAGAAGGAGATTGAAGCTTAAATCTATGAGATTAGAAATACATTAGCTATATCTTTGATCACACCGTTTAAACTTGAAGAAGCTATAAATAACTAAGGTCCTTAAAGAGAACTTTGCGACTATGTGTGTGGTGAAGCTATTCTCTCGCACAATCAGAGATTCTTTAACAGTTGCTTAACAATCTAACGATCTAACTTATTCAGATTAGAGTTTTTATTATTTTCTTATCACCTACTCTGTTGTCCTTTATATTTTCCTGTATGTGATCCTCAGGATTCTAATAGACATTAGTTTTATGTAGGAATTTATTTTATCTAGAGTCAATTAGATAAAATAGTCAATCTTTGATAAATGACTAATAAAAAGAAATAAAGATTGTCAGGTTTTCATTTTATATACTATATATAATTGATAGGCATTTAGTTGATCGAGCGATAAATGATGTAATGTAATAAAAAAGAAATTACATAACTTTCTTTACTATCAGCCAAAAAAATATCTATTTACTAGGATAATTTAATTTGGAAATTAATTTCTAAATTAAAAAAAAAATTCTTTTTTTAAATAAATAATTTTCGAGAGGAAAAATGTGTGAAAGTGAAAAATTTATTTTTGTCTCTGCGTAAATTTTATTTAACACTAAATGGACAGTAAGTCTGAATTTAGGAAATGGTCCATGAAAGTCAAGAATTGGGTGATTTAAAATGAATACCTTTTGTGTGTGAAAGGTATACAAACCGAAACTCGTAAACTTAGGACGATATATATTTTCACGGTGGTTGAGTATATTTTTCTTTAAAGTCACTCAACTAAAGCGCATTTTAATGCAATAGAGAAAACTGAATAACTATTTATAAAAAAGAAAAAAACCGAAAGTTTTTCGCAACTTTTCTCTTTATTTCATGGCGAATCTCTTTTCTATCCTAAAATCTTATTTTTCTTCTTTGGTAAACTAATTTTATTTCTCAAATATAATTTTAATTATGAGTTCTGCAGAATGTGGGCGTGGGAAAAACAATTTTTTTCAAATTAGACTTCGACTATTTTCTAAATTACAAAAAAGAAACTATCATTAAATAAGAAATGGAGAAAAAAAAATTGTTTAAATCATATGGTTCTGTTTTTTCTCGCACGTTTGTAAAAAAAAAGAAGTTCTAGTCTCTCTGGTGACTTTATGCACCTGGCTACCTGCAAGACATATAACCTGCTTCAAACTCCAGGAAGACGGTCGATGACATGACAGTAGTACTACCGCTTACAGAAACCTGGAAATGTTAGATGTGATCCTGAAAAAGATTCTCCCTCTCTTTCTTTCTCTCGCCAATATAGTAAAAGAAAGATGGAATATATACTCTGTATTGTCGTGCCAGAAGTATAGAGAAAAGATACGGTAGCAAAACCCCAGAAGCAAAGCGCGTGATGAAAATGCGAATCGCGTGCGTTCACTCGTAAATGTCGCATTGCATGCGATTCATGATTTTGAGGTGAAAATAAACGGAAAGTAAAATGGGAATGCACAATGAAAAGAATGGCTATTGAAAATGGTATTGCGTGATTAGAGAAAACAACTTCTTCTTTCATTTCAACACTTTTTGTGTGTGTTTATATGTTGTGAGAAAAGACTTATATATATATATTTCAAGGAGGCTTTCAATTTTGATTTATCTTTGACTGTATATGGGTGATTCTCCAGAAACGGGTCACTTTTGAATAAGGAATTTTTTTTTCAAAATTATTTAAAAATACATGTTTATTGCATCCTTTTTATTAATTATGATTGGAACAAGTGATTCTAATAAATATTTGAGCTTAAAAACCGTTTTTAATGTAATTTTAACGATAAATATGTATTGTAGTACTTTCAGCGCAATAGCGTAGCAAGGGCGCCGGGGCCCCAGGCACCATTGTTTTTGCGCAGACATGTAATTAAATTTTTAATATTTAATTTTTCGAGAACAAAACAATAATTTCTTTGCAAAAATTAATTGTTTTGTAGAAATTTATCTCGGCTTTTTTTTATAAAAATAGAGAAAAAAAATTAAGTTTCTTAAACGCAAGGGAACTGAAAAGCTGAATGACGGCCCTGTAGTTGAGTGTCGTTTCTGCTCGCGCGAAACTTGCGCATGCTCAATAAAATTTCGGGGGCCGGAGTTGAGAGAGCTGGAGTTGAGAAACAAATGAAAAACATTAATTACTTTGTTAATTAAGGACTAAATAAAAAATCCTTTAGGGATTTTATACAATTTTATTACTTTTATCGATACTATAGGTTGAAATTCAAAATTATTTTGAAAAACGATTGTTTTAAACAGGTTCGGAGTTGAGACATAATAAAAATACGCAAATTGTATTGTTTAATAATATAAATTTAAAAGTTAATTAGTTAATTAGTACCGTTGATTTTTATTTAATTGGGATTTTTACACATATTTATCAAAAAATTGCTTTAGTTACAATGAAAATAACAAGCAAAACCTCGAAAAACTAGTCAAATTCTCAACTCCGGATCCAGAAAAAAATTTACGAAGAAACATTATAAATAAACATTTTTTTATTTAAATGGACGAAAAATTAAAAACCCTTTTAGGGAATAACAGTTTTTCAGCCATACTTTAAAATGACTATAATGACAAATTTTATTTTTTTAATTTTAATGTCAAAAATCTTATTCAAAAATAGCAAAATCCATGTGTGGAACGAGCAAAAGTATATTTTTAGCATATTTCAGATGACAAAATAAATTTTGGGAAGTAAAATATCATTATATTGATAATGAGTTTATTAAAGATCATTAAAATGAAGAAATTAAAAAAAAAATAAACCAATTCTAGATAATATTTATTAACTAATTAATCAAAGAATCAAAAGTGACCTGTTTCTGGAGAAGAAATATATAAAGAATTCCCCGATAATAATAAGGTTGTATAGTTATAAATTTCATAATGATTCACTTTGAAGCTGCATTCAATTTAATAATCCTTCGTTTTTATAAAATGCAATTTTCTTTACGGTGTACTGCAAAAAAAAAAATTTATTTGATTCAAATGATCTGTTACTTGAATATTAGCAAATAAATATTTGTTTGAAGAAAATAATTTTTATTTTAATCAAATAAACTGTATAATCAATAATTTCTGTATTTAAAATGAATACCTTTCAATTGAGTCAAATAATAATTATTTCAATACAAATAAATGTTTATTTGATAATAGTCGATTATTTCAATCAAATAAATTTTTTTTCATAACGCGGTCCAAAAAAGAGGCACTTTTTTAGCACGCCGTGCTAAAAAGTGCGTTTTTTTGCACCTTGTCATGAAAAGTATCGTTCGTAACTTGTGTTAATATTTGCAGATTTTTGAAAAAGTGTTTTTTTTGGGACGAGCTGTAGGCGAAGCTTCGTTACGAAATATACTATTTTTACTCTCATTTTGAAAGTAAGAAATGCAAGTGTGTTTCAATTTTCTTCTTAAAATTATATTTAAACCAATTCAGTAATCATAGTCGGAATTTTTCTCTGTCGATGCAATAATATTGACAAATCTTCCTGAGATTTTAAAAAACTGATCAATAATCAATTTTTTCATAGTGTGAACATAATTTCATTTTATAATCATTAATCATTAAGAAGAGTGTTTTTATACTGTCAAGAACGTAATTTAAAATAATCAATATTGATTAACGAGGAAAATATTGATTCTTAATACACAGATGATAATAATAATTATATAATATATAATTATAATCTTACACTTTATCGCGTAATATAATAATTACTATTAATTATTGACATAATTTTATTATGTGAAAATATATATTACAAAAGGGGTCGTGGAAAAAAAAGTTTTTTTCTTTACAGAACAGAATTTCGTTATTCGATAGACCAATTTTATTGGCTCCATTTGATTTTGAAAATATTTTCTTTCACTTTTGCCGCTTTTTGACTGTTTTCTTTATACACATGCTTGATATGATAATATACCGATTCATGCATAACGGTTACTTTGAAGCAAGTCGACTTCGATACGGACATTTACCTGGAACGACAGCAGGTTTCTTGAACCGACACCTGTTTCACGATGGGTTTTATTTGACGTGTGATATAGTGTTTCTAGTTGAATTTATGTGTATTGACTATATATACACGACACCATTATGGACATATTTACTATAAATGGAAATCGAAAAATTTTCTTTTATGACTCATCGGAAAAAAGTATCACGTTTTTCTAGCACAATATTGTATTGTACATCTTTTTTTTTATAGACATCACTCTTTATAAATTAAAGACAAGTAGCTCTTTGATGACTGTTACTTTCGGACATGATTATTCCAAATAAAAGTGACTCACATTTTTTGAATTTACATATTTACACCCAGGGATTTTTTATTAGAATCAAATATATTTTTTAAAAAGAAAAAATTTGATGTGTTTTTTGGAGAGTCACACGCAATTAATTTTTTCACCGACGAGGTGTACCTAATATTTGCATGTTGGCTGCGGCTGGTGAATTTATATAGAGATTACAATCTTTCGTTACACACAGAGGTATATGTATATCTATTACAATACCTAACGCTTCGACAGTCTTTAATGACCGTGAAGCGTTGAAAAAAGGAGAAGCTCTTATAGATAAGAGATCGCGTGTCTAAGAGAACACCCCATTCCTTCGCTTAGGGCTAAAAGAAACTATACAGCCACCAGTTTGTTCCTTATATTAGAAAAAAAATATCCCACACGCACAAAAAGTAGTGTAAAATTTTTTTTTTTTTGCAATTTTAGATACCAACAGAGATTATTTATTCTCAAGCATCTTCCTCCTGCGATATTGGCGACGGATTTAGTTTAGCAATATTTGCCTAGGGGTAATGCGATTTTTCATCATAAACAGCGCGTCAAAGAAATAAAATTGTTTCACAGCAAATATAATGTTTATTAAAAGTGTAATAAAAATTAATGAACAAACATTTCCTCTCGGGATCAACGGCGCGTGATTCCGCTGTTAATTAATCCCTCCCCTTTCGAGTACTCACACATATATATAAATATCAGCAGGAAATGTTGAATGAAGAGAAAAATTTGAAAATCAACGAAAGTTAAATTTCTGAGATAACAGGATTCACTTTATTCCACAGTATTTACTACTAATGAGCTTAGGAATCGATTTGCACCTTCTTTAGAGGATCTTCCTGGAAGCAATTAGATCACAAGTGTCAGTGCACCAGCTGCATTTGCCTTCGCTTATTTACCGGTTATTGTGGAAAAAATTTGATCGATTAGGGATGCGCAGTTGCCGCAAATGGGGAAAAATTCTTCTTTTTTTAAACTCCAAAGTTAATTAGTCTGATGTCATAAAATCATTTAGTATAAAATATCTCATAAAATAAGATTATTTTATAATCTCGTGGTTTCATAACTAAATTCATTTCTCATCTTTTTATTCATATGAATCGGCGGATTTTTTCAGGAAGTTTAGTCATTTTTCTCGAATTTTATTGGTTTTAGTTTTATCATAAATTAAATTTTTCTAAGGTTGAATCTTTTTGAATCTTTAAAACAATTTTTATAGTTACCGAAGACTAATCCGAAAAAAAATTCTTAAATATTGTATTTGCGATTCTTTTTCCATTTATATAATTAGAAATTGTTATTCGACGATTTTAAATTGACTTTAACAATATTTTCTCAAGAAATCAATGAGGCGATGAATTTTATCGCAACTCATCTGTGACGGGTTTTAGCGATATTATTCCGATACTGAAATCAACGTGGGAGTATATAAGTCTGAGCCTATGTATATATATATATATATTCTTGAAGAAAATTCCTGCATCTCCTGATGCAGGTGTATAACTCCCACGTAACGCAACACAGTGTTAAGGCTTTCGCCTTATGGAACGCAAAATCAAGAACTGTGTAAATAAATTCTAGAAATGGAATAATGTGAATTGTTTAACTGTCACCAATGACGCAAGAAAATACACGAAAACGCGATTTTCAATTGTGTAAATTTCTCACGAATTAACATAGAAAATTTTTTTTTTTTACTTTTTAAAAAATGATGTTAATATGTCATCACTTAAGGTTTTTTAATTTATTTAATGATATACCTATTACATTTTTCTTATTGTCATTATGAATATATTTTTATGAAAAATGTATTTCCTTGATGACAATAGAATTATTGTTCATTCTAAAGGAAAATCATTAAATATTTTAAATCCGGATTTTGGGGGATGATACTTAAATGATTTAATGGAATAGCTTTTGTATGCGCGATTATAAAAGGGAAAGTATAGTGATTTACACGGAGGCTGTGTCAAATTTTTCCAACGAAAAAGTCATTCCATTCATTTTGAATATCGACATCCTGTCGCCTTTTGCGCCGCAGGTGATTCTTTTCTTTTTCTTTTGAATCATATGTCTTTCATAAAAAGTATAAGTTACGTAAAAATACCCATATGGAATCTTCCTTAATGTGAAATATGTTTCAAAAAGGCGACAAAAAAATATTATAAAAATTAAAATTTTTTTCCAATATATTTTTTTAAATAACCTTAAATCAATATGATAATGATAATAAAATAATATAATTAGTAAACTCATAAATAGATAAGTAAATGAGACTAAGAAAACGAAAATAAATATATCTAATGTCAAATAGTAACGATTTAAAAAACGTGGTATTATTTCTAATCAGATTGCTAATTAATATGCATCACTTTTTGATTTAAGTAGTGACAAACAATTTATTCATTTTGCAATATAAATTTCTGACTTATAAGTTTAGTAAATCATTAATCGACAAGCTTGGACCGTATAACTGCGCGAATGCGATTATAATACAGGTTTAGAATAATTGAATAAATATACTTAATCATTGAATATAGTTTCACTTTTGATCTATAAACAGATAACAATTGTAGTTATACAGATCACAACTAAAATATAATTAATTGTGTATATGGGAGCTAAAAAATATAATAGTGCGATGAAAATATTATGTTAGGTGTAATTAGAATTTTTTAAATTATTAGAAATTAATACTATTTATTGAGCAATTTAGTGTCACATGTGTGTTATATTAAAAGAGGTTTTCTTACCTTTCATGGCTTTTATCATATATTTTTTAAAATATGTATGTATGTCGAACTCCAGATATTCATATCTTATACACTTATATTCCTGGTTATTTAATACGCTTTCGAGTCACCTGATACAATTTTATATATATAATACACGTTTCTTTCTTTGGCTCGGTTAAGTTTCAATATTAGATGAGCTACAGAAATATAACTCTGAATTGACATATTAAAATAGAATATAAAAATGAATTTGTGACGTATATTTATAGTGAAAGCATATTCAAAATTGAAAGGAAATTCTGCATCAATTGATTGAAAAAAAACTGGAATTTTTACCTCTTATTGAAAGAAATATTTCCATTATATTGATAAGTTAAATCATTTTTCTCGAGAGAATAATTAAATTTTAAATACACATTATATTTCTGGAGATATTAATTTTTCAGAATTTATTGAAAATTTTTTCTTTATTCTATAATAATATTAAAAATACATTTTATATTTTTATTAAAACAGAATTAAACAATCTGTCAAAAAGTGCATAATTTCTGTAACTAATTTGAAGTTAAATCTGTATACAGGACTTTCACAAACACATAACACATATGAGGAAAGTTATAATTTAAAAAGTTTTGCTTATCCAGCAATATAATAAATGTAATTAAAAGTTACCTCACAAACACTTCAAAAAATGCTTGATATTTAAAAGATTGACCGATTTTTATTTAAAAAAAAAAAAGTTTTTTTTTCTGGAAGAACATAAATTATCGTTTATTGTTTTATTGCTTACATACAGTGAATTTTAATTAAATATAACTTTTTAATAAGAATATTTTTTATAATGAGCAGATTCCATACAAACTGATGTAAAATTTCCTTTATTGTGAGTTTTGAACTTGTTCAGAATTTTTATTGTCGGTAAAAAAAAATTATAATATAAATTGTAATAGTAAAAATAATAGTAGCAATAATATTAAAAAAGTTAACACACATGTTCTTTGCTAACAAGGAATTTAATATCTAATATTTTATATTAATGTTCGGCAAATAGTTGAAAGCCATAGATTTACAGTCGGTGTTTAATTAGAATAAATATCGTTCAAGTTTTACGATTTGCAATTTGTAAATCCTATTTAAAAACTTATACGAGAAATTTAACAAAACGATATCTTCTGATGTAATACTAGTAAGGTATGCAATTCAGTGTTAATTGAAACATAAGATTTGTTTCATAACCGACAGCAAAGGATTAATTGAAACATTAGTTTTAATTATAAGCTTGTACATATTCTGGTGTAAACGCGCCATGTATATGTACAGTACAAATTCATTAAACAATAAATTTAAAAATACATGTAACAAAATTGTCTCGATTTGCATTGTTACAATGTTTTTGCATTTAGTTTTTTAATACAATAAAATAATTTCTTTAATAAATAATTTCAATATTGAAATTAAACTATTGTTTAACAATTTAAAGATTTATATATAAATGAAAAATATAGTGGATTTAAATTTGACCGCGCGTTTTTATTGAAATCTCGAACCCAGCGACTTACCGGCTTCGCACGTCTGGTGTCGAGACATTGGAAAAATAAGGTTAAGTTTGTCGTTCAGTGAAAAAAGTAGTTTCTTAAATATTGTGATAATTATTTACAAAATTTTTTTGTATTTTGTTTTTAATAGTGTTAGAAAAAGAAGTCTTTTTTTCTTTCTAATAACGAAAATAAATATCAAGTCAATTCAATTTGTGCCACACAGTGAAAGGAGTTATTAACTTTCAAGCAACTACAACCTAAAGCAATCTTTAATGTGATGAAATTGTAACTGAGAATAATATTTCAGTAAGTAATCATTTTTTTCATATATCTTTAGTATTATTATTTTATCTCATGGTTCCAACCATTTTTGTCGGCCATTTTGTTTCTCAATAATCACACATAAAATGGTGGATTGAATTGTTTTTTTTTTATTGCAGGATTGCATCAGCCAAAACAAAAGAATGTCACGAAAATTTAAAAAGACTCCAATTTACGTTGTCGAAGATCATCATGATGCTTTGCCTTGCATTTATCGTTGTTTGGGATCAAAACATTTGCCATTTGAAGGTAACACCATAATTCATTTAGACTCCCATCCTGACATGCTGATTCCAAAGGATATGAATGCTGACACCGTGTGGGATAAGCAACAACTCTTTAGTGAAATTAGCATCGAAAACTGGATACTTCCTGCAGCTTATGCTGGACATTTGAAGAACTTGGTTTGGATTAAACCGCCATGGGCAAAACAGATGACAGATGGTATGTTAACGTTTCTTATTGGAAAGCACAAAGAAACTGGTCTGATAAGATTAACATGCTCGGAACCATATTTCGTCAGCGAGGCACTCTATTGCTATCCCGAGGAACTTGAAAATACACGCGAAGTGACATTACATGTAATAACAATGGGTTCTTTTATTGAAGATTCAATGAAACGTGATGATTTTCCCGCAATTGCATCAGCACTTCGACAATATTTACCAGAAAGTGACACACCCTATATTCTTGATATTGATCTTGATTTCTTCAGCACAAAAAATCCATTCAAGACACTTTATGAGAATGCAAATATCTATGAAAAATTGGCACCACTTTACGAATTTAAACGACCAAATTCAACTGATCAGGAAATTTTAAAAGAAGCAACAATGGCGAGAGATGAACAATTGACGGAATTACAGGAATTATTTTCCTATTTAGAGGAAAATAGAAATTTATATGGTTATGAGAAGGAAAAAAGTGCAAGATACGAAGCTGTCGAGTTGATATATCGTGAGATGATGAGATGTTATAGGGATGCAGAAATTAACTGGATATCGATTCATGATGCTGGATGCACCATTGATGACACTGATCTTCCTCATCATGTGACAAGTCAACAAGATCTTGATAGACTCATCAGTGGGACTTTTAAATCTTTCTTAGCTGTTTTACCTGCTCCACCTACGATTGTCACTATTGCTAGGTCCAGCTATGATGAATATTGCCCTCCGGAAGATGTGGATCAAATTCAAGTAGGCGTGATTGATGAACTGAAAGATAGACTTGGCATTGATGTGGAAACAAAATTACTCTACTTGGAAGAGGAGGTTAATTAAAATTTATACGCTACGGGCATAATTATAATTGTTCATTTCAAAAACTATACATATATAAAAATCATGTAACTGTCGATTATTATATAAATTTTATTTTATTATACCGTTTGTAGTTCTTTTTGATGAATAAAAAAAGGTGACTTTTTACTCTATATTCTATTTATTTTTATAATAAAAGTTTTTAATTGCCTTGATTTCTAAACTTGAAGAGAAATTTTCTCAAAGATGAAAAAAAAAGTAAAAATGTTTTCACTGGATGTAAATTGCATGAAGTTACGGGAATTTGCGTCTGCACGTGTTCAATCCTGATGCATAATTTGTATTAATTATGCACAGTGAATGCTCAAATGCAGATAGGCAGATTCATAAGCTCTATAATATTCCACGTAGTAGACACGAACAAATAATATCTCATTGGGATCATTTTCGGGTATTTATTTCATGCGTAAATATAGTTTAATTGGACATTGCTCTCATTATGTCTATAATGATTCAAGAAAATGACCTCGTTTTCTAGACACTGTGAGAAGACCTTTAATTATATTTGCATATATCAATTTTATTTTCTTTGTTCTTGAAAATAAAATATGAAACATATAAATTTTCTAAAAGAGTTATTAATTAATCGAGTTTAAAACATCAAAGACAAAATTAATGACATGTCTATAACACCTGATTTGCAATTTTTTAGTTGAAACGCTTTCTACACAAGACGGTCATTTGTTGTTTGTCACACCTTAATTTATTATTATTATTTTTATGATCATTACTTCATCATTGCCCTTCGGGAAAATGTTTTATTTTTTTTCCACGATGTAGTTCATTAGGAATGAAGCCTAAAAGCATTTTTCCAAACAAGGTAGATTTAATTAAAAATAAAATGAAACGAGATTAGATTAAACATATAGTGTGTATGTGTGTGTCTTGTTAATTCGTTATGCTCAATGAGAAGCCTCCATATAGCCAATTAGAGTTGAAAGTTTATCTCTCGTCGTTTTTCGAAATCACGCATGAAAATGCAAAAGGAATTCAAAAGATTCTCTTCTTCAACTGTGTCATGAAGTCACGATACATTGCAATATAAATCTTGTGAAAATAGATTTTTCTCTTGTATAAACATGGAATGTTTTCTAATATTCACGAATTCAATCGGAACAGTGTAGACAAAATTATTTCTAAATTTCCATAACTCGTTTTCTCATATTTCACTTTTATAAGGGAAACTGAAAATTAGATGACGAATAACTGAATTTCTTGTCAATGGGGACAAATGAGGCAACTTGCAAACAGATAGTCGTGAAAGGTATATAAACTTCCGCGGTTGATCTTCGTGATAAAAGTATTAATCAAAGTCTGCTTTCACCTCAGACTAGCACCAATCGCGGTATACTCATTTCCTGTGTCAAATTCAATAAAGAATTTTTCAAAAAATATTAAATAAAAATACTTGAGTAATTTGAATTTTTTAGATTTTTTTTTATTTAAAATTAAAATTTACTGTCGTATTAATCGAAAAAAAATATTGTCAAATGGCTGCAATTTGTTTTTCGTGATTTAAACGATCATTATTAAAAAAAAGTGGTAAAAAATAATTTTTTTGAAAAGGAGACAAAAAAAATGATGAGGTTGTCTCTTAACGAAGTGACTGGCTTAACTCGTTTCTTGATTTCCCACTTATTTATTCCTAGCATGTTAATTACTCAAACGAGAGAGTTAAAGATGTCTAAACGTCGATATGTGAGAATGACGAATTTCCGTGTTTGACGACGACGACGACGACGACGAGGATGCATGGTTTTATAAAAGTTGACTCCTTGGTAGAACATGAATTACTAATTAGAATATATACTTTACTTTGATAAGAAATAGAGCTTGGCACCTTGTGTCCCCCACTTCTTATCGAATTCCACTGATCCAAGTCTCTGAATATTCAAAATGAAAGAAAAAAAAAATAATTGCAAACCCACATCAGATTACATGCATGTTGTACACACAACTCCTAGAAGTCGATGTCCTTCGTCGAGGAAGCCGAGAGCAGGGACTTGATTAAAATGATTCATTTAAATTACTGACATTTTATATTTTGTCGAGTATTTAAGTCTCGTGTAATGTAACATTAATTTATCTTATTTTAATATTGTGAACCTTTTTCTTCGGGTAGTAGAAAATAGATTGTCACTTCTCCTTTGTTTGTCTTCACCACCTCCTTGTGACGAATTAGTTGCGTCGCTGCTAATCCATACATGAGTGTTGGAATACCTGCCACATAATGTACCTTTTTAATTTTGTTTATGAATTTTAATTATTAATTACAGTTAATTATTAATTATAATTATAGAATAGTTTTTTATTACGTGTCTTAAATAAAATAAAAAAAGGTTTACATTCTAATGAAATTCATGAATAATTAAAACAATAGACGTGATTGTGGATCAAGTGGGGCAGTTTTTTTTTATATAGCAGGGACCATAATAAGCAAAAGGAGAAAGGGGGCCAAAAACTCCCAACGCGTGAGGGATAAGGCGCGTGACTAATGTGAAGATATTAGTTACGTTGGCCTCTTTTTGCCATTAAACTTTATGTAGAAGTATATGAATATACCAAGGTTAAGTATCTTGATCGCCTTGAAAAATTTGTCTTCTAGTGTGAGGTCCTGTTTGGGTCTTTTGGTGCAGTGATATTTGATGTAGGGAAAACAGCCCGTCCTTAAAATATGATAGTTGCTCATGCCCACTGGCCAGTTGAAATGAGACATTCCCCTCTGATCGTTCGTTATGTCCGCATATTTCACGAAATATGACGTCCATGGTGGTTCTTTTGTTTGTAACAAGTAGCTCGTTAAGACCTGTTTTTTTAAAACCGAAAAACAAATAAAGATTATGATTTATGAATTATCCATTTATGTTTTATTTTTCATTTAGGAATTTTAAGAAGATAAAAGTTTTTTAGGATTATTGAAAGTTATGATTTTGATTCTGAGGTAAAGAATAAAGTTTTCTCACGATCGTTTTTGTTTTTTTTTTTGCTTAGTTTTCTTTTTCTAGTTTTGTTCTGTATGGCGCGGAGGTAATTGACGTTTGTTGAGAAGGCATGCGTGTTATTTCCGAATTCTTAGACTGAAGAAATGACTGACCTCCGAAGATAACGGTTTTGGCCTCCGGGTAAAATGTCTCGCACATAACCCATTAGTACGGCAGCCGAGCGATTTTTCAATTGGCCGCAGAACGGCCGCAATCATTCGTGGATTGCTCCTCCCAGGCTTGAAAAATTTTTCTCCTCCGCTTCGTCAGCCATGAATAATAAATTATTATCAATATTAAATGTTCTGCTCACCTAATGCGAGGGTGGTCTCTTATTTTATAATCTTCTTAAATGTCAACAATAACTATTGTTGTTCTTTATCGTATATAAAGAAAATAAAATGATTAAAATCTAAAATTAATTATCTTGAAAGTATTTAATATTTCACAATAATTATTGAATAAGAAAGTAAAAAAAATTTGCTATGTTCCATTTGGGGTAGAATATATTTATGAATAAATTACAGGCGTGGTCAACAGGTGATTGTATATATTAACGGTAGCGATTAGAATACTATTCCGAAATCCTTTCTAAAATAGATATGACTATACATTGTATATATACATGAAATGTCAAGGTTTTTATATAAAATTCAGATATAAGAAATAAATATCGGGAAAGTGATGCATATGAATAATTTTACTATTCTAAGGTGATGATATCCTTGTTGAGGATTACTGAGGAATTTACTCTTTAGCCAGAAGGTCAAAGGAGAGTTGATGACATTGCTTGAATAAAACAAAAAATTCTTTGGTATGAAGGAAATATTATTTGAGAATGTCATGCAATTTTTAGTGGTTATAAATCACTATTATAAATCAAGAAATATGACTATTTTTTTTAATCTTAATAATCCTTTTTTTTTTGAAATATTAAAATCGAATTATAATTATATTTCGCGCCTTAATATTGAAAAAATAACGCATGCGCAAATTTTTATTTTTCGACACAGGAATATTTGAATTTTTTCAAAGGATCTTTTAAATGAATTTAAATGAGAATTATTTTAAATATATTTTTTTCGATTAATTTTGATATATAGTGATAAACAAATAAGGAAATTAAAAAAGCAAGCGCCATGCGCCAAAGAGCTTCTCTTGAGTCGTCGCGCCACTTCCCCTCTCACTTCATTTTCCCCTTGCCCTATACGTGTTTCCACTTCGACCACTTTAGACACACACCAAAACAATTTTGCCGCTTTATATAAATATACGTTACCGGTTTAATCGATTCAGTTGATATAGTCGAATGTGAATGCTGAGATGAAGAAACGTTTTTTCTTTCTGGTTTATTATATAGTAGTCATTGACAATATTCTGAAAATCCACACACGTTTTGTTAAATTATTTTGATTTCTGTGCGACTGAAGGTCACTTTCATTGCTACTACCACTACTATAGCGTATCTCGAGAATCGTTTCCATGTATATCGATAGAAGAGTTGGCGGTCTTTTTTAAATTTCAACGCCTACACACTATTTCTAGTGAATATCCAATATAATTTATATTAATTTTTTTTTAAATATTTAATTTTTTATATTTAAAATAATATTTTTCTTAAGTATGTTTTCGATATTAATTTCCAGTTGGGCTCTGATGGGGAAAACTATTTCGAGATAATATATACCCGAACGGAATCCAATTAAGAAAGCAACAAATCTATTAATAATGAAATTTTTAAATATAGAAACGACATAATTATGCAATTTGGTTTGATTTATTTTCAACTGTTCGTTAATGAACAGGCGTCGAACTACTTGATTATTAACGAGATGTAATGCTTATTCATATATATATAATTTTACTTGCAAACATTCATTGCTGGCGCGAATCTAATGATCGATTAATCATGTTTCTCCTACGATTATTTGAATTCGCATTTAAAGAGCCAATGACATTGTAAACAACTTTATACGACATTCTTAAAAATATCTATATAATCTGAAATTGAGCGTTTTTATGCTTTCATAATCAGAGTTCACAGTAAATTAATAAAAGCGGATTTTATTATCTAATTAGTCTAAACAGGAAAAACATAGTGTTATAATTAAGTGATTACTTGCTGGATTACTTTATTTTTCCTGTTATTAAAAAAAAGTGTAATTCAGTCATTAAACTTTTGTCTGCTTCCGTAAGATCAAAGAAATTTAGTTAAATAATAAATAGATCAAATAAATATTTATTTGAACTAAATAATTTTTATTTTTGAATTAAATAGACGGTATTTGGACCAATGATTTCTGTATTTGAAAAAATACCATTTAATTGACGCAAATAATAATATTATTTAATATAAATAAATATTTATTTGGTAATGGCAGAAAATTTTGAGATAGTAGAAAAAGTCAGTTTCAGTCAGCCAAAACGATTTTAATTCTTCTAATTTGGTATTAGGTATTTGGTATTTGCAGTCAGACATTTATTAGAAGTAAAAGTAAGTTACAATTAGACACTAGTGTATTAATATTATTTTTCGAATAACGAAAAGCAAACATCCGCTATAAAATGCTTTCGTGATATATTTGCTATAAGGATATAAAATATAAAAGGGATATTTTGAAAAAAAAATTCATCTCGGAATTTTTAAATAAAATATATACTTTATCTGATACAATAAATTCAGCAATTTATAGAATTACATATGTGAAAGGCATAAGCCATGTATCACGCTATGAATTCGATTATGGCAAAGTCTCTCAACAATGACGTGGTAATGCACGACTTCCTTCCAAGATTTATTATTTTCATTAGTGACCATGCCTATCATCGCAAGGCTGCAGATGAAAATGGGATACTGCATGCTCACTGGTTATACATTTATATATACATATAGTTAGAAGTCTCTCTCTATATATGTGTATGCAAAAAGGACGTAAAAGGAAGGTTTTCGAGATGAGAAAAGGGGACACGGTAAATGCGCCGCGTTACTTATTTCGTGTTGTGCGCGAATATCTTGGCGATTTTCCGCGATAAATGATGTAACGGCCATCCGCGATTTAGCCTGCTTCTTCGTTTATATGTGTGTACATATATTCACATATGCATAAAATTCAATACAAATAAGCGCGCGCGATGAACTGACACGCTGTTGTATATAACGGGAAGACTAAGACTCGATCTTAGATATGTTCGTTTTGTCTGTTAACCGCGCATATAAGTTCAAATTACTACGAAAACACGATACACAAGACCATGCGTGTAATTACGGGTCATTCACATTTGTAGACGTCAGTGTAAATGGCTCTGTGCGGTTATTATAATGGGAATCAGACACTTCTTGCGCGAGAGGAGAAACAAATAGCAATTTCGCTTCATAAAAAAAAGTTACAGCTTTTTATTTGTCAATATAAAATCTGAGGGACATATTGCACATTCCAATCTTTGTTTTTTGTCAAAAAAAAATATATTTTTAAAATTATTTTATTATAATAATTTTATTTTTGCCTGTTTTTGAAGAAAATAATAGAATTTTTGTTTTTCTTTTGAGACCAAGCGTATTTACATAATGGTGTCTCTCGATAAGGATTAAATTTAATTCCGCGTGTACGGTGGGTTTGGTGTATATCGTCATGCGAACACGAGAAGTCTTTTTCTTTGGTTGTTACGAATATTGCGGTTGGGTCGCGCTTTCTGAATGAGAATAAAAAATTCAAATGGATTTAGTTTCCTTCAACCTTTTCAGTGACTTTCTCGAAGATCAGCTTTAATATCTCATCGAAATCTAAAAGTGATAAAAAGTAACGAGAGAAATAATCGATTTCAAATCTTTTGGGAAATTTCGGAACGGAAATTTAAGTACATAAATCATATAAAAATAGGTACTGTAAATGATTACAAAAATTAATAAAAAAATTTAGAAACTAGAAATCAGTTTTAGACTATTCTAATTAAAATATGCAAATGACATTTGATGAAAAGTCTCGTGAATTTGCCATTAAAATGACCACACTCGTGTTTTGCCCATCGTAACTGCACCCGTAACTCGAACTATGTCTATTCCCTGGATGAAATTATCCATTATCTTTACCAAGGCCTGGAGTTTTCAGCATGGTAGTCTCTTTGAACGAGAGGCTCGTGGTCATAAAGACACCTTTCTTAAGGTCTCTCATCATTAGCTGTGAGTGCTCGCTAAAGCGAATCCGGTTTCGCCCCAGCGCATTCGACAGCCTACGAATAAATAGGTTTTTGAACAAGTATGTGCGCACCGTAGAAGACAGGCTAACAACTATTACCAACACGCATCTTCTTATTTTATTATATGCGCCTCAATTTAATTACAACTATAGTGGAAGTGTCATCAAATTCTACCAACAAGTAGCCAAGATTCTATTTAAATATTTGGTTGTGAAATTCTTTTGAAAATACTGTTATTTTCATTATATCATTTCCTGAAAGTTTTTTCTTGTTATTAGCGAATAATTTTTTACCGCCAGCAAGATGACAGGTTACCTAACGTTTAATGTGAGAATGTGATGTCCCTAATTAAGAGTATTATCAGCTTCATCTTTTGCAATGTGGGCAATAAAGACTAGAAGGGATAATTCTAGCTTTGCAATGGTGGTTGACACCCTATAGCTTCTTGTTTTCCTCAGTACTTGGATGTACATGAATAACCACTTTAGCAAGAACCAACCGGATACCTATCTGAATCGTCGACATACACACACACATGTATATATACGTCATTAGGAGCGTCGAGACTAGCCATCAGATGTACATCCGGTGTGTAACGATTGGTGGGATCCATAAATCGATCAATTAATTGCTCTCCCGTTGGGAAGAAATAATTCGCTCCACCTTCCCGTCAGTTTTCTCCCTCTTATATGTGAGCGCGCGAGTTGCTCTTTTCTCCTTTTCGTGTTGTAGTCCTTTTTTTTGCCTCTGCAATGTCATTGAAGTTCCGATCGATCGTTTCAAGTCTCTCTCTCTCAGATCAATGGACTTCTTCGTGTGGTCGTAAAACGTTTGTGCTTCGAGTGGGCGTCGTTAAATCGAACGCCCCGCCATTACGTAGGCTTAAAGCCGCAGCATCCGGAATTAACGATCAACTCTGATCGTTTGGACTTTTGACAAATTGCCGAGTGATACAGTGTTGGGATCGATAGAGTCTACATTTACATACTTGAGGAAAAGCCACCATCAGGGATTAGTGTTTACTCGTTTAGGCTTTGACGATTTAATACCTTGTTTTCATTTTTTTAAGGATAAAACCATGGATTTTGATCTAATTTATTTTTTAACAACAATTGTAAATATTTGAGTTATTCTCTGGATAGTCTAATTGGAATTAATTTAAATAAGTCGAATAAGGCGAAAAACTATTAAAATCTAAATCTTACAATAAAACAAATGTCATAGTTGGAAATGAAAATTTATCATCTTTTTTTTCTCCTTTAATTTGTAATCTACCTTTATAAAATCGAATTTATAATCTTCTTATGCAAGATTTATTATCCCCATGTTTTTATAGCTGGGTAATAGGGCTAGACTCATAATTTACGTGTACTTGAAATGAAAATCTAGATTAAGTTACTTGAAACTTCTTTGCAAACTCGTAAATTCTAATTTTCTTTTCTGAAGAAAAAAAAACTTTACGATTTTCATATATTTTTATACACCAATGTCATTCAATCTAATTGAATGATTTACATTGAAAAAAAATTATCACTTTTAATTAAAGTGGATTTTTTTCACATTTCCTGGATGTTAAGAAGAGATGGAGAATTCAGGTGAATATCATACTTGGAATATACAGTATATATTATTACTGTTGTGATTAGAGATGCTCCAAAGATGCATAATATGCTATTAAAACCAATCGAGAAGATTATATAGGCTGAAGCCGGTTTCTATTTATTAAATGTGAATGTGAATCATACAAATATTGTTTATATGGTTGGAAATCAGTGATGCGTTTTCTTTAGTTATTATAATTTATACTCAAAGATAAAGTAGTGGTATAAACTTTGGAATATACATTTATATATATAAATGCAGTATGAATATTTTATGATAGCATCAATTTTGATGGCCACTCAAGTCGAATTATTACCAAATGTTTACATTTCGATGTTACATATTTGTAAATAGTTTTCCATTACCGTTTACTATAAAATATAGAATAAAGTAATTTCTTTTTCCCAAAAATGTAAAAAAAATTTATCGAGTAGGTTATCTTTCGATATCGATCTCTTTAGATCTAGAAAAAAAGATTGAGATTTCTTATGTACGTTCGCTTTCAATACACCTCGAGACAGTGTAATTAGGGTTAGGCTGCGGTCTAGTTTTCAGACGAGTGCGAGTTTCCACATCCATTTCATTCCAATTATTGCAAATCTATTTTCTCTCACAGCAAAATAACATGAGCATTTCAACGTGCAAATCTTTATTGTACCTTTATTATTATATTCCGATGCAATGATATAATGTTAATATTCACATCTCGGAACTGAAGGTGAAGTCTTTGGAACGACTTGATTCGTATGAAATCATTCCCTTCGAGCATATTTGATTATGAAATGTTATTTCCTTTGTCTAAGAAAAAATGTTTTTATTCAATAAATTGTTGAAAAATATTTTTCTTTTTTAAATAATGTATTTTTTTTGACGATTTTGTTTTTTCCCACGTGATTTTAATTTTTTCTCAGTTTCTCTACTTGTTAAATCACTAAACTGCCTTTACCGTTGAAAATAGTATTCAGAGAAGTCTTGAGATATATATATTCGATATATAAAGAAGGGAATAGCGCATATATGCCGCCTCAGTAGCTTTTATAAGTAGGTTTTTCAAAATCGAAAATGCAATATTCTTCGTCTTCGTCTCTTTATTCACCTTCTTCTCTTTTTGTGAAACATAATTTATCGCGTTCATGCGCGGCTCGGGGAATAAGGGATTGAGAAAGAGCCAGAATACGCATAGCTTCCTCGTTATTAATCAAGATGTGTATTGACCGTTAGTCCTGTATTCTGAGTTTTCAGGGCTCTTTCTTTCTCTCTCTGTTCGTGTGCTCCGATAAGTTATTGCATTCAATGCAAATATCTGTTCTGGTCCACAAGACGGACTGTTGCACGCGAATCACTATGGGAATTTTTCGTAATTCACTTCCGCCTCTTCAGGCTTTTGCTCCGCGTGACCACTACTGGTGATCTCGATGGGAATTGGAAACCATTGCTACTTATGATCTTCTTCAACCAATTCCATGAAAAGTGCCTCAATCCCTTTTTGTTCGAGTATTCAAGGGTTACTGTTTTTTTATTTTATGTGATAAAAATTTACTCTTTCTGTTATATTGTCGAAAAATCCTATAAAACATGTTTATGCTAAAGGGAAGAATTTCTAAATTCAAGAATTTTAATCTTCGTTCCCAAGATGAATGTCCTCATAATTCTTGTTCGTTCTTCTTTTCTTTGCCTTTTATCTTTATTTCATTTTAATTCTCGATTTTTATTTCTGTATTTATTTCTTATTTATTTGATCCTGTGATATTTTATCCTATTTTTTTTATTTGAGATTTCTTCCCTTATTTATTTTTGCCATTTGGGATAAAAAAAATAGTCGAATATTTGAATTGTAATAGTATAAATAAGCAGCTCGTAAAAAATATTATACGTAATATTCGGAGTCTTTTAAACTATATATATCCATATACAGTTGATTAATAACATTATCTCAAAAGTAAGTGGCTTCTTTCATGAAGAAGATGATGTGATCAATAATATTAGATAGCAGATCGCTCTCGAGTTTACGTTCCTATAAAACAGGGACTATAAATGTGGATCTATGAAAACACACCTACGTGTCCTTCATACTACTGAGGCGCTCTAAGAATATTGACCACTGACCATAGAATAAAATCTTTTTCTCATAGTACCCATAAAATTTTATACAGAAAGAAAGAAGAAAAATTTTTTCGTTGAGAGCTTTATATTTTTCTAAAAAAAAAAAAAAATAGTGCAATACAGTCTATAGCACTTTCTAAAATATTTATTGGAATTTCTTAAAAAGTGAATATTTCAAGGTATCAATTTTTCCCATAAATATTACCTGTGAAATCCTCCAACTACTTCAATTCCCACGGGGTTTTTCGCATCGAGTCAGATTTCTATGTGTCAAGTGTGTCTTGGCCATAGTGTTTGTATAGTTTCCTTCTCTCGGGTTGTTGAGGTTCGACGATCTCTGACGCGTAACATGGGAGGAGAGAAAGGATTTGTCGATATATATTCTGACCACACATTTCATAAGGAAACAAATCGCTTCAAGATATGGATTAATTTCTATTTTGATTGCTTTGTTAAAAGAAAAAAATTTTAAAAAAATTTGATTTTTATTTTCCGTTCAAGAGGATTGAATTTTATTAATATATTTTTTTTTGGTAAAATATTTTAGTAGATCCTCTTAAATCGAGATTATTTGGTATTTTAGAAAAGTTGGATAAAAATTAGAAGAATAAACAAAAATTTTTTTTATTAAATTGCCGAATGGTGTTTGCGCTTACTTTGGAATGTTCCCATATATTTACATACATGTATATATGTGGCATCGTCGGTGCGTGCAAAGGGTACTTCTAAAACACAATGCAAATAATACAAAGTGGCTGACCTTGAAAACCGTGCACAGCATCACTGCAATGTGTACCTATTTAGGTCCCGCGTATATCGAACCTTTATGCGCTTTTATATTCGCAAACTTCCACACGCAGGTGAAATGTAATGCTATAAAAGCGTTAATGCATCTTTCTGGACGATCATTTACGGCAAGTGAACATTTTCCTTGTGTAGAGATCAAACTCCCAACATCTTGAGATTGAAGATAGGCTATTCTTCAATGATTCCCATCTCTGTTGTGTGTAGTTCCCCTTCGAGAGTCATCCACTGATTTACGATACAAGGCCACATGAAGGAGGTGAAGCTCTCAGCGAAATTAGAAATTCGATGACGATAGCGAATTTAGTCGACGTTAGCGTTTTACAGCCCATAGAGCTTTACTAAGCGGAAAACGAGACGAGCCGGAAGTTATTTTCACGAACATAGTGTATATTAGAAAAAGGGTATATTGTATACCTATTCAAGTGGGAAGATTTCTAAAAAAAAAGACTTTACTTTTTTTTTTGTATTGTGATGAGAGAAACGATTTCCTGGCTTTAGAAGATTTAAATACATCATTTATTAGTGAATGGAATTTTTTTTAAAATGGAGTTACTGTAACAAAATTCAGTTTCTTTTCTGAATTTGATAATTCTTAAATTAGTCATTTTCACTTAAATTTTAGTAAAAAAAATTTTTTACTAAAAATGTAATATTTTATTAATTAGTAAAAATTTCTACTAATTTTTAGTTATTTTTGCTAAAATTTTAGTAAAAAAAATATTTCTAATTTAAATTAATATTTTACTAAAAATTAGTGAGAATTTTTACTACCTTGAATTAGTGAACTAATTTTAATTTAGAGAGTAATGTATTATGTTGACAGTTACAATCAAAATCAGATTTCAACGTTAATTGACGGTTGAAATCGATATTACCTTGTCATTAATAGTTACCATTATTGAAAATTGTGCAATAAAACAATGATTAAGAAAATTATTAAGTAAATTGTTAGTTAAACACATAAATTAAAATTTTACAATTTCTAACGTTAACTATATTTTTTTATTGCTTTTCGTTTAAAAATCGTTTTTTGTATAATTATTAATTTAAATATGTAATTAAAATTGATGATGTAGACTAAAAAAAATTCATAAATTTGTTAAGTAAAGTTATTTAACTCCGGAGATTAACGATTAAGATAAAAAGATTCATCTTTTTAATTTGTAAAGTTTCACGCGTATATAGGATTCGGGACAGTAAGTTTCGTGAAATTTCACTGATTCCGATACTGAGAGTTGCTTTTGTGAAATTTCACTGAATTCAATTATAACAGAGAATAACTTTCTCTCTCTTATAATACTAGTACAATCAATTTTCGTTAATTAAAAACAAAAAAAAAATATTTTTAATTACAAGTCAAATTTTTTGACGGAACATTATTAAAAGGATATTGAAAAGAAAAATTGACGTTTGAATTAATTACTCAATCAGAAAGTAAAATAGCCTCTTAATAAGCTTGTTATTTAACGTTGACAATATATAATTTCTTTAGAATCTTAATATGACAGAGTAATTTGATTGATCTAGAATATATATCGCTTGATTGATTTAGTTTGGAATCATTTCTCTTTTTATAATCATTAGAAAGAATTGAACTGCATCCGCATTATTTGAATTATCGTGGACATATATTTATCGATAAAATTCCATCCTTTATACATACATGAAAGTTTATTGTGAACGTCAATTGGAAAAGGAAGGTTATAATAACTTGTTTCTGTGTTTATTTTTTCGAAACCAACGTTTAAGGTGTTTGATGTCGGAACATTACTTGTCGATCCTTATCGAATACCGCTTTCGAAGCGTCAATCACGTTTTATTACTCCTTAGAGTTAATTAATTTTCAAGAAAGAGTTTCAATAGTATTTTTAAGTGAATGTCATAAGAAAAAATGAAAGAAACAGAAAATACATAGTTCTTTATAAAATTAAAAAATTAATTAATTTTTAGTTTTTTTTTCTTGCAAAAAGTTTTTGCTGTACAAAATTTGAAGGGAAAAACAAGTTTTGAACAAACTTTTATAATATCTTACGCATGCTTGTCAGAAGAAATGAATAGTTATTTTCATTTTGCTCGTCAGTCGTGTATATTAAAACTATGACTTACAACAATCGTTTCGCGTCATGTGCCACTCCCGGAAATCTTTTGCATAAGTCTTATATATCTATATATATATTCAATTCAACATTTCTTCATGAACAATGAGAAATTCCGAACGAAGAAGAAAATAAAGAGGAAGTTAAAAAATAATGTTGGTATATATACCCGGTCGTCATCGATCATTCTTCTTTCACGCCGTGTCATATGAGCCTCTTGAAGAATGTGTATATTCTAAGAATACAATTTTTGATCCCAACCTCGTGTTAATATTCTGAAGATTTTTTTTAAATATAATTAATAGTTAATTAAATTTCTTATACAATTTTAATATATTCAAAAATTATAATAGAATAATTAAAATAATTAATTCTAAGTGGAAAAAAATATTTGATTAAAAAAACATTTTTTTTGATACAAGAAGAAAATGATCTATATTAAAATGTCTAAAGAATATAATCGCGGATATAAAAGGAATGCGGAGAAAGTTCATGATAATCCGCGAATATCACTTGCGGAATATTGTTGTTTCGATCTTGGTTGAGCACGACGTTTGAGTATGTAGCGAATAGAATTATTGCTGTTACAACATCTTGTAATTTTCCTACTATATATACACTCCCTTTTTTTAATATATATACATTGGTAAAAGATCTCGAACTATTGATACAGTGTTTCACAATTTCCAATAATATCAGCATTCTCAGGAAGCCAAATGCCACCAATTAACATCACAACTCAATTTCTTTTTTCTTTTTAATATATGCGTATGTATATTTATTTGAACGTGATTTATTATATACATTATATACAAATCAAAGCGTTTTAATTATTAATCTGAACTAAAAAAAGAAATATTCAAACTCGTAAAAAATGTATTTTAAACATATGGTTTCAAGTAGTTATGATCTGTATTGGTCAGACATTAAATCCGAACGAAGAAACGTTTAGAAAAATTTCGTAATTATATATAGAGTAAGGAGTAATAATAATATCAAGTTAAATTAGAAAATCTATTAATTTTAAGTACAGTTAAAATCAATATAGCCAATAAAGAATTTTTTAATTAGGAACTTAATATAAATTCTTTCAATTATTCGTACGTTTCTTTGATATTTTAAGTAGTCGAGATCAATATTTGTCGTCCAGAAAAGAATTCTCGATAACTAGTGAATTATAATTAAATTTTACTTATCATTCCTGATTCATACCTAGAACCCCATAATGAATTTTTTATTTTATTATTGATCCTTGAAAAAATTCATATAAATTTTTTGAATCCTATAAAATCAACTAAATATTATGATTCTAATTAAAATTGATTCATTAATTAAGATTTGGTTATAAATTAAACTAATTAGTTAGGATTTACATTATTAACGTTTACTAATTAATTATAGAATTGTAGATAATTGCCATTTAATCAAGATAATTAATTAAAAGATTTACATAACTACTTATTAAAAGATCGTAATAATTAATATTTATACTATTCAATTAAAATTTGAAGTTTCTGTATTGCACAATTTTTTTTTGACAAATCAATTTTTAATTTGGGGTAAAATTCTTTTTTTTTCGTCATCAATTTAGTCAAGAGGATGAAAATGTAATTGAATTTTTAAGCTTGATGGCGTGGGTGGCCTACTGACTTGATAACCCATCGTGAAGCAGCTAATGGGAATCCATGTGTCAAAGTCGGTCGAGTGTGACTGTGTGTTCAAATACATATAAGCAATACTATCGCGATATTAACGATCACTCTCTCGACGAGAAAACACTGTTACCAGACGATAGTATCAAGGAATAAGTAGTAGGCTGTGCATTGCACTTGATGTCATAGGTTAAAACGATTTTACATATTCCGTTCCTTCTTCCTGACATTATTATTGTTTTCTGCCGATTCCCTTTCAGAGAAATTGCTCAATTGCAAATATCTCGGGATTATTTTTCAAAATCTATATGAGAAAGTCAATTCTCAATTGTTAACCTCAAAAAATATTTATGTTACTAATAGTGCATTATATTATTATTATTATTATTATTTCATTTGTTATTTTATATACTGATTTTCTTTTTTTTTGTTTCAGGTAAGTTTTTTCCATGGACGAATTCATATAATAAATTAATGGTACGAGGGTGTTTACTGTTTGAAAACTATAATTGAGGTCATTATTTCACAGAAGGTATGATTTTTAGTAATTTTTTCTTTCTAATTATTCTTATTTGAAATGATTTGAAAGTTATATTTATATTTTGATAAAATTAAAAATTTGTAATAATATGTTTTAAATCACGATTTATGTATATAGTTTTTTGAAAATAAAGTGAATTACGGAAGAGGCCGTTTTTCACGCAAGTAGGGAAAGACATTCTCATGCGAAAGGTGAACTGAGGGCGCATTCTAAAACTAACTTTCCCATTATTATTCTCTCGTTTCGACGAGTGCAGTGCAACGACATTACGCCTTTTAAATTCTCCCTGGTCGAACTAGACGAGGTTCAATTTAACCGAATAATATCTTAAAATAAGTTGTTTATTTATTTCTTCACTTTCTCTTAAGAAGAAATAAGTATTTTTAATATCAGCATAAAAAAATCTATTCTGAAATTGAGAATAAATACTATTTTTTGAAATTTTTTTTTTTTTTTCGTAAATTCAATTTTTAAATGTAGAAAAAATATTTTTTTAGTTTTTATTTTTTTGAACTAAAAATAAAATTTTTCCAATTCTGAAGGAATAATACATTTTATTTCCAATCTGGTGTGAAAGAAAATCCATAAAAAGTTTTGAAAAGTAAGAGATAAAAATATGTTTTTTTTTTAAAGTGAAATATATTTCATTACTTGAAATTACAACCTTCTTTCATCCTCGAAGGCACGAGTTCTCGCGATTTTCCCGCAGAAAGTCTTCAAAACTCACGCAATTATTGTGGGAGCTTATTGATACAGATAATCAGGTTTTGATATAAAAAAAAGGATAATCGCATTGAGAGTTAAATTTTATTATACAAAAGAAACTTTAGGCATATAATAAACTGTTTTATTAGGCTATCAACAAAAGTTTATATAGAACCGTGAAATGTAATATGCAGGCTTTTGCAAAAATCTATATAGTAGTGTAGTATACGGATTATCGACAAGGTTTATCTTTATTTCTGGGAATTTGTTTTTTTTACGAATTTTCCTAAAGAGCAAAAGTGTAGCATTATTTAATTTTTCATAAATATGAATTTTTTAGGGGAAATAATGAAAATATTTTGAAACAATAGAGAATTTTCAATTCTGTTTCAAAATTCTTTATTAGATTTAAAATTTTTAATTATTAAAAAATTCCAGTTGCCAAACTCTCCACCACGATTTGAAATAATGTTAAATATTTTTTTAATTTAATTATATTAATTAGATACAGTCAACAATATAGTGTGTTGAAAAACAGGATTATACTGGATCAAAAAATGATTTATTTTATTAATAATAAATCACAAAAAATTTTTTTTATGATTTATTATTAATAAAATAAATCATTTTTTGATCCAGTATAATCCTGTTTTTCAACAAATTATATATACATCTGGATGAAACTAAAACTTATGAAACAATATAGTGAATGTAATATTTATTTTCTATATATATTTTGTACAAAGTAATATAGCGTTTTAAATAATATATTAACTATTTTCCTATAATTAAATTATATTAATTAGATACACAATCAACAATATGGATATCATATTTATTTTTCTACATTTTGCATAAACTAATAAATAATAAAAATTTGTAAATAAAAATAAATAATTTGTATATTTAAAAAAAACTAATAATTTATTTAAAAAGTTATATTACTAAAATAAAGTCATCGATCAAAAAAAAATTAATTTATTCATATAAAATTCTTGCCGACACATATAAAAGAAACAATTATCTCAATCATTTAAATTGTACCGTTTGAAGACGAGAAAAAAACTCCCTGGCAAAAAAAAAATAGTATAAAAATGTGTCTTAGACTAATCTCTGAAAAGGAAATTGTATAAAAATGAGTCCTGAACGTTATAACCATAGAAAAATTAATTTTTTGTTGACTCATAGCTTATTGTTCAAGAGGTTATTAAGTTCCTATGATTTATCGCGTAAAATTACATAGGTACTTTGTATATAGTATATTTAAGGATAAATTGAAGAAAAAGAATATGCTCCGTTCATTTGAACGTGAAACTTCAGAGCTACATTATTAAGGGTTGTTAAATCATTGTCTGTTTCCTTGCCTTAGGGAAATAATTGTTCCTAAGTTTCTCTCTTTTTTTTTCTTTTTTAAAGGCTTTCCTTGTTCCTAGAGCATACTTTTGACGCATAAGTTTTATAATCAACTCTTTATAACTATAAGATATAATGGCTTTGTTGTATGTCCCTTATATGCGGTAGAGACATAATTATTAATTGCTAGTTTTTGACTTTGCAATTATCTTGTGTATTTAATTTTACCGATGAGTAAAATTCCATATTGGCAATTTATTTTTATGCATTTTAAAAGTTTCTTCTTCCTATTCTGTTAATTTGTCATATTTTTATAATTTCTTTTACAAAGAAATTTGCTTCAATTTTTTTTTTAATAAAAATAGTCTCTTTAATTTGTAGAGACACTGGTGAAATGTTTATACTTTATCAATCGTTCCACTATGAAGTAGTGATGATGAATAAATATATATGAATGTTGATTGGTGAATCCAACCTCGATTCCCTGTCGCACGGAAGAAATGATATCGGTAGGATAACTACTTGTTTGTTCATTCTACCGAAACATATTCAAACTGACAAAGATGACTTTTTCTGCACATCAAAATTTGTCTATTTTTCAATAATTTTATTTCTTTTGCAAATTTTTTTTTGAAGATAAAAATTTTATAATCTCTAGTAATTTTTCTTTTTATGTGTTTTTTGTATACAATATCAAATGGATTTTTTTCTTTCATTTGAATAATCCTCTGTAAAAACATTCTTTTGAAATTTTTTAATCCTATAGTAAAAGTTGAATGTGAAACAAAAAAGAAAATAAATATAGGAAGTCATGAAAGAAATAAATATAAGGACTTATAGATTACGAAGTTTCAATTGATATTATTTTCTATAGGAGCAAATAAAGCTGATAACGTATCGTAGTATACTTCATTTTCAAGTATAAAACCATCATGCTTAATAACGTGAACAGTAAAATTGTTGTACCAACATTTATGTAAATCACTTCAAATTACATTAATATAGCAAAACTGTTATATAAATTCCTAATAGACTATATATATATGTGAAGAATATTGTATACCCAACGAACTTACAAACCACTGCTCGCAAGATGCTTTATGAGTTCACCAACTGAATCTGAATATGATTTACAGGTCGAGTTTTGAGCCAGACTCGTTCCGGTGAAATGAAGGGATTCAGTGTATGGCATATCCGCATGTTTTGAGTGCGCACATATTATATATATACAGTTGCAATATTATATGTGTAACTGTTCTTTAAAAATATATGAATAGGTCGAAGGCTGATCCATTCTAAAAATGATATCACGTGGCTTTTGCTATTCCATTATTGCTGTCTGGAGATCTGATCACTTGATTGGGATGTATCGACGAGGAGTAGCAACTTCTTTATACATATATATCTATCCTTTTTTTGCTTTTCTTCTCCCTTTAACAAAAACCATAGGCGGTCTAGATTCCCCACTGGCTTTAACAAGATCATTGTCACTCGTTTTGATATTATTCTTGTAACGAGCTACCAATGGTATTTTTACTATTTTTATTTTATTTCATTTATTAAACAAGCTTAAATGTTGCTCTGAAAAAATCATATTCTAATATCATATATTTAATTATTGATAATTATTATAATTATAGTCAATTATTAGAATCAAATAATTTTTTTTTGTTTCTTGCTTTGATGAAACAAAAAAGTTTAATTAAAATTTATTATTTCAACGATTTATATATAAACAACAAACGGAAGAATGTGAGGTTCTTCTACTTTTTTATAATTGAAAGGGTAAATTTAGGAGAAATTAAAATTTAGAGAAAATGTAATGGCTCTCTTAATTTGGACACCTAATTAAGACGCGTTTCGTCTTCTCATGCAGAAGATTAAAAGCACGGCAACGAAAGAGAGAGAGAGAGAGAGAGAGAGAGAGAGAGAGAGAGAGAGAGAGAGAGAGAGAGAGAGAGAGAGAGAGAGAGAGAGAGAGAGAGAGAGAGAGAGAGAGAGAAAAGTGTTCTACTTTGCAATTAAACTATTTGTACCAAAATGTCCACGTCACAGTAGTGAAGACACTAAAAAACTAAATAAGAAACAAAAATAATTTATAAGTGCCATTATAGTACAATTTTAAGTTTTTAAATTATAAAATATTAAAATTGACAAATATTAAAAATAGGAGAATTTTGGAAAACTTTTTCGATAGAAATTGTTAGAAAAAATTGGAATTTTTCAATAGCAGGAAAAATGTAATTAATTTTTTATGTAATTTGTAGTTACATCTTGGGTCATTCATGACAACTTTCGCATTACTCTGCTTCTATCTTTATATATATAGAGTTCCGAAAGTGAAACTTGAACCTGGCAATCCGGTAGCACCGGACACGCTTCCAGTTTTCACACCTAGTGTATAAAAAGTGAGATATATTGTCTGACACAAAAAATCATATCACCTTTTGAAAATCGAAACTTTTCTCATTCATATAAAAAAGATAAAAGAAAAAAATATTAAGTAAAAAAGCCATATATGAAGAGAAAATTATAGGCGTGAGGCTTTTTAGATAAGTCTTAATTAACAAATGTGCTACTTCTATTTAGCATTTAAAAATGTGAAAACATACATTATTTGTAAGTTTTACATCTTTGGTAATTACATTATTCTTTACCACCAATAGTGGATTTCTGTGTTTATAATCCAATTAGTCTTATCAGTACAATATTCCGTCAATTTTTTTTAACATTATCGTATATCGAAGATGTATTATAATATTATATACCTTTAGAAAGTAAATATAGGAATTGTGGGTTAATTTAAAATGATGTGATTGGAAACACATGATACGAGATAAAAGAATAATATTATATGAAATGAAACTAATTTCACACTCGATTCGAGATAGTTTGTTATATACAAAGAGCCGAAGAACTAGATGTCTTATTATAACAACTTGAAATTAAATATGACTTGAGAAATATTGTCTAATTTAATTTTGCACTATTATGTGATTTAAGTGTTTAAATATACTTCACCATAATTTTCTCCTGTACGTTAAACTTGATGTTAAGTTCTCTTATAACTCAAACAGACATTCTCTTTATACGTCTTGTTTCTATATAGCTTATCTCAATCTCCGACTATCCATCTTAGTTCATTTTTTGTTAATCCTGTTTCGATAATTTTTTTTATTCTGAAATAACTTCACAGAAAATGTTATCAATCCAAAGAAATTTTACTAAATATTTATTTATTTATTTAGACTCGAATTTCTCTTGATATTTGTTTCAGTTATTTCTAAAATAAAAACAATTATAAAAGTGTTTTTAGTTTAATGTTCTTTCGCTCTTAATTGCCACTGTTTTTCTCTCGAGAGGCAATTCTATTTTTTATTTTCCTCTCTGATATACATAAAGACGAGTGCAGCAAAAGGCAGAACTCGATAAATCGTATCGATCTTATCGGTGCGTAGATCTCGCTGCCGATTCATCGTATGTGTGTAGTGAATCGAATGCCACGGCAAAAGCTACAAGGCATGGTAATGAGTAATAAATAATCGTTGCGAATCTCTCCCGCCCCCGAATCCTTCTTCGATATCAAGATAATCCTTTCTATATCAACAAATTCTTGGTTCGAGTATCTCTCTGACATCTACATAGAGAAAGAGGGATAAAGATCTGAGAGCAAATTTTACCCGCAGGCTTTTATAAAAGAGTATCGATGTCCAATTTTGCTTAAGGTCGCGAGATAATCAATGCTATTCAAATGATATTTCATAGTATCGAACGATTTCATCAGATAAAAGATCCATATAGACTTTAGAATTATAATAAAAGTTAGATAAAAAATTTCAGTTTGCCCTCTTGGTAAAGATGTTTTTTTAATATTGTAATATACGAAAAGCTTTTAAAAGCTTTTGCGTGAATATTGTACCAACTTGAAAAAGAGACACATAGTATGAGAATTTAGGACTTTTATTAACGTTTCAAAGAATAAAGCTTCTATTTATCACAGAGCATAAATTTATTAAAGTTTATTAGGTCCTTAATCTTCACTGAAATATAGACCATTTCTTCCTTTAACACTTTTAGAAATTTATAACATTCATAAAAATGCCCTTAACGTATTTCACATTATTTAAAAAAAATGAATTTGTGTAATTTTTTCAGTCTGGCAAAAGATGAAAATTAAAATTTAAAGAAAAAAACAGCATTTTTCTAAATAGACAGTAAATAACAAAAAATTACGTTACTTAAAAAAAACTTTTAATTTTTTCTTATTTATATTTTCATAAACCTTCGCATTGAATAGAATTGATTTAAGTCGATGATAATAGTCTTCAATATTTTATTTTTCTTCTCTAAGTTCTATAGTGAATCTATTCAACGATAAAATGGTCAAAAGTTTTTTTTATTGCAGTAGTACTGAAAGTTAAATTGATTGCTATAATATTTGAAATGGTAATAAAAGAAAATTTATATATCTTGTATTCAGGTTCTTTTATTTTTTTTATTATGGGATTATACACGAGAAAATCTTTTTATAATATCTAATGTGGTTTTTTGATATATAAATTATTAATCAGATCATAATTTTGATGTAAACATTAATTAAAAAAAAAAGTTAGAGCACAAGGTGTGAAGCATTTATATAAAAGTGTGTTTGGAATTATTAAAATAAGAAAATAGGTTTTGATCTGCTTTCTGATTATTCATTAAGATTGTATATTATAAATACAATATTGTAAATGGAGTGCATTGCACCTTTTTCTCATGTCTATACATGTTAGCATTGAAAGCGGAAGGAGGGTTCATGTCTCCGGCTGGTAGACCACAACGGCCAAGGACAGGTGTATCCTAGCTCATAATTTGCTCCTCATTTATGCATATTCTCTCAGTCCATGCGTAATATACAGTATGTACATACATACACAAAAGAAGTGTTCACGCACTCTTGTGCGAGAACCTATTTAACAGTAAAAAGCCATCTTCCGGGATGATTATTGTTATTATCAACACCTATTCAATCCTGTCGTCAAATGACCATTAATCATGATATTTTTTCTTATTTTTATTATCTAAGATATCAGTTTTTTATATTATTTTAATATTTAATTTTATAATTTCTAATTTTTTTAAAATAATGATGAAATTATTCTTTTGTAATTAGAACAGTTTTTGAAAAATTAATTTTAATTAATCTAGTAAAATTATTAATATTGTGTCTAGTAAAACAGTTTAACTGAATTCCAATTGCAGTTTCATAGATTGTAAATTCAAATTCACTGTTATCAAACTGTAATTAAAATTAAAATATTTGCATGTTTCGAGGAAACGTTATATTTTATATAGACATAATGGTAAATTGAAATGATAAAAGTCTAGATTTCCCGTTATTGTAACAAGTTAAGTTATATTTATAATAAACAAACCTTTATCCGCTAAAACAGGTTGGTCTATTTTTTTTTATATTTCAGAAAATATCTTTTGAAGACAAAAATTAAAAAAGTTATTTCTAAATTTAGAAATTATATTTTCATATCGAGGAAAATAAATAAGTATTTTAAAATCTTGTTTTTATTTATCTTATAAAAAAAAACGATAACTAAAATTAAAACAAGATAATTTATTCAAAGTGGTTTAGTAATGAAATACAGAAGCTGGTATTAGCTTTGTAGGCCTTTTTCGTTTCATCGCTTCAATTGCATTTTAATTAAAGTCTATCGTCACTTCATGCAGTAGCAAACAAGAGGGTGATGTAGGACATCCACCTATATATAAGAACAAAAGTGAGAGTATTTTAATTTACCAAAAAAGTTTTAATTAATTTATTTGAATAAAAATGGAAAAAATTATAAATAAATTTTTAACATTATTGCTAAATAATGTTTATATAAGATTTTTGAAAAAAAAAATAATTTTCATAATTAGTAGTATTGTAAATAATGTTTAGAAGTTAACATTTAGATTTCTAATAGATATAACTGCAATAAATAATGTTTGATATACGCAATGTTATATAAAACTTTTATATTAGAGTAAAAGATATTGAATTACATGGAAAAAGCGAATAATTTTACACAATGTAATTTATTTAATCACGATTTTAATCGGAGCACACGCCTAGAAAATTAGAAAAAATTTTTTTTGAATCAATAGGAGTTGAATTTAACAATAATACATCCCGAGGTGATGAGAAGTTGAAAAATGAATGGAGAGCATATAAAATAGAAGTGAATATACGTGTCTGGATCACGAGTGCATACAACCGGTCTTTCCATCGTGCGAGTGCACTCTATTTCGCAAGGGTGTATACCTGTAACCAGACACACGATTCACTTCCGACTTAGACAGTCGCGATAAAAGGAGACCATACTTTCGCGATTAATAAGATAGATAGTAGAAAGTGAAGTAATTCACCTTTGTAAAAGTCAAGTCTCTGACGGAAAGTTGTATAAATGGTATTCAGTATATACTCTACTAACATGGGAACCTTTTGAGACGCGTTCGCGTGCGACTAAAGAACTGTTATGTCATTTCGATATCCACGGTCAGTGCGCACTTGAAATTGATCCAAACAATTACGCACCCCTCATTTATTATTTTCCACTTCTGAATTAGTCAAAATTTTTACTAATTTCCATTGGGGACTCACTTTTAAATTATAAATTTTCCTAATCCGCTCTCTAAATCTGAATTAGTAAAAATGTTTACTAATTTAAATTAGTGACTCACTTTTAATTAGTCAAATTTTACTAATTGTTAGTTAAAGTTACTATTATTTAGAAAAATTTTACTAATTCAGATTTAGAGAGCGATAATAAATTTTTAAAAAATAATTAGTTGACATTAAACTAATTAATACTGAAAAAAAATTTATTAAAATTTACCTAATTCATTTAAAAAAATTTTTTTTTAATTTTTTTATATTCAAAATAATAATTGGAAAATTTAAATGATAATAAAAATTTTAGCAAAAGAATTTCGAGCAATTTGCACCAGTTGGAAAATATTTGAATTATATATGTAAATATTAACTAACATTTAATTTTCATAAGTTTAAACTAGTCCGGTATTATTTTCAACGCAAGTTCTGTTTAACTTTCCATTGAGACAAATATTGTCCAACTGAAATATTTACTTTTTCGTCTGAAAAGCTAAATAATATTCTATGTTATTATTTACCAAAAAAAAAATTTTTAATCATAAATATCATTTTTTATTTTTATAGTTCTTTTTCTACCTTTCATTTATTTTTTTTAAAGTAAAAATAACATTGCAAATTTAATAATTCAAGACAAGTAGCTTTGAATAGATATTTCTAATTATGATAATTATAGTTAACAAGAGTTTAACTGGAGGTGAAAAAACAATTTCTAAGAAATGTTGAAAAACTCGCAAATAATTATGGCTATACAAAGTGTTTTACATCATTTAAATGACCACCTTGTGTACAAACAATGTCCGACTCTTACACATCGTTAGGTAATTGAATAGTGCCGGTTATATAGACCTCACAGAGTTTAGAATCTTATGTTTAGTAACGGTTCTTGGGTATGGAACAAATTAGTAGTCCATAACAAACTATTATAATACCATGTGAATTGAAAGAAAAGTGATTTGAGAGTAACTTCAGGAAGGAGAGAGAGAAAAAAAATAAAACGATGGGAAACTGCGAAAATGAATATAACCGCGGAAACAGTATTTATGATCACCGCGATCAAGTATAATATACTTAGATAAAATGAAATTTCTTGTATTTAACCTGAAATTGCAAATTATTACCTTATAAAATTATTATATTAATCGATTTAGGGCAAGTCTTTCGCAATTTCTAAAATGAAATTTTCTTTTTTTAATTTTGTAGGTATTTATATTAATGTTCTGAAAATTGTCATGTTTTTAGATGAGAGAACTTTCGAGAATTATTTTCCATCTTAATGGCTAATTAGCGACAGGAACAATTTTTTTTTTTTTTTTTTTTTTTTTTTTTTATAAAGAAGTTACATTTTTCGTTATACTTAATGACTTGTGGGGTCAATTAGTATTTTCAACAATCATTGTTCGTGGATCTCGAGCGTAACGTTAATTGAAATAGTAGTATGTATACATGAATCTCTAGCTTTCACGGTCAATTAAAACAACTTTATTTTCTACGCAATAATGTTTTAAATGCCAGTTTCACTTGTCATATTTACAATAATGTGACCTTAAAAGAAAGAGTAATTTTAAATAAAAATAAAACTTTATATTTAAAATTTAGTTAATTTTTTTAAAGTTTTTTTTTTATTGATAATGTCGAATCTTTCTTTTTTTGAAAAGTGTTCTCAATTTCATGGCTTTTAACTCTTCATATCGTGTGTGCATGTTCCACCTAAAACCACATGATGTCCTTATATATATTTTCCCGTCACTATCTTTGCAACATTGTAGCTAAATGGGTTGCATTTCTCAACGCGTGTCTTTAAAGCAAGAACATATTTTGAAAAATCAAATCAGTACCGTAAAATATAACGTCGAATGCAATCATTTTTACTTGACTTGGATAAATGTTACGACTTTGACAAATAAATGCTGTGTCCTGGTTAAGAATTTCAATTTGCTGAATTTGATTTATAATAATTTTTCAATAATAAAAACTGCCGACACAATAAAATAAATGCTGAGACATGTCTCATACCTTATTACTGCCTGTAATAAGGTATTTTTATTGGCAATTGACATGATTTTTTTTTATAATTTGTTCAACAAAAGTAAATTTGAAAATATTGAAAAACGTTTATTTTACAGTTATAGAAAATATGATTCAGAGAAATGTTTAATTAAAAAAATATTTGATTGGCAAGAAAATTTTTAGGTGAGAAACATCTAAAGGGATCTTTCAAAAGATTATTCAGTTCAGATAACATTGTTTTCTCTGCGTTGAAAACATCATCCTCATTATCCTATGCTCGTTGCTCCATGAACAAGAATATTAACATACATTATAATATGTTTGTTATTTCACATTTGACGTGTGTGTGCTCTCTATACAATGCAATTTCTTGACATGCATTATAACATCTATTTTCGTGCATCATTTTCATCTTTACAAAGTATTTCTTTATCTATATATTATATAATTCATATAATAATAATTGAATACAAAATATAGAAATTGTTCTTTAAATATCTCAATAGTCTTCATTAATTCTTGATGACAATTTTGATATTCTTAATTTATACACACGCCTTATCTATTTATAAGAAATCGCACTAATTGAATTAATTTAATTAAATCACGTTTTTTTCACGAATATTTAAATGAGAACAAGAATTTTATCTAAGAAGTTGATAACAATAAATACACAATTTTCCAAAAAAGTTTTGAGAAATAATTTCGGATAAGAATATAATTGATTTAAAAAAAAAAAATGTCATTCGTGTTTAGTTGTATTACTCTCTGCGTTAGTAAGTTTGGTTGTAAGGGAAAGGGGGGTAAGAACAATGTCATAAATTACAAGATACTGCTTTTATAACTTTGGTCTCGAGTCGTTCGACATAAATATTATCCGTGTGGATACGAACGTGCTTTGAAAAGCAGATCACATATATAGCGTGTGTGCACCAAGTATGAACCTGTCTTATATTTCCCATGTCTTGTGCGTGTATAAGGGCCGACATTGCACCATCTTATAGCCATCACAAAAATACATCGACAGACGAGGTATCAATAAGACTTTATCGACCATCCTACCTTGGAGATTGAATCTACTATATACACACACAGTTTAATACTCATCCATAACAGATAGTTTTAAAATCCCTTTTTTTTATCCTCTCGATTAATCACAAGTAGTGGTTGACCACCAAAGAAAAATTATGTTTCCAATAACAGAGAATTTCTTTAATCAAAACATGTTTTCATTATAGTTCTCTTTAAAAAAATACTCAATTTCAGAGGATTTTTATTTTTATGTACACTAAAAAATATTTATTTCATTTAAATAATCGACTATTATTATATAAATATTTGTCTGACTAAAATGGACTTTTTCTACTGTTTGAAAATTAAATTTTACTCATATTTTTATTTGTTTTATTTCTTCTATCCTATTTTTTATTATATTTTTTTAAACTAAAAAATTTCACAAGTTTTATGTAACAATTGAAAAGATTGAAGTACCTACTCATTATTTATTCGCGCACGAGTTGAAATCAAAGAGTTTTTCATTTACACGTATGACATGGGTATTGTATTTATTTTGATATTGTTTTGAATGGTTGTGAATTTCTAAAGATTTATTTTTCATTGTTTCAGGCGCGGACGAGGGTCTGGTGCATTTTACTATGCGTGACATTTTTACTAAGGGATGTCACTTCAAAAGCTGGTAAGTTATTTTATATAAATGATCTGATAATTAAAAAGTCATTAATTATCCTCAAAATTAATGAACTCTTCATTGCCACCAAAAAAAAATTGCAAAAAATATCCGCGGGTAATTAATTATTATCTAATTATTCAATATTCATTATTCAATTATTATAATTAGTTATTTTTATTTATTTGTTTATTATAATTTATTTATTAATTATTGGAGTTATTTTAAATTTTTGATTTTAGAAAATTTATTTATTTTTTTAAATGTAAAATTGATGGGGAAATTTATAGCGCATGAAATGGATGTTTTAGCCTTGAGATTAGATTCCAGAAATGAAAAGTACCGTAAGAGTAACGAAGTGCAACAATGTTGTCTGTAATTCCCGGCTGATTTTCTGTCGTCACTTACTCCTTCTTGCAGGCACGCCTGACCATTTCTCTCTTGATAGTATATAGTTCCTTCTGTAAAGGTCGAGTCGATCGCTTATGGTCGTAGGTCGAGCAATAAGAGTACAAAGCTTCTCGAAAGTCTCTTACTACTCTCAAACGGTGCCACGTGACATTTGCGTTCTCCATTACCTACTTACAAAACAGGGCCGCATTTGCATTATACTTTCCTTTCCAAATTTATTAAACTTTATATTATTTCTATTTTCTCATGAATGAACGAAAAAATCATTTTTTTTTTCAATGGAAAAATTCAAATTTTACAGATCAATATTTTTTACAGGAAGTATTTTTCATTGGAAAACATAGTTTTTCTTTAATGTAAAAATATGCGTTTATTATATATGTTACGTGACACGAAGTTTAAAGAAAGTTAAAACTATATTTATAACCAGGAAAAATAAATTTTAAAAGGTGAAAATTATTTTCAATGGATAATTATATATTTAATTTTTTCTTTACCTGACATAACTTATTACAACTATTTATTGGTTTTTCTTTACTCTCTGCTTTAAATTCGTATATAAATACATAAAATTTATACATATTATCATGTAAAAAGAGCGACAACCGAAAATTACCAATCTCAAGGATAAATAAATATTTTATATGAGTCGTATAAGAAAGACATAAAATTCATTCTTTTTTTGATTTTATAGCGTGAGATAAGGCAAAATTTCAAATTTTAAGTGTACTAAGAATATGAATTTTTACTTTAATATTTATTATATAAAGAGAGGTATTCGATTTATAAACGAAGAATAAGACATGAATTTTACTTCTTTTATGCTCTAAAAAAATTATTTATAAATAAGGGTCAATCCATTATATTTCGAATGAAGTGGTCGCTGACTAATTTTTAAAAATTATAATACTTTGCAGGAATGATTTTGAAGTTATCAAGATCACGAAATGAAAAGAATTTTAATAAAATTTTAATTATTTATTGCAAAATATGAATTTAAAGTATATGAGGTGCTGAAAACTGTCAATTTTTTAGCCATTAGAAAATATGCAAAAATACGTAGAATTTACCATAAAAATAAAAATTTTTTTTTGTAATTTACTAAGAATGAATAAATTTATCATTATCAATTGATGTAATTATTTAAATATGTGAAATAATATATAAAATATGATTTTCAAGTTCGCCTGTCAAATAACCTAAATTTGCAAATTTCATCTATTAAATGTGAGAAAGAGAAGTCATTAAATTGAAAAAAACCTTACCAAATATAAAGTACCTGTGACTAACTTTTAGTTTTTCTTAGCACTTTTTTCCTTTTTTCTTCATAAATGTGAAATAAAAAGCAATAAAAATTGGCACTTTGCTTATTTTCACTATTTTCAAATGTAAATAACTTTCTTGGAGAAAACTGAAAAATTACAAAACTTGGGCAATATCTAATTGATCACTAAATACACACACTGGAAAAAAATTCCCTTTGGTCCCGAAGATACTTTTTGAGATAATTAAGTTTAAATTTTTCACAATTTTTATCAGGTTAATACATGTAGTTTTTTAAGGACGAAGTTAGGTTTTATTGGTTAAATATTTTGAACTAACTTCAATTTTATAAAAATCACATGCATTAACCTCATAAAAATTGTGAAAAATTTAAACTTAATTATCTCAAAAAGTATCTTCGGGACCAAAGGGAATTTTTTTCCAGTGTGTGTATTTAGTGATCAATTAGATATTGCCCAAGTTTTGTAATTTTTCAGTTTTCTCCAAGAAAGTTATTTACATTTGAAAATAGTGAAAATAAGCAAAGTGCCAATTTTTATTGCTTTTTATTTCACATTTATGAAGAAAAAAGGAAAAAAGTGCTAAGAAAAACTAAAAGTTAGTCACAGGTACTTTATATTTGGTAAGGTTTTTTTCAATTTAATGACTTCTCTTTCTCACATTTAATAGATGAAATTTGCAAATTTAGGTTATTTGACAGGCGAACTTGAAAATCATATTTTATATATTATTTCACATATTTAAATAATTACATCAATTGATAATGATAAATTTATTCATTCTTAGTAAATTACAAAAAAAAATTTTTATTTTTATGGTAAATTCTACGTATTTTTGCATATTTTCTAATGGCTAAAAAATTGACAGTTTTCAGCACCTCATATACTTTAAATTCATATTTTGCAATAAATAATTAAAATTTTATTAAAATTCTTTTCATTTCGTGATCTTGATAACTTCAAAATCATTCCTGCAAAGTATTATAATTTTTAAAAATTAGTCAGCGACCACTTCAGTCGAAATATAATGGATTGACCCATAAAAAAATTTCATTTTTTCAAATTTGGTTCGAAAAATCATGAATTAATATTATTTCATATTATCAATTAAATTTTTTTGAATACTAAAACAATAATTAAGATTTTATTTATAAAATTATTATTTAAAATTGAATCTAATACATAGAGAAATATGATTTTGCTATACCACGAGAGAAGTATGATTTTAAAATAAGTCTTCACTTAAGTTATTGCTCAGGACAGGTTCTTTAACATACTCGTCGTACAGAGATTTGTGCACTTTGGTGAAAGTAAGAGATGTGTATATTTTATGAACATCTTTACTGCTTTGAGAGATAAATCCCCATATGAACAATGCATCTCTTCAGATATATTTACAATTGCTTGAGAAAATTGTGTCAATGTTATAAAATAAATAAACTTTCTTATACCGCAGACAATTACATTATTGCATGTATGACAGTTAAAATATGAATTGTCCTATTTATTTGATTCTTATTCTAATCGTGGGAATTTGTCGAAAATGATAAATCCATATGTTTTTATCATTTGCAAAATTTTAATCAATGATTTTTTGTTTCAGGACTATGCGAAGTGGAAACAGGACAATCAAATATTATTCTCGACATCGAAGAAAGTAAAGGAAGTTGTAAGTTGCAAAATTTTTTTTATCATCTTTCGAAGAGAATCATTAATTTATTTTTTTAATTTATTATTTAATTTTACTATATATACCTTTGATGTAGAAGAATTTTTCAAGTTTATATAAAGGACACATGAGAAAAATGAGAAAAATCACATCAGTGAACAACAAATAAAGACAAAGAAAAGAAAAAAAAAATTCAAGAAGGACTTTCTTTAGCAATAAAAACATCACGAATCACAACAAACAGAAAACATGGGAAACGTCAAAGAGAAAAAACTACTACCAGTAATTGCTGTCTGAAAAAAAGGACGAACTTTTAAAGGATGCCACAGCAATACTGGAGAGAAATTGTTGATTAACAACAAATAGAGAGTTTACTAAAAATGTTGACTAAATAATCTTTACTTTTTTAAAGGAAAAAGAAGAAATTACATATGAATTAATAATCCTTTTTTTTTTAAAGACTAAAACAACAGTTTGTCAATAAGAAATTGAAAGTTTTTGTTCTCTTTGCTCTATAAGAAAAAAGCTCGGGGCACATTACATTATAATACATGTTATGCAAATAATATTTATGTCTATATCAAGCATCAAAAAGCATATAGCAAAAAATAGAATGCACGATAATATAGAAGAGAAAAAAATATTTGGCTTTTGACAAAATATTTGCTTATTTTTTCTTAAAAATTTCCACATTTTTAATAGTTATATAAATAGTGAAGTCAATATATAATGAATACGGAAGGGTAATTTGTAAAATTACCTTGATTATTCATTTCACAAATAATTACACTCTATTATTATTAATAAAACGTAATTACAGTAGACTATAAAGAAATGCTTACGCAATATTTTAAAAATAATTACTTTTAACTATTTTTCAAATCTATAAATTCACCAGGGACTGAAAGTCTAAATTTAAAAAATTGATTCCTGTCTTATATATATATATATATATATAAAACTTGTCAAAAGCTATAAATTTCTCATTTTGAAATTTAACTTTGATGTGTTCGGAATTGGGAAAAAACATTTTTTTTCCCCATTTTCTGCGGTTAATTCAATACACTCTAGAGCTGATGCTTTATGTTGCTTTTTTGTGGATATTGGATTTTATCAATGCCAAACTATATATATATAACAGGGTTCAAGGAAAAATCAAATTTAGTTTACTTTTTCATCTTTTCAATTGATGTTTTTATCCTTATCAATTGAATTGAACTTTCTTTTTTCCCCTTTCAATTTCTGTTTCTAATTAAAAGAATTTGAATAATGTGTTATATTTTAGAAACTGTTTATATGGTAATTTAACGTTATATATAAGATTTTGTTGAGAACTATTTTCATTGTGAAACCACAACAATTAGCTAATGCAAAGTGATCGTTATTCTCAAATTAGCATCACGTAACGATTCTCTCTGTTTACTTGAAAGCATTTGGTTACATAATGCAATTGGGAGTCTTCTGAGATTGATTGACTTAAACTGAAATTTGCTTTACAGCCATCGATCAAGCGACCGCGCCAGAGGAGCTTCCTGTGTCTGGTGATCCACTGACTGAAATCGTCTTGGAACTTATTTTCACAGGACGAAAGCCACTTTTTATTCTCAAGGGCAAAAAGCTTCAGCTCCTCGAGCCACTTGACAGGGACGCCGAAAATTTGTCACACATTGTTTTTCAAGTAAGAATAAAGAAAAATAATTTTAAAAAGTAATTAAAAAAAGACAATTTTTAAATTATGTAAAAAAAATTGATAAAAACTAATTTTTTAAGATTAATAATTAATAATATTGAAAAGATTTAAATAATCAGCTAAATTAGAGAATTAGATTTAATTTGATGAAAACGTTTCTTTTTTTTACAGTTGACCTGTACAGTAAAATCGACGAATAAGAAAAGAACGATTCCCATCATTGTTAGACTTTCAGATATTAATGACAATGCCCCTCAATTTGTCAACACACCATATGAAACGACAGTACCGGAGGTGAGTGCACAGATAATTTTTAAATTTCAATTCCACCTTTGTTTCGACTGCGAGACGAACTTTCCTTTCTCGTTCAAAAGAATTTAAATTTCCTTCAAAGCTATTTGAAATAATTCAATGAGAATATTAATTTTTTTTCAAATTTAATTATTTTTTAATTATATAATTATTAATTATATTTAATTAATTTAATCGAAAAAAGTTTTTGTGTTCATTTATAATTTTTTACAAATAATAACAATTTAGATATAATTTGTTATTATAAAGCGATTCATGATTTAAGTCTATAAAATTGTAGACCATATAAGAAACATATAAAAAGAAACAATTGTTCAATTATTTATGAGGTGATCCATTTTATAAATATATAGTTTTGCCATTGAGGCCGTTAATCCCGTTCTAGAAAAATGTTTACAAGTGTACTCTGCAATTATTCAATATAATAACTGTATTATTTCATAATTACAACTGCAATTATATATGCCGTAATTCCTTCAAATAATAATAATAATAACTTCATTATTTAAATTCTAATCAAACTATATAGAAAATTAAAGATTAATAATTTCTGATATAGTGAATTAATAAATATTTTAAAAAAATATAATGAATGTTTTCCTCTCTATCTATTTATATATATTTATTTATATGAGGAAGTGCAATATTTTTTCTCATCAATCATAATAAGGTAGTTAAGATTTCACGTCATAAGCAGAATGAAAATTTATATTCAAGGGAGAAACGTCTAAAATTGAATTTATATAAGCGCTATGAACATTATTTTTATCTTCAAATTTTATGGACAATTTTTATAAATAATTTTTGTAAACTAATTTTTTTATTATAATTTTTAGAAATGATTTTTCTAAATAAATTTTACAAATTAATTTTTTTATACAAATTTTATAAATAAATTTTACAAAGAAATTTTATAATTATAAATAATTTTTATAATTCATTCTTAGAAATAATTTTAATAAACAATTGTGGGAAATAATTTGGATAATTTTTTTTGCAGCTGACACCGGTGGGTTCGACAATTTTCAAAAAAGTACACGCGGTAGACGCGGATGCTGGAGTGAATTCTCTTATAGAGTATTCCATTGCACCTGGGGATGGCACCGGGATTGGAAATAGCGATGGAGTTGGACGAGATAGGGTTACAACTGCTGACGGATATGGTTACTTCAGCATTAATCTACCCCATCAAGGCCAAGTCACTGTAAATCGTACTTTAGACTACGAGAGAACTCAACGCTATCTAGTCACCATTCTCGCCTCAGTAAGTTCTTTGAAAAAAAAAAAAAGTTTCTTTAAACCCTTCTCACAATAACCGAACCGCTATTTCCGGCGTCTCTGCGGAAAAAAAAGTGCCTGACATTATACCGTTAATCCACACAAATTACATTTTCTTACCTTTACATTTTTAGCTAAGCTTTAATAAAGAAAAAAAACCACTTTTTTTATTTTTCCTCAATTTTCAACTTTGGAGACTAATTATAGGTAATTATTTATGACACTTCTTTCTTTTCAGAAAAAAAGTTTCTTATACGGAAACAAGTTTTTTTCGATGTGAAAAAATATTAATTTTTTATTTCTTTTTTTATAATTTTTTTAATTATCAAAACGGAAATCGTTAATAATAAAAAATAATAAAAATCTAATTCTATTTGAAAGAGTAAAAAAGGACGTTAATTAAATTTTTGAAAAAATTTGACTTTCATTGTTGTTCTCTTTCAACTTGAAGATCAGAGAAGAGAACCTACGCAAAAGCAATGTAATTTACAACTTATGGAAATCAAAAGGCCTAGGTTTTTATCCGAGGCTAAAAATGCAGCAGCAGCAACACAGCCTTTTATGCCGCGTGCAGCTAGTTGAATTTAATGGTGGCTTTAAGTATTTCTGCCATTTAACGCTTGTGTAGTTATTAACGCTTGGAGAAAAATCAAGAGCAAAAGGGGAAAGGTGAATATAAGAGGGAAGGTGTCTTTAAAATAGTCTTTTTTTTAAATTTATAATACATGGGGACACACCTTGTGTCACCATTGTTTATTATGTGCTAATGTCAGTAGATCTCATACTATTCGAGATACACTATTAAGAGCTTTAAAGATCATTAGAGGCCTCCTTTCTTAGAATCTAACAACACAGAGAACAAGTCGTCCATCAGTTCCAAGAATCTTGGCTATTGATTTTTAATTGCATCTTGTTGCGATCGTAATTGATTCATCAGGTGTGTAGATTCCTCTACTGATAGAATCAAAAACCATGATTTATACAATTGTATCATACATATATATATATTTATATATATGTAATCCTTTCTCTTCAAAAACTACTCTCAACTATATGAACTGAATTTTAAGTGCAAATGTCCTTCGAGAGGAAATAATGTTATTTGTATGTGGAATGAATTGACAATAAAGTTCTTTGGCTGGATTTTTAGAATCAATTTTAAAGACAATGAATTATTCATTATTGAGTAACTTCTATTGGAAACAACCATTCAATTATATAGTTTTGTTGTACTTGAATAAGTTTCGGATAGAATACCTAAAGAGATATTTTGATCTTCATTTTGAAAATTACCGAAAAATTTTTCCAATATTGAAAATTTATTTTCGAAAATAAAAATAATTTTAATTCTCTCTCGAGTTGAACTTTTTTTTTTGAAAAAAAAAGCTCTGTGAGTTAATCGAGAAACGAGAAAATACGAAAGATTTCATCTGGATTTCTTTTCATAAAGAATTGTATTGTGCCCGTCTTTATCATCTGCGGAGTAAAAATATATCTATCATCTCTCTTTGGTTATCTGAGAACATGATGTAGAAATATAATATAATATAAATAAAGTCACTTCGCCATTTTTGCATTATGCAGGATTCTAAAGGAACTTTTTAATCTGGTGAAAGTGTAACTGCTTGTAGACGTTACTATATTTATATATAGCTCCTTAATGCTCCTTGCCCCTTCTGGAATGCAGGTTGTTACGCCCTGGGAATATTTTTTTCTTAAAAAAAAAGAAAAACAAGACTACTTTCCTCTTCCCTTAGGAAATAATTTTTTTTACCAAATCAGAAAATAAAATTCACAGATTTTCAATATTTATTATAAAAATCATATAATTTTATAAATATTTTATCTACAATTTTTAAATTTTATTGTCTTTTATATCAAATTACAAATTATCGATCTTATGTAATTTACATTTTTATTTTACAATATTCTAATAATAGAAAGCTATTCAGGAATTCAAAATTTAGATCCTAGATTTAAGGAACACTTGGTGAAAGTGATTTTTTCATATGGAAAAAATTTTCTATTTTTTAAATTGGAAAAAACAATTGATCACAATTGTTCTATTTTACAGCGATAAGTGCAAAAAAATTGATCAAAATTTATAATATTTATAAAAGTGAAAATCAGTTTCTCTTTTCTGGTAAAGTAAAAATTTGATTTCTATAGAATTAATTAACATATAAACTGAAAATATTCAAAGAGTTTTCTCCTATGAATCATTCTCGAGCGGTTAATTTTTTTTTTCCTAACAGAAGACCAGGATTACATTCTTCCTTCCTGTTTCTTTTATCCGGATATGGTATGGGTATCAAGTCTTCTCCTTTGGGGCAAGTGGGAAATAATATAAAATTACGAAAGAGCAAAAAGAGGATTTTAAAGTTATATGCGAGAAAGTCAATTCGATATGTATATATATACAGATATATAAGGCAGAACATGTATATATATAGTACGGTCAATGTATTTGATATCAGGCATATATAAGACGACCGGGTTACCTAATAATTTAAAACCGCCAATTGGCTTGAAATTACATTACATTACCATTGCGAATGGACAGATGATTCAGCTATAGTAATAAGATATCGGAACTTCTTGAAGCAGCGAGCACCATTACAAAAATACGCTTCTTTTTTACGTTCCCTTTTATACTCGATTTTCTTGTTGCATTCAAAAAAAAAAAAAATACCAATGTTACGAGTGAAATCATCGGATATAAAAGCCCTTTTTCAACGAATCGAATTATTTCGATATTCCTTTTTTCATTTGGTCCTTTTACACCAATAGAGATCTATTCACCTGTGCTTCTTACATCGAAAGGAATAAAAATAAATCTAAACTTATATTTAAATAAAATGAATAAATGATAGAAAAATATTTTATTTACAGATTTTTTTTATAAAAATATAAATTTACTAAATATTTCAAATAAAAATTTATCCGTTTTTTGTTATTAATTTTGCTTTCTGAAAATCTTTATTATTTATTATATGCGTTATCTTTCACAATAGTTAATTTTATATTTACGTACTGTCAAGTGTCTAATATAACAAATCGTTTAGTTTTATGGAGTTGAAAAATTTGAAATCAGTGATATAAAATTTTTACACTTCATGAATGTTTTTAGTTGACAATAAAACTTTGCGGAAAATATACGTGAGACAAGTTCTAAGACTATTTATCACAGAAAAAGCATATATATATATATAAATATACGAGAGAGTAAATATGCGCAATGCAGCGAAAGATTCCAAGCGGTACTGAATTTACATAAAATTGAGTGTAAACATGAAAACCTGAAAATATGGTCACACTATGCGTAGAGTGGGTGTAACATGCAAATTGAATAGGAAATCAAGCTCAAAAAACTAACGGGATTCATCTGTTAAGCAATCTTGAAATGAAATATAAATAATTTTCAAGTAGCTGTTATTTTGATCCACGAGAATTTCATTTTTTTTTTTTTTAATAAATTTATTTATTTTTGTAATTTTTTGGAAGGAAAATATTTTATTGATAACGTGTATTGAAATAGTTATCGAATATTAATAAATATTTTTATTTTTTACTTTATTTAAGGATCGAGCAAGAAATGTTTCTGAAAGATTCACTTCTACGACAACATTGGTCGTTAACATTAAAGACGACGACGATCAAGATCCATCTTTCATTTATAAAGGCTGTATGCTTCACAATGCTGCCTGCATCAATCCTGAATATTCTGCATCTGTAAGTTTGAAAAAAAAAATATTTCCATTTTACCAGATATTTTTTTCTCTAAATTTAAATTTAGAATTCGTTACAATAAATTTTAATTTCACTTTTCATTTTATTATTTTTTTTTTAATAATAATAAATAGATACATTGATTTTAATCAGAAAAAATTGTGGAAATTAGTGATTAGAGTTGATTATTTGAAAACAGTCATTAGGAGGAATTATCGTCATTTCCGAAAGATGTAAAGTGGAAATGATGATTTGCTATATATTTAATTGTAATAAACTTTATCAATTACCGGGGAGGTGAATATAAGAAATCGATCTTGAAAGATCATTATATCGATTGTCGATATTTCTTAAAGACTTGTATTAGAGTAAGAGCACAAATGCCTTTTTTTGTTCTTCTTTTTTTTTTGCTGGTATTAGTTGAACTGATCAATGATCGTCTTTAATCAGGTGTCTAGCGGAGTGCTGTCTGGAATACTCAACATATCCCCAGAGAAGATTCAGGCGGTCGACATGGACAGCATAAATGCACCTGTTTATTATTCCTTCCTTAGTGGCAGTCCACCAAATTACAGAGATTTCTTTGAGATCAATCGTTCGACAGGCGCTGTTAGACAGATCAAGGCTGTTGATACGTCCGCAACAAAAAAGTTTGACATTATCATCAAGGTGCGTTAGATTCAATAAAAATAACACGAAATTTTTTAAATAAAAAAAAATTTTTGGAAAAATAATTAAAATTGTAATTTAATAGAATTTTTGCTAAAAAATTTCGATGTGAATGGAAATAAATTGAATTCAATGAATTAATTTTGGATTTTTTCTTCTTTTTTTTCACAGGCAGTGGAGGCATCAGAGGCAGAACGTTCCGCAACGGCAAAGTTAACAATTACCGTGAAGCCAGTGGATAGCAATCCACCAACAATAACAACATCGGCAATCGAAGGTTTTGTTGATGAGAATGCACCAATCGGTACGAGAGTTGTCGATGAGGAAGGAAATCCTATTCGACTGACAGTCACAGATGCGGATCTGGTGAGTAATTCAACTCGTTTCTTTTTCCTCTTCTAAAGAAGTCGTCGTGAGATTTGCTTGAATGTTAGTTGAATGAGGAAAAGAACTCAATTCTACATACGTCATGATTATTTATTATCAATCCATGAATTTCAATTCTTGTATTTTTTTCAAAAAATTAAAATTTTACAAATAATTTTTCTTTTTCTTTGAGCAAAATTTTACATTGTAAACAAAGTTTTTTTTCAAAAAGAAATTTTTCAATTTTTATTTTAAAGAAATATTTTTTAGAGAATTGATTTTGTTTTTCACCTTTCAGAGTCCTGAGGATCCGAAACCTTCGTATGTTTTTGAATTAACAACGAATTTTTTTACAATCGACCAATTTGGAATTCTCGTTGTTAATGAAGAAAATCTCGATCGAGATCCACCAAGCCCAGGACGTTTCCGCTTTCAAGTTGTTGCCCGTGAAAAATCCGGAATCGCTGCATCCTCTCCACTGTCGTTCACTGTCACATTGAACGATGTTAATGACAATGCGCCTCAACTTCCGATGATTCCTTCTATAACTGTTCAGGCAGGCGAGACAACCAGAGAAATCGTTAAGGTGTGAAAAACAACCAACTTCTTTTATGATTTTCAGTCTTTTGTCAGTGATTATTTTCTTGCTGGCAAAAATGCAATTTTTTTTTTTTACTAAACATTTTTTATCTTTATTATTAAAGATTAATTATCAAAAAATTTAAATATTATCAAAGAAATATTTTTTTAATTCCGATTTGATTTGGATGAAAAATATGAAAATTTCCACAATATTTTGAAATTATTTCCTCTCGTATCTTTATGATATTGAGGGCGCGTAATTTTGGAATTTAATGTTTTAGGTAACAGCCACCGATAACGATGAGGGTGAAAATGCAGAGATAACGTATAGCATTTATCATGTGTCGAATAATGGGCTGCAGAAATTTAAAATTGATTCGAAAACTGGCATTATTGAGTCTATCAGGAAACTAAATGCCGGCGAACAATACAGTATAACGGTCCAAGCGACTGATAATGGTGGAAAGCATTCGCAGGTGATTGTTGAAGTTAATGTTTTACCCGGACCCAATACCAGGAGTCCCGTTTTCCGACAACCGGTGTATGAAGTACAAGTTAGCGAAGGCGCCTCCATCAATTCAACAGTTTCAAGTATCGTTGTAAGTATAATTATCATCATATTTTCGCGCTATCAGAGTAGATAATATTTTCAAGTTTGTTGGTTTTCTCTTTCGTTTATTATTTCACCATTATTCCAATTGCCTAAAATGAACATCTAATTATGCTCTAAGATAACTATTCAAGTAAAATTCATAAGGTAGAATGCAAATGAAAAATAAATATTGTTTCCCTTATATATTCAAGAAGATTTATTAAGTATAGAATAGAATTTGTTTTCATATGATAATATAGTTTTACTAAATCCTTGTGCCAGTTATTTGCAGATATTAAATAAAATTTATTTTTCGAGAAAAGGGAAATAAAAATAAAATATTTCAAAATTCAAGTTTGAATCGGGAAAAATAGATCAATATAAAAGAAAAAAAAATGTTTTGAATAATTATATAATTTTTAGTCATTATGTAAATTAGTAAACAATAGTAATAAAATATAGAACTTCAATTGCCTTTGATTGCCTTCCTTACATCGTTTAAATGGCCACAACAAACCAATAAATTGTTGAATTATGGAGCAGGGACTATTTTCCTATCTGCATATCCTTAACATATATAGGGTCGATGTGTAAGGTGACAGAAATGCAAATTATAAAATGCTCTCGTATTTATTATTCGAGATTGAATGTAACTTGATGCTTCGTTATATATAGTATTAAAAAAATATAAAGCAGATTGGTAACAAGGGATGTAACAAGTGCTTTATTTTTGTTTCTTTTTTCAGGCAGTGGATCCGGAAAACGATCCAGTTTCATACTCTATCGTCTCCGGTAATGACCTCAGGCAATTCGCTATTGGTGATAAATCGGGTGTTATCACCGTTATAAGGAAGTTGGACAGGGAAGACCTGACTCGATATCAGCTAGTAAGTGTTCTGCCAAAGGGAATGTTTCGTAAACTCTTTTTTTTCGTTTGACTTATGCTGGACGACAATAATTCTATCATGACGTTCATTCCTTTATAACGGGTGTTTTCTCTTAAATATTGTTTCATCGAACAAATCAATTGAAAGTATTTTGATGTTCCATTTATTTAATTTCTTTCATTTTTATTTTCATTTTATATTTTTTATTTCATTTCATTTTAAATTTTTTAAATATTTTTTCGTTTTGGTAAATATTTTATCGATTTTCAATTTTTCGCTAAATTTTTATCTAAAGTTTTATAATTTATTGAACTTCTTCTTTTGTATAGTTGATTAAAGCAGAGGATTCTGGAGGATTATCGAGTACGGCTACTGTTAATATCAGAGTTACGGATATTAACGATGAAAATCCAAAGTTTGAAGGACTTCCTTATGAGTTTATAGTTAAAGAAGGAGAAACTCGAAAATTGATAGGTCGAGTTCATGCTGAAGATGCTGATGAAGGCATCAATGCTGTTGTTACTTATTTTGCACCGGATGATGTTCCTTTCACTGTTGATCCTGAAACAGGAGATGTTTTGACTAAAGTTGCTTTGGATTATGAACAAAATCACGTTAGTTTGTTATTTATATATTTTTTTTTTTATCTTTTTTCATTTTTATTAAAACAAATTTTTTTTGTAATAATAAAATTTCTTGTTTGTCTAGGAATACAAATTTGTGGTGACTGCAAGAGATGGAGCACCGGATCATCGATTAGCAACAGCTACAGTTACTGTAAAAGTTCAAGACGTAGAGGATGAGGTACCAATTTTTCATCAAAGCAGTTACGAAGCTCGAGTTAAAGAAAATGTTCCTGATTATACTGTCGTACAAGTCATAGTAAGTTAAATTACTTTTAATTATATAATATAATTTTTATTTCAAAAATTTAATTGGATTTCTTTTACATTTGCTTTGAAAATGTAAAACTTTCTTTTAGTACTGAAAATTGCAAATATTCTTTTTTGTATATAATTATATTTTAATAAATTTTTGAAGGCCGACGATCCTGATACAACCAAACGTATCACTTATGAATTGAGACAAGGAGACACGGAGATTTTTGAAATTGATGAAAAAACTGGAATTATAAAAACAATTCGAGGTTTAGATTACGAAAAGGAAAAGCAGCATATTCTTATAGTAGGCACTTTAGAAAATACGGGTGATTTACCCGGATCAACTACTCGAGTTATTGTTAACGTTGAGGTAAAAATAAAACTTCAATTCTCACTAGAAAAAAATTTTTAAATTCTGTTCTATTATTCACTTTTTTTATCGAATCAATGTTTTTGAGAAAATATTGTCATTCGCTAATTAAAGTAAACTTGAGAAAACAATCGTTAACTCATATATATGTTTGTCAATGATCCACATCATCGTGTGTGACTCTATATTGTTCCCCAGAGAATTTATTCCATGTTGTTTTCCAGGATGTCAATGATATACCACCAGTCTTCACTTCAGTGCCTCGACCCGTCACGCTCGATGATGATATTCCCATAGGAACAACTGTAATAAATCTAATTGCCGCTGATTCTGACGGTACATCCCCAGGAAATCAGGTAAATATTTATCTTGATTTAATTTTTTTTTTTTTTTTACTTAAAATCAACTATTTATGAAATTTTTAAAGGTACGCTACGAAATAACTGGAAGGGGTATTGCAAGCAAATATTTTATTATCGATCCTGATACCGGAGTTATTAGAGTACGAGACGATCTGCGCAAGGAAACTGACACTGAATATCAGGTTGATTTTTAATCAATTGCATTTTTTAATTTACTTTCTTTCATTGCCTTGAAATATTCTCAAGTTTCTAGAAATATATAATTTCTATATTTGAAAAAAATTTGTTAAGAAGAAAATTAAATTCTTTTTTGTATCTTTAGGTGGACGTTCGAGCTTTTGATTTAGGTGATCCTCAACTATCGTCAGTGACATCGGTGCAAATTTTCATTCGCCACGTGGCGACAGTGGCCCCTGAAATTGGACTTGGCTTTGCGGAGGATTCCTATAATGTAGACATCTCTGAGGATGCTGTTGACAATTCTCTGATCAAGACACTTACTGTCATTAATTCACATGCTCATGACACAACTCCATTGAAATGTGAAATCTATAGTGGAAACGATGATGGGCTCTTCGAAGCCAACGTCACTGAAGAGAGAAATTGTGCTCTCAGATTGAGAAAAGGAGCACTTGACTACGAAACCACAGAATCCTATCAAATCAAAATTAGATTAATTTCACTCTCCGGTTTACTTAGATCCGATCGTAATACAACAATGGTAAAAGTCCAAGTACTCGATGTAAATGACAATAGTCCGGAGTTTCAATTTCCCGATATGAATATAACATCGGGTCGATATTTCGCAGCAATTTCTTCGACAGCAAAATTCTCGACAGCTGTCCTTCATGTGAAAGCTCATGATAAGGATAGTGGGAAATATGGGAAATTAGAGTATACAATTTTAGATGGACAGGGATCAAATTATTTTTCAATAGATTCATCATCTGGTAGTATTACAACAGCAGCAACGTTTGAAAATGTAAACGCTGATGATTTACCATTTAAATTTAATGTACAAGTTCGTGATAATCCAAATTCAACGAGTAATTTTAATATTGCCGAGGCTATTGTTATTGTCAATCTTATTGGTGAGGAGAATTTATTGGTAATGTCAATTGAGAAAGCTGCTCATGAAAATTTACACAAAGATGGACAAAAAATTGCCAAACTTATTGAAGAAAAAACGGGACTTTTGGTAGGTATCGATAGAATTGTTGTGAGAATGATGAAAACAGAAAATGGAACTATTGAAATTCCTGAAGATTCGGATGTTTGGTTCTATACGATTGACCCAGTAACGGAAACAATACTTGATAGAAACAGCACTCGACTTTATAGGTGAGTAATTGTTCATTTAGTTCATAAAACGAGGATTACATGAAATTTTCTCTATCACACAAAAAATTTTCAATTTTTATATTCATTTGGGAATGGAAATATTTTAAAATTCAATTTGAAATAAAGAAACAAAAATTTATACTTGTCTATTAGACTTAGGATTTATTTTTTAAATCCTTATGTAGAAACTACTTAAATGTGAAAGTCATCCGACGGGATTCGTGAAAAGTAAAATACAAAACGTATGTAGAGCAAGTAGCATTCATATTATATTTTTTGTAAAGATTTTTAAACATTCGCAAAATTCTTTTGGAAAATTATTTTTTTATTTTAAAAAAAGAAAATGAAAAAAAAATAATTTGATTCTAGTTAGAATTGTGATAATTTTCTATAATGCCATTAGAGAAGAAAATAAAAATAAAATAATAGAAGAAATGTGAAAAATTTTCTATTTAAAAAATATTATGAAATTTTTCAGCTATTGTTTGAAAAGTTCCCCTATGGAATTTTTGTTCAACTGGGACATGAGTTTTTTAGTGTCCATAAATAAATAATTGTTCGCGAAAAATGGAGATAATTAAATTACAGAAGGTTGTTATTATATTTTTAAGAATGTGTAAACCCGGGTAAAATAATTACGAATTATGCAAAGAAGGTGTAGGAGAGAGAGAGAGAGAGAGAGAGAGAGTGAGTTGTGCAAAATGCAATATTTTTAAGAGGAAGGGGAAACAAGACCCGCGTATATTCCAACAATCGCCCACGTTCCATTTTCCTATATTACCTGTGTACGTTTATAATCACAAATTGGTTTTCTATTTTACAGATCAGTATTGGAGAAACATGCAATGTCGAATATTACCTACGACGTATCGCCTTTGATTCGAGCAACGGCCACTGAAATTCATCCACCAGTCATGCCATCGGAACAAGTTCGCAAAACACAAACAGCAGTGGTTTTTAGTGGCGAGGTTTTTCCATATGCGCTTATCATCATTGCATGTATTATCTTCGTACTTGGCATCGCTGGAATAATTTACATTTGTGTATCTTGGTCGAGGTAAGAATTTTTTCTTTTTTTCTTTAAAGCCCTTTAAATTTTCATTTTTAAATCACCAATTAGCTTCTTTGAAAAGTTGTTTAATTTTTCTTTTTTTTTTAACACAACATTTTGAGAAATTAAATTATTCAATCTATATAGGAGAAGAAAATGAAAAAGATTTTGGTTTTATTTTACGATAAAGGCGAACTTTCCAACTCTAAAGTAGGTAGTCGGCTAAAGTATAAAACTTGAGAATAGTTCTGTTGTTTGAATGAGAACAACTACTGATAACAAAAGTGATATTGTGAACCAGTTACATTGGCGTTGTTTTACTTCTTTTTTTTATTTTATAGAAATAGTTAAATTTGATTTATTTTGTTAAATTGTTTTAAAATTAAATTTAAATAATAAACAAACTTAATTTTACTTTTCCATATAAATTTATTTATTTAAACTACCAAATTTTTTTTTTATTTATTTAATACAAAAAAAATTAATAGATATAAATAAATAATGTTTGTAGTTGTTATTGTTAGGTCCAGACTTATTACAATTATGGCTCTTTCATCGTGTGAATTCATTCTCATAATTAATTAAATTGACTTTAATTTAAGTTTCCGCAATTTTGTAATATCTACTTATTACGTAATATTTCATGACAAAGGCCACATTTATGGGAAAATGAGACACACACATAAAAGCCTGTGCTCTTTAATTTTATGAAAGTTTTCTTGTGTTCATTTTCCATTTCACTTTCGGTAAAAATATAAAATTTTATTTATATAGAATTTTCAAATAAGAATTCTAATTTTATAAAATAAAGAAGTATTTATGAAAAGTAAAAGAATGAGGTATAAAAAGAAAGGAGAAACGATATGGTAAAAAAATGAGAGTTATAAAGAGATATTAAAAAATAAAGTAATTTTATACTTTAGACAAGGAGAGAGATGTTGAAGATGTAAGAGTGTAATTAGTGGATTTTTCTTTAGTTCAACGAAACTTAATACTGGCAAAAAAGCACTTTCTTTTTTTTTTTTTTTTTTTTTTTTTAAAACACTGGAGACAAATTTAAAATTTCCCTGGCGCAAAATATAAATAGAAGAAAATTGTGTTTTATTCAATTTTATTTGATTTAAAAATAGGTACAAAGCGTACAAGGATCGTATGCAGCGCATGTACGTTGTTCCGAGATATGACCCAGTTTACGTAGAACCAAATCTGAAGGAATATGAAACACAAGTCCTTCAAATGAGCGTCCCTGTTGATGACAATGACAGTTACAACGATTTACAAATTGATTTTAGTAATAAAAATCATGCATTTAGTCTTGATAATGTGAGCTACATCACCAAAGATCCCGGCGAAAGTACAGGTATTCAATTGCAAACAATAAAAATAAAATAATTATCTAAATTATGTTTTAGATAAATATATATATGTAATTTTAATTGTGTAAATAAATAAATTAATTTAAAATTATCATTGTTATTTAAATTGAACAAATATAATTTCTCTATTTCATATAACTTTAGGTCAACAAAGTCCTGTTAGTTCGGAAGCTGCAACAACAGCACGTGCATCTAGCATAGTTGGCAATCATGCCGATTCAAATATGCAATCATTGCGTCTCTCAACATTAGGAAGAAAAAATGGAAATGAAATAAATACATTAAATAATCATCATACACCGGTTCTCAATCCACTTTATAATCAGGGCGGTGATATTTTAAGTCAAAGTCCTTCAAATGATAATGTGATTTTTTGCGAAAGAAAAGACTATTCCCATCTTGGATTCACTTATTTAGGCGATCAAAGCCCCGTAGAAACTACCACGGAACTTTGAAATAATTATCATAATAATAATTATCCTTATATCCAAAGCGATAAAACGTACTGAAAGAAATCAATTTTTTTTTTACAAAAATTACAATCAAAGAAGATTTTAGGTATTTTAATACTCTAAAATATATAATTTTTTTTTATAGAAAATTATTCGAAAATTTAACTTGAGAAAAAAAATTAATTAAATATTAAATGAACTGAACTTGAATTTAAATGTTCAAAGAACTGAATTTGAGTTTGTACAATTTCTAAACGTATCCAAAGCAACAGAATAGGTACACTACCCTGTTATAAATTATGAGAGAACGTCTGTTTTTTTAATGAATGAAAGAATTTTTAAAACATACAAAACAAAAAAGCTAAAACGTTCTCTATTTTTAGATAATAAAATAAAAGAATGAGATTTAAAGTAATATTTTTTTATATAATTTTTTTTTTATAAAATTATAGTAATATGAATAATAAATAGTTTAAATTTGTTAAAGTTTTGAGAAACTGAAAATAATTATTTTTAAAAATCTATTCAGAATTTTATCTACGAAGTGAAAGTAAAAAAATTTTTGGTTTTTATATTTTGTAGTTTGTTTGTTTTTTTCATTCATTTAACAAACAGGTTAAACAGGTTAACTACACAATAATTCACAATGTTTGATGTACAAAAAAGTATAATTTCTAAAATTTAGAGAATAAATTCGTACAAACTCATGGTTTATTCCAAGATGAATTATTGTAGATATATAATAATAAAAAAAAATCATATTTCTCACGCGTTATACCGAGAATAACTGTGGATTAGTGAGAAGTTATCGGTTTTTTGTCGATATATATATATAAATATATTTTATGACTTATCAGTGGAGAGAATCTCATTGTGAATTGTTTCTATTTATTACATATGTGAAACGAGGCAGTAAGCGCCATTCGATACTAAAAAGAATGCTTGAGAGATATTGTTTTATATATATATTGTAATGTATATGTGTGTGTTGAAAAATGAGAAAATGTTGTGTATTTGAATCATCTTCGTTAATTAATGTATTATAGATTATTTATATAATTTTGATTGCTCATTTTATAATTATATATGCCTATATATTTTCCCTGATGTGAATGTGTAATGGAATAATTGAGAAGCTGAGGATTCTAGAATCCAAATTTTTTAAATTAAAAAAAAATTAATTATTATATAATTAATTAATTGTGATTATCGACTTTTAGAATTCTGTTAATTCTTGCGCAAGTTGAATTTAAAAATCTTTCCCCTCTTTAAAAAAGAAAAAAAAAAAAAAAATTGTGGATAAAATTTTGTATTTTTAAAAATTTCCTTTGCAATTAATCACTAGGACTTTGGTTTAAATATCCGCCCGAAGGAAAATTGTCTTTTAAATCGATTTTAGAATTTAGGCAAACGATATCGAATGGTCCATTTAGCTAAAGGAGAATTTAGTGAAAATGAGAAGAAACTATTTTTTTTCAAGTTAATTAATTTGTAATTAAAATACTATCAACGAAATATATTTTAAGGGCTTTGTACTTATATATAATTGACATTGACAAAAGCTAATCTAATTTAACTATTCAAAGACTTGTTTCTTCTTTATTAATTTCTAATATGTAAATAAATCTCTTTATTATTTTGTCAATAGTTGTATCGTGAAATTTTTTTTGTAAACTGGATATTATTACTGCCAATAATCGAAAAATATTTTAGGTACAAATTTTTTTGGTGAATATTGTCATCACCTGAAATAAAGTTACTCTCATGGTTGATTAATTCTTAAGTGAATGATTTTTGTAAAAGCCATTGTATAAACTTGTTAATACATAATAATAAAAAATTTATTATATTACGTATATTACGTATATTATTATTATTATTATCCAATGTATTGTTTATTTTTCTATAAAATTAATTTTTTTATTATTTCTATTTTTCAGAATTTGAACAATTTTCATCAAACTTGAAAAAAAATTTTCCTCTGCAAATTAAGTAAGATAGGTCAAGAAGCTTTAAAGGGTTAAAGGCTCTTGGAAAGTTTGTCGACGAGAAATCCCTCAATCGAGCGATCTTGTGACTTCATTCAATCAGAAATTTAAAGGAGATAAATTACTCAGAAAAATAGTGCTCAAATATTTTTCTCGAAAAGAAAATAGAAAAAAATATACAATTTCTAGGGGAGGAATTAACAATTCGGTTATTAATTTTTTTCTCTCATTTTAAATATATATTTGCAATTAATTATACCTTCAAACATATTTGCCAATTAGTACATACATATGTAGGTAATATAAGAAATTCTTTTATGAATCTATCTCTGCTTATATTCATAAGGGAAATTTTTCACTTAAATTTAGTAAAAAAAACAACTAATTAATGAATATTTAAAGTTTCAGAAAAACTTTTATGAAGAAAAAAATAATTAAAAATTAATATAATAATTAATATAATTCAATTAAAAAAAATATATAATGAAAATTAAATAAAATTTGAAAAATGTGAAATTGATTTTTTTTTCAAAAAAAAAAAAAAAAAAAAAAAAACAACTATGCGCACTCATATCAAGGAATATGTTGGGAAAATTGAGTTGACAAAGGAATGAAGAAAAATATCGATAAAGCGAAATAATTTCATCAAACATCACACTGAATGACGTCAGAGAAATATGATTTTAAAATGATTCTTTGTTGGAAACGAAAGCATAATATATTTGTACAGGTACAAACATGAAGAAGATGAAACAAAAGAAGAATAATTAATTTGCGCAAAATGTCAAAGGATTCGGGGGATATACAAATTCTTTGGGGAATTTTGAATAAAGGAATAGTACTTTACTTTCAAAAATGAAAATAATACAAAGTTAACATACGGAGAGAAAAAAAAACAAATGTACTTAGAAAATTTATTTAATTATTATTATTATTTTATTTGATTTTTAATATACTGGGTCAAGTTGTTTTATTAATTTTTATTTGTCGATAAAGTCTTCTTTAAAAGTTGCGGATTAAATGTTGAAACTTTTAACAAATTTCCTATTGACTTGGATTATAAAATTTTTCTAAAAGATTTGTTATCTCCTGGAGGAAATAAAAATACAGTTTCCCTTTATATGAAAGCAATATAAAGGATAGTATATTTTAAAGTGAATGAATTTTAAAGAAATATGTATAATATAAAGGAAAAATACAATTTTTAATAACGTATATATAATAATAATATGTAAATTTGTTTGCATGAAAAGGAAGCCCTTGTGTAGTAAATTTTGAGCCCTGAATAAATTCAGAGGTTTTGCGTCGGCGCTTTTACTCTCGAGTTACGCAGTCGCTGCTGGATCAAAATTGTGACGTGTGCGCGGATCTGGATTCTGAGACGAGGTGGTGAAATTTTAGCCGAAAGGCTACATACAGACAGTCCGCGATCTGGGCGCGTTCACTCCCCAGTAGCATTTCTCGTCCCAAAGGGGGATGATGGTTTTTTAAACTTAAACAAAATTTTTATCTATATACAGTGAATACATTTTTTTTTCTACTTCCTGTGGAGTTTGAAATAAAGTGCGCGATAAATAATAATTTAATCTTTTCCGATTAATTTTTAAAAACTTTTTAAAAGAAGAGCAACTGGTCTTTGTTTTTCACATTTACATTTCAGTGTTATGTATATACTATGAAACCCTTTTTTGATATATACGTTATATATATAAAGGAAATCAACCACCTGTGAACTTTTCTCATCTGTTCCGTTTAGAAGATAGAATATATATATATATATATATATATAATCAATTACCTGTCATTCGAAGTATGAATAAGTTTCCAGTTTATAGTGAGAATGTTATTGAAATCTCATCTCATTTTTCAGTCACAGATAAGGTAAGTGGATTTATATATCCGATGGAATGGAGTATAAAGAGAAAAAAATAAGATTAATTAAATCTCGATATGAAAAATTGAAGAGATGAATGAAATGAAAATTGATTTATGGTAATTGGAATGAATCAAAGTGAAGAGGAAATTAGAATTTTATCGAAAATTGTTTTGCGTTTAAATTGCTATCACATATATATATAGAAAAAGTCAAGAGGCACTTGTTATTATAAGCATTTGTGAATAAGCTGGATTAATATTAAAATCTATACCACTTTCAAAGAAATATTTTACAAATGATATTTTATTTTGTTTATTAGCAAAAATTAATGTTTTTTTTATTCGAATCAAATATAAAAAAGCCATGTAAAAAAATATCTATAAATAAAAATAAATAAAATTCATTTGTTTTAAATTAAAAAATATATTTGTCTCAGGGCCATCAATTTGTTTCAAATAAAAATTTTGTCTCAAATAAGATTGAAACAAATATTTATTTAACTTTGAAACAAATATATTTTTTTTACTCTTATTAGGAACTGAAAGCGTATATAACAAAAGTAATTATAATTAATTAAATAAACTTTAATTGTTATATAAATAAACTTTTGACATTTTGTGAATTTAATATGAAACATGTTTATTTGACATTATATTTATTTTGTTACTGGGTTAAGTTTATACAGTCTAAAAGAGAATTAATATTGATAAAAGCTTTAATTAAAATATGTCAAATTAAATTATTTAAATGCTTATTATTTATGATTATTCGTAAAGTTTTTAAAACTTCATATTTTTTTTTTTATTTTTATTTTTTTTTTGCAGTAAAAACTCTATAAAGAAAAAGTCCTCTTGCGTTTACGTGTATAAAATTTTAAAGAGTATATCATACACATATAGTGTGATGAAAAAAAATTGCATGTAGTTGGAATGTTATGAAGAAGCCAACACAAAGTTTATGAAAGAAAAACTTTCATATATATAATGTGCAATTCTACTCTATTTTACATTCAATTTTCTTCATGTTTCTCAACACGGGAAAAAAAAATTTAAAGTAACCTGTTATTATGAAATAAAATACAATCTAGTAAATATTTGTTGTTTTTTATCGTTTCTTTGATGTTCGATATAAAAATTGAAAAATAGAGTATATTATTATTAAATATAATGCAGCTATAAACGTAATCCGTTAAGAATATTATAAATTATTTTCAGTTTAATGACAAATGAAAAGTTAAAAAATACTTGTTGGAATGAAGTACCTGAAAGTGACACTTTTTGTATTCAACCTTCTAATATGGGTAAATATTTAAAAGTTATGTTTATCATTTTGAAAAAAAAACTCGCAATTAAATAAAGTTAATTCGAAGAATATTTAATAAAATATTAAACAGTTAATTTGATAAATACTAAATAAAATATTAAATTAATTTGCAAAATACTAAATAAAGTAAAAATTATTTTGCAATAATTTAAAAAAGAAATTAAATTAGAAGACTTTATATGTAACTTAAAATTTGTTTCCAGTTGGCTGGGTGCTCATTAATGTTTCTGGGCACCTGGCTACTAATGGAGCCAAGCAAAGGACACCTTTTAAACCTCTTTCTCCCCAATTTAACTCCCCATGAGACTATTCACTTAATTGCGTACAGTTTACTCGGGCTTGGATTGACAGTACTCACAGTTGGCTTTTTTGGATGTCGAGCAGCACTCCATGAAAATCAATGTATTTTAGCAGTTGTAAGTTTACTCTATTAGATATCTATTTTTTCTAGAGATTTTTACAACTTTTATTTAAATTATTAGGTAAATATATTTTAAAAATTGATTTAAACATCAGTAGTTAAACTCAGTTATAATCAGACAAAAACAATGGATTTAGTAACTTTGTATCAGTAGTAAAAACCGGATTCAGTCAGACAGTTTAATTTTTTTCAATATGAAAAAAACACGGGAAAAAATTTATTTGATTCAAATAATTGGTTACTTTGCTATTATCAAATATTTTTTTGTATTAAATAATTAATTATTTGGTTTAAATAAATATTTGCTAATAAAGGGATTGATTATTTGAATCAAATTGATTTTTTTAGTGTACAAGTAGTAAAAACAGTTTAAGTCAGACGCGATATTTCTAAATTCTTGTTATCATAATATCAGTAGTAAAAATCGATTTTAGTCAGACTATCATTTTTAAATAAGTAGAAAAAATCAGTTTTAGTCAGACATAAATCTTGTTGATTTATCGCCGTATTTTTACAAGTAGTAGAAACAGTTTAGGTCAGACGCGATATTTCTAAACACTTGTCATCATAATATCAGTAATAAAAACCAATTGTAGTCAGACATAATACAAATGGTTGTTTTCTAACTTTTAGTATTCAGTTAGACGCAGCTTTTTTAATTTCTCTTTAATCTTAGTAGTAGTAATAGTCAGTTTTAGTCAGACCACTATTTTACCATTATATTTAGTAGTGAAAGACAGTTTTAGTAAGACATTTAAATCGTCTATAATTTGTATTTGTATCAAAATTGTATTATGGCTCATTATTATTCATGAAAATTTATCGTAATATCTAACTGAAATTAATTTTCAACAGTATATGAGTATGCAGATCGCTTTAATTATCACTGAACTGATAACAGCGGCGATTATGGGATTAATGACATTTAGAATTCTCTCTGGATTAGAAGAAAGACTTGCAAGTCGATTGGCTGATCATTATGGTCATGATCCAACGAGTGATATTCCCTTTAGTCACAGTCTTGATTTTGCACAGTATAAGGTACTTTTTTTAATTCCATTAAATTTAATTAAAATTTAAGTTAAATTAAATTTTTTAATTTTAATTTTCATTAATTATAATTGTAATTTACTTATTTTTAAATTATAATTTGTGGTGGTTGAAAATAAATGTAAAATAATAAAAGTTCTGTTCAATGTAAAATTGTAATAAAAATTATTAAATTATTAATTAAAATTAGTATTAATTAATTAAAACTAGTTTTAAAACAAAAATTAAATTACAATTATGAATACAATTTTTCTACAATGTATTTGTAACTTTCAGTTTAATTGTTGTGGTATTCACGGTGACAATGATTACAATGGCACTGCATGGTGGAGAGATGGTCAAATTTCAGGATCAAAGCGACAAGTTCCACTTACGTGTTGTGTTTTGAAAGATGATGAGGCAAGGATATTTTTTCTTATATTTTTAATTTTACAAACTTTAGGCCTTTTTTCAAAACAAAAATTTATTTAAAATCATTTTTTATTAAAAGTTAATAAATAATAATAATTGTTTTTATTTTAATACAATTTTTTTGTTGATCACGCTATTAATATATTTTCGATATTTTTAGGTGAAAAACACAGGAAGTCCAATGAGTGTAATATCGAGAGTGTTCTATCAAAATGTGAGTACTAAAAAAAAGTCAATATTTTTCATTTTGAAATAATTAAATTATCTTTGTATTCGTTATTGATAAAAATAATTTTTTTTTCAGAGTGAAACACCATGGCTTCATCCTCAACCAAAGGACATGGCTGCTTGTCAAGTGGAAGATGAAGAGGGTCACGATGGTTACAGACACAAACAAGTAGGTTTTAAAAAAAATATCCAAAATTTTCTCGATATTTATTGAAATTTTTGAAGAGTTTTTTTTTTTTTTTGTTTTTACATTTCTTCAAGTACTATAATTTTTTTCAGGGTTGTTTGGACAAAGTGAGCAATTGGCTGGAGTTTGAAAGTTTTACACTCGTTTTTTTGGGGATGTCCATGGCGGGAATTCAAGTAATTTTCACACAATTATCATAAATAAACTATTTAAAATTATTTAAAAGTTTTTTTTTAGAAAAACAATTTTATTTCTATATTAATTTTTTTTTTCTAATTCATTTAAATAAAATATAAATTTTCAGACATTTGGAATAATTACGTCAGCTTTCTTGTGTCGAACAATTAGAGACATGCGCACGGAATGAAGAGGATTATGTGTAGAAAATTATTATTATTATAAAAAAAAGGAATAAATGTCTAAAAACGTTGGTATATTTAAATAAAGCAACGTTTTATGATAATCAGTTAGGTTTTCAATGTATACTAATTTTTGTGAATAGAATTTTGCATTCGTACGCGTGTTTTATGTACATTTTTTTTTTATTTTAATTAGATATACATATACATTCTTTTTTAATTTCCTTAAATAAGTATACAATATTTCTTTTTTAAAAAGACGCTCACTATACACAAGTTTTTTCATAAAATAAAAGCGCATTTGAATCGAATTCTACTGCTCAAAGGCTCAAACGATTTTTAAAGAAATTACGGAAAGACCAAGGATATTTATAAAAAGAACTTTTTATAAATGAAAGCTATAAACTGCCGCTTTTTATTATGGCTAATCTCGAAATAAGACACTTTATTCTAAATATGAATAAGTAAAAAAGTCTTTAGAATCTTTTAATATATAAATAAAAAAAAATTAAATTCACTTTACAAAATAAGAAAATTTTACTTATTCAGATTTAGGGATGAAATTTTTTTATATAATTTCATAAAAAGCAATGAAATCTGTTTATAAAATTATAAAATCTGGAAATTTTTACCGAGTTTTTAATTCATTGAAAAATATACCTATTAGGAAAATTGATAAAGAATTTATAAAAAAAAAAGAATTTTGCGTGCGAATGCATAATTGTAAATATACAGATTTTTCGATATAATCAACGAAAAGTCGAATTAGCTATGTATATGGAAAAAAGTATATTTACACAAATGCGAGATTTAATCGAAAAATTTATTAATCGCAAAGCGAAGTTATTTTTAATACAAAAAAAAACACCAGACATCATCTCATATACATTCGGCTCATATATTTTGTATGTGCTTTCACTGGTTAACGCTGGTGAACGATTGTTGTTGTAAATGTTATACAGTATTTGCCATTGATGTATAATTGTCGTTATACGCGTACAAAAAAAAAGTCAAATGTGTAGCACTGGAATAAAACATTTTTTTCCATGTGTATAATTTATTTTACTTCCCTTGAATGTCATATATTTAAATTTTTTTTTTAAACTTTACAATGTTTTTTGTCAGATAACAAAATTTTTGAAATAGAAGAATATTAAGTTTTTTATTTTTAGTATTTAATAAAATTTTATAATTTTATATTTGTTTACAAAATAATGGAAGTTTTATAAACAATTTGTTGGTTAAAAATTAAATTTTCTTTAAGACAATAAATTAATCATAAAAATATACTTCACGGTCATTTAATTTTTGAACAGGTCTTGTATTTAATAACACCGGATTACCTTTAGAGGAGCGTATTTTTCGAAATTGTGCCACCTGTATATAACAATTTAAAATTATTTTTAAAAAGACAAAATCAAAAAATGGGAGTATTTACTTTTTATATACAGTGAAAAATAAAAAGAAACACAAATGTAATAAAAAAAATGTAACTTTAATGAAAAAGGATTATAATTCATTTTTTTTTTTACTTGAAATGAAGAGATAGCAATAGGTTCTGGTTGAATGATCCAAGTGACCATTTCAGTGCAGGGAGGTTGGGTAAGTGAACCATTGTAACTATAATAAGAACATTCAAAGGGTGGGTAAAGCCATTCCAATGGAAAAGGTGGTATAGAAACTTTTGTCCCAGCTTTTGAAATTCGCCAAAGATTTGTTACTATATGATCTAAGTAAGGATTGTCGTCATTTGTTATCTGAGAATTAAAAACAGAGATGAAAATGATAACAATAATACACCGAAAAAAAAATTAGTTGATTCAAATAAATTTTTTCCAGTACAATAAAATAATAACAATAAATAAAATTTGAATTTACAATTTTTTTTTTCAAATAAAATGAAAAAATTAAATAATTGTTATTAAGCAAATAATCGAAAAAAACAATTAAATATATACCTGTAAAAAATAGGAAATTATTGCAACAGCATCTTTAGTATGGAGCAAGGATCGATCCTGAGGGGAAGTATAACATTTTTTCACATGGACCATTTGAAGTTCCATTGGAAATTTTACATAATCTAAAGTGTGCTCACTTCCCTCATCATTCGATGGTCCCCAATGAAAAATCATCGAATGAAAATTGTACGTATCATTTAAAGGACCTTTCGTTACATTTGGTAACGCTCCGCCTGACCAAACACCGGTTACATTCACTGAAAATTTTAATATTCTTATTTTTACTTTGTTTACTAAAGTAAATAAATTCTTTATTCTCTTTATAAAATAAAAAAGTTAACTAAAATCCAAATATTGTCTCAATTTAATTTTTAATTATCTATGATGAAGATACTATTCTATATATAAATAATAGATGATAACAGTATCAACTGAGATAATTGAAAAAACGACAATATCTAATATTTATTACAAATTAAAAAAAAAATGAATTTTTAAAATAATGTCTACTATTTATTGGAGTGAATCGTATAATGAATTAATAATATAGAAATCAGAATTGTTTCAATTGAAATGAAAGTACTCTTATTGACGATATATGGTATACACGTTCACACATATAGGAATTGGATTTCAATTTGAAGTGGATTGACGATTCTCAACAAAGGGAATCAATTTATATAAACTGTATTTTACCGGAATTTCCATCGTTTTCCAACAGCATAGATGTAGGCTGTGAACGATAGCCACTCCATTTTAAAGGTTCAGATGATTGTAAAACGGCAGCAAGACGTGTTACGATATTGATGGGAGATTGGTTACAGCCATTGCATTCAGGAAATAACAATTTCCATTTATGTGGTCCATTTTCGCTGTCATAGCCAAAAGAAAATGAGGTCGAATATCCGCAACTTTCAAATGAAAACATATCAGCACCGTCGACGATCTCTGATAATAGCAAAACTGTGAAGAAATTCACATATATGATTCCTTTTTGTTTTAATATTTTATTTATTTATATAAATATTGAATTAATTTTATATATTTTATATTCTTATAAATTTTTTATTTTCAATTTGTCTTTAAATTTTCATTTTTTTATTATTTCACTTTTTTAACATTTCATTTTCATTAAAATTGCAATAAAAAATAAAATTCACTAAAAGGGATAATAAAAAAAAATGCATATAAAATTTTTTTTGATAAAATTTCCTTTTTAATATTTTCATTTTTATTAATTAAAGTTCACTCACCAAAGAGAAGAAATATTCCTACTCCAACGAGAAATTCCGGTAAAGAAGGATTTATCATTTTGAATTTTTCAATGGGAAATAAAATATTTTGTGTCGTAGCAAATATTGAATGACAAATTTATCACCTGATAATTTATAATTTTGCATTTCATTAAAACAGTTTTTTTTGTATTATTATGAATCTATAACCTCAAGTTGTCAGACAAATAACATTCGAAAATCACGTGGAGAGTAATAATATATTTCTTCTAACCTTTTTTTATCAATTATATTTTTTGTTACAAAATTTTTATGTAATTTAATGAAAAAAATAATAAAAAAAAGTATAAATTATTAAATATGAGTCACACTTTAAAAAGTAGGTCATATAGAATGTGTCTTTAATTATTTTTTTATATGTAAACATTTTGTGATTGTATGAGAATTTTTGTGCTACTTTTATTTTTAATATTTCGATTTATAATAATTAGGTAATTCTGTAATTATTTCAACATCTTCATCTGGTTATCCTAAATGGAGACAATCGCCAATTGATTTAAATTGTGTCAATGTTTGGCAACGAAAATTTCCGCCCTTACTTTTAAGTGGACATTGGAAAAATGAAGGGACGGCAATTATCAAAAATACGGGAGAAACTGGTATTAAAAAAAAAATAATTTAGAATTAAATTTAAAATAAGAAATGAATTATTAAAATAAAAAAAAAATTATTAAAAATAAAAATTTTTAGTGCAAGTGGAACTACATGATAGAACAGTTCCAATGATTAGTGGAGGCCCATTGAATGATTATTATGAATTTTTGTATTTACAATTTCGTTGGGGTGAAAATAATTCTTATGGTGCAGAACATTCTATAGATAATACATGGTAATTACAAATTAACTAAATTAATTCAATTATATTACATACAAAATTTTTGAAATTTAGAATTTAATTCATATTATTCGAAATAACAAAGGGAATTTTTCTTATAAATATATTGTCTAATTTAATTAAATTTATTTAAAAAAAAAATTTTTTTTTTAAAGGTACTCGATGGAAGCTCAAGCTATTCACTGGAATCCTCGATATGAAACTTTAGAAAAGTGTTATGAAAATTCTGATGGAATAGCTATCATTTCATACCTTTTCCTGGTAAGCTTTGATGTATGGGACATATATTCTATATACCATATATAAAACTATTTCACTGCAGCCAAAGAGAATCGCGTATGGAAAACTTTGAAATGCTTTCCTTTTCTAAAGTAGGAAATTTATTTATTTATAAAATTGTTTAATATAGAGAATATCGTGAATTTTATAAAAATAACATTTTTTTTTAGAAATTAAATAATAGAAATAAAATTTTTAAATCATTTACAAATATTAAAAATTATTTTATATAATTTCATATAATTAATTTCTAAATTGTTTGTAAATTTGTAAAAACAGGAATAAAATTCTTGTGGGAATATATGCGGTGAAAATGGCTTGAGATATAGAATATACGTCCTAAATAAGTATAAATCTACTCAACCAATTTTGAATAAATTTTTCAGGTATCAGGTTGCGATGGAATAGCAGATAATCCAGAATTTAAAAATATTACTAACTCTTTATCGAGTATCAATAACGTTGGAAAATCTGTAAATATTTCACCAGGTTCGCAATATAAAAGTTTTTTTTTTTTTGCACAATTTCCGTAGAAAAAGCTTTCTAAATTTAATACAATTTAAGTTCCATTAATCACTAAAAAAACTTTTTCTTTATCGTTCAGATTCTTTGAAATGGATGACAAATTGCTTTTATCATCCAGGTTATTACACATACGAAGGATCATTAACAAGTTTTCCTTACAGCCAATGTGTCACTTGGATTGTAATTCCAAGACCTTGTAAAATTTCATCAAATCAGGTATAAGTTTTAATAAAATTTTACAAAAAAAAAGTGTAATAATTTTATTTTTTGTTTCTATTGAAATAGATGGAAAAGTTTAGAAGAATACGCGATAAAAATTATAAACCAATTTTAAATAATTATAGAACACAACAACCTATACGTGGTAGACAAATTTTTTATGCAAATGAAATTGCTTTCAGTTGATTTTATTAATTTTACAAACAAATTTTAATTACAAATGAAGAGAGAAAAGAATTTTTATACAAATTAAAATAAAATTTATCTGGGGTTTGTAAAATTCATTTGTTTTTTTGGCAAAATTTGTCAAAATTTATTTTTTTGGTGAAAAATATTATAATAGTTTATTTACTGGAAAATTAAATTAACAAATTGATGGCGTGTGAAGAGTGTCGTATTGGTAATCGAATTGTATATAATTGTTCAAAATTAACCTAATTAAATATAATTAGTAAGTACTGTAAATTTTCTAAAAATTTTAACTTCAAGGTTTTCACAAATCAGGCCAATCACCTATTGACATTGATGACAAATCAGTTGTTTCTACTAAATTTCCACAATTAATTTTGACAGGACACTGGTTAAATGATGGTTATGCTTGTATGGTTAATAATGGAGAAACAGGTTCGAATTTTGAAAAATGTATTAAAAATTGTTAATTAAAGAAAAATTTTTACAAATCAATACAGATATATTTAACAAATTGATGATAAATTTATACTTGACATACTTTAGCAACAAAATATTTTCTTAAATTAAAAATACATCAATATAGGTACTTAAAGTGAAAATATTCTTTAATTCAAAATATTTTATAAATAACTTTAAAAATAATTATATTTAATTAAAATAAATTTTAATTTAAAAAAATTAATATATTCCACAAGGCGCTAAAAATGTATTCTTAATTTTAGAACAAAATTTTTTATAGTGCAAATTTTCTTTTTATATTAAATTTATTAAATTATATTTATTAAATTATTCTACGATAAATATAGTTAAGATAACATTAACTGGCGATAGAATCCCCTCAACTATTAAGGGAGGACCTCTATTAGATGATGTTTATGAATTTGAAAATGTTCATTTTCATTGGGGGGAAAATAATTGTCGTGGTTCCGAACACACAATCAATGATACCTGGTAAAAATTTTCATAAATTTTCAATTGCAATTTTTTTAAATTTAAATATTTATAGATACGTAAAATATATCTATTGTAAAATTCTTATTATGTAGCAATTTTTTTTCGAAAAATACTTGATCGAACAATGAAATAAACATTTTTATTACAATTTTATCTTTTTTCTTCAGGTTTTCCATGGAAGCCCATGCAGTTCACTGGAACAGAAAATATATGACATTTGCTGAATGCTTGAATCACAAAGATGGAATTTGTGTTCTCGCATTCCTATTTCTGGTAAACATATCGTATTCTTTTCTCCCAAAGAAAGAATAACAATTTCAAAATTTACAATAAATTTGTTTTCATCCATTGTAAATATATTTTTAAAAATAAATTTATTTTTTAAAATATTTTATTTAAAACATTTCAATAAAACGATTTAGGCAACTGATAAAAATAGTTTCTGGAGTAATTTTCAATTAGAAGGAATCACAGATAATTTGAAATACATTCACGAACCCGAAATAATAACTGAAATTCCAGCTAGTAAGTTTTAAGACATATTTATAGATGAATAAAAATATTTAAAAAATCTTTTTTTTGTTTTCGTTTTCTGAATAGATTGTCTTTACTGGATAAAAAGTTGTTTGACTGCTCCCAGTTATTACACTTATCGAGGATCATTGACAACTTATCCTTATAACGAATGTGTTACATGGATCATAAGTCCAAAAACTATAATGATTTCTGCCTCACAGGTAAAATTAATTGAACGAGAAAAAAATGTTTAAATCTTTAACGATTTAAAATTTTATTTTATAAATTTTCTCTTATATTTTAGATCGACGAATTTCGTAAACTAAAAAATGATAAGAATGAAAAAATAAAGGATAATACAAGAAAAGTTCAAAATTTACGAGGAAGACGAGTTTTTCTTAGCTGTTAATAGATGATTTGGAGTAATTATTTTATTTTATTTTATTATTTTTATTATTTTTTTTATCATTTAAATTGCTAAGTAAAATATAAAAATCTCCATAAAAAAACCTATAATTATATTTAGAAATAAACATTTCTAAACAAAATTTTATTTTGAAATGATTATTTATAATTTTTTTCTAATAATTAATTTCAGAAATCAGTGAAACAATTATTTTTAAAAATTAGAATATTTTTAAATAAAAAAATACTTTCAAAGAATACTTTTTAAAAAAATACACTTTAAAAAGATAATAAAACTTGTCTAGCCTGCGGAAAAAAAACATTTATTTTAAATCTCTTCTCTCTCTTTCTAATAGCAACTTTTATCTAGTTTTCTGGTTCATTCAGTCTCACAAAGGAATCAATAATAGCACACGCTTTACTGATTGTCTCTTTCAGTATTTCATAAATCCTCAGATAAAATATTTCCTCATACAAAATAATATCACTAGATTTCAAAATAATCCATTTTTTTATTATTACTTTGTCCATCTCTTTATCATTCATAGAATGATTTGAACTTTCCCTCTGAAGTTTTTTCTTTGGCTTCATTTTCAACTGTGGTGTCAATTTTCCCGTGGAATTCCACGAGAGACTATTTGACCTAGATTGCGATGATACATTTTCAATTGCTAATTCAGAATCCATTTTACATTGAAAGCAAACATTCTTAATAATAGTTTCACTTTCGATTTCAAATTTATTGAAAAATGAGCACAATAAATTATAAATTTTCCCATATTTTTCATCTTTTGTTGAACTAAAAACAATAGGTTCTGAAGCTGCTTTGCAAACACTGACAAAATGTGATAATATTTTTTGACGAAATTCTGAATCTTCAATTTCGAGAATGATATTTCGTAAATCGATAATAGAGAGATTCCACTCGTGACTTGTTGAGTTTGAAAAAATTTTATTGTAAATCTCATGGAATTCTTTTATTAGAATTGAATTATAAAAATATGATGGATTTTTGGCGGTGAATATATCACATTCGAGAAAAAGATCTTCATAAGGAGGTTCTGCCGGTTGAAATATTAGTGAATCGTTTACTATTTCCTCGAGAATTTCTTTAATTGCCGAGTCTCTGATACGATTGTTGAGATAATTCTCAATTTCCTGAAAATAATTTTTTTTTTTTAATATGTCTTTTGTACAAGAAAATAAATAATTACTTCAACTTTGGTTTTGGAAATAATTTCCTCAGTACAACATCCCCAAAAACGAAAAGTAATATCTTCACGACACAAAATGGGATCAGTCACAAATTTCCAATTTTCAGTTTTTACTCCCGTATTTCCGGCTTTAAACCAAATGGAAAAGTTTAAAATTTGTCCAGGCAAAATAATACCACGATTTTTATTAAAAAAGAAAGGACTAACTTTTTTTCCCCCTTGTGGAAAGTTGATAGAATTATAAAAAATTGGTCTCCAGTTATAAGATATTTTTATATTTCCTTTGTTTTCGAAAAAAATTTGTTTCTCTAAAATTTCGTTAATCTTGGAACTGAATTTAATATCCCAATTATAGGTTCGATTATAATTTTCTTTTGATTCATCAAATCTTGGATTTAATCTTCTCACAATTTCCTCATTTTCAATTCTCAAAGCTGCAATCATTGCATCGTGATTAATAGACCATTCATTAGTTTCTCTCTCAGTTTCTTCGGCAGTTGTTATTGTTATTATAGGCACTTTTCTGATGATATTTTTCCCTGCTAAATGTTTTCCTTGAATAAATAATTTTTCCATTTTTGGTAAATTCAATTCATGTTTTATCGATTTTTTCAATTCATTTGATTTCGCTAAACCTTTTTCCTCTAAAATTAAATCTGGCGTTGCGACATAGACAAATTTATCAATTGATTTTAATTTTCTATTCGAAGGTACCTCGACACAGGGTAAATGAGGATTTCCATGATTGGAAAGAATTTCTGGTGTTATCCAAAAATTGAGATCAATATCGTTTTTTGTAAAATAATCTGGATTCGAGGCAATTTCCATTAATTCTCGAGTTTCAAGTCGAGATCTATAATTATCGCCAGAATTTAGAAGAAGTTTATTTTCATTTCGTTTTAAAATTTTTTTATAATTCTCCTGATCTTTTTTTCTTATATTTAACCATTTTTTCCAGTTAGTCAATTTTTTATCTTCAATTACAGATTCTGTGAATGTTGTCGGGTGTTTGTAATTTGTGGTAATTTTTGACTGTTTTCTTAAAGGTGATGATGGTTTTGGATTTCCTAATTTTCTCGCGTAATCCATATTTTTGAAAATTAAATTTCTGAATTCAATATACGACAAGGAATAAATTTTTTTTCTATTTATTAACCTCTTTTTTACATAATAATTTTATAACTAGGTTAGATGAGTGAAATTGGAAACACATTAATTTGTAATATTGTAATTGAAACATTTGAAAACCATTTATTTTGTTATTGAAAAAATTGTATGATTTAGGTTGCAAAAAAATGCTATAATAATTATATTTTAGTGAAATGACTGTCATTAATTGCAATTTTGTAGCGCAATTAATAATTATATTTCACTCATGAAGCTGTAACTGACAAGTACAGGCAGAACATAAGCTCTTAAGCTCATTTTTAACTTAATTAGTTTATAATGAAAAGAAATTTGTCAAAGGTTTTAAACTAATCTGACAAATACCTAACAATACTTTATCAAAATGTTTTGAAAATTTATTTGAACTTTTAAAAACCTTTTATATTTTAATTATTATAATCATAAATTTTTGTTTTATTTTTTTAATTATATTTTTTTATTATTCTAAGGGTCTTTATTATTTTCATGTAAATTATTATATATCAAAAAAAAAAAAATTTTTTATTTTCTTCGTCTTCTGCGCCTTTTGATTCTTTCTCTTTCGAGATTGCAGGCTGGATAAAGTGAAATACAGTCGGCATTACCTATACCAAGAACAGAGGCTTTTACAGAATTCAACATTGCCGACCACGGTGATTTATTCAGAATTCTACCAGAGACCCAACTCATTCCTAAACTGTTAAAAAAGATTTCCAATTGATCATTTTTACTGGTAGAAATTGTCCTTATCATTTATTCAAATTTTAATTAATGTTTTTCAATTTTTTAATTTTATTTGATCTCTTACCTCCAAACAGGTATCCAAATTCTTTGACCCCCTTCGGTATGTTTTGCATAACTATTGTCCTCGCAAAGAACTCTTCGAAGGCAATTTCCAAAATCATTTTGAGCAATCATTGCAGCTTCAATTGAACGCAATACACGATGTGATAATTCATTCAATTCCGAATTTCCCGAATAAGACAATGGTAATGAATTGAATGCACTTCTCTTTGCACGTGAATTGCTCAAAGGTAAATCGGCAAAAAGGCTCGATGCCGTTGTTGTTGTTGAGGTAACTGCATTCTTAAATATCAAATTTTTAATTAAAGGTTTAATAAAAATAATATTTATTATTATTAGTTTGAAACCAATAAGAAATTACCTAATTGAAAAAAAAAATTGAATTCGAATCGAATAATAAAATAATTGAAAAATATTTACCGCGATACTCATCAGCAGATGAATAATAAACAAACCAAATGCCAAAAATGCCAGAGCAGTGAGGGCAATTTCGAAAAAATCCTTTACTGAAAGTTCACCTCCTTTTTTACTGTGATGAACATGATGACTGTCTTCATGATGATTTGTGGGAAAATAATAATGTTCCTCGTGTACAGAGGGCGAGAAACCGTGACCCGATGGTCCATGGGATGATGGTCCATAACTTGGTGGAGCATAATGTACCGGAGGTGGACCATAATTTACATGATGAGCAGAAGAAGCTGGTATCAGTGGACCTTATATGAAAATTTAAAAATTTGTCTTAATATGGCAAAATTATTAAAAAAAAAACAGAGAAAAAAAGAAAAACATAGTAAAAAATATACCAGCGTAATGATTTTTGCTTTTTTCAGGAGGTACTGGCATTGGTACCCCATAACTAGTAACTTCTCCATCATAATCTTGAAAATCATCTTCAGGTCGAACTGAAGTTTTAACTTTCATTCTTCTTTGTGGAGAATAATGCTGATAAACATCGTTTAGTGTTGTTGTTCTAATTAATAAAAAAAACAATTATTATCCAATTAAAACACAAAAAATTGTTAAGGAAATATATTCCTACCTCTGAAGCCAATCTTTGTATTTTGAACTTCCTTCATCGGATAATAATTTATCATGAACTGTCACATTATTTTCATTAATAAAATCTGACATAATATTTTCTGGCGGTGGTTGTAGACGACGTTTTATACGTGTTGGTCCAACTTCATTAAATATTTCTTCAGCTATGTATCCATGGCAGAGATATTCGTTCATTCTTTGTCTATAAATTGTTTTAAATCAAAATTCTTTTTACTTAAAATTAATTTGAAAAATAATTTGAACAATTAAAAAAAAACGAAAGAAAAATTGAAATAAGAATTTAAAAAATTGACAATTGAAGAAACAATCAATTTTTCAGAAATTTGCATACCTGTGATAACCCATTTCTCCAAATGCTGTATTAAATGATCCATCCACAGTCAAATTGTCGAAAATTTTCTTCTTTTCATCAATATCATTAGGCTGTCCGAGTATAAAAGATCCGGGTAATAAATCGACTGATAAAATATCATTTTCATTCAGACAAAATTCACTTCCATCATCATAACACACTTGAGCTAATAAAACTGATATTAAAATACAAAAAATTTGACAAATAATAGCAAAAACGTTCATTTTATATTTCTGTTTCTTTTCATAAGAAAAAAAAATTGTACCAAACTTACTGAGAACTTGAAAAAGACTAAAGTGGCAAAAAAAATTACGACGGCGACAATGTGTAAATTACGAAAATGACGGAAATAATTATCTAACAGTAACAATGCTCACAAAGCGTTACTGCAGAGACTCGCGTACTTCAAGAATTTTACTGAAAAGATTATTTCAAAATTGTCAGGATGAATTTTTGTTGCGAAAAAAAATTATATTTCTATTTTATATTTACAAAAAATGTATGAGGGTGTTTTTTGATAGGAGCTACAGCATCCGAGATACAATGGACCAAAAATTTTCGAGAAAAACTCTCGAGATTAGGAGAATAGTTATATCCTTAGATAGTGCTCTACAAAAAATGTATGAGGAACTATTTGGATCCACAACATCCAATGGACCAAAATGAATAAATTTTTTCGAATTTTTAATTTTTCGAGATAAACTCTCAATATCAGAAGATTTATCCCCAGACAGTGCTCTATAAAAAATGTACGGAGCACTTTTTGATTGGACCTACAGCATCCGAGCTATAATGGACCAAAATGAATAAAAATTTTCGAAATATTAATTTTTCGAAATAAACTCTCAATATCAGAAGTTTTATCCCCAAATAATGCTCTATAAAAACTATATGGAATACTTTTTGATTGGACCAACAGCATCCAAGCTATACAATGGACCAAAAATTTCATTTTGTTTTCTTTTTAAATACATTAAATCAGGATAATTGTGAGAGTTTAATAAAAAAAAAATATTTACTGGAACTAAATATTAGTTTTTCATAGTGACAAAAAAATTGTAGTTTGAACTCTTTGTTTTCCGACGATTGCTAATCTCTTTATCTTCTTTAGTTTATGGAGGTATATGATTTACATGTAATTCAATATCTGTGATTAAATACGTTTATTAAAAACCACTTACGATGCTCTTATGAATGTTTTAGGAAAGAGCCTCTGTACCGCAGGGGATGCTGCTAAGATGTGGTAATGGGGGCTTTGTTCCCTTGGGAACTATCTCACCTGTTTAATATCTCAAGCTTATGGTGGTATGATAGAGAAAGAGAGATGAAAAAAAAGAAGAGAGACTATATTTGTATAGATGTAACTCATCATGCTCAACATAACAAAAATATATTGTTCATCCATTTTTCAAGCATCTTTCAATTTCTCAAACAATTTTTCCCCCATCAAAAGTTTATTCTTTTAAAAAATTATAAACTATTTACAAAAAAAAAAGATTGATACATTATTTATTGTTTTTTAAATAATTTAATTAAATTTTAAATATTTCTATAAAATATTTTTTATTAATAAAAATTATTATTTATAACAAATATTTTTATAAACTAAATAATTGATTAATTAGTACTTTAATTACTTATTTATATCTACTTTTTTTGGTTTTTTTCCGTTATTAATTAATTTATTTATTAAACAGGTGATTTATTTTTTTCGCAGTAAAATCGCATTTGAAGAGAAGAAATTGGTATTTATTGTTAGAAAATGAGAACTCATTAACGATCTGTTTGTATATGAGAAAAATTTTTATTGGTCGAGTAAAGAAAGCAGATGTTCATATGATATTTTATAAATACAAGGGGAAAAGAAGCTTATAATTTTCGTTAAACCAGAACATTCATGTGAAGATCCCCAACTATTTCAGGTGTTTGATTAATTGTTCCGATTGAATGTTAGAGCGTGATAAACCACACATAGGTAATCCCTCTTCACATAAATCTAATTGCCACCTTTTTTATCATTAAGCATCCAAATTGAAGAATTACACTTTTTCAAAATTATATATAAGGAAAATAAAATAAGAATTCATTTTTTAGATATATTCTCTGATTAAATTTCTATTTTTTTTTTTTTTGGACGGGTAAAATTTTTTATTTCAACCAAATAAAATTTATTTGAAATAAATAAATTATAAAATTATTTAAATAAATAATGAAAATAATTGAAAGAAATATATTATTATTTAAATAAATTATTTATTTATTTCGGAGATAAATATGCTTTTATCAGGGTGTGCTTTTAGTTATTTTAATAAATTAATTATTATTAAATTAATTAAATCGATTTTTACGAAGTATAAAAATTATTAGTATAAGAAATTGAATTTTTTTTTGTTGCAGTTTAAAGAGTGTATATTTTGTAAAGAAAATATTAGTCTGGTAAAATGAAAAAAAAACTTATGGTTTATCTTTGTGAATTCAGTCGTAAATATATATGAAAATTGTCTATTTGGGATCGATCTCTGAGGTGAGAAATATATATATATATGTAGTATATGAAGAGGATGGGACTCGTGCTGAGGTGTTTTGTGGTATTTTTCATGTCTTTCATAGAAGCTGGGAATGGAAGAGGCGTTTATCCATTGCCATAACTATTGGGGGTTGAAAGTACGATCCATCAGTTTTCTGACAACCCCAAGTTAAGGGCAGAGAAGAGGGCGGACGCTAACCAAAAAGCATGCGCTCTTCAACAACCAATGAAAATTTCTTTCTTGCGCTTCCTGTTTATAAAATTTATTGTCCAATGATTTACATTTTTTAAATATTTTTTTTACATGTATTTTATGTAATTTATATATAATGAAAATTTAATTTTTATTATTTTTTCACATTTAGTGTAAATAAAATCAATGCTTTTTTCTAATGTTTCATTGTAAAAAGTAGAATATGAAAAAAAATATATGCAACAATATTTATAAAATGCGAATCAACAAATTATTATATAAGTACATAAGGTAGTTTTTATAACAAAATTTTGATTTTTTGTTTATTGGTGGTTTTTTTTTGAAAAAATCGAAAAATTATTTATTTTATAAATTTTTTCCTTTTTTTTGTAGGAAAAAAAAGGTGTGAAAGGATATAAAGTTCCATTGTGATGTGTTCAGGAGGACGATCCTTTTAGCCAAAGTCGAGATAGTGGGGATGCTGTAGGGTGGACCTTTCGGGATCATAGACACGTGCCACCTGTCATCATTTAGAAGTACTTGCTTTTGCTCTCTTAAGAGGGGATTAAGTGAGGGCCAGTCGCTGATTCTGTACGAAACGAGAAGTGTTAAAATCCCAACCGGAAGAGCCTTTTAAAGGTCCTTAATATTGACCAATAGTTATTAAAATATTTTTTAAAGATTTAGTGAATCAAATTTTTTTAATCCTATAAAATGATTTCTCGATAAAATTTTTAATTTAATTATCCTACCTTTTTTTCTTGTGAAATTTAGAAAATATTCTAAATTATTTATTCGATCTGTGATCGAATAAAAAAAAAAGTTCCGTGAGTGAGTTAATGGTGTTGTGAAAAATGGAGACGTGGAAGGATCAAAGGAGAGGACACGAAATTGTCCTTAATTTTCAACAAGAATTAAATGAACAAAATGAAAGGACAAAAGAAATTGAGGACGATAATAGGGATTTACAATCGGAAATTTTGGAATATGCCTCCGATTCAAGTAATGAAAGTGAAAAAACATTTAAAAGTTCGGAAAGTAATTTCAAAAAAAAAATTTCCCCAGTTGTGCACAGTGCATTTTCAATAGACAGTATTTTAGGTAAACAAGACAATAAAAAAAGTGAAGTCTATTTAGGAAAAGAAAGTTTTCGAAAAATAGAAAATAATTTTGACGATAGAGAAGATCAGGATGAGAGTCGACAATTTTTTAATCCATTGACCATATCTTCACCACATTCTGGTAATTAGAAAATAGTTTTATTAATTTTTCAAATAAAACTTAGTTTAAATTTTTGGTTTTGAAATTATTTTTTAAGTTTTAAAATTATTTTGCAGCATTTTATGCAACAGGACCTTCATGTCCGGGAGAAATTTTGGCCGAAACTTCTGGATTTTCAGCATCGTCTTTAGCATCAGCATCGTTACTTTACGGTGGTTGGGTGGTACCATCGAAACCAGAACAAATGTTCGGATTACAAGGTAAATAAAAAAAATTTTAGATTTAATTCTTAATTTTTAAAAATTAGAATTTTTTTTCTGTTTTGCAGTACGAAAATAAATACAATTTTTTTTACATAATGTAAACGTAGAAAAAAAATCGAATGCACGCGAGAGCCAAAAAGCAATTTTTCCATTTTATTTAGGATATTAGAAACAACTTTTCTTTATATAGCACATTTGGAGGAGGGAAAAACTTATTTAATGCAGTTAATAACTTATCGCACGAATAGGACCATTTACGGGAGATATAAAGGTGGGATGAAAATTCCAGTCTGTTCTTCCAAGTTCTGAGGAATATTGGATATTATCAGAGGCGTCTGTGGTAACACCATTTAGACACGCAAACGTAGCATCAACATCCCCCTCGATTTCAGTCACACATACTTATTTCTGTACAATAATTGCCTCAAAAAAAAAAAAACTAATTAGTTTATTGCTCATCAATAGGTTTTTAGTGTTTTTAATTCAGTCCCATTATTTATTTTTAGAGGTATAAAAAAAAAAATTTCCATTATAGAAGAATTAATTTATTATTTAATTTCAATAATAGAAATATTTTATAATTTTTTATTAGATAAAAATCGAATAAGTAATTTTAATTTTTAATCGAATTTTTATTTCTAAATCTTTTTCATTGAGTGAAACCATTTCTTCAAGCTTTCATGTTATATTTTTCCCCCAACCCATGTATTTTTGCTCTTATATCCACATTGGTCTGTTAGAAGTCCATTTATCAGAGCGATATACCTCCATATAGAAGTGCTAAATGCCTTCGCTTACTCGTAAATCTCGCCCTTTTCGTCATTTCTTTTTCCGGTTTATATACCACGGAAAAATGTTATAATCTATCAAAAATAAAAGTTCCATTGTATTTACGGGATTTCATTCTCTATAAACTGAAACGTAGCAGAAAAAAACAAAATTTTGATTGAAATCAGATTTTTCTATAATTAAATTTAATTTTAAAAAAGGCAAAAAAATATTACGAATTCAAAAATGTATGAAAAATTCTGCAATTAATAAAAAAAAAAATTTTTGTGTAGTGTTTACACTTTCAGGGCATAATTTTGGAGGTGTAAAAGCACGTACTACACACGATTCTCCGTATAGTCGTAGCATGGACATTCGAAAGAGGCTCATAAAAAATGCTAACACTTTTGTCAAACATATGCGAGTTCTACTTGTTGATATGTCTTATAAGAAGTAACTGACTAATCATTCGTTAAATATACCAAAAGTGGGGGGTCACGTTACACGCTTCCTGAGAAAAGCATTGCAATTTTTTTTTCTTTTTTTTTTTTTTTGGAAGGAAGAGAACATTTCACAGACAAATAATTGTCTTTCACCCGTAGTAGACGCAGTTAATATGCAATAATTTTACAGAAAAAAAATATTTTACATTTTACCCGTAAGAGTCATCTTTAGCGTAGCTCGCACCTTACGTAAACTTTAAATAAAAACTGTCGCCAAGTGATCCAACAAACTTTGTAAAATTTCAAACTGACATGTCAGTCGCACTTTTGAAGAAAAAGAGAGAAAGAAATGGAAATTAATTGATTTTAAAACAGTATTGTTTTCTTTAATATTTAAACAACAAATTCGCGATATCAGATTTTTTTTTCTGATTTTAATTATTATTTTTATCTTAGCTTAATGATTATTATTTTCATTAAAAATAAAAATGCATAATAAAAATATACAGAATAGTCAAAAATCGCATAGTCAAAAAAAATGTAGGATTCGAATTATTATGATGAATTAAATATATTATATTACGAAGAATTTATGAGCATTAATAATATGAGTTATATGTGCATTGTGTATACTTCTTGACAAGAAGACTATAATCGTGTTCAAACATTTCTCGACGTAAACTGTTTAATTATTTCATTGACACATCAAGTTTTCGTTGTCAGGAAGGTGTCACACGTTTTATAAAAAAAAAAAAAAATAAATAAGCTAAAGTATTTTAGACATTTGTGGACATTTGGCTCGTTTTAGGCATATTTTTTTGTCTGTGCCGAGAAAGTCTGGTTAACTAGAATCTATTCACTGTTTGCAGAATAATTAAGGAAAATTAATGTTTGACGAATATTAGCTAAGCACTAAATCATTTTATTATACGTATTTTTGACATTTTCACAAAATACTGAATAAAGAAACTTTTTCTTCAATTTTAATTGAATATTTTGTTGAATTAATAATTTTTTAGAATTATATTTATTTAGAAAATTATAATTCATTGACACGAATTAAATTAATTATTATATTTTTCGAATAGATTTAAAAAAATTTTAATTTTTACCATTTTTAGCTCCAAAATCAAGTGGCAGAAGATCTAGAAAACCAGGAATTGATCGAAAACCACGTCAAGCTTACAGTGCAAAACAATTAGAAAGGCTTGAAGCAGAATTTAAAGTAAATGAATAATTTTTTTCTTCAAAAAAATTTATTTCTATATTTTTAATTTTTTTTTATTCAAAATTAATAATTTTCTTTTCAGGTTGATAAATATCTCAGTGTTAGTAAACGAATGGAACTCTCAAAATGTCTAAATTTGACTGAAGTACAAATTAAGACTTGGTTTCAAAATCGAAGAACAAAATGGAAAAAACAATTAACCTCGAGACTGAAAATTGCCCAGAGACAAGGGTTGTTTCCACCCCCTATTTTTCCACCAACTCAATATCCATTATTACCTTATTACGCTTCTCCTCTTATGTTTACATCTCAAAATACAGACGAAACACCTAAAATTTCCAATTAATAACAATCTCGATTCACAAATGCAAAAAAAATTTTTTTATTTAAAAATGTAAGTATTTTTTTATCATAATAATTATCGTTTTTAGTAATTTAACGAAATGTTTTAATTATAATTTGTCAATCATGTAAAAAATAAGACTAAAAGAAAACTGCATTTATTAAGCGATTTTATTTTGTATAGATGTAAATAAAGTCTTAATTTATTATAATAATTATTGTCACATTGAAAAATAATATTGGGATAGTTTTTTGAAAATGAAACAAAAGTTTTCAAACAAAATATTTCATTTCGAAAATATCAATATTATAAACATTATATATACATATTTGGTAGTTGCACTAGACATTAAAAAATAAGTACTCTTTTTCTTCAATTCCCTAAAAACTTATAATATATAACGATCTCACTATGATATAACAACAATTTTATCGCAGATAACAATAATTCGCTACAACTTTTTTATATAAAAAAAAACAATGTATTATATAATTACAAATAAATATGTAATTATTGTACTATTATTAAAAATTTTATATTAACCTAAAGAATAATAATTAATAAACTTTCTTAATGACAATCTTTTTATATGATTTGTAACACTTTTTGTTATTACCACTATTTTCTGGTCTCTAATTTAAAAAAATACCTATATGTACAATTTCAAATATTTGTAGGTATTATAATCCTTATAATTATTATTTATAATAATATTTATATTATTATTACTGTTATTATTATATTTTTATCATTATTATTATCATTATTTAAATGGCTCTAGAAAAACATATGCAACCACTTTTTATTACTGACTATAAGATGTACTCACGCACACAAAATTAAAAAATACAATTCTATTAATATAATTTTATACAGAGATAAAAATTAATGAAACTTTCAACTATATATACAAAGACCAAAGAACATATCTAAGGCAGTTCCGTCACAAACCTAAATTTATTAAAAAAAATACCATAAATATAAATAAGATTCTTGAAAATCGCTTTTATACGCAATTTTACTAAAAAAAAAAAAAAAAAAATGCTTATAAATATCGTGTCAAAACTGACATATTGAATCTTACTATACCACTTTTTTCTTTTTTTGGTATCCATTCATAAGGCAAGAATATCACCTATAGATCTTAGACTACTTTAATTTTTTTCTAAATTCTAAATCTCATTTTCTTGCATCATATATCGCAAAAATAAGACTGTCAAAATAATAATAGACATTTGTATCGAGTTATTATTTTTTTTTTTTACCTAAGATCTACTTTCAGCAAAAATCGAATGAGTCGATTATAAAATACTTGCGAAATTATTTTAAGATCATTATAATATTTTTGATTACTTAAATTTAAAAAATTGGTAATCTCTTTGATTATATGGAACTCTTTTTCTTTTTCTTTGGTAGAAACAAATATCGAGACGATTGTTTCAAGAATTATAAAATTTGAAAAAAAGAGATATATATAATTTCAATCGAGAGTATCTTTGCCTGTTTTTGGCAGGAATATTGACAAGAAACCACAGAAGAATAAAAAGGCAGCGAACAAAACAACAGGTACAACACACGCCAAATCAATGAGATATCCAAAAACAAGATTACCAACAAGTGCACCTAATCTACCCATTGTTAATGACAATGCCGCTGCCATTACTCTAAGATTCGTTGGGAACATATCGACAATAACACAATAAACCAATGAAATACCAAGTGATGTGAGTGCTTCAAAAACACATGATAAAATTAAATTTTGCGTTGCATTTGTCACATAATAAAAACCAACAGTGACACCACCCGAAACAATTAACGATACAATTAAAAAGAATTTTGCACCTAATTTATGAACGAATAGTGGTAAAATAATTGATCCTGGAACACAAGCAAGACCAATGTACACTGTGTGAAGATAAACTGATGACGGAATTTCTGTATAACATCCAAATGGATCTAAATTTGTTGTATTTTCCGATAATGTCGAAACAATACAAACCGAAGTTGTTTGTCCTGGATGTTCCACTTCGAATTCCTCGAATCTTGTGAATAATTCAGGGAACCATACCATTAGTGTGTAATAACTACTGGTGAGACCAAATTGTATACCGCATGCCAATAAAGTATTTCGAAGATAAGGCGGCTTGCAAAGTGATTTTGTCAGATCCCAAACTTCCGTGATAAGGACTTTTAAATCCTTTCGCTTGTGCAATTTCAATGCCCTTGTGCTTTTGTCCTTTGATGTTGGTTTCTCCTGAAGTGATTTCACCTGGAAAAACAATTTTTAAAATTATTTACTATTAAAATTTTTTAAATCTTCAAATTTTGTTGTCAATAATTACCGGATATGTATCAGGATCATTTCCTGTGTTTTGTGCGTAGATCCATTTAAAAACATTGAGTGCAGCCTCAGTTTCACCGCATTCAAGTAAAAATTTTGGACTTTCTGGAAAGGCAAAGAGCCAAAGGCCCAACATTAAAGAAGGCAGTGCACAGAGAGCCACAAAGAGATTCCAGGATTTAAAATCGAATGAATCGGATGTATAGGTCAGGTTCAGGGGAATTATCAACCAGGCGATTACTGAAAAGTAGTAGAAGAAAAATTTATTGAAAATCCTTAATTGCTACTATAATTAACAAGTATTTTTAATAAAAATGAAAAAAATAATTAATATACTTACAGGGCAGTACAATAACTCCGACAGTCCAAAACATTTCCATCCAACAGAGGATTTTTTCCCTATGTTTTGTTGGTTGAAATTCGCCAAGGTAGGGGAAAACAATTCCCATTGCTCCCGTCACGCTAAAAAAAGATATTTTCTTTTAAATTACTGGCAAAATTTTTGGAATATATTTTTACAAAAATGTACTTACGCAAATCCGTTCAAGAAACGGAAAGCTAAGAAAATCCAAAAATACTGGACAAAGGATGATAATACACCAACAATACCATCCATTAATAAAGTTGCAATCAATACGATTTTTCGACCTTTCGTGTCAGCCAAGCATCCCCATATGTATGATCCAATTACCATACCTAAAAATAATTATTTTTAATTAAAAAAAATTTTATTTATATAATTTTTTGTTTCTATAAAATTTTCTTTATTTTTTTTTTTGAAAAAATTGAAAAATTATTAAATAATCTGATTGAAATTTCAATCTTTGAATGTGTTAGTACAGAATATTGTACAACGAAGCCGATTTAGTTTCGTAATGAAGATGTTATAAGGCCTCCCTAAGAATCTAGTAATCAATACACTGTCTCTTCTTTTAGTTATAAAGAGCGATAATTTAATCCCTTAATATATTATTTTTATTCGACTTATATTTTTGTGAACAAATTTATAAAAGATTCTAAGTTTAATTAAAAAAATATTAATAGATAATCACTTGCCTAACATTGGAGCAGCAGTCAATAAACCTTTTGAAGTCGAATCCATTTCTAGATCACATTGTGCTGCTGGTAAAACGAATGACAAAACTGTTACACCAATTGCTGTGTCCATGTAAATTAATCCACTAATTGCAAGTAACATATAGTGGAATTTCCCAAAACCTGTAAAATTAATTAAGAATTTTTTTTTTTTATTTTCAAAAAGAAGATTAATGAGTGATTATTGTCAAATAACTTCAGCTCGCAAAATCCATAATTAAAAACCAAAAAAATAAAAAAAATTTGATAAAGCTAAAATAAAAACCTGAATTTCTGAGAAGATATGTCACTCAAATTTGTTAATTTTATTGTCTGATATTAAAAATATATTTTCTTTTTGATAAAAAAAAAAAGATGGAACAAACTTCCAAATATTTATAGAAGTTTTTTTTATTATATTATAAAAATTTTAATAAGAAATCATCATGGTGTTTATTGAAGAAAGTTAAATATTTGTCATTCCTTTTTTTTAGAGAGAGATTGAGATAGTGCAACTCATCAGAATGATAACATCATATAATATTATCTTCAAAACGAAAAATGAACATTTCAGATAAACAGTGACAATGTCTGTCAGTAGCAAAATAAATATTGGTAATTATAAACTCGCTGTAGTATAATTCAATCCTAAACAGCTTAAAAATTATAAGTGACAGATATATTGTTCTATTTTCCATTCCAATCATTTACATTTCACCTATTACGACTTTTAGTGACTTTTTTCATATATTATTTTTGTATTTCACAAAAAAAAACTCATTTTTTTTATAAACAAATTTTCTTAACTTTCCGCATTTGATTTTTTTAATTATACAGAGGAAAATATTTTTAGTAAGAAAAATTCACGGAATTTTTTTGCTTTAATAAATTTTATTAATAAAATTATTTATAGAAAAATTAATAAAAAAGCAGAAAAAAATCATTTTGAGCAGCTAAAAAATATTTTTTATATGGGGCCGTCCATAAATTACGTCACACATTTTTTTTTACGTTTTATAACCTCCTCGTCCCCCTCGAAATGTGACGTAATTTATCAACGATCCCTGTTTAAAAAAATTAAAGTTCAAAATAAAAAATATTTTTTATAATTAAAAATTGAAAGTTTTAAATACGAATTTTTTTTTTTAATATTATACAAAATCTTACCTGTGAGGGTGATGGCATGTTCGAAGTCTGCACCTCCGTCTGCTAGGAAATCGAGCCCTAGAATAAAATTAAAAAATTGTATTAAAAAATAAATAAAATTTAATAAGAAGATTTAGTTCCATTTCAAATTAATCCAAAAGTAAAATAATTTTTTTTTACTTGAAAGCTATTTTTTAATTTTAGGCAAAATGTAAATCGAATTTCAATTTTATAATGTATTTTAATATTAAACAAATTGATTATAAAAAATATGAATAATGTATTGTTATAAATAATATTTTAATAATGAACTGTCTTATTGGGAAAGAAGCCGATTATGAAAGAGTTAAATCAGTGATATAAGTCAATTTTCCGACCGACGATAAATATCAAACGTTTATTCATTCTACTAATGCCATTTCCTTAATTTATTAATGTCACTTTTTTAATTAACTACTGTATTTAAAAAGAAAATTAAATATTTACGTTAATTAAATTTTTTTAAAAAATTTTTTAAAAATAAAACCTAATTATTTAGTGTCTCAAAAAACCTTTTTACTATTTATTTTCGGATTAAGAATTTTATAAAAAATATTATTATTTATTTAAATTATCATCAAAATAAAATAATCAAAAGCTCCTGGATTAAAAGTACTTCTTTACCCCAAGTTGACATTTTACCCCGTCTTGACCCTTCACCCTTTCGAAATACTCTTAAAAAAAAATAAATAAATGAACAAAAATATTTTATAAATTTTCTCACCCATTATTGAATTCCGTGATCTTGAGATCGTGGAAACTGTTGAAAATTGATGATCTTGACTCCCTCGCAATGGGATTAATTAGTCGGCGAAATTTTGTGCGAGTTCCTTGATTTCTCCTCCGTCTTTGACCGTTCCCTTTGTTCATTGGTGAACAACCGTTATCCTCACACACTATGGTTTGCGGTATTATTTGTTGCCTTTGGAAAAATCACAACTCCAACTAATTTTTTTTTTTTGGTAAAAAAAAAAAAAAAAAATTTCTTTTCTTAAAACACCTTTTTTGCTCACTGGCTACCAATAGACTGAAAAGGTGTCTGCAAGGAGCGATTAATATGGTCTAGCTTTATCTGCTTTAATCTTTGAAGGTGTGGGTAAATTTGTACTGATTGCGAGCAGTAAACGACATCTCGATAATACTTTTTCCGGTTCTTGCCGCCTGAACCTGATAAGATAGTCAAAGTTGAAAACAAAATCTTTCTTCATCGGATGAATTTCTTGCATATTTTCTCAAAAAAAAGGAAAAACAGAATAGAATAGAATTTTTTTATGACATATTTAAGATTTAGGATACGTATTTTTTCGGTACTTATGCTGATGATTCATGATCATCATGATTCATGATCAATTATAGTAATTGTCATTTTTAAGTTACATGAAATTATGATAATGACTTAGAAAATAAAACAACGTGATTTTGATTGTATAAAAATTGATTATAGATTAAAAAATTAGATTGAAGTAGAAAAAAATATGATTATAAAATATTATAAAAAATAAAAAAGTATTAAATTTTTTTATAATATTTTATAGTTAAAATTTTTTTTTTAATATTAAAAACATGAAATAGGATTTTTTTTATTTTTAAATAAAATATGTTAATTACCTAAATTACTTATTAATTTTAATTTTATAAATTTTAATTAAAAGTATCACTTATATTGTACTCTTTTTTTTGCCAAGTTATTTTTGAATAAATATTTTAATCCGAGGCACGCTTTTAAAAGCGATTAATGTGGATTATCTGAAAATGATTTTCTACTTTCTTTATGATTATTAAAAACAAGAGAAACTAATTAACTGGTGCATTTATGTTCCTGGAAATTCGGGGGAGAAAATTCCTTATCGTGATTCGTAATCGTTCTTGAAATTAAAAATTATTGAGAGGTTAATAATAATAATTTATCTATAAGAGTTCAATATCGAGATTTCAATCTACTGTTGACTATTGCGAACGATAATTGTTTGTTCATGATTGTATAGTCACTTGAATGAATCGCTATAATTAATCTGACAATTTGTAATTTATAAACAAAATTTATTTATTTATTTTTTGAAATAAATTTACTGAATAAAATAAATTGATTTTAAAACATATTAAAAAAAGATTAATCAACCATTAAGAAAAGGTTAATGAACCTTTAAAAAATGCCATTTTTTAACATTTAAATTTTAAACAGAAGAGAATATTTTTTGGGAATGAAAAAAATTTTTAAATTTGTTTTGTTTGCTAATTTGTTAGAAAAATGAGAGCAAAAAAATGGAGCAAGGTTTTTTATTCAAATCATAAATTTTCAAAGCAGTAGAGTTTGTTGTCTTTTAATAAACTTTGAGTAAGGTCATCAGTAGGCAAAGACAATTATTAATTTACATTATCATAACAAGTATTATGTGTAGTTATTTTAAAAATAGGTTCACATTTTCGGAAATTAACAATTATTCTTTTTTTACAATTATCATCATCACTATTATTTTTATTATTATTATTATTATTATTATCATCATTTTTAATTTATTATTTGAAATAAATTCTATATTATGTTCTCGTAAAATTTACAAAAAAATGTGAAATTTTCATTTTTCCATAGAAAAGCAGAAAAGACAATTTTCTTCAATTAACATTGTAATGAGTAAAAAATGATCAAGAATGTGTTTAATGAAGGAAACTTTATATCTCAAAATAAATTGTTATCTTTACAAATTCACGCTCGCGGTAGACAATGCAATGTCTATTGTAAGTTAATTTATCTTTGATGATTCTTTTCAATAGCTAAAAATACACCAGTCTGTCATAATTAACATTTAATAATAAAACCACAAATCAATTTGTTTTTTAGTCAATTCGTCTACTTTTTTTATTGAAAAATTATTACAATAAATAAGTTTTAATTAATTTAAAAATAATAATAATAATATTAGTAAAAAAAAATTTCATGGAATAAATTTCATTTGTTTCGATAAGATGATGAAAAATCCAAAAGAAAAACAGAAAATTTTTTTTGAAACTAGTTTTATCCAAATAAAACTTGTAGAAAAGGAATGCATTGAAAAGTTTTTCACATTTTAGAAAAAGTGATAAAAAAAGATAAAAATTTGGGAAAAAATTGTGAAGAAAGTTTCATTTTCCATTTGAGATAAGCTTCGTCATCATGAGCGTTTATGTAGAGTGTGTTCTAAGGAAGAGTTTCAGAAAATTCTATGAATTCCAAATAAGTAACAAAGCAGCTTCTTTTTAACTATATTTATCCGTATTTAACAATATGATTTCCTTATATGATAATAATAAAAAAAAATAATCACATATTTGACAAACAAATATTATTCTCTTGCATTATTTGAATTTTTCTGAATAAAAAAAGAAAAATGTCATCTCTTGCATGTTTATTTATTGAACATTGCATTTCAAAAGTTTAAACAACGTCAAACATTGGAGAAGTTAATCTTTTCTTCTTTTTTTAAAAAAAAAAATGTAGTTTATGCAAAACAAGGTACTTTTTTCATTTATCAATCTGAGAAAAATAAACGTCACTGCTTTATTGCAAAATTTTTCAAACAAATAAAATTTAAAAAGAAAATCAAAATTTATTTATTATTTGCAATTTTTTAAAATATTTTTTTGGATTTGAAGAATTTTGCAAACAGAATCATCAATTACAATAAATGATTTTCAAGTTCCTGTATTTTGATAATTTAAAATTCTATGACAACAATTGATGACGTAACAAACCTGGTGACGAATAGTTTTAAATGCCAGAAGAAATTATCTTTTAAAATACGTCACGTATCACGTTGAACGACAAACGTCTAATGGAGAGGAGCATTAATAAAATTACGCTAATACTAGTATTTGTTACACTAACGTCGATAATAATTGTTGACTGATACTTAAAAATGATCATTTAACAAACGACTCGTAATTTTAATTTAAATATCAAGTCATGACAGTGTCAAAAGATGAGTTTACGAGTAAAAAAACAAGAATGGCATATGAAATTTCTGATAAGAAACTCGCATGATGTGTCAAAATGTCACTTTGAAAAAAATATTTTCACCTTGGAGAATTGTTGAATAATATATGATCAAAATCTAAATTTTTCTTTTTTTTAAAAAAAAAGATATTTTTAGTCTTTTTTTATAAAAAAAAAAAAAAAAATTGATTAGTGAAATATATATTTCAACGACTAAAGAAGGGAATATAATAATTTTATTTTTTGGCAAATACTCAAAGACAGAAGTTAAAAGCTACTTGTGCATGATTTATGATTGGTGACAGAGCATTATTTATACCACGAATTAAGAGTTTCTCCGGGCAAATAGACCAGACGCCAAATTATTTGCTTCTGAGACATGATTACTTTACTTGCATCATTATCAGACAGTAAAACGTCATCTGAGTAATACAATACAATTATCTAGTTATTTTATCTATTATTTGGGTTTCTTTACACGTGACAGTTGTTTTTTTTTCTAAAATTGAAAAATTTAAATTGTTTTTTAAAATAATTTATTATTATTTACGATGTTCCAGTTCTAATTAATTAATTTAGAAATTTTTTAAAAAGGAAAAAAAACAAATAAGATTTCCTGCTCTAAAAATTGATTTATAATTTTCAAAGTATAAAATGTTTTGCTTTTGTTTAGAGGACACCTAACCAGCTTGAACCTGAAATACCAAAGCTCGGTCAAAGAAGCACTTGTAGGAACTTAATGTCATGGTTCGAACTTCTATTTAAAACACAGTCTTTTGGCTTAGTTTTTGAAAACTATCCTCCAATCTTGAAATTTCTCTTATCAGTTGAAAAATAACAAAGACAAATATTTGTACTTTAATGAGAACGAAATTTTTTTTCCTAAATTAAAACCAAAATCGAGAGAATTTAATAAAATAGGTAAATTTTTTAAAAATGTTGAAACTAAGAAAAATAATACGAAGAATAAATATACAATAATTAATTAGTAAAAATATTTAATTTTTTAAATAATTAGGAAAAATTAAGAAAAATTATTGACCCAGGAAGACAGTCAATCGCGCACCTCTAATAAATTTCCTGGTTCGATGATGTCGTCGTTGTCGTCGTCATTCACCTTGTGTTTATTGGCACCAAATAATTAAAATTTCACTGTTACCACGAATTTAGTTCTATACAGTCTATTATAATTTTCGACAAATTTGGGAATTTTTTTTTATATAGATACTTGAGAGGAAAAATTGAAATACACAATAGGAGAAAATGGCAACAACACGAAACTGATTCTTAATTAGAATGTACTCAAGAGAAAATTTTATTGCGCCATAATGTTTGCCAACTTGGGCCAAATCAAACGTTATACCTAATGACATTTAGTTACTTCGAGTCGGTGGCCGAAAGCGACTTCTTCCCAATCTTAAAATTAAGGCTTATATATAACTATATCTATATCCTCTTGTCTTATTTCTAATTTGGTACTCGATTCAATCTCGTCACCTCAATCGTGTCGCGTCGTAACAATTTATCGTTAACTTTAATTTAAATAACTATATACTAAAAAATTATCTAAAACTATTATTTTAAACATCGGAAATAAAATTTTGTGAAAAAATGAAAAATTGAAGTGAAAAGTTAATTTATAATATTGTGAATTGAAGAGAGAGAACAATAAAGTTTTAAAAAAATTATTATAAAACTTATTAAAAAAAAATTTTTTCTAATTTCTTTATTAAAATAAATCTGAATTACATTAATAATACAGTGATCACATAATTACAGAGTATTAATTTTAAAAAAAAGTAATCTAAAAGGTAAAAAGTTAAAAAAAAATTATATGCAATTTTTTTTTATCATAAAATCAAACACAGAATTGCACCAACTGAAACAGTAAATATTGCAAATTATATACGAAGAAATTGCATAATTTTATGTAAAAATGAAATATTCATATAGAAACATTTTTATTTCCCTATATGGAAAAACAATTTTAAAAATATTAAAACTTACGGAAAAGTTGTGCAGACATTGTAATAATAACAGGTGCACAATAATTGTCAATGAAATAACTAAATATTAAATTGCCAACTAAACTGCCTATTCTTCCTGATAAAATAGCAACACTCATGGCTAGAATTCTGAAAAATAAATAATATTATTGAAAATCATTCCTAAACAGGAAATTGACTCATTGTTTTCTGAATTGTATAACCAAATAACAATATATTAGAAAATTGATTGGAGATTATTTTTAATTACTTTCTCTCATTTTACTGATTAATTCAAAGATAATTATTTGATATTTGTTTTATCTATTTATTTTGAACTCATATTTTTTTTTGTTTCTTTTTTTACAATTTACAAATTTTATTAAAAAGTTTATTAAAAAAAATAAATTCGATTTTTGCAACAATTTAGAATTGTGATAAAAGCGAGAGAATAATTATTAAGAGGAAAAATTTTCTTAAATCTCAAATCGCCTATACAATTATTTATATCATCAGTTTTATGTGATACGTCTTATCAAAATGTCTCGTACTTGAAGACACTCGACTTACATAAACAATAGAGGATTTGATAACAAAGTAGAATTTTCTAATATATATGTAACACAATAATGAATCAGTCGAGATTTTATTATTGTCAATTTGTTATCGTAAGATAAATATGTGAATGTACCTGAAATTTGTTGGAAAAATTTCAATTAAACAACAATATATTATGCTTATTCCTATAGAATTTGTTGATTCAAAAATACATGATAAAATTCTATTTTCCAATGATGTGGTGACGAAAAATAATCCAAATGTTGCTAAACTACTAATGATTATTGCAGAAACTATAAAAAAAACAATTTTTGAAATATATTCGTATATTTTTTTTTAATTATTAATAATTTTACCTAAGAAAAATTTAAATCCTAATTTATCGACAAAAAGGGGTAATAAAATTGCAGGTGGAATACATGATGCAGAAAGCCATAGAGTATCAATAAATACACTTTCATGTATCGATCGATCACAAATATTTGAATCATTATTCTAAAACAAAAATTATTATTTTTATGAAAAATATATTTTTTTTAAATATTTTTTTTACATTTAAATATATATTTTTATATATTACCGAGGAAAATAATTTTTGTGATACTATACAAACACTCGATGATTCATTTGGATAATGATGTTGAAATATTGCAAATCGCTCGAGAAGCTCGGGAAACCAAAGAATTAATGTATTATAAGGTGCCAATATCAGGAAAGTAGCCACACTTCCTATTATCATTTTCTTCCAATAAGGAGTTTTAAATATTTCTATTGCTTGTAATTTTAGATTTCTTAACATTATCTTCAAATTTCTATCTCCATTTTCATTATTTTCGATATTTTCCAATTTTTCTATTTGTGATAAATTATTTTCATTGTCAATGAGAAAAGGACTCAAAATTTTATTAAAAAATACATTCTCTTCATTTCTCTTCAATTTTGATGGTGTATTTTGTTGATACATTGTCACAAGAACTTTTAATAATTTTGAATACTGTTTGGTATTAGCGAGAAATTTTGGAGTCTCCGGATAATAAAGTAAAAATACTCCAATTATTAATCCCGGTAGTGATGATATTAAAATAAATAAATTCCATGATCGAAAGAAAAATCTCCCGTAAACGTATTGTAATTCCAATGGAATGATAAACCAAGCTAAAACTGTATAATTTTTAGAATAAATTTTCTTTAATTTAATTTTTTGATAAAATTTAATTTTTTTTTAGAAACTACTCACATGGTACTAAAAGTATTCCACCAATCCACGCAATGTCTAACCAGGAAAGTATTCTCTTTCGAAATTTTGTTGGTTGAAATTCACCGGCATATGCAAAAACAAGTGTTATTTGTCCACTAATTCTATATATATCAAAATAAATTAAAATTTTGAGACAAAAAAAATATATTTTTTAAGAAAAAGAAGAATCTTATTTTTTAGATTATTATTACCCTATACCGCTCAGAAATCTATAAAATAAAAAGCACCAATAACTTGGAGTGAATGACATAAAAAAATCACTACATCCTTGCAAAAACAGACATATTACTAGAGAATATTTTCGACCCTTGAGATCGGTCACAAATCCCCAAATAATTGTACCAATTGTTGTGCCTGAAAAAATTATCTCTTGTTAATTATAATTATTATATTTTTTAAAATAATTTTTAAAATTAATAATTCCTATCATTAATAATAATTTTTTTTTTAAGTTTCTATACCTATCAAAAGAAAAACAGCGATTCGTCCTTTATCAACAGTGTTCAATTCGAAATCACATACTGCTGCAGGAAGAATGAAACTAGTACTGGACAAGGCAATTGCCGAATTTGCATAAACTAAGGCACTTAGTAAGGCAATTTGTATATTAAAAATTCCAAAACCTACATAAAACTTGTAAAAATGTATTTTTTTTTCTTATATTTAGAATTATTAAAAAAATTTCTAACACCTTGAAAATTTTTAGTATTTCACCTGTTGCGTCTATTGCATTCTGAGTGATGGTTTCAACGTCCAAAGAATCTAAAAAAAGTAAGATTAATTTACTCTTAATTTAATAAATTTTTAACTAAAAAATAATGCTAATTAGAATACTACTAATTTGTTAAGATAATTTTGCAAATTATTAATTAAATAAAAATTCAGTTAGATTATTCAAAAAAGGGGAAAATTTTAATTTAAAAATTAAAATATTTTCTCTTGTATTTTAATTCAAATTAGTTAGTAGTGTGCCAATAACTTATAGTTTCTTTTACTGTTATCGCAATAATACACAGCAGAATAATAGGCTGCCTATCTACAGGCTGTAATTTATTTCTTTATTTTAAACTACCTTTTATTTCAACAAAAAATTAAATACAGAATTTTTGGTTTTTTCTATTAACGTATTTTAATGTTTTATATAGAAATATATGTATAATTTTTTTTTATTTTTAATCTCATTTTTTAAAGAAGCACATGGGAAAAAGCTTTACGCAATAAAAAATATACATTAAATCATCTCTTAATTATATATATATTTATATAATAATAAAATTTAATTACTTTCTATTTTATCAAGTTTATTGATCCAACAAATTTTTATTAATGCTTCTTAATGATTGTCAATCTACAACACATATCATCAAAGATTTAATCTTTTTTTTATCAATGTCAATATTTATACGATTATTATTTTCGTAAGGGCATTGTATGAAGAATTTTTTTTTTTTTAACTTTCATTATAGACTACAATATTTTACTTATCAAAGAAATTACATCTTATCGATGGAAAAAATTAATTAAGCGATTTTTAATTCGCAAAATAAAATATGAAAGAGTCAAGTCATTCTTTATAAATGTTTATATATAGGTATCAATTTGCACGCTTCTATTGACCGATTAAGGGAATTTTCATACAAAGTATAATGGTTTATTATCATTAAAAAAAAGAAAAAAAATTAGGGTAATTACCTCTTTTTTTTCTTTTTAGAGTTTAATGATAAGTTTTAAGTGCGTCGGCGCGATGTCCAAGTGCAATGGATAAACTAATACTATTGAAAAATGTAGCTGCACAACTTAGTCGAGCACTAATCGTTTTCAAGGCATCATTTCTTTTTTTTTCTTAGTTCTAAATTTTAGTATTCTTCTTTTTTTGGGGGGAGAATTATGAAAAATATACAAATTTCTAAAGTGCTGTTAATTTTTTGAAAATTGTCATCGATAACTATGACGATAGACTAAAGATATAGATTTTTTTAAACCGGGTAAAAATCTCTTTTTATTATAGATTAAATTATTATATATTATATAAATTATAAATTACATACACTGAAAAAAAATTATTTGATTCAAATATAAAATGTAGCAGTATTTTTAATTAAAAATTTGTTTTTAATAAATAGTGTCATCATGGTTGATAAATTACACGAATATCAAGGATTCACTGGACGAATTCATGGCATACGTGATAAAGTGAAAGACAAATGGGACTCGTGGAAAGAATGGAAAAATGAAATTCCAACCGATAAAGGAGTGGAGGGTGTTTTAAATCACCTTCGAGGACCACCGAAACTCGAAAGGACTCTCGATGATTACTCACATATTTATAGGTAATTTGAAAATTATTATTTAAAAAAAATAAAAAATTTCCTGACTCTTTTTTTTGAACAAGATTTAATTTTTTAATTAACAAAAATTGAGTTTTAGATTTTCTTTTTTGGTTCTTTTATTTTTTTTTATATAGATAAAATTGATTTTCCAGGAGGAAAACAAGAGGTGAATTAGTTAGAGTATCGGCGGCAGTGATGGGCATTGAATTTTCCTATGCAGCCGAGACGGCTTTTGTGTCGCCAACTTTATTGAAAATCGGTGTTGATCATCAGCACATGACCTTGGTGTGGGCGTTAAGTCCTCTCGTTGGCTTCTTTGTGACCCCAATTCTAGGGAGCGTCAGCGATCGTTGTAAATTGAAATACGGCAGAAGAAGGCCTTTTATATTATTACTAGCCGTTGGTGTCTTTATGGGTAAACGAGAATCAACTTTTTTAAATTAAAAATTCAAATTTTTAAATTCAAAAATTCAAAAAAAAAAATTAATTCAAAAGGTAAAAAAATAAAAATAAATAACAATTTAAAAATTTCTGTTTAAGGATTAATCCTCGTGCCCAATGGCGAAGGAATTGGCTATTCCCTTGGTGATGGTCCAAAAATTTTGGCACAAAATTTATCTGTCCCCTTGGGACACAGGACAAGTGCCAAAATTCCAAAAGAAGAAAATTCATCAGCTGTGATATCTTCTCATTCATGGGGAATATTTTTCACCATTTTGGGAACTGTTTTACTTGATTTTGATGCCGATGCTTGTCAAAGTCCAGCAAGGGCATATCTCCTAGACGTCACTGTTCCAGGTATTGTAATAAATTTAGCAAAAAAAAATATGTTTTTTTCAAAACCAAATAAAAATTAAAACAATTGAAAAAAATTGCTTTTTGCAGAGGATCACGCTAGAGGTTTAAGTACTTTTACAATAATGGCTGGATTGGGTGGTTTTATGGGCTATGGCTTGGGTGGAATTAATTGGGATGCTACTGCAATTGGCATAGCATTGGGAGGACATTTACATGCAACATTTACGCTTATTACTATAATTTTTATTATCTGTGTTTCTCTGACTATGACGAGTTTTAAAGAAATACCTCTTGAACTATTAGACAGTGATCAAGGACTAAAAATGCATGAACAAAAAGTGTGTGCTATTTAATAATTTAATTGTATTTATATTACAAATTTTAATTAATTTGTAACTGAATTTTTTTTCTTAGTTAACATTTTTTGTTTTCATTTTAGATGAACGAGGCACGAGAAGCAAATGAATGTGAAAAAATAACAACCGATGAAAATGTTTCCTATGGAACTTTAAATGAAGATCAAAATAATGGAAAATCTGACGTAAGTAAGTTCTAAATAATAAATATTCGACAAAAAAAAAGAATAAGAAAAAATAAAATTACTAGGTAATAAAAAATAAAAAAAAAATTTATTTATTATTTTACTGTTCATTTTTTTTTAGGAATTTGCACTTGAACCCGTTCCTCAAGTAGAAGAGGTGAAAAGACGAATTGGCACTGTACCAATAATACCGGAAGTGCCACCACCACCACCACCAAAAATTAATTCACAGCCTGGCTTAGAGGAGGATTTAGAGGAAAATCATAAAGTCTCATTAAAGGAATATCTTGCTTCAATTTTATATATGCCTCATAGTTTACGAATGGTTTGTTTAACAAATCTATTTTGTTGGATGGCTCATGTTTGTTATTCACTCTATTTCACTGATTTTGTTGGTGAAGCTGTCTATGGTGGAGATCCACAAGTAAGATTTTTATTTCGAAAAGAAAATTAAATGAATTTTATTTATTTAAAAAATTTAATCGAACAGAATTAACGTCTCATTTCTAGCGAATAAAATTTTGTATTCAATCCAAGACCACAAAGGCTTGTTTTGAATCTAATAGAACTAAATATTTGTCATATTAATATCTCGTTTTTCATTAAGACCTTAACGGCTTATTTTTAAACCATTATTTGTTATTGATATTAGTTATCAACTACTTTCTAATCAAAATTAAAAATTAGACTATGCTCGGAGTAAGACTTTTTTTTCTGTGATACAAAACATGTGCTTCCTACCTTTTTTCTTTTCTCTTGTATTATCCATTAATTTATCTCCACTTTGTTTATCTTCTTCAATACTTTGAGAAAAGTCGGTAACAATTTCTTCCGGATTTTGCATTTTTTACAATTTAACTTATTTTTTTTAAACAATTTTCAAAAACAAATGAAAAATTACACATTATTCAAACAAAATTTTTTGAAACAATAAAGAAAATCATTGTAACGCGCACTGATTATGTTTCTTGGACTGCTGAATCAGTTGGAGACTGATGCTTTTATAAGTACAGTCAATCATAAAAATTTAATAATTTCTTTTCATTGATGCTAAATTTTTAAAATATAATAAATTTTCCCAGTATTTTTTTTAGCGATTTTGCCTGATGTATTTTATTTTTAATTTTTCAAACTTGTAATTCAAATGTAAATTAGTTTATTTTTTCATATTGGTTTTTTTTAATTAATTGACAATAGAATCAAATCTAAATGAAATAAAATATTTTACATTAAATTTGCAGATTTATTTTTTTTTAAATATATTTTCTTTTTTGGAGTAAACCAATATAAAAATTTCAAAATTAAATTAATTTCGAAATATGTTTGAATTGCACTGTACTTTAGTTGATTGATTTATATCTGAATCAGATGAAATCATATCAATTTAAAGACACAATTCTTTCAGCATTACTAATTAAGAATTTTTCCTATCTTTTTTCAATACGAAATTTTTAAAAATAGCGTCATTTTAAAAAAGGTGTTTGTAAAAAGGAAATTCTAGTGAACTTTTTCAATTTTAAATATTGGACGAAAATAACATTTTATAATTTTATTTTTTCAGGCACCAGAAGGTAGTAGGGAAAGAGAGCTATATGAACATGGTGTTCGTTTTGGATGCTGGGGAATGTCAATGTATTCTTTATCATGTTCCTGTTATTCGTTAATCATAGAGAGACTAATACAGCGATTTAAGTCAGTTTTTATAATTATTACAAAAAAGTAAAACAAAATATTTTTTTTAATTAACTTTTTTGCTTCCTTATCTTTAATATGTTTTTTTAATTTAATTGCTTTTTAAAATTATCTTCTTTTAATCTATTGAATTTTTTTACAGGGCAAGAAAGGTTTATATTTGCGGATTACTGTTCTACAGTACTGGAATGATGTTAATGGCATTAACAAAACATCCAGTTGGAGTAATTCTTTTCTCTTGGACTGCTGGTGTTATGTATTCAACATTATTTACCATGCCATATTTATTAGTCGCACATTATCATGCATCTTCCACGGTCAGTGGGAGAAAAGAAATATTATATAATTTTTAATTAAGAATATATTCATGAGATAATAAAAAAAACATTAATTAGATAACAGAAATGAAAATTTTTAATTCATTTTAATTTTGTAGTTTGCTGTTACTGCAGAAGGTGAAGCGATACAAAGTGGTGAGGTGCGAGGATTAGGAACGGACATTGCAATTGTCTCTTCTATGGTATTTTTGGCACAATTTATACTCTCATGTGGCCTAGGAACCATAGTAAGTGTCTCAGGAACAACCACAGCAGTAGTGGGTGTTGCAAGCACTTTGGCTGCTTGTGGAGCTTTGTCAGCCACTCAAATTATGTACTTAGATCTTTAATTTCAAAAAACAATTTTAAATTAAGTTTAGCAAAAAAAGAAGATTATGCAAATTTTTCTAATTCGAATATTGACTGATTATTTTTCTTTTATTATTATTATTTCATTATTTTTCTTTTTTTTGCGAAGAATATTTGTGGAAATTGTACTAAAGTACGCCTTCATCAAGAGATTGTACATTTACTTTGCACAAATAGGTGTATTTTGTTTGAAAACTATTTTTTGATAAAACAATAATCAAATTAGATATTTTTTTAGAAATTTATTTTCAAATTTGAAAAATTGAATCTCATTGTTACGTATATTTAAAATTTAAATCACATTATTTAGATAAAAAATGAATGTCTGTAATAAATTAAAAAGTGTGTATGTAATTTATTCAATATAATATTCAAAATAGTAAAAGATGCATTAAGATAAGATATACGAATAATATATTGTAAAAACAGTCAGAGAATAATAAAAACACTATTTATTTTAGCAATATAAAATCACTTCCTACAATCGTTCGATCTTTTTATTTTCGAATATATTATTATTATTATTATTAAAAAAGGAAAAACAGAATCACCTTTCATGAATCAACATTGTTGTTACAGCTGAAACTAATTATAAATAAAAATCATTAACTCGTCATTTAAAGAAAACAATAATAAAAAATACAAACCAACAAGCAAAAGTGTAACCAGGACTATAAACTGAAAGCAATATTCGTCTATGAGGTAACTGAAAATAATGTTACCAAATGCAGCTCCAATTCGGGAAGAGAAGGAAGTCAATGTAACCCCCGATGATCTAAAAGAAAAAAAATATATTACATTTTTTTTTTATTTCAAAAGTAATAAAATTTTTTAATTACCTGAGATTCGTTGGAAAAATCGAAACAAACAGTGCAAATGTAATCGTTATGCATACTGATATCAATGGCAAGTAGATGCAAAGAAGAATTAAATTTTGAAGAGAAGAATTAACAAAATAAATACCAAAAACGACGGCAGAACAAATAAGACACATGGAAGCTGTAAAAATATAATTTCAATTTTTAATTAAATAATTTAGAAATTAATAAAATTTTCAATAGATAAATTTAAGAATTATTCTAACTAAAAAGGAATAACTCACCTAATAAAATTTTGAATCCAAAACGATGAACTAAACATAATACGGGAAAAATGGCAGGAACGCAAGAAGCACACAATAATAAATTATTAATAAATACATCAGTGTCTATTGTTCTGTCACAACCAAAAGGATCTTCCAGATGATCCTAAACAAAAATTTGAATTTTTGAAAAATATTACAAATATCGAAAAAGAGTGAAATTTATATATTGCTTCCTCCTTCATAAAGTATTTGTAATAAACGTTACCGTGGTTGATAAAGAAGAATATATTTCACGAGAAACTTTACAAAAATTGGGTTTCTCATTTTTATTTTTTGCCTCGAATTCTGCGAATCGTTGAAAAATTTCAGGCAACCAGAGATACAGTGCAAAATAGGCAGCTGGCACACAAAAAGCAGTAACACACGCCAGAAATGTGTTTTTAATATGCGGTTTTTTTAAAACAGTTCCCATTTGTTTTAATTCAAATAAAATTTTTTCGTTTATTGAATTTTTCTTCAAATCTGCTAATTTTTCATGACTCTGATTTGCCACTTTTATCAGTAAAGAATTTTCACTACTCATTAAAATTTCCTTAATAAAAAGGAAAAAAATGTTAATTAAACAATTTTTTTTCTATATATTTAAATGGAAATCGCGAAATATTTTTTCATACTATGTACTCCTTTCCGGATTTTCCCAAATTTTCCTCGTACATTTTAACGAGAACCTTGAGCAATTCTTCCCGATAGCCCATTTCTGCCAAATATTTTGGAGTCTCTGGAAAAGCAATTATCCAAAAACCAAGAAAAATTCCGGGTAGTGAACAAATAAGAATATAAAGATTCCATGAACGAAATGAAAAATTTTCATTTTTAATTTCAAATTCTAAGGGAATAATGCCAAATCCTAGAACTAAAATTGAAAAATTAATTTATATCTACTTTCTTTTTTGGGAAAACTTTCTTTACCGGACGCAACACCATGACCGGAAATCCAAAAAAATTCCATCAATGATAAAAGAGATTTTCTTTGCTTCAATGGAAGACATTCACTCATATAGGTGAAAATAGTAATCAGTTGTCCCGTTGCTCTGAAAAAGAGAACATTTCAATATTCAAAGTTATTAAGTACCAAAAAAAAATTTTAATTATACTTTTATAATTACGCAAAACCAGAAAAAAATTTCAATCCCATTATTGTTGAATAATTTGGCACAATTGCTTGCAATAAATCTGAAATCCCTTGTAGGAATAAAAAAATTGTCAATGTCCATTTACGACCTTTCAAATTGGCCAAAAATCCAGAAATCACTGAGCTAAAACAAGAACCTAAGATTTCAATTTTTTTTCATTAATTGGATTTAAAAAATAAAATAAATTTTATTTTATTAATTTATTTTTTCATATAATAGTTAAAATTGTTTTTATGAAACAAACGCACCTATAAAAAATGATGTACTCAATAGTCCTTTATCAACTGTATTCATTTTGAGATCACACGCTGCTGCCGGAAGTATAAATCCTGTACTTACTGTACAAAGACTAATATTCAAATAAATTAGAAAGCATATTACTGTTACTTTTATGCTGAATTTTCCAAAACCTAATTAAAATTTTTTAAATTAGTTTTTTGAGAATAATTAATTTTTCAATTAATGTTGCAGAAAATATGAATTAGAAAAAATTAAAAAATTTTAGTTCACACTGTAATAATAATATTTTTTTGCAAAGGTTAAAATAAATACTCACCAGTCTCATTTATTGCCAATTCAACAATTGCTTCATCAATTCGTGTATCTAAACAAAAATACGCGAAATATTTATATAACTAATAAATAAATACAATGAATCAAACAAGAAAAACCAATATAAATTAATGAATAACAATTTTTAAATTAAATTATTATTAAAAAATTTAATAGTATTTATATTTTTTCAAAATTTTATAGAAAATTATAAACAGTTTTTATAAATTATATAAACATAATTTTATAAATCAATAATAATTATAATAAAATTATAAATTTTGATAAATACTATAATTTCGTAATTGTTCCTTACCTTTCTTCTCTTTTTGAGTGTCTGGTAAAAATTGAACAGCATTATTAGATGAATCATTATTCGAAGGATTTTCTTGTAAATGTATAATTTCTTCTAAATTTTGCATAATTAAAAAAATAAATTCAAATGTTAAATTTTATTTCAATTTTTCAATACAAAAGATGCACATTATTCAAGAAAATTTTACATTACGCTAAATGATAGTTATCGAGGAATGATGCTCTTACTCTGATTATTGACTTGGCTTGTGACTTCTATCAAGTACAATGAAGCACAAAAGTTTATTAATTCGCACTAGTTTTGCAAATGATTTTAAATAGTTTGTTTTTTGCACTACTTTAATAATAAATTTTAAATTATTAGAATATGTTAATAAGAGAATTATTTATTTATATAATACATAATTATAGATTAGTATAATTATATAATTATACCTTACTATTAGAGACTAAATAATTTTCAAACGAGAAATGACTGATTTCTTTATTACGTGCAAAATTGTTCACAAGATAAGAACAAATTTGCTTTGCAAAATGTTTTAAAGGTCTTTGCAATTGTTTAAAATTATATTCAATTTAAATTGAAGTTACTATTTTTTTAAAAATAAAATACATACACTGTAAGACTTAAAAATTGTTGAATAGAACTGTACTTAAACCTATCAAGGTAACATGGGAATAATAACTAAAAATATACCGTCTCATAATTTATTATACTAATTCAATAGCTTAAAAATTTATAATTTTTTTTTTCATTCTTTTCAAAATATTACAAAAAAATATTCAATATTCTCTTAATTTTCTATTTACAATTCGGTACAAACTAAATTAGATTAGATGATTTTTTTTTAATATCGCAATTTTAAAATTATGTAAATATTTCACATTTACAAATTATAATTAAAAAATTAATATGTCAGTACATCTACGAATAATGAACTTCATCTTTCATGAATTATCATTGTTGATACCGCTGCAACTATAAACAGGAGAATAAAAATCATTAACAACAGTATAATTAATTAAAATGGACAAATAATAAAAAGTTTACTAACCGACAAGTAGAAGAGTTATGAGAATGATAAACTGGAAACAATATTGTTCTATGAGATAACTAAAAATAATATTGCCAAATGAAGCTCCTAATCGAGAAGAAAGTGACGTTAATGTGACTCCCGATGATCTAAAAAAAAATACAATTCTCATTGTTTTTTTATATTAATATATTTTTTTTATTTTTCCCTTAAATTTTTACCTGAGATTCGTTGGAAAAATAGAAACGAATAGTGCAAATGTGATAGTGATGCAAACTGATATCAACGGTAAATAGACGCAAAGAAGAATTAAAATTTGTAGAGAAGAATTAACAAAATAAAGACCTAAAACAACACCCGAGCAAAGAAGACAAGTGATTGCTGTAAAAAATAAGAATCAATTATTAATATAATAAAAATAATTATAATAAAATGAAAATTAAAAAAAAATTTACCTAATAAAATCTTGAATCCATATCGAGCCACTAAAAATAATACTGGAAAAATTGCAGGAACACAAGATGCACACAATAATAAATTATAAATGAATACTTTAGTCTCCACTGTTCCATTGCAACGGAATGGATCTATTTCCTAATTTTTAAAATTAATTAATTAGATAAAACCAAGTACTAAAATTATTATTATTTGGTAAAATTATTGTTATAATTAATTTGAAGAATAAAATTTTGATGAAATTAATTATTATAAAGGAAATACCTTGTTTTTCATAGAATGATGAAGATCACGTGAGACATCACAAAAACTTAATGTTTCAGATTTACTTTTATCCTCAAACTCAACGACTCTTTGGAAAATTTCAGGTAACCAAAGATAAATTGCAAAATAAGAAGCAGTTACACAAAATGCAGTGAAACAAGCGAAACAAGTATTTTTCAATAATGGTAACTTTAAAACTGTCTTTGTTTGTTTTAATTCCATTAATAATTTTTCTTTAAAGAATGAAAATTTATTTACTATCACCGTCTTCTCACGCGAACGATTTACCAATTTTATTAATGATGTATTTTCACTGTTCATAAGTTTTTCCTGAAAAAAAAAAAATAAGAAAAACATAAATATAGAAATAAAAATAATTCATCAATTTTTTAATTTATAAAAATTTATTGCAAAAAAAAAATAAAACGAAAAACCTGTTTTTTTATGCTCACCACGTATTCTCTTGCAGACTTTCGATAATTTTGTTCATACATTTCGATAAGAACTTGAAGTAATTTTTCATTAGAACCCATTTCTGCCAAATATTTTGGACTCTCGGGAAAACTAATTAACCAAAAACCAAGAATAATTCCGGGTAGTGAACAAATCAGAATATAAAGATTCCATGATCGAAAGGAAAAAAATTGTCTTTGAAATTCAAATTCCAATGGAATAATACCAAATGCTAGGGCTGAAATTAAAAAAAATTTTTTAAAAACCAATTTTTATGTTTTTTTGAAAAATTTATACCTGACGCAACACCATGGCCGGAAATCCAAAAAAATTCCATCAATGATAAAAGAGATTTTCTCTGTTTCATAGGAATGCATTCACTTAAATATGTAAATACAGTAATTAATTGTCCCGTTCCACTGAAAAATTTATCGAAATTTATCAATTATAATTCAGTTAATTAAATCTTTTTTAATTATTTAATTTAATTGTACAATAATAAATTTATTTTTCCTAGTAAAAAAAATTAAATTTTATAATTACGCAAAGCCGGAAATAAATTTTAATCCCATTATTGTCCAGTAATTAGACACAATTGATTGCAATAAATCTGCATTTCCTTGAAGAAATAATGAAACTATTAAAATCCATTTGCGACCCTTTAAATTAGCTAAAAATCCGCAAATCAGTGAACTAAAACAAGAACCTGATAATTTTAATTATTAATTTTTATAATTTATAAACAATTTATTTATTTATAGTGAATTAATTGAAAATAATTACCTATGAAATATGAAGTGCTTAATAATCCTTTATCAACAGTAGTCATTTGAAGATCACATGCAGCAGCCGGAAGTACAAATCCAGTACATACTGTACTTAAACTTATGTTTAAATAAATTAAAAAGCATATTGCTGTTACTTTTATATTGAATTTTCCGAAACCTTTAAATAATTCAATAATAATTTATTATTAATTGATAAATAATAAATATTTTCGTTATTTATTAAAACAGTACCTAATTTGTTGAAAAATGTTTGTACTTAAATTTAGTATTTTTGTTTTCTATGTGGATAAAAAAAAATAATATATTTAGTTACGTAAGTAAAATAAATAATATAAGTAGATAATAATTAATAACAATAGATAATAGTAATTACAAAAATAATCTTGGTAATAAATTAAACAGTTGTTATACAATTTTAATCAATTGCATAGAATTTAAAATAATTGATATAATCTTCTAATTATATGTCTATACTGATCGACAATGTGGGCCATTTTTATGCAGATGAACATATTATTATTAAATACTAACCAGTTTCATTGATTGCTAATTCCACTATCTCTTCCTCTGTTCGCGCATCTAAATTTAATTTAAAAAAAAAAATTACAATAAATAACATAGGTAATAAAAAAATTTATTATTAAAATAATTTTAGTTTTTATTTACTCACTCATCGTTAAATTTTGTAACACTGAAGTAATATTACATAATTTCAAAAGCTATATTTATCAGTTTTTGTTTTTGTATGTAAAAAAATGGGCGAACCAGTTATTTTTATAGTTATTGTTTTTTCTTATCGATTATTATTCATAAAACTCGGTGGTAAGTGAAAATAAAAAAATACATTGTTTAAACAATTTTTTAAACAAAATTTTTCTTGATTTTAGGAAAACAAAAAAATTCTATTAAATTTTTATAAACCTTTTGCATATATCAATTACCGTGTAAAAATTGACCAAGTGTCTCTAAGAAAACAATTATCTAAAATTAAAATAAATTTGTTTCTACCTTCATTTTTTGCTAATGAATTTTCAGTTTCTGTCGATGAAATAACACTAATTGGTAACATCCGTGGATTAATATGAATAAATGAAGTTGTTTTTTTCTCTGTTTCAGATTCCATATTTTGTAAAATTAAAAAATCAACTTTGAAAAAAAACTCGAATATTTAAAAATAAACATTTTTGGGAATGAAAAAAAAGTGAGTAAAAAAAATCGACTTCTAATTTAAATAACACACACTTTACTGATCAAGAAATCTTATAGTATCTGGCAAATTTTTCCTTTTTTTTCTTTTGCAATTTGTATAAAAAACAAGTATTTTTCTCTCCCTTTGCGCAGAATCAATATCTATTATGTCACAATAATTTGTACTATGTGGTGTTAAATGGGAAACAAGTTTACATCGTTTTGCAATTCTGAGAAATTAATTCCACTAATGATAAAGGACTGGGAAATGAATGTTGAATTGAAAATGAATGTTTTTCTTTCATATTATTTTTTTCTCGAATCTCACAAGAGATTCGAAAGAAAATTAATGATAATTACAGTTATTTTATATATCTTCTCTTTTTTTCAACAAATTATTTTTTATTATATAGAGAGAGAAAGAAGTGTTTTATTTATTAAATTTAATATTCAAAAGTTATATTAATCGTATTCTATTGTAATTATTGTTACCGTGTCTATATTATTCATTTTTTACATTGTTATCTGTCATTAATAGTAATAGAATTTTTTAACTAAAACGTACTAAAAGAAACGTCAATTTTTATCTAAATTATATAATATAAATGAAAATTACTACATATAGTGTGCATAATTGAATTTTAAAAACTAGATGTTTTTTTTATTTAATTTAAACTTCATTTTGAGGGGGAAAAAAAGAGAAATATAATTCAATCGTATTTATTTCCTTTTTATAAAAAAAATTAATTTTTTTTTCAAGTAAAAAATCGTATTCTCAGGATCAGTATAATACGTACAATAAATAGTATAAATAAATTCACTACTTATATAATAAAATTGTAATTAAGTATACAAAGATGCTAATTATGCATCCTTTCTCTCACGAATTAAAATTGTTGATATTGCTCCAACTAAAATGGTAAATAGTGAAAAAAAAATGAAATAATATATTTTGATATAATTCATGAATTAATAATTAATTTAAATACTCACCTATAAGTTGTAGGGTTATTAAAATTATATAAATAAAGCAACGACGATCTATGAGATAACTAAAAGCCATATTGCCAAATACAGCTCCAATACGACATGCCATTGATGTTAAAGTTACTCCTGATGATCTGAAAGGAAAAAAAATTCAATTTTTTTTTTAAATACAGAAAAATTGATTATTTTCACTTACCTGTGTGTAGTGGGAAAAATGGAAACAAAAAGTGCGTTTGACATTGTTACGCTGGTTGATATCAGAGGTACGTAAATGCACAGTATGATTAAAATATGAAGAGATGAATTTACGAAATAGAGAGCAAGAATGAGGACCGAGCAAAGTGAACAATGTATAACTGAAAAAAAACAAAAAGAAGAAGAAAGAATTTATGCCTAAAAATTAAAAATTATTAATAAATTAATTATCCTATTTTTTAGATTAGTTAATTAAAAAAAGTCCTTACTTAACAAAATTCTAAAACCAAAACGATTAATTAAAAGTAAAAGTGGAAATACTGCCGGAGCACACGAGGCACATAATAATAAATTAGTCATGAATACTTGAGTATCTATGGGATTGTTACAGTCAAATGCATCATTTTCCTAATTTAAAAAACAATTTTTTTTAAGTAAGTCTTGTGCTGTTTTATCTGTAATTAATTAATTATTGCCAAATATTACCATTTGTTGACCTGAATTAATAATATCATTTGAAATTGAACAAAATTTCAAATTAGCATTTTTATTTTTAGCCTGTAATTCGGAAAATCTTTGAAATATCTCAGGAAACCAAATATAGAATGCATCATATGAAAAATTGATACTAGATCCAATCATACATGCCAAAAATGTATTTTTCAATAATGGTGGTTTCAAAATTTTTTTTATTTGCTTCAATTCCAATAAAATTTTTTCACTCAACAATGGTTTTTCAATTAATTCTGGATAATTTTTATAACTATCATTCACTAATTCCATTAATGGAATTTTTCCACTATTCATTAATTTTTCCTGAAAAATTAAATTAATATAAAATTTATTAATTTAATTTCAAAAAAATTGCATCTCACTATATATTCTTTTCCAGATTTTCCAGTATTCTGTTTATACATATCCTTTAGGACCCATAGTAATTCTTCCCTAGAACCCATTTCTGCCAGATATTTTGGTGTTTCGGGTAAAAATAATAACCAAAAACCAAGAAGAATTGCTAGTCCTGAGCAAATTAAAATATACAAACTCCAGGAACGGAAGAAATAAGAATGTATTCTTATATCAATATTTAGAGGAAGAATTGCCATGCCTAATGCTATAATGAAAAATAATTTTTAAAAATTGTATTTTTCATTAAAGAGATAATGAAAATAATTTATTAATTTCTCTTACAGCATGCAAGAGCATCTCCCATGATCCAGAATAATTCCATTAGTGACATAAGGAGATCTCTTTGCTTTGAAGGTAAACATTCACCCATATAAGTGAAAACAAACAATTGCCCCGCTCCTCTAAATAAAAAAAAAAAAAAAAAAAATTTCAATCTTTTATAAAAAAAAAATCGTTTCACAAAAAAGGTTCAATTGAAACCAAATCGCATAAAAACAGATTTGAAATTATAAGACTATTTTTCAGGATCAATAACTCACTTGAATAATATAAGTTGTAAATAATTAGTTAGTATTTACCCGAAACCAGAAAAAAATTTTAATATCATTAATACCCAATAGTTGGGAAAAATGGGAATCATGAAATCTGCAACTCCTTGAAAGAATAAAGTTAACAGTAAAGTCCATTTTCGTCCTTTGTAATTTAATAAAAATCCACAGATGACGGGACTGAAACAAGAACCTAATATTTTCAATGTTTACACTTTCTATTTTAGTTTTCAATTCTGATGAAAACAATTATAATTGTAACTGTAATTTTGTGATAAATAAATAAATGAATAAATAATAATTAATTAGGATCTATCTTTATAGTGACTGGAAAAAATTGGTTTTAATTACCTATAAAAAATGAAGTAAGTAATAATCCTTTGTCAAATAATGTCATGTTAAAATCACATGACGATGCCGGAAGCATGTAACCAGTACTGACAATACTTAGACTAGCATTTAAATAAATTAGGAGACATATTACTGTGACTTTTAAACTGAATTTGCCAAAACCTATTAAAAATCAGTTGAAAAAAATTTTAAGGGATTAAAACACTCGAATTTTTAAAAAATTTATTTTTTTTACATTTTTGCAACAATCTGCAAAGTTTATCTAGTGATATATTTTTTCAAAAAGAAAATTGCAAAAAAATAACTCGTTACGGTGTTTTGATCCCTTATTAAATTAAATTAAGCATAATTTAAAAAACAATTTTGTCAGATAATTATATATATTTTGAAATAATTTAGAAAAATAAAAACTTACCAGTTTCGTCGACAGCCATTTCAACAACTGACTCCTCTATTCTTGAATCTAATGTAAAATCATTGTTTTTAATTTGTTACAAAATAAACAAAGAAACAATTAACTTGTAATTTTTTTATGTAAGTAAATTTGAACTTACTGGTCATTATTGGAGTGAAAAAAAGTCTTGATAGCTGTTTGCAATATTTATTGACAATATGCAACTTAAAGTTAACCAGGTGCAATAATAACATGCTCGTATTGAAGCCAGTTATTATCATAAAGTGGAGAATATTTAAAATATATTTAAATTTTTTAAACTAAAATTTGTTGTACAGATAACTTTTATGCGGTATATTATGCATTGTTATATACATATATAGTATTTCTCATGGCACAAAAATTTACGTTAATTAAAATTTATTCATATTATTAATTATTAATTAATAAATATTAATTTCCATTTTTCAAATTGAATTATTTTTTTATTATAAATAAAAAAGTTATATGTTATGAAAATCAACAAAATAAAATAATAAATTATAATTTTATTAAGTATATTTATTAAGTATATATCATAATTATTCTATCTATCTTTTCTCTCGCGAATTAAAATTGTTGATACTGCTGCAACTGAAAAAAAAAAATTATAAATTATAAATTAATTAATAGTCCTGAGACAGTTATTGCATCCAATTTTATATAAAAAAAAAATATTAACCTATTAGCAATAGGCATGTTAATAAAATAAAATAAAAACATTCGTCTTTAAGAACACTGAAAATAAAATTGCCAAATATCGCTCCTATACGGACCAGTAAACTTGTAACAATAATACCCGAAGATCTGGAAATTTAAAACTACGTCAATGAATTAAAATCGTCACAAAATTTATTCATTGCTAAATTTTAAATTATTTCTAATTATTCTATTGTAATTAACAAAATTACACAAACCTGAAATTTGTAGGAAAAATTGATACGAAATATGCAAATATAATACTCATGTTCGTGGTAGTTAAAGATAGGTAGATACATAGTAAAATTAAATTTTGAAGAAATGAGTTTGAAAAATAAATACCAATAATTACAACCGTACATAATGTGCAACTTGTAGCTGTAAATAAACCGGATTTTTATAAATTAATTAAATTTTATTATCATTCATAGATTTATAGTTTATTTGCTCAATAAAATATTTTTAATCATAATAATTAGAAAAAAAATACTACCTAATAATATTTTTAATCCACAACGTTTCACCAATAATGTTACAATGATCATTGTCGGAAAACAAGATGCAGACAAAATTAAATTGTTAATAAATATATTTTTATCAATTGGTGTGTCACAGATGTGCTAAAAAAAACTAAAATTTGTAAGAATAAAATATTTTAAAAATTTCAAAATATTTATAATGATAATTTGAAATTTTTCATTGCAATTGTAAATACCTACCATTTTTTGGGCAGAAAAAGAAGAATCGCGTGAAATAGTACAAAAATTAGAATTTTTTTCTTTATTTCCTGCTTGAAAATTTGCGAATCTTTGAAAAATTTCTGGTAACCAAAGATAGAATACATAATAAGAAGAAGTGACAGTAAATGCAGTGAAACATGCAAGTAGAGTATTTTTTAAAAGGGGCGATTTAAAAATACATTGCAATTGATTCAGTTCATTAAAAATCTTCTCAATTACAAATTTTTCTTTATTTGAATCTTTCACTTTTTTATTATTTTTCTTCGCCAATTCTACAAGAGCAATATTTCCACTACTCAATAATTTTTCCTACAAATTGTTTATAAAAAATTGATTTTTAAAAAATTTCATTCCTTTTTGATTTAATTATCTAATACATCAAAATTTTATTTTTACTGAATTCAATTTTAAAAATTAATCCATTTTTTCTCACTATGTACTCCTTTCCCGATTTCCCCACATTTTGCTCGTACATGTAAATGAGGACTTGTAGTAATTTTTCTCTCGATCCCCTTTCAGCTAAAAATTTTGGTGTTTCTGGCATAAATATTAAACAAAATCCAAGTAGAAATGCAGGTAATGAACAAATTAAAATATAAAGATTCCAAGAATGAAAGGTAAAATATGATTTCTCAATGCCAAATTTTTGAGGAATTATACCCAATCCTACAGCTATAAACAAAATAATTTTATTAAATTTAATAATTAATTTTTATTAATTAATTAAATTAATTATTAAAATTAAAAATTAAAAACTCGTTTTATCTTTACCAGCTGTAAAAGCATGTCCAAGTGTCCAAAAATATCCCATATTTGATAATAAAAATTGTCTATTCTTCAATGGGAGACATTCACTCAAATAAGTGAAGACAATATTCTGTCCTGCTGATCTAAGATTACCAAATAATTAACATTAATTATTTGTATTTGCAAAAAAAGAAAACAGAATAGAAAAAATTTTTATGTAAAGAGAAGAGGAATAAAAAAAAATTACCCAGCTCCAGATAAAAATTTCAAACACAACATAATATAATAATTAGGTAGAACTGATTGTAAAAAATCAGAATTTCCTTGAACAAATAATGCTACCAACAAAATCCATTTTCGACCTTTAAGATTCGCTAAAAATCCACTAATCACTGCACTAAAACATGAACCTGAAATAATTATAATTTGTAATAATTTATTAATTAATTTATTAATGATTTATTTATAATAAATATAAAATACCGACGAAGAATACCGTGCCAAATAAACTTTTGTCCATGATATTCATGTTAAGATCACAGGCAGCTGCCGGAAGTACAAATCCAGTGGAGATGACTCCCAGACTCATATTTAAATAAATTAAGTAACATATTATCGTTACTTTGACACTAAACTTTCCAAAACCTAGTTTTAGTTTAATAAAAGTAATTTTATCATAACTTTATAATTCTTGTTTTTTTTTAAATATATGAATAATTTATAATTGAGTTATCTATTCAGGAATATACTCACCAGTTTCACTAATAGCGATTTCAGCTATTGTTTCATCGATTCGTGTATCTAAATAAGATTTTTATTTTTATAAATTTTATTTATTGTAAATTTCCATAGTAGAACAATATAAAAAAAATTGTGTAACTTGAAAATTTTTTTTTCCTTTTTAATTCTTGAGAAACTTGACGATTTTCTATTTTTATAAACATTTTCCTTCTAACTGTTAATTCCAACTTCGAACAATCATTATTTCAACTATATTTGCAAATTAGTCGACCTTGCGAGGTTTTAGAAACAATGTTATTGCAACTTACACGTTTTTTTTGTCATTTTTTTTTTAAATTGTAAAAAAAAGTAAATAAATTTATGAAAGAATTCAATAATTTATTAATATATTATATTTAAATTCATTAATATAGAAAATAAAAAAATTAATAAAATGTAAGTTTAAAAATGAATATTTTAAAAAAGTATTATTTGTTTCGGATAGATAAATACAAATTTTAAAACTAATAAAACTTGCCTGTATCACTAATAGGAAATTCATCATAAAATTCTTTTGTTCCTGGACCTAATTTAAAATTTTCTTTTAATTATTATTTTCTATTCACTTCTCAGCTTTATTTTTCAAAATTAAATCTACGTTTGAAAAAAGTTTGAAGTGTACTTACGCGACATTTATAAAAAATAGAACCCAAGTTAACTTCAATGTGAGAACCACAGTATTAAACTAATTTGTTTACTGACAGATAAACTAGTTTTTATAAATAAAAAAAACTTATCTATAAATGAAATGGAAATTGTTCATAAATTAAAACTAACGTTCTCATTTTTTAAATTTTGTGTGTTTTATGGTTTTTTTTAATCTGTAATTTAGTCATTTATATTTAATAAAATTAAATTCTAGATACATGAATTTACAATTTATAAATTATCATAGATTTTTATAAACTAAAGGAAGTGAGACTAAAGAGAAATGTAATTGAATCGTATTAATTTATTTTTCTCTAAAAAAAATTGAGTTTCTTTACAGTTTTTTTATTATAAACATTTAAATAATTTGTATAATTTATAATAATAATAATTATTATTTACATTATTATAATTTATTTATAATTTATAAATTTTTAATTTTTTTTAACATTTAAAAGAAAGTTTTGAATTTTGTCGATTAAAATGATTTGTTGATAAAAATAAATAAATATGATTTTTCATTAAGTTACAATCAATTGTTCAATTTATCCTTTCTCTCACGAATTAAAATTGTCGATACTGCTGCAACTGAAATTGTTTAATAAATTTTAATAATTGATTATTATAAATTAAATTTTCATAAAAATAATCACTAACCTATAAGTAATATGGATGTTAATAATATAAAATAAATACATTCGTCTTTAAGGAAACTGAAAGTAAAATTGCCAAACATTGCTCCTAAACGGACAAGTAAACTCGAGACAACTATACCCGATGATCTAGAAATTTATAGAAAATTATAATTTTAACAATATTTTAAAATTACTGAAAATTATAATACTAATAATATTAATAATAATAATAATCCCCCCGAAGGATGTCCACCTTGTCGTGGTGGAATAAATAAAAATATTCTTTTTATTTATTTTTCTATTCTAATAGTTTCTACTATATTCTATATTTCTATAATTATAAAAATTATACATACCGGAAATTTGTAGGAAAAATTGTCACGAAATATGCAAATTGAATAGTCATACTCGTGGACGCTAGAGATGAATAGATGCATAATAAAATTAAATTTTGAAGAAATGAATTTGAGAAATAAATGCCAATAATTACAGCCGTACATAATATGCAACTTGCAGCTATAAATAAACCAGTGAAATTCATTGAATTTTTATATTCTAATTATCATATTCGTAGATTAATTGAAATTTATTTGTAAATATTGAATTTAAAATTAATATCATAACTTATATACATTCAATAATCATAGTAATAATTATTTTTAAAAAATACATTACATTTAAATTACATTATAAAATAATACATTACCTAATAATATTTTTAATCCACAACGTTTCACCAATAATGTAATTATGATAGTTGTGGGAATACAAGATGCGCACAATATTAAATTGTTAAGAAATACTTTTTTATCAATTGGCGTGTCACAGACGAGCTGAAAAAAAATTTACTAATAATATAGGATAAGTGTATAATAAAAAATATATTTTCATCCTACCGTGTCTTGAGTGGAAGAAGGCAAATCACGTGAAATGGTACAAAAATTAGAACCCTTTTCTTTATGCCCAGCTTGAAAATTTGCAAATCTTTGAAAAATTTCTGGTAACCAAAGATAGAATGCATAATAAGAAGAAGTGACAGTAAATGCAGTGAAACATACAAGTATAGTATTTGTTAAAAGTGGTGGTTTAAAAATACATCCCAGTCGCTTGAGTTCATTGAAAATCCTTTGAATAATTGTATTTGAATTTTTTACTTCATTTTTATTTTTGTGAACCAATTCTATGAGTACCGCATTTCCACTACTCAATAATTTTTCCTACAAATTATTTAGAAAAAATTAATTTTCAGAAAATTTCATTCCTTTTTGGTTTAATTATCTAATACATCAAAATTTAATTTTTGCTGAATTCAATTTTAAAAATTAATTCATTTATGCTCACTATGTACTCCTTTCCCGATTTCCCCACATTTTGCTCGTACATGTAAATGAGGACTTGTAGTAATTTTTCTCTCGATCCCCTTTCAGCTAAAAATTTTGGTGTTTCTGGCATAAATATTAAACAAAATCCAAGTATAAATGAAGGTAAGGAACAAATTAAAATATAAAGATTCCAAGAATGAAAGGTAAAATATGATTTCTCAATCCCAAATTGTTGAGGAATAATACCCCATCCTACAGCTGGAAATAAATCGAAATTGCAGCTAAAAAAGGCTATTATATATAAATAGGTATTTTTAAAAAATTTACCTGCTGCAAATGCATGTCCGAAAATCCAAAAATATTCCATATTTGATAATAAAAAATTTCTATTCTTCAATGGCAGACATTCACCTAAATAAGTGAAGACAATATTTTGTCCAGCTGATCTATATTTCCCAAATTATGTCTCATTTATTCGAATTTCGAGTTTCGAATATTTAAAATGAAATAAAAAACCTAAATTAAAAAAAAAAATTTACCCAGCACCAGAGAAAAATTTCAATCCCACGATAATCCAATAATTGGAGAAAATTGATTGTAGAAAATCAGAATTTCCTTGGAGAAATAATGCCAGCAACAAAGTCCATTTGCGACCCTTAAGATTTGCTAGAAATCCACTAATTACTGCACTAAAACATGCACCTGTGATAAAATAAAATTTCTTTTGAAAGAATTTATTTTTTCATTCTTTTTGCTGAATTTTAAAAGTAATTATTTTTATGAATAAAAATACAATTAACTTACCAACAAAAAATGCCGTAGTAATTAATGCTTTGTCAATGATGTTCATTTTGAGATCACAAGCAGCGGCCGGAAGTACAAATCCGATAGAAACGACTCCGAGGCTTATATTGAAATAAATCAAGTAACATATTATTGCTACTTTAATATTAAACTTCCCAAAACCTATTTTTAATTTAATAATTAGTTTTATTTTATAATATTTTTAAAAAATATTTAGAAAAAATTTATTCATTTTTCCTTGCGATATCTGTTCAAGAAATATATATACTAACCAGTTTCGTTAATAGCGATTTCAGCTATTGATTCATCGATTCGTGTGTCTAAATAGAAGAGAAATTTCCTTGATTTAAGAAAACTTTTAAGCTTTAAAAAACTCTTTTTATTTATTTATTTTTTTGAAATCTTATTTTATTTTATTTCAATTGCATTTTTATGCGCTTATTTAAAAAATTATTGTAAAAAATTACTGATTGGACCAAAAAAATTGGATAACTAAAAACATGTTTTTGTTTCTCTATAATATGTAATATTTTTTTTAAACATATATTTTCAATTATTTTTGGCCTTGAGTTTAAAAAAAATATATTTTTTCAAACTTTTTTGTTTTTTATTTTATTATTATTATAATTATTATTATTTTTGTTTCAACGTTTTTTTAAATTTTATTTTACAAAAACTGCAAAAATAAATAAAAGTTAGTCAAATTAGTCAAATTTAATTTAATTAATTTAATTTAATCCCTTCACTGTCAGCGACACATACGTTGTGTCGTGATCATCTTAACACAAAATAAATGAAATTTTCTATTTAAATTGTAAAATAAATTCTTTTATATCATTATTTGCACACTACAGGTATCAATGATATTTGGTTAAGTAATAATTAAATAATTATTTATTATTTTTATCTAATAAATAATTGAAAAACAAATAAAAATCACGAAATTTTTTTTTAATTCAGTATCAATTTTTTTCTCTAACAGTGAAGGGGTAAAAATGAGTATTTTTGAAAAAATATTATATTTTTGAGATACATACAAAGTAAATAGATAAAAAGTTTCTACAAAGTGTAAAACTTATCAACAATGTTAATGGCTTACAACTTGCCTGTTTCTCTGATAGCAAATTCGTCATGATATTCTTTTGCCCCTGGATCTAATTAAAAAATTTTTTTTGAATTATTCTTTTTTTATTAATTTTCTTAGCGATGTTTTTCATAATTAAACCCAAAAAGCTTTCGCGTGTACTTACGTGACATTTATAATAAAAAAAATTTAAAAACGGAACTCAACTTAAACGTAGGAACTACAGTAATAAACTAATGGATATTTACTGATAAACTAGTCGCTTATAACAATAAAAAAACTTATCTTTAAATTATATAAGGAAATTGAAGACATAAAATTGACTAAAGTCAAATTTATTGTCCTGTATTTTTTCCTTATTCTTTAATTAAATGTTAATTTTGCTAAATGTTTAGTACTGCAATATAAAAATCAAAATTTTATTAATAATAAAGATTTTTTCTTTATTTGTCCTACGTTTTATAATAATAATTTTTTTATTATTATTATTATTATTATTATTTATTATTATTTATTATTATTTATTTATTATTTATTTATTATTTATAAATCGTTATCACTAGGTAAAAAAAACTCAATTCTTTTAAAAAATATTTAATAACAATTTTTATTTTCTATACTCAACATTCTCGCAAACATTTCACACAATATATTGCACATTATAATTCTTTTCTTAAAAATTTTTCAAAGTCACATAATACAGACAAAAAAATATTTTTTATAATATATAAATTAAATTTACAATTTCATTAACTATAAATATACATTAATATTAGTGTACAACGGTCGTAGAAAAAAATTGTAAAATGAAGTAATACTATTTTGTGTATATAATCGAAGTTTAAAAATAAAAAATTGTCTAAATTTTTATGAGCACCAATTTTTTATCACGTGTATTTTAAAAAAATGTAATTGGTTACTCGTTATTTATTATATAAAAAAAAAGAAAAAAAAAACAGAAAACTGTATACATGCGTTTAAAACGAGAGCCTCATGTTCGACAAGAGTGCTGTCTTATATCTTAAAAATGCAAATTAAATTAATGAATTTATTGAGTTTTAATAAATTAAGTTAAAATTGCGATCTCCATTTATTATGCGCATTTGTGTTTCTAGCGAACGATGAAACTTAGAATTGTTGCCACTGTAAAAAAATATATTTCTGTTATTTATTTTTTATATTATATTTTTCTTATTTATTATTTTATTTATGTGAAAAAATATTAACAGCAGGATATAATAATTATATTGTCTCCTGAATTTTAAGTTTGATAAAAAGTAGTAAAAGTGAGTTTCAGTTAGACATATTAAATCAATTGTTAAATAAATTAAATATGGAAAATAATTTTACCAAGAAGTTGAACTGCAACTATGATAATTAATGTATCGCAGTAGTCGTCAATTAAATATGTAACCATCATATTTCCTACGAGACTTCCTACTCTACCAAATAATCCTAAAAGAGTTCCCGCAATCATTCTGCAAATGATAAAAAATAAATGATAAAAAAATCTATTATTTTTGTAAATTTAAAAGTAAAATTATACATAAAAAATTGATAAAATACCTGCAGTTTGTTGGAAATGTTACAACTAATAGACAATACATGAGACTCATAGCCATAGATGTCATTGATTCAAAAATACATGAAAGTACTAAATTTTGAAGGGAGGATTTCACCAAAAATAGTCCTAAAGTCACGACAAATGCTATGGCATTTGTAAATACTGTAAATTGAATTTTTTTTATTAATATTTTGATTAAATTCAAATTAATTAATGAAATTTAAATTTAATTTTTATTTTTATTTAAATATTCCATACCTAAAAAGAATTTAAATCCCATTCTATCAACAAAAAGTGGTACAATCACAGCAGCAGGAATACAAGCGACTGCTAACCATAGAGAATTTATAAAAACACTGGGATCTATGTGACGATTGCAAGCAACAGGAATAATATCGACTTCCTGTGAAAAAAACATTTTTTACCATGTAAATAATTTTTACATTTAAATAATTTTTTTACAGTAAAAAAATAAAAATGTATAAAACTTACAAAACTAGAATTGAGAGGAATTAATTGTTTAGAAACAGAACAAATACTTGTCGTTTCATTGGGATAATGTTGCTCAAATAAAGCAAATCTTTCAAAAATTTCAGGTAACCAGAGAAGCAGCGAATAATAAGATGACAATTCCAAAAATCCAATAATACAAGCAACAGAAATACTTTTTAAATATAATGATGATTTAATAATTGTTTTTCCTTGTTTTTTAAAACTTTTAACAATATCCTGAAATTTTTTACTTCTTCTTGTCATTTTTTCTGCCTCAAGAGATTTATTTTGCCATTGTGCAACCAATTTCGCCAATGCAGCATCTTCACTATTCATTAACATTTCCTGAAAAAGAAAAAAATATATATTTTTCAGAAATGAACAATATTTACAAAAAATGACAAAAGGAGTAGGTGAATAATATTTGTGAATAAATAAATATTTGACAGAAGAAGAAATATTCAACTAGCACATATGGTACTTAACTGTAACAAGAGTTGTGAGACGAGAAACTGGATTTCTGGAAAAAACAATGTTTTTTTCCTTTTTTATGTATATCCAGAGAAAATTTTAATAGAAAAAAAGACTAACTATTCTGGGAAAATTAATAATTTAGATGGAAAAAGTGCTTTTGTACATTACAAAAGTAGAAATTCAGATTCAGAGAATGATTCAGATATAACGATAGATGATAAATTTAGAAGTATGATTATAAAAATTATTTTATTAATATAAAATAGATGCAATTATTCTTCTATTTTGTAATCAACTTACAAAGTATTTTTGTGATGGTAATCCAGTATTTTCTTCGTACATGCGGCCAAGAACTTTTAATAATTTTACATTTTGTCCAGTTTCCGCGAGAAATTTTGGCGTTTCAGGAAAAAAGAATAATGTAATGCCTATTAATTCAGCTGGCAAACAGCAGACTAAAATAAATAAATTCCACGAGCGAAAGAAGAAATATTCGGAATCATAAGCGAATTCCAGTGGTAAAATAACCCATGCTAAAACTGAAAAATATTTTCTTTGTATAATTATAAATATATATTTTTTACCATTGAACAAAGAATTATTTTTGTCAAAGAGAAAAAAAAACAATTTTTATTTTTATCTTACTTGGTAAAATTAACAGGCCAACGATCCACGCTGCCTCCATCCACGAAAGAATTCTTTTGCGAAATTTCTTTGGTTGAAATTCACCGATATAGGTGAATAATAAAGCTACTTGGCCAGCAACACTGAAAAATTTAATTTTTCAATGAAAAAAATTATTATTACATGTTTTTCATTAATCATTAATTTTTTTGTTTCAAAGATTCTTTTTTTTTGTAATTTTATACAAAAAAATTTATTCAACTTACGCCACACCACTAAGGAATTTAAAAAACAAGAAAATCCAATAATTTCGTACAAAAGAAGCAATGGCCTCTGAGATTCCTTGAATAAATAGAGTCATAATTAAAGCCTTTTTACGACCTTTCATATCAGCCACAAAACCCCAAATCAAACATCCAAAGCACGTTCCTAAAAATAAGAAAAACTACATTATAAAATTAAATTTTTCAAACTATAAACAAGATAACATAAAAAAAAAATATTTACAGAACTTTTCGAAATTTTACACTTAATCCAATTTAATTTATCAACTGTAATTTTCAATAACATCAATTGACAAATTTAAAAAAAAACATGAGCATAAAAGATAATAATTAGAAAAAAATGATTATTTATATATTATTTAAAAGTAAAACAGAGAAAAATTTACCCAATAAAGGAGCAATTACTATACGCCCCTTATCAATTGTCTTTAATTGAAAATCACATACTGCAGCAGGAATGATATAGCTAGCACTGGTAATACTGATTGCAGAATTCATAAATATTAAGGCACCCAATATCGATATTTTCCAATTGAATTTACCGAAACCTAAAAATAAAGAACACGTTTTTTAAAAAATATGATTCTATTTTAAAAAATTAAAAAAAATAAATTTTTATTCAATTAACAATATGATACAGTTTTTAATTTTCTGAAAAAAGTATACCTGTAGCGTCAATGGCATTTTGAGCAACGGCCTCATCCGTTTGTGATTCTGTAAACAAATAAATAATAAACAATATAATTTTTACTCAAATCAATAAAAATTCACAAAAAATTAATTATTAAATAATTATAATATTTTTCTACTTTTTTTTTGTCTGTTTCTTATAAGCCATAAAAAAATTTTTTATTTTGAACTTTTTATACATAAGAAAATTTATTGTCTTTTTTCCTAAAACACTAAATTTTTTTTATAATTTAAATTATTTTCTATGAAAATATGAAAATTATTCTCATTTTGTTATTTGTTAATTGTAAATTATAAATTATTCATTACCCCTGCGAATCATAATGAGACACTTCACAGTATAAGAATAACTAACTTTTAAAAAAATGAGTAAAAAATTTGTTAGAAAAATAATAATATATATAATGTACTAGAAATTAGCAAAACAAGCTTATAATAAAATTACATGAAATACAAATAACACACTTTGTGGATCCATAAAAATTATACAGTTTAATAATTTGTTTCAAACAGCAGTTATGCAAGTAATGACTATTTAATTTTGAGAATTCATTCAAGGAGCAATTATGACGCAGATTGCCATAAAATACTTCCTTATATATATATATATATTTTTTTTTTTGTCAAATGTCCATAAAAAATGCAGTAAAATAGTACTTAAATTATATCTCGTATTACAAAATTTTTTGACGTGTTTTTATTTATCTTCATCGTACAATTTATTTTATTATTTATATTTTTAAGTATATTGAAAAATAGTAATTTTTAAAAATAATTTATTATTGAAATTTTACCCAAGTGTGTGTTTAAATAAATAAATTCATTGTCACGAATAATCAAATAAAAATATAATAAAAGACTTTTTTTAAAAAATAGTATAATTTATGACTTCAAAAAACAGTTTTTATTTCAAATTAAATTTTAAGTTATATATGCAGTGTTAATTAGAGTGAAAAGGATTTCAATTAGTGTTAAGTAAACACATACCAGGAAAAAAATGATAAGATTTTGTTGATTAAAAAATCATTTGACAAAATTTATAAGCGCCCTTATATGTGGATCCTCTAATCAGTGGGAATATGATTGTTTACGTTCGACCCCAATGAAAGCCATCTTCATTTCAATCAATTTGATGACTCGCGCGAGAGTAAATTGTCGTACGCACAACATCATTATGATTTATCATTTTATAAACAAATAATAAAGAAAAGTACCAAACTATCATAATCTCTCTACAGAGGTAAAAAAAAAAATTTTTTAATTCCATTTTTTTCAAAATCAATTTTACGTTTCAATTTTCTTTTATTAAAAAAATTATCACCCATAGAGAAAAAAGATATCTATTTTCATTCACGGAAAAGAATACTTATTGCTTTTCAAAAATTGTAAACGTAAATTAATTTTTGCAAATATTTCTTATAAAAAAAAAAAAAAAAAAAATTCAAAGAGAAAAATGCAAAAAAAAATGACATCTCGTAAGATGTTTTTCTTATTGACTTTGAAAAACTGGTGTTAGCTGGTTCTTGAAACAAGAGACTTGAACAGTAATCTGAGAAAACACTTTATATTTTCTATATCTTTTTTTTATTTATTATTATATACATTTATGTATATATAAAATATTAACTAACCTTCGAAATCATCAGCGTCAGAAAATGATGAATCTTCGGAATTACTTTCCGATAAATTTTTATGTTGATCATTAAGAAATAATTCTTGTGAACAATCAGAAATTTTATTGCAACTGAGACGTGACATGGTGCTCCTTCAATTCGCAAAACTCAAATGCCCATAATGTGTCTTCTACTTATCGTTTACATATCTCTGATAATATAACATGCCCGTATATTCTTTGCAAACGTCCCTGAATAATTATTAAAGATCGCCCCCCAAGACCCTATATAATAAATGTATCTAAATAAAGCAATTTTCGATTTTATTTTAATTTTTTTTTTTTGAAATTTATAATTTAGAAATTTTTTTTGAAAATTGTTGAAAATTTAATTAACTTTTACTTCTCGCGACTCCCCTGAAGACAATATATGAGAGAAAAGTCCAGTTTTTTCTGGTACAATCATTTTCATATATAACGGTGTAACCGCTTTATATGCTTTCATTATATTCAATTAATTTATAAATTAGATCACTTGTTTTTATCCAATTCTTCACGTGCATCTTGACTGCCGGACAAAGTGCAAAACAAAGCAGGAAAGTGAAATATGCATAAAATAATAATTTAGCTGATGACACTTGTTGATAAGAAAGAAATTAAATATAAAAATAAAGTTTTTTGAGGTCCCAATTTTTTTTATTGTTATATTTGTTAAAATTTTCACAAATAGATTAATAATTTGATATTACAACATTGTGTGCACTTTTTTTTTGTAAATGATGAAACACTAAAGCTGAATCATTCAAAGAGTTAGTGAAAGCTTGCAAATTTATCAGTCATATGATTTAGTAAAGCTTATCAAACATTCATTATTATAATATTGATGTTTATTTTTTTTCCAATTTATTAAACATGTTTTACGAAAATCAGTTGTCTTTTATTTTTTATAAAAAAAGGGGGAAAACAAATTTAAAGATAAGCTTCGTATCTCGAGTAGTTTGATTATAACACTAGGAAGGATTAAGCAAATGACTTAATTTTATGACTTCTTGTTATAGTCAGACTACGTCTCGAATTTTATATCAATTGAAATATTTTCGGTTTTCTAAAACAATTACTTCTGTTTATTGTTACGTAAGATTTTTTTACTAAAATAAATTTAATTTATTAGAAAATTTTTTTTCTGATTAATTAATTTATTTATTATGAAATTTGCTTAGTTTAATTTGAAAAAAAATTCTTTAAGATTTGATCAATTTTTACTTCTACGATTTATTCAAATAGCAAAAATTTAAACAGAAAAAAAAATGTTGCAAAAACTGAAATTAAACAAAAAAATTTTTATAAATTTTAAGTTTCAATTTTTTTTCTATTTCTAGAATCCGAAAGTTCAAGTCACGATTGTTTACAGATTTTAGGCTAAATTTAATCTCAAAGACATATTCTTCAGGACTATACGATATTGAGATTTAAACTTTTGCAGTAAAAAATTTTATACATTTTTGAAAATAATTTTAGATTATTTAACATTTTTTGCTAAAATTAAAATTAAATTAAAGTTTAAAAAAATGTTAATTAAATTTAAATTAAATTTAAATTTAATTTAAATTTAAATTAAACAAAACTTAAAAACTGAATTTTTGAAACAAAGATAACGTTACTAAGTAGAAGACACATTTGCACTTACAGTTAATGATTTAACAAAAGAAATTGTAACAGGTGTATTTAAAAATGAATACATCTCGCACGGATCACTGCTTTGGACCGGTTTATATAAAGCACCTGCGGTTCATGTAGATTACTATATGAAAAGTTGCAACCACAATGCAATATTGCACGAAAAAATTAACATAATACAGCCTTAGAAAAATTTTAATTTATACATTTACAATGTGAATATGATTACCGTCCTCCAAACGATAAGTTCACTTCTTCGATAATTCATCGTAATTAGTCTATAACTGTCTGTTTAATGTTCTGGTAATGAAAGCGCAGTCACGTATTTTTTTTTTTTTTTTTAATTAAAATTCCTTTTTTTTCTCATTCAAGATATAATTAAGTTACAATTATTTTTAAAAAAATTTATTTGTTATTTAGTTTATTTACTCTATATTGTTTATTAATTTTATTAATTAAAAAAAAAATTATTTTGAATTTGGAACTAGTTGGTGCAAGATATATCTGGATTGCAGTAGAAATGAGGTTATTTATTATAATTCAATATCTGTTTATTATACAATGTGGAAGTGTTTTTAAGAGTGCAATTTTAATCCAGACACTTATCATAATTTTTTTTCTCTTCGCTAAATAATTTTATAAAAACAAAATTTGATAAATAAACTAAAATTTTCCAACTTTTTTCGAAATTAAAATATAATAAATTTTTATTTCCTTTCTGGATTATTTTTGAATTTTACTAGTATTTAAATTAATGCATCTGTCTCTTAATTAAAGTCGAATTTTTTTTTTTGTTGCTTTCATTATTATTATTTTTAGAAAAATATACTAAAGTAATGAAGTAGCATTTTTTTCTTTAATTGAAATTAATCACATTTGACTTAAACGTTTCACAGATAATTAAGCAATTCAAAACAAGAGAAGAAAATTAGTATCAGATTACCGCACTTGTAAAATGGTGTGGCACGTGCGACATACTAACAAATTGACTCAATTATTACAATACGTAAATTTTTCTTATGTAAATATTATAAAAATTGTTGAACCGCTAATCATTTTTAAATTACAAAAAAAATAATAATGACTTTTTTTAAATTAATTTTTTAAATTATATTTTTAATTAAATATATTTTAGAAAACAATTTACCGAATATTTTTTTCTTTTCGCAATAATCAAGTTTTGACGTCATAAAATAAAATCCCGCCATTCCTTATAACTGTTACACTTTTTTCTTTGGAACTTGATTTCCTCATGACGAGTCAGTTATTATCTCCTTTTATTTGCGCTTTTACAATTTAATATTCAACATCGGGTCATTCACATACTCCGTTTGTATTGAATGTAAATTGACCGGGACTGGAGTCCAAATTACGTCATGGGTTTATTTTTCAAAAATGTGCCCGTAGAAAAAATTTTTATATATTAAATTTTTTATTTATTTATTTTATTTTTATTAATTTTTTATTTATTAGGTATATTTATATGTTTATCTACTATATATTTACATTATCATTGGGGAAAAACTTTAGAGTTGGGAAATTTAACTCTTTGGAAAAAGTTTTATTTTAGCTATTATTGATTGTCGGAAATTCCTCATTTTAAAAGATTTATTGTTTGAAAAAAATTATTTTTCATTTAAAAAAAATAGAAAACTATTAAATGACAAATAAAATTTTAAGATTTATTCGAAATATGAAATCAATGACAAGAGGTAATTTAAATTTTGTTTTGCGAATTCAGAGTGGGCGTGAATTTTTCATTTAAAATTATTAAATAACTTTTCAAAGTTATTAAAAAAAAAACTGTATTACAAATAAATAATTTATTTAATTAATTAAAAATTTAAAAAGTTATTTTTATATATAAAATTTTTAATATTTACGTTTTTTAACACTTGAATCACCTGTATTTAATATTTAACTAAACACTTTTAATAAATTTTAATTTATTAATAGAAAATATATTTCCACAATGAATTAAACAATTTACTGTCTTGTTTTTGGTATTAAATGATATAAAAGAGAAATAAAATCGAAAATAGAAAACTATTAAATGACAAATAAAATTTTAAGATTTATTCGAAATATGAAATCAATGACAAGAGGTAATTTAAATTTGGTTTTGCGAATTCAGAGTGGGCGTGCATAGATTACGCACTATTGTATTTTTCTCGAAAACGAAAACAAATTGAAAAACGTTTGATATAAATTAATATTATCACTTTTTTTTTTTTTTTTTGACAAACGAAATTTTACACCTTTTCATCACATGTTCAATTCAACAATACTGTTTTTCACTGAACCGAAAAATTGGCAAAAATTCAAAAAATTTGAAACTTGTATATATTTCAAACGGAATCCTTGGAAAGTGAGAGTTACGTACATTTTTTGGACAAATCCCAAATAAATATTCCGTTCTGATGAACAAAGACTTTTTTTTATATCAAATCAATTTTAATATTGATTTGGAAAAATATTAATTCAAAATATTAATACAAGTTCCAAAATAAAAATATCAATACTTTGAATGAATTGTATTTAAATTACACACACACACACACACACACACACACTATACTGTCAAATAAAGCTTAAAATTAAAAAAAATATTAATTATTAAATAATATTGACTCACCGATTTTCTGACTGACAGAAATCCGAAGATGATTCGGGTCCAGTGTGACAACACTGACAACCATTTTAAATTAGTTCTTGAATAATGTGTGAAATGAAAATTTTTGAAAAATTGTCTCAAAAAATTGAGACGAGATAATTTTTTTTTTTCTTCTAAATCACAATTAATTTCATTTCTACAATTGTAGAATAAGAAGAAGCTACTGGTAATACGTTGTGTTCTCGATTCCCCAGATTCATTGGAGGAGGCTCTCTTTTAAATACAGGGCTCTCTGACTAAGTGTTGTCAATCTTTAATTGATAATCACAAATGATTCCCTTTCTGCCGACCAGCGTTGGGGATAAACAAAAATTCTAAACGATTACATTTGAGATGTGAAACAAATGACAGTCTCCCGAAACTTGCACTATGTGTATTTATAAAATTTACCCCACCGATATATGATGATGATGATGATTTTTCATATCTAACTTCTTATCGAAGACAATAACGATTATTCTTCGTATATATAATTTAAAAATAAACTATTTCAAAGTTTGTGTGTATTTAATGTCACATCATTTCGAGCAGGTATATATAATAAAATTATTAATGAAAAATCAAATAGTCATTATAGCTTTCCGTGTATGTATATTAGATTCAAGCTGGAAGGTCATTAAGAAGTTTATTCAACCAAGAAATGAAATGAAATTAATATTATCTACAAACAATTTTTTTAACTAATAATTTTTAATTATTTATTAATGAAATTAAATAAAACACATTTTTTATGATAAAAACAAAAAAAATTGTTTCGTTTAAAAATGATTTATTTTGTTGTTCTCATAAAAAATTGTTACTTGCAATTTTTACTGAAAATTTTTATACCGCCGTTTGCAGTAATTTTTATGTAAAATTTTAAATTATGTTTCTTAATTAAAAGTTAGTCTTTAAAATAAATACCAAAATGATTAAGAAATAAAAAAAATTATGATAATAATATAGTAAATAATAATAAAACAATTATAAAAAATTTTGTAATTTGTAATTTTTAAGCCCGTATTTATATAATAAGAAATAATTATATTTTGCTATTACATAAATAAAAGTTAAAAATAAATAAAATGATGAAAAAAATATTTGAAGATTCACTTAAAAAATCGTTACCATCGAGCTATTTATCAATTTTTAATTATGTCATTTACAATCAATCCTAATGACATTTTATTTATAAATATTTGAAAATTTATTTTTAACATTATAGATTAAAAATCACACGATATGCAAAATGAGATTAAAAAAATTTATATAATTTTTTTTTAATTTTCAGTTTAGATTTTTTAATTTAATTTTCTTTTAAAAATGACATATATTTCAACATAGAATAAAATTGAGGAAATATTGTCAAAAAAGGGGGAAAACCACATTTTCACAGGAGATTAATGATTAGATTGTATGTTAATGTAATAATCAATCCCAAATTTAGATTAGATAAAATGATTCAATGTCTATTTTTGCGATTGGAAATCAATGAAGATTTTTAAAAATATACAATAATATTATTATTTTATTTTATGTATATATATACAAAAGGTACATTTCACCCCGATTTTGGAGTAAAAATTAGTTGCAACAAAAATTATGAGAAAAATTTTTTACTTTTTCTTTTGGAATAGAATTTAAAAAAATATTTAATAAAAAAAACTTGGGCCTTTTACACGGGAGTTACACAATGAACTCTGAGAAGTTCATTTTTACGAGACGTTTAATGATAAACTTAATTGCAAGAGTGACAATAAAATTATTTTTATTTTACAAAGATCTCATTCAAACAATTTTTATTCAAGATATTATATACACATGAAACAAACATTTTCTAAGAATATAATTTTACAAATTTTTTGTATACAAAAAAAGGAAAAAAAAATATAATTGTAATACAACAAACAAATCATATGATTGTTGGTAAAACGATAAAATTTGATAAAGAAAAATTGATCATATGGTGAATTTAAAATTAAACAATTTTATTATACGTAATAATTGAATCATTAATTCGGGTATTTAAAATACTGTAAACTTATACTTGGATGGAAAATAAGAAAAGATGAAAAATTTCGACATCTTGTTGAAATTTATACATTTTTAATATTATTTTTCAATGTCAGTATTTCGACATTAATCAAATAATTACTAATGACTAAGTAAATTTCCATCTTTTAATAATTCTATTGACATAGTTTGAAAATTAGGTTACTGCTAACAAAAAGTTGTTTTTTTAAAATACTAAACAGGTTCTTTGCCAGTTCATGTACAGCTGTTCAGGAACTTTCTGAATTGGCAATAATTTAATTCCATATGAGTGCGAGTCATCTTCAAAAATTTTTTTTGATATATTACCGAATTAATATAAACAGGAAACATTGAGATTTACGTCACAGTGAATTCTCCACGTGGAAATAACTTTTTTTGAATTAAAAATTAATTTTTGCCTATACTCATATTGTTAAATATTACAGATTTTTTCATATATCATTTTGTTTTTTAAATTAAATTTTATTAAAAACAACTTTTTATAAGTGAGTAATAACATATTACTTAATAATTCTTATAATATTAATTAATAATACTTATATTAATACTTATAACAATTAATAATTATTATAATTTATACAAATTATTAAATACATAAAGTCTTCTGCAAAATAAAATTTTGCAAATCAATAAGAATTTAATTGTATAAAAATATGATCGTAATTTAAGAAATATATTAATTATATTTTTTTATTACTAAAGAAAATTAATTTGTACAAATTAAATTAAAATCACAGCTAAACGTATTTTTGTTCTTTGACCAATAAGCAAATTATTGCGCCCACTGAAACAAAAAAATATTCAAGTATAAATAAATAAAATAAAATAAAATAAATTAATTAATTAACAACAATAATAAAAAAAACAGTAATAATAATTATTAATCTAGAATTAATACTCACATAAAAGATTAAATGCAATTGTGTAAAGTAACGGAACACAGTGATTATCAATTAAATAACTAAAAAGTATATTTCCAACTAAACTTCCAATTCGACTGAAAAATATAGCTAATGCCCCTGCGAATACTCTAAAAATGTTAATTAATTTTTATTCATTTTATAAAATAAATATTTTATAAATTATAATTAATTAATTACCTGAAATTCGTTGGAAAAATAATGACAACGAAACAAAATATCACACTCATACAAACTGATGTCATGGATTCAAATAAACATGTTAAAATCATAATTTGCAATTTTGTTTTTGCAAACAATAATCCAATTGTTGTTAAAAAAGCTGCTAATGTAGCAGCAACTAAAAAACACAACATTATGACAATAAATAATTTTTTCTATACTATAAAGTAACTATAAAAAATATATAAATTAATTTAAATTAAAAAGTTGAAAAATGCATAATAATTAAAAAAATAGATACCTAAAAAATACTTAAATCCCACTTTATTAATAAACGTAATTAAAATTATGGATGATGGTACACAGGCAACTGCTTGCCATAATGAATTGATGTATACACTAGTGTCAATTGCATCATCACATCCAAAAGGGTCGATTTGTCTGTTAAATGAAACAAGAAACGATAAACTAATTACGCTGACAAAGAAATTAAAAAAATTGCTTCATAGGGGTCATATATGTATCATATATTATTATGACGTCACTGAATCAAAAACATTAAAAACTTTTCAACAATAAAACAAAGAAAAATATTTTAAAAAATTATTAATGCTATTGACGTCACAATTTTAATTTTTTAAATGCAGCAGAATTTCCTTTATATCGAATCTTCATTTGTCCATTTTTTTATCGAAAATTTGTCATGAAAATTCGTTTTCATTTTCTACTTTATAAATTCGATCAAAAAATTGAACTATTAATCATTTATAGAAATTATTTTCATTAAAGGAAATTTTTTACAATTATAAATACCTACACTTCGGTTATATTAACTGATTGTGAGTACATTCGATCTGATATTGAGCAAATAGTTGCAGTCTCATTGGGATATCTTTTTTGAAATCGTGCAAGTCGCTGGAAAACTTCAGGAAACCATAAAAGAAATGAGTAATACGCCAATGTTATAGTGAACGCAATTATACAAGCCAAGATAGTTCTGCTTAAATAAGGTGCCTTCAAAATACTCTTTGCCTGTTTTTTAAAATCAGATAAAATTGATTTTAAACTCACATTATTTTTTAAATTTTCCTCGTCAAAATCTTTTTTTTTCACATAATTCATAGCAAGGCTTTGAGTTGATGAATTTTCGCATTCGTTTAAAATTTTCTGCAACAAAGAAATTTTTTTATTAATATTTGAAAAATTAACACCAAATGAAAAAAATTGATAATTTTTGTTTTCTTACAAAATAAGATTCCGGAGATTGATTTGTATTTTCAGTATAAACTTTAACGAGAACATTAAATAATTCTAAATTCCTTCCAGTTTCTGCTAAATATTTTGGCGTTTCCGGAAAAAAAATCATCCATAATCCAACAATTTCCGCTGGTATTGAGCATAAAATGATATACAAATTCCATGATCGAAAGAGAAAAAAAGACTTTTTATATTGAAATGTCAGAGGAATTATTGACCAAGCTAAAACTGGAATAAAAAAAAAAAATATTAGAAAATCAGTAAAATTTGTTATGCTTTTTTTTCAAAATTGGAAAAAAAAATTTCATAATATTTTACATATAGATACATTATAAAATGAATTTGCACAAAGAATATTTTATAATATAAATTAACAGCAAAAATGAATTGTAAATAATTGCAAATTTAATCACTCACTAGGTACAAGAAACATTCCCACAACTAAAGCCAAATCCATAAATGAGAGAATTTTTTTTCTGTAACGCGTTGGCTGAAATTCACCGGCATATGTGAATAATAAGGATAATTGTCCTATTACACTGTGAAAGAGAAAATTATTGTAACAATTTTTCAATTAATATTACTTTTCATTATTTTTATTCGTTCACTCACCCAAGACCGCTGAAAAATTTTAAAATTAAAAATCCCCAATAATTTTGTACGATAGACATCAATAACTCACAATTTCCCTGTAAAAAAATTGCAATCAATAGTGCAAATTTTCGTCCTTTTACATCGGCCAAAAAACCCCAGAAAAATGGTCCAAAACAGGAACCTAAAAAATTTATTAATTTTATTTTAAAAAAATATTTATATTTAGATAAATTTATAATTTATAATTTTCATTAAATAAAAAAAATCGTACCCAAAATAGGTGCTGTAATAATTCTTCCTTTATCAATTGTTGTCATTTTAAAATCACAAGCAGCAGCCGGAAGAATGAATCCTGTGCTAAGTACGCTAAATGCCGCATTTATGTAAATCAAGGAGCAGAGAATTGTCACTTTATAGTTGAATTTACCAAATCCTATTTAAAAAAGTTAAATAAATTAATTTATTATTATTTATTAATTTCTAAACAATTAATTCAATTCATTGAATATAATTACGAAAAAGATTTTTAAAAAAATTGAGTGTGACCAAAAAGTTAAGAATATAAAATTTTTCATTTAAAAAAAAAAATGTTATACCTGCAGCATTAATAGCATCTTCAGCGATTCCTTCTTTTGATTTAGAATCTAAAAATTAATTAACAATAACTAAAGTTATAATCGTAAATCAGATTTATGAATTTAAAACACAAACATCTTATTGTAAAAACTGACATTAATCATTTAAAATACTTTTATTATTTTAACTAGATACTAAAATGCGCGTTAATTGTAATTGAATATTGTGATGATGTATTTTAATGAATATATAAATATATATTACTATATCATTAAATTTCTGATCTTCCTGATCATTAGTTTATTCCGATTGTAATTATGCGCGGAAAATTGTTTTAATTCTGAGAAATACAATAAGAATCATCTTCAGGAATTTGAGATAATTATAATACGATACTATATAATACATATAATGTACCTGATTCTTCATTTTGCCCTATTGTAGTGATTTTCAACGTTTGCTTCTTGCCCATTTCTAAAATTAAAATCAAAAAAAAATTTTACCAACTTTAAAGCGACTTTATAACATTTATACTGAAAAAAAACAGATAAAATAAATTCAAAATTTTTTTGCTAGCAATGAACAAATTAACATAAAGATAAAATTATATCTTTTACAAAAAATAAGTATATATATATTTAAGTATTTTGTATTTTTAATTTACAAAAAAAAAATTTAATTTACTAAATTCTTGTCTTTTTATATTTTTATAAAAAGAATAAAGATAAAGTTGAAAGAAATGATTTTTTGGTCTTACATGAAAAAATCAAATAATAAAATTTAAATTATAATATTAATTAATTAATTAATTAATAATATATTATTATATACCAGTTATAAATGAAAAAAAGTAAGAATAAAAATCAAGGTCATTCGAGGCATATATTGTAACTTTAAGAAGTAAGTGACACATGATACAGAAAATAATATATGCAAATACTAAATTATGTTTATATTGTTGTGCAAGATTTGCATTTTGAGTACCTAATGTTTTTATTATAAAAATAAAAAACACTATAATAAACAAATCAAGATAGTAAAATTTTTAAAAATTCCTATTTAGAAAGAAATTTTTGTAATTAATATAAATTTTACCTATAATTACATTAAAATTAATTTATATTATAATTAATTATCTATTTTATAATTATCTATTTTATAATTTAAATTAAATTATAATTGAAGTGTTTCAGAAAGTTATTAAATTTTCATTTTCATTACCTGTTTAGAATTATCCAATATTCAGTAATTAATCTGATGATCTTCAATCACACACGCACTAAAATGAACCGCGATTTTGCAATTACCTCAGACTGCTTCTAAAAAAAATAAATTAAAAGGAAATAATCTTCTTATATAAACGTGTGCCTTAGGTGGGAGATAAAATAAAAGTTGTACCTTTATATTTTTGTAAAATGGACTTCTTTTTTTTATATAATTAGCATAACATTTTTACTTTTAATTTAAAAAAACTTAATTTTCCTTATCTGCAATATTTATATATATATTGTTTTTTTCGACGCAAAATATTTCGTAATTATTTGAAACACGTCAGAACTACTAAAGACATGTTAATTTAATTTTTTTATTCTCATAAACATTGAAAAATACAATTATCATTTTCAAAAAGTTAATTTCATTATTGTATATCGTGATATTACAAAAACAAAATATGATTCCAAGTGTAAAATAGAGACGATTTCAATTAAATGAACAGCCTTTTTATTACTTAAAAGAAAATGTTTCACAGATTTTTAATTAGATGAATAATATTTTAATTTGGTATAAATGTAATAAAGAAAAGTCTGTAAAAAATTAACTGATTCGTAAAAAGTTGTTGGTTTTACTAAATTTAAATATTACAACTGACTATATTATATATTTAAGTGTATACATTGCTTATATAATATTATAAAAACAGAAAAAAATAGCTAATCGCTTTAAGTTTACGATAAAAAATTATCAAAAATATTTAACTACTGGTATTTTTTCATTATTATATGTACAATATACGCAAACCTTAATTTTATTATTTTTTTCGAAGTGTTAAACTAAGAACAGTGGCCACTGAAACATAAAATATATTGATAAATAATTATTCTACATTATTGAAAAAGTAATTATAAAATACAGAATTACTTGTATAAAAAATGAAAAAAATAAATAAAAAAATTTTAATGTCAGTAAAACAATATTATTATTATAGTAAAGGATATATGTAACATATTAAATAAATTATTTACCTAATAATTGAGTAGCGACGCTTGTAATTAGAATAGTACAAAAATCATCAATTAAAAAGGTAAATGTAACATTACCAAAAACCGTTCCTAATCTACTACAGAATACTGATATTGTAGATGCAAATATCCTGAAAAATAAAGAATATGTAAAAATATTTTATTTCAATTTAAATTAAAAAATATTAAATGTTTTTGAAAATTTCAATTGCTACGACAAAAATTTGGTTGACCTAATCAAATGTTTTGCTTTCAAAATCTGATATTTTTCTCAGTGCAAAATTTTTAAAATTTATATATTATATATAAATATATATTACATAAAAATGTTTGTAAAAAATATTTTTAAAAGTACCTGACATTAGTAGGGAATAGAACAACACAAAATGAATACATGACACTAGCACATGTAGACATTACTGCATTAAAAATAGATGCTAGTATCACATTTTGCAAATAAGTATTTGCAAATAACAACCCTATTGTGGATGCAAAAGCTGTGCCTAATAGAGTAACTGTAAAAAATAATTTTCCAATTATTACATTTTTAAATCTTAATCAGTATTTAATAATAAATATAATTACAAAAATGAGAAATTTTTTAAAAATTTAAAAAATAACAAACCTGCGAAAAATCTGAATCCGAGTTTATCCACAAAAAGTGGTAATAATAAATTTGGAATTATTGCGCTAAAACCTTGCAATAAAGAATTTTTATACACACTGACATCTACTTCTTGTTTACAAACGAAGTCAAAACCCTGTAAAAATTGAATAATTAATTAAAAAAAAAATAATTAAAAAATTTTTAAAAATTTATAATTGAAATTGATAACTTATTTAGAAAAACGATTAATAACTATTACAATAAATGGATTTTTATTGTAACGTTTCAGACACAATTATGAGTATATTCATATTGTAATTTATGTATATTATATTTTGAATATTTTTTTTTCGAAAATTAAATGTCTAAATATTGTAGAGATTTTAGAATGAAATAAGTATAATAAAATTAAAAAATCCTAATGTTATCTCAGTGGTTGTTTATTAATGATTATAAAGGGGGAATAATATTCTAAAATATATATATATATATGATAAGAATGTAAAAAAGAATTATTAGGAAGTCATTTATAATTCGAAATAATACAATTACTCATGTTAGTTTCAAGTGTACTACAATTTTAATATTAAATTAAAGACAATTTTATATTTACACAAAATGTTGACAGAAAATAATCCCCAACACAATGAATAATCAAACAGTAAAATTATTAGACTATTTTGCAATAATTTGTACAAATAAAAAATATACTGTGTACTTTAAAGGATTATAATATTTTCGAAATGTCAGTGAACTAAGATTTTCTTTTTAATGAAAAATATATTATCTTTAATTTGGGAGTTTTATCAAATGTATTTAATGAATTTTAAAAATTGCCAAACACTATAAAAAATTATATATTATATTATTATTTTTGTACCTGTGTATTATTTTTTGGCAAAAGATGACTGGAAATGGAGCAAACACTTGAAGTTTCATTTGGATGAAGTGTTTGAAATTGTGAAAATCGTTGAAAAATTTCTGGGAACCACATGAGCAATGAATAGAATGATGAGGAGAAACAGAACATTGATATAGAGAGAACTATTAGACGCTTTAAATATGGATCTTTTAAAACATTTTTTCCTTGCACTTTAAAATCATTTATCATTGTTCGTAGTTCCTTTTTCTTAACTGTTTTTTCATCTTCTTTATATAATGACGATTTATTAGTCATATAAAAATTTATCAAATCGCCCATACCGCGACTCTCACATGTTCCTAATTTTCTCTATTACATAGAAAAAAAATAAAATAAATTACTATACAAAAAAAGTTTATTGAAACAGGTGTTAATATCAATTTATATTATATATGTAAAAAATAAATTATTTTTATAAATTGATACATACCATATAATCGTCACTTGTTCCTCCATTATTTTTTTCATACATATGAATGAGGACATTGACCAGACGAAAATGTTGTCCAGTTTCGGCAAGATGTTTTGGTGTTTCGGGTGAAAAAATTAGAAAAATACCCAAAATTTCAGCAGGCAGGGCACACACAAAAATAAATAAATTCCATGAACGGAAAAAGAAAAATTCACCTCTATATTCAAAATCTAATGGTATTATTAACCATGCCAAAACTGAAATCAAAAATTTTCAAATACAGAAATCACAATATAAATAAGAAAATAAAACAGGATATATTCCATTGCAATACAAAAAAAATAGAAACAACTTTCAATCGTAATTTTTCTTACGCAATAGACAATTTTTTGAATAATCATTACGTTGCATAATATAATCAATCATTGCATTTTATTCAATTGAAGACAATCTAATTTACATTCAGAAATGGGATCAATATTGTTAATGTATTTTTGTCATTGATCATTAATTTATTTATAAATAAACTTTAACTACAATAATTGGACAATCAATATTTAAACTTAAATACTTTTCTTTTAAAGAAATTAAAAATTCTGAATTTTAAAAATTTAACGATTTGAAGTTGACAAAATTGGAATATAAATCAATTAATTTCTAAAATTTAATTTTATACGAAATTGAATATTTAACTTACGTGGCACAATAATTTGTGCAGCCACCATTATAAAACTGATCCATGATAGAATTCTTTTCTGATGAATTTTTGGCTGAAATTCGCCGACATATGTGAATAAGAGAGATGTTTCGCCAATTACTCTGTGAAGTTAAAAAAAAATTAGGAATTATTTTATATTTATATTATATTTTATAATATTATACTTACGCAAAACCACTAAATAATTTAAGAAATAAAAATCCCCAATAATTAGAGACTATTGACATTAAAATCTCACAATTTGCTTGAATAAATAATGTTGTCATTAAAGTTATTCGTCGGCCTTTCAGATCTGCTAAAACTCCCCAAACAATTGGTCCAAATAGTGAGCCTATAAATATTTCAAAATTTAATTTTTCATAGAATGTAATTTTGTTGTTTTGAATTTTAATTAAATTTTTGAATTATTTTCTTTTTTACAATTTATTGTAACTTATTTATAAAATTTTAACACACATTTTAAAAATTAATTAAATCTATTAAAATTAATTATTTAAAAAGAAGAAGAAACTTACCCAAAACGGAGGCAATAGCTATTCGTCCTTTATCAATTGTTGTCATTTGAAAATCACAAGCGGCAGCTGGTAAAACGAAACCAGTACTGCTAATACTGATAACTGCATTTGTATAAATTGCAGCCCCTATAGCTGCAATTTTTAAATTAAATTTGCCAAATCCTGCAAAAATAATAAATTAATCCGGTAATAAAATTTAATCATTAATTTTCAACTTTGTAATTCAATTTAATAATAATAAAAAAAGTAAAAAAAAAACCTGTCTTCTCAATGGCTTCTTGAACGACAGTTTCTTCCGTTTGTATCTCTGTGAAGAAAATAATAAATTAGATTAATATAATTTTTAACATAAATTATAAGTATATTTATCCATTTTAATTTTAAATATAAATTAATAAAAATAAAGCTAGTGAATAATAAAATAATTTTTTAAATCTTTTCTTCGTTTTATTTTTATTAAAATCGACTATAAGCAAATTTTAGTCTATCTGTGAATACTTTTATCAACAATTAACTAAAAATTTGTTTTAATTGACAAAAATGACAAACGTAACATTATATATTATTAAATTATAAATTAAATTTCTGATGATAAATAAATAAATAAATACTCACTCATTATATTTAATAATAAATAAAATTGTCTTAAATTCTTTTTTTCATTTAGTAAAATTCTTAATCGATCAGTATGACAATTTCACAAATCCAAGTGAAACACTTGTCAGTTGAAATTGTAATAACGAACATACCAAAACTGTTTCTTATACTGTTTGCTCTTCCTAAAATGTTCTTTCTAAAAATGTGTGGCACAAAATATAATTTTGTCAATATTTAATTAACGTGATAAGTAAAGTCTGACGGTCCTTTTTTCATTTAGAAAATTAAATGTATATAGCTAAATGATTATTAATTACTCCAACGAAGAATAAAGTTATATTTATATCGATAAAACTTAAGCCAATTAATTTTTCAATTAGTAAAGATATACTATAATGAAATACATATTGAGAAATCGTTTAAATAGATAAATTTTAGTTATATCAGATTTTATAAAACTTGGGGAAAACCCAAGTTTTCAAATATGATTTTTATCGAGACAAAAAAATGTGGTCCTTTCACTTTCAAGTGAAATTATTATTGAATTTAAAAAATATTTTCTTATACTGTAAAATAAAATTTAATATATTTATATTTAAATACATTTTCAATAATATTTTAATAAATAATCATTACTCTTTTAATCTCAAACTCGAAGAGATATACATAAAATAATGGCCACTGAAACAAAAAATGGAAATTTTAAAGTATATGAAAAGTAAATTCAATTTAACAAAATCTTAGAATTGAAAATAAAATAATATATAACTATAGAAATCTAATTATTTAATATAAATATCTTACATGATAATTGCACAGCAACAATTATTATTAAAGCAGGACAGTAATCATCAATTAAAAAGGCAAACATTCCATTACCAAAAACGATTCCAAGACGACTGTAGAATGTGGCTATGGAACTTGTCAAAATTCTGAAAAATTAATTTTATTATTAAATTCAAAAATATTTCATGAATAAACATCAAATCTAAAGATACAAGTAGAAATTATATTTTATAGTCGGATCAGAATTTCTTTTCATTGAATCAATTGAAATCGAAAAAAAAATTTACATCATCCTTAAATTTAGTAATCAAACTAATTTCAAATGTGCGTTCTAAAAAAAATTTAAATGTCGTTTAAGGTCATGAACCTTTTTCTTTTGATAAAAATTGGAGTAAAAAATGTAACAAAATAAACAGTAACTAAATACCTGACATTTTCAGGAAACAATTCAGTGTTAAATTGAAACAAAATACTTAAAGTGGTGCACATCACTGATTTAAAAATACATGCGAGTATAATATTTTTAAGAAAAGAATTGGCAAAAAATATATAAAACGTTGACAAGAGACCAACACTGAAATATATTGCTGAAACAAATTATACATATAAAATATTTATTAACCTAATATGAATAAAATAATTAAATAATGATAATTAAAATTAAATAAACTAATAATAAAAAATAAAATTAAAAAAATTTTGTAAAAATAACAGGAAAATATTTTCTATTTTTAACAAAATGTTTGATAGACATACCTACAATAATTCGGAAGCCAACTTTGTCGACAAAAAGTAAATACAAGAGATTAGGAAATATTGCTGAAAGACCCATAAAAAATGATGTGCGATAAACACTCGTGTCTACTGACTGGTTGCAATGAGAGGCATGGAAATTTCCATTCTGATGAAAACAAAAATTACAATTTTCTAAATAAAAAAAAATTCTGCTAATTTTTTTAGATAAATATGAAAAGAAAATTAATTTTAAGAATTATGGAAATTTGTTACAAAACCTCATCGATATAAGTGGGCCTATCTTTTGAAATGCTGCAGTCATCTATTATTTCGTTTGGATGTAAAAGTTCATATTTAGAAAATCTGTGAATAATTTCTGGAAACCATGTGACCATTGAATATGTAGCTGAAGATACGCTAAACATTGCTAATGACAGTATTATCAATCTACTCAAATAAGGTGGTTTTATAATATCCATTCCTTGTACTTTAAAGTCATTTACTATATAATTCAATTTATTTTTTCTCGAAGTCCTTGGGAATTTCGCATAAGTTTGACAACGATTTACAAAATCCACTAGAGCAACATTTCCACATTTTAGTAAAGACGCCTAAAAATATACAAAATAATATAATTAATTAAATAAAATTTTTATGCGGTAAAATTATATACCTACAATATAATTATCAGAAGATTCTCCATTATTTTCTTGATACATTTTCGAAAGGACAATAAACATTTCTTTATAATGGCCAATTTTTGCAAGATGTTTTGGAGTTTCAGGCATAAAAATAAGTAAAATTGCAGAAATTTCGATAGGCACAGCAATTATAAACAAAAATAATTTCCATGATCCAAAGAAAAAATTATTATTTCTAAAATTAAATTCCAAAGGAATAATAGCCCAGGCTAAAACTAAAATAATAAACATAATTTTTATTTTACTGTATTATTGTAGAATTATGTATTTAATTTTATTTTCTTACGAGGTAAAACAATTAAGGAAATTGCAAAAACGCAACTCAGGCATGCAAGTATTATTTTTTCATAATTTGTTGGTTGAAAATTTTGAGCATATATGTATACACTATTTATCGCTCCCATTGCACTAAAAGTAAACCAAAAAAAAATATTGAAAATACATTGTACTTTTTTATATAAATTTAAAAAAAATCAATAAATGAAGAAACAAAAATACTTACGCAAAACCACTGATTAATTTAAAAAATATAAAAAGCCAATAATTTGATATTAATAATGAAAGACATATTTCAGCACTGCCATGAAGAAATAAAGAAAATATTAGAGATAATTTAGGTCCTTTCGATTCTATTAAAAATCTCCAGCATAATGCCCCTATACATGTACCTGAAAAATAATAATTACAAAACTATTCTCCAAAAAGATTGTTTAGATAAAATAATTTTTCTAAATTAATTAAAATTAATTAATGTTAATATTAAAACAAAATTTTTCTAGTTCAATATACCAAGAGTAGGTGTCACTGATAAAATTCCCTTTTTGGTAGTTGTCAATTCGAAATCACAGACCGCAGAAGGCAAAATATAACCGATACTGAGAAGATTAATTGTCACATTTGTATGTATAAAAATACTCATGAAGGTAATTTTCAAATTAAATTTTCCAAATCCTATAAAAATCGATAAAAATAATGGGAATTAGTTTTTTTATAAGATAAAATCATCTTAAAATCTAAAATCAATAAATAATTACCAGTTTTTTCGAGAGCTTCTTGAACAATAAATTTTGAAATTGGTCTTTCTGAAAATAGTTTTAAAATAAATATTATATTATAAAAAATTGATGTAAATAAACTCTGATATATTTATTAAAAATTAATTACCAGTCCTTTCAATATCGTCAACAATAATTTCTGGAACTGTCTCAGACAGATGATCACCACATTTTTTAATGCCGTGATGAAGAAAAATCTCTGGTATATATTTTTCTATGAATGGAAAATATTTATAAATATTGACTGTAATTTAGAATTTTATAAAAATTCAAATCATGTTGACTTACCCATTTTTATTTATCCAGTTATGAAAAGATCCAAATTTTAATCACTTACTCTTTGTATATAAATCATAATAAAGTAATTATAAATTAAGAAATTCACACCACATTTAAACTATTTTTTGCAATAAGTAAAACAATAAAATTAACATCTTTGTAGAAGAAGTAAATTATTTTGAAATTGATTATAATATCCACAAGTTATATGTGGAAGAATTCCATTCTTCTTTACCAGACGGCGTAAAAATGTTTTAAAAAAACCATTAACTTATCAATTAGAAGAAATAAGGAAATATTTAATATATATATTATTTCAACACCTGAAGTCATGAGACTGTATTTCGATACTAATATTTGATTAACAAATTTCTAAGTATGTACAGTATTTTAATTTTAAATATCGGCAATAGCTTAATTTAATTTGACATATTCTCTCTAAATATGAATCAACGAAATTTAAAAATATACATATATATATATATAATGAATTCAGTGATAAATCAGGTAAATTTAATTAATTCATCAGAGTGTAAATGTTTTTTAAAATTAGTGGTATATTTACTGTTGATTTTAATTTAGAGAGTTCATCAAGCTTGTCCCATTCAAAAAGCAGATAACATTCAATGTAAGTTCAAAAACACGTAAATTTCAAAGTCACTTAAAAAAACACTTAATAAATAATTATGATTTACTTATTAAAGGTAATTTCACTTCCTCAGTGTTAAAAACAATCCAGCTGCGACTAAAATGTTAAACAAATCATATTTTATGTAACATTAAATATTTAATTGGTTTAGCATTTTCTAAAATATCAATCTGTATTATAAATAAAACTCACCGAATAATTGAAGAAGAATACTGGCAATCAAAATGATACAATGTTCGTCGATCAGGTAGGTGAAAATCATATTACCAAAAATAGTTCCTACACGACTAAAAAATACTGCCATTGTTGAAGCAAACACTCTGAAACAAATAATACTTTTTATTTATTTACATTTTAAAAAATTATGTTTTAATAAATTTTTATGAACTAAATTCAAAAATTTTGTAAAAAAAAATATATCTTTTCAATATTAATAGATAATTAAAAAAAGCATACCTAATATTTGTCGGGAAGAGTAGGACAAGAAAAGAATACATAACACCAGCAACTGCTGACATAACTGCTAGAAAAATGCAAGACAAAATCACATTTTGCAGATAGGAATTTGCAAAATATAAACCAGTTGTTGTCGCAATACTTATTCCTGTTAGTGAAACTGAAAAATAATTCTGAATTAATATCTAATTTATTTTTAATTAAACAAACAAATGTAAAAAACAAATATAAATGAAAGATTCAATGTTAAGAAAATCATTTACCAGCAAAAAATTTAAATCCAAGTTTATCAACCAAAACCAGTAATAAGAAATTTGGTATTATGCATGCAATTCCTTGAAACAGAGCATTGATATAAACACTTGTATCAATTTCCCGAATGCACTTTGAAGAAATAGAAACATTCTGAAAAATATTGAGCATTATATAATATTAATTGAGAATGTAATAAAAAATACATAATCGCCATTAATATTGTAATTAAAAAATAAAATCATACCAAAGTATCGTTGAACGAAATTTTACTCGAAATAGAACAAACACTCGCCGTTTGATTTGGATATTGAGCTTCAAAGGTAGAAAATCTGTGAAATAATTCCGGAAACCACGTAAGCAATGAATAAAATGACGATGCAATGCAGAAAAAACAAATGCAGAGAATAATTAATTTTTTCAAATGTGGAGCTTTAAAAGCAGCTTTTCCTTGACTTTTGAAATCATTTAAAATTTCTTTCAACTTCTTTTTTGAAAATTTCTCATTTTTCGAAGATGATTTATTTACAGCAACATCAATAAATTCTCTCATACCAGGATGTTTACTATTTATCAAGTTTACCTGCAAACAAATTGACATTGAAACAAAGTTTACTAAAAATATAAAAAATGAAAGAAAATTATTACAATATACTCTTCAGCTGATCCATTAACATTATTTCTGTACATATCAGTTAAAATTTTCATTAATTTTTCATTTTCTCCAATTTCTGCTAAATATTTCGGAGTCTCCGTACAAAAAATTAAACAAAGTCCAAGAATTTCAGCTGGAATTGCACAAACCACAAGAAATAGGTTCCATGATCGAAAAAAGAAATAATTACTCTGATATTCAAATTCAAGAGGAATGATAACCCAGGCCAAAACTGAAATAATTAATTATATAAATATTTGATAACTTTCACAAAAGATTATAATTTTTTTTTTAAATTACGTACTTACGAGGCGAAGCGATTATTCCAGTAACCATAACAAAGCTCAATAATGACAAAATTCTTTTTTGATATTTCAAAGGTTGAAATTCACCCACATAGGGAAATAAAATAGACATTTGGCCAATTACTCTAAAAGGAAGAAAATAATAATTTTCTAAATGTTTATTAAATAATTATTCCTTTATGAACTTATATTTTATCTTATTTTATTATATATTGGACATTAATAAAAGACTTACCCAAAACCACTGAGAAATTTAAAAAATATAACTCCCGAATAATTGGAAACTAGAGATAATAATAATTCCGCATTTCCTTGGATAAATAATGCAGACATTAATGTTATTCTACGTCCTTTTAAATCAGCCAAAAAGCCCCACACAATCGAACCAATGCAAGAGCCTGCGACAAAATTTTTTCAAAATAAAATTTAAGATTAATTAATTAAATTAATAATAACAAAATATCTAACGTACCAACTACATGAGCAATTGCTATTCGTCCTTTATCGATAGTCGTCATTTTAAAATCACATACTGCGGCTGGTAAAATAAATCCAACACTAAGAATATTGATAACTGCATTTGTGTAGATCGCAGCTCCTATAGATGCAACTTTAAAATTGAATTTTCCAAATCCTAAAAGAAAAGAATATTTACAAAAAAATGTTTTAAATTTGTTACATTTAATATTTTGTTATTTCTCACCTGTATTATCGATTGCATTTTGTATAACACTTTCCTGTGTTTGGTCTTCTGCAAAAAAATAATAATTAATTAATTAAATAATACATTATATGTTTTGAAGTAAACAAAAAAAATATTTATATACTTTAGAAATGTACAAAAACATTATTAATTCTGAATTAAACTATCTAGTTTAAAACTTTTCTCGATAATAAAGATTAACATTTTATGATTTATTGAGTTTTATACTTACTCATTGAAATTAAAAATTTTCAAAAAAAAAATTAATTATATAAATAGATATTTCAACAATGAAATGCACTTCTTCTGACACTAAGCAAGCATTTGAAAAGAAATATTTTTCCCGTTTCTGATTTAGATTGAGAGACTATTTTTAATTAACAATTTACTAGTCGGTGGTTTTTTAGTGAATAGACAATTCAACGGGAAAATTTTTTATTTTATCAAAGAAAATCAATCATCTTTGTCAACCGATTATAAGAAACTTATATGAATAAATCACATTATGAATGAAATAATGTTGATTTAAGAATGTGTTAAAAAAATTATGTATTAATTACGAAATAGATTTAATTGTAATATATTAATTTTTATGATACACCAAAGTTTCAGAAAAAAGACATTTAAACAATCACGGAACTACTAGCACGAGTTTCATGTTTTTTATAATTCTTAAATTTAAAAAATACTTAAATTGCATGACATATATTTATCGGCATTGGTATACCTACAATAATAATGATTCAACATTGAAATTTTAAATTATCATTGGGAAATTAATTTTCCACGCGATGGGAAACTTTATAAGCATTAAATTAGCAATATAATTTGTAATTGGGTGATTCACTTCTCTTTATGCTATCTTCAAGCATCAAATAAATTTATATGATATTATCTACGCATAAAATACAAAACATTTATAATAAAATTTTTTGTTAAACAATGATAAAAAAAATTTGAAAAATGAAATGAAAATGTGAAGAAAAATTTTAAACGTAAAAATAAAAATTTAAAATTTTCATTTTTTGAAAAGATATTTTATTTTTAGTTTTTGTATCTTTCTATTGTATAAAGATAATTAGGAACTAATTTCTAAGAACAAAAGCCTCAAGTTTTATTTTAATTTATACAGATCACAATTAAACCGATAATTAAAATCAAAAGATAATACACAACAAAATATTTGCGTTCTTTATTGCTTTTAATGACTTTGTATATCATAAAATATATGGAAGTATTGTAAATTTTACAAATTATCAAATTAAAATCAAGTAAATGAAGTTTGCCGCAAACAATAAGCTTTAAATTTAAAAAATGATAAATATCTTTTTTTTAATTTAAAATATAACGCTAAATAAATTTGCATTTTTAGAATATTTAGAAAGAAAAATAATTTTCGCCATTTAATTAAGTTATATTCATAATAATTACAATTAAGATTTTACGATAGTTTTTACTTTTTGCAATGCAGAAAAACTAGTTTAAAATGATTTACTTATAAACAAGATTGACCTATATATTTACAATGTTCACTTTGTTTAATTTAAACTTAATAATTTATTATATTTTTCATTTATCATTTCATTTAATTAATTAAACTTTAAAATTAGTATTAATGAAGAAAGTAATTAGACCTTAACAAGAAGTTACTAAATTTGGAATTTCATGGCAAATACTGAATGCGGCTTTTACTTCGATATGAATTAGTTCTGCCAAATGCTTAATTTGTCTTTTTATATAAAATTCATCAATTGGAAGATCCTATAATAATTAATAGTTTTAAATTTAATTTTATTATAAATTCAGGAAATTTAACTAATAATTTATTTTTCAGAATTTCAAAAAATGTTACCTTTTTCACATTTAAATTTTGTTTCATAAATAAAAGTTAATTAATATTGATGAGTGAAGTAAAAAATACATTAATTTTTAATGAGACAACGTTAGATAACTTAGATTTACTAATAAATTCAAATCATTTAAATATACGTAAATGATTGTAAAAAATGCTTTTTCCACTGCTTTTCTTATTATAGTTCTTTAGATTATCACTTAGTGAAATTTAATGAAAATAAAAATTTTTTTCAATACTACTATATTTTTTGCGTTAATATTAAATTTTGATTTGAATGAATAATTATTAATTAATGCGTTACGTTAAATTAAGTATCTGCAAATATAAAAATGAAAAAAGTAGTATAAAATATTTATCTACCTTAACAATTTCATAAGTTCCGTTTTTACATTGAACAGGAAATGTGAAAAACATTCCAGCCGGAACGCCATATGAGCCATCAGAAAAAACTCCCATCACAGTCCATTCCTCATTGAATGTTCCTCTCAATAAGTTTTTACAGTGATCTGCCAAGGCGTACGAAACTCCATTTGTATATCGAGAATCTCTTATTGCTTGTCGAATAATCTAAAATTGAAAATGAAATTTCAAAAATTGTTTAAAATTAAATTAATGCAATTAATAAAAATAAATAAAATAAATTGAGATTTTTAATTAAAATAAAAAACGAACTTACTTGTGGCAATTCATTTTTAAGCCATGCTTTCTTTGTTTCGGCCATTACTGGCGTTCCATCCTTGAAAGTTGCAAATTTAAAGTCAGGATAAAATCGACTTCCAACAAATCCCCAGGGAATTATATTTTTTATTTCATCGCAAGGTCGTTGAAGTTTTAAACACACCTAAATTTATGATTAAAAAAAAATTAATTTTCGAGTATTAATAATTAATGTAATAATAATAGTATACCTGAGCTGCTGCAATTCTAGAGAATATTAATGCCAAACTTGTAATATTTTCAACAGGTATTGATTTCGCATACTTATGAATTATACTTGCTTCTGTATTTCCTATTGTGATGACTTTCACATCTTTTTTGGCAAATCTATCAATTGCTTCTGCCTGAAAAATTTTTTTTTTTTTTTATAATATACGAATTGTGAATATTAATAACAATCTCTTTGTAATGTAGGTTTATAATTATTTTAATTACATGAATTTTTGCAGTTCGAACAGTTTCTTCAAAAAATGGATCGTGGGATATAATTTCTTTTTTACTAAAATCGTACCCCCTGGCTCTTCCAATTGAAAAAATTACATCCGCATTTTTAAAAACTTTTGAAACATCGTGTGAGACACTAATTTCTTTTCCCAGTTTTTAAAGAGAAATAATGAATAAAATGAAAAATATAATATCTCGAATAGAACAGTACCTTTTAAATTATGAGGTGCACATGCAGTAATTTCAATTATAAGACTATTTAAAAAAGTGGATTTGTCACTTGATTCATATAAGTTAATGATAACCTCCTGATTAATGCCAAAAACTTCATCATAAATCAAACGATATATTAAAGAACGTGTAACTGATGAGGATGCATCAGTAATTACAATTCGTGGAATAGAATTACGTCGGAAAGAGTCGTTAAAATCTTTAATTTGTTTTAACCAGTTCGAAAAATCATTTCTTTGTAAATCCATGTAATAATTGTAATATTTTATAGATAGCAAAAATATTTGCAATATTAATCAATGATGCTCATTTGTATTCTCTTCGATTGTCAATTTTTTTCAATCCGCATAAATACAAAAAATTAAATTATTACGTAATTTTCCAGTTCTTGTTATTACTATATGTATAAATTTATCTATATTAAAAAACATTTTTTTAAACTTTCTATGATATATGTTTATTTAGAATAATTTTTATGGACGGATAATATGAACGGACTTAAAATTATATAGATCTTAAATCAAATTACGTCCGAAGATTATTTATTGCCTTCTCCAAAATATCCTTTTTAATTCTTGGATAATCTGGACTTTGTTTTAGCACCTCATTACAAGCATCAACTGCATCAGCATATGCTTTACTTTTCAAATTGCAATACGCCAATTTACATCCCATTGAGAGTTTCGATTTTCCTCCATATTTCCAGGCCTGTCCATAACGTGCTGCAGCTTCACGATAATTTTGTTCTTTCTCCGCAATAAAACCCGATAATTCATGAGCTCTAACACAAGTGGCATTATGTTGTAAAGCACGTTTCAGCAATTCTTTCGCCAAATCATATTTATTTGATTGCACATAAATATCAGCCAACAATAACCAACAACGTTCCAAATATTCAGCGTCTTCAAAAGTCCACACATTCTTGCTAACACGTTTCAAATGATTTCTCGCACGTGGCGTTTGTTTCAAAAGAATATGAGCCATTGCCAAACCTAAAGCCGGACCAACATGATCGCGTAATGATTCATCGCTAGCCATCGATGTACAATCGTGCAGAGCTTTTTCGATATTGTATTTTTGTTTGGTAGCGAGTAGGAAAAAATTGCCCAAAAGTCGATGAGTTAATGATTCGTGTGGACTGCCAGTGGGAAAAAGTTCTTTCAATAAACGTTGTGCTGTTTTTAAAGCCATTGTTCTTGCATCCTCGTATTCTTCATCTTCGTCATAGAATGCTTCATTTAAAAGGGGTGAATCGTCATCTGGATCGAGACAAATCTCAATCATATTATAAATCGCCTGCTGACCCCATTCTGGATCACGACGAGCTGCATTAAAATTTCGTAGAGCTGAATTTAATTTACCAATTCGCCAATTTAATAAGCCGTTGCAATAATAATAGCCAGCTTCCTGCTTTAGAGGATCCATTGATTTTTCCGCTCGCGAGACCCATTCTTCTAGATCGTCCATATTGCCTAACAATTAATTATTTTTATTAATTCAAAGAAAATAAAAATTATATAGTTGAAAACAATAGTAAAATATTTTACCTGTTCTTCTTGAAACTTCAATTAATCTTGCCAAAGCTGTCCAATAAGTTTGTCTTTGAAGAAGAAGTTGACGAAAGTAAACCGCAGCTGTTTCAAAATCCACTTTTCGAAAAGCTAAATCAGCCATCATGACTGAAGCCGCTTCATTGTTAGAATCAGCCTTTAAAAGAGTCATACAAGTTTGTTCGCACTTGTCCAGATTATTTACCTGGAAAAAAATTTTTTCTTAATAAAAAAAAAATTTTTTGTATTTAATTTGTTTTAATTTTAATTATACTTTTACTAACTTGCATATAAAGTTTTGCAAGCGACAAAAGAGCAGTAATATCATTAGGTTTGTAACTCAAAGCTTCCTTGTAATAATCAATCGCCTGATCAAATTCCCTCAAACTAGTTGCATGATCAGCAATGTATAAACAAATCTGAGTTAAAGTTTGTTTGCGAATTGCCGTATCGCTTGACGTAGCAGCTCGCAAAGCGTATTTATTTTGATTGTCTTTCGCATCCTTTAGTGTGGAGAGTGCTCCTTTTATGTTCCCACTCCTTTCACGAACTTTTGCCAACAAAAGTAATTGTTTTCCTCGAATCTCCAGGTCTTGGGGATCCGTACCCGAGGAACCAACTGCAAACGTAATTCAATATTTAAGAAACATTTCAAACTGCAATAAATAAAAATTGTTAATTATTAATAATAATATATTATTTAAATTGAAATTACTTCGTAATTCCTGTAAAAGTCTCGTTTCTGCTTTCTCGTACATCTTCAATTTCATAAAAAGCTCAGCCATGTCAAGTTTCAAATCACCAAATTCTTTTTGTTTTATAATTCTCTCATAGTATTCGATAGCTTTTTCATATTGATGAGTTTTCACCAGTGCTTTTCCCATTTTGCGTGCTAAATTTTTATCACCGGCATTATTTCTCAATGATTGTTCATAAGCTTCAATTGCTCTCTCGGGTTCTTGAATTGCAATATAAGCATCACCAAGCATGCTATACGTTTCAGAACCAGGACAATTTTCCACCAAGTCTCTGTAAATTTAAAATATATTTTATACTAAGACACTGGTCAATTTAAAAATTATTTTCCAACAAAATCCTTACCTAAAACATTTTGCAAATGCATCGCGATCTTTCCTTTGTTTCAAATAAATTTCCGCTAATTTAATATGGGCTTGCAAATAATACGTTTCGCCAGGCAAAACCTTTGCTAGTAAATGTAATGCCTTGTCAATATCTCCCATTTCTAAATTAAGCTCAGCTTTTGCTATTATAAGTCTACCCTCCTCGGCAGTATCTTTCAGCTTCAATTCGGCCTCTTCAATCAATAATAAAGCCTCACGAAAATTTCTCATTTTTATATAAGCAAAAATCAATTCGGTATACAATGTTGCTTTATCCGATATCGAAATTTGAACAACACTCTTATCTGATTTCATTTCAACAAAATTCATTGCTGTACGAAAATTTTGAATACAACCCAAAAGATCACCATTTTCTTTTGCCACCAAACCAAGAATCATGTGATAATTTGGATTATCTCGCACTTTAAAATTATAACTCAAACCAACTTCCAATGTTTGTGATGCCAATTGATATTGTCCACGATGTACTAAAATTTGTGCCATTAATAAATGCCCCGTGGCATTTGTCGGTTCGACAATGTCCAATAATTTTTTTAATGATGTCAATGCACCTTCGAAATCGCCATTTTGCATTTTAATTTTTCCCAACAGGAGTAGAGCATTTCCAAGACCGGGACATGCTTCCGTTACCTTTTCCAAAAGTGTCAAACAGGGATTATTTAAGCCTGATTTATTATGCACGTTGGGGTTCTTCTCTAAATCGGTTAAAGCACCGCCTGGGGAATGTAGTAAATGTTCGTTGACAATCTCAAGACAAAGGTCGCAATTCAATTTTTTTAAATACTCATAACCATAGGGAAGTCCTTCGCAATTTTTTCCTAAAATAATTGCAGCCGCATCTAAATTTTTTAGAGCTTTTTGTGGATTTAAATTTGATAATTTGGCAGACATAAAAAGAATCTCGGGACTTGGTGAATGAGATTGTAATTCCATTAGAAAATCGACTTGTTGACTTGCCAATTCTTTAGCTGTTGATGATGTATCAAGTAATTGACAATTTGCCAAACCTGTCAATGCAGCAAATGAGGACTCGTCGATTCGAACTGTATTTTGATACCATCGCTCAGCATCCTTAACTTTACCCAATAAAATGCATAGATTTCCCAATTCCACCATTAATTCACCGCTTTGTGTATTTTGATGTGCCATTTTTTCCGTAATTCGAAAAAGTTCCGTGAGAAGTTCTTTATCTCTGTTGGAGATTCGTGAGAATAGTTGAATATTATCATTTAAAAGATCAACATTTTTTGTCTCAATTATCATCATATTTCTGAATAATTGTTGAATATATTTTACACCCTCTGTATAATCACCATCACGGCAGAGTGCAAGAAAAGTTTTCGCTTTCATAGCATCGAGACTATTGTTATCAATTGATTGAATTCGATTCGCAGTCTCGAGAACTTGTTCCCATTCCTTCATGGCAAGTTGATTTAACATTTTCTCAACAAGAGGAAAACTGTATTTTGGATATCCAACAATTAAAGAATTTAAAATTGCAATTGCTCCTAAATGATCCTCGTGATATTCTTTGAATTTAGCACAACCCAAAAGAGCATTCAAATGTTTGCTATTTGATTTAAGAACTGTTTCAAAGAAATTTGTTGATCTTCCAAATGTACTTTGAGCGTTAAGATATAAATCCGTCCATCCTTTCGATATTAAAACATTTGAATCTGATGAATCTTGTTTAAATGCTCGATCAGCGTATTCTTTTGCCTTTTCTGGCTTTCGAATCAATAGAAGAATCATTGCTCCTAGTGATAGTGCGGAAGGAGATGCTTTTCTTCGATCTTCCCGTATTTTTCCATCAATTTGAGCAACAGTTGTTCTATCAACATTTCCAGTGGATTTATAAATCAAACTCTGTACAATTAAAGCAGGAAGACTAAATTCTCCATGAAGAATGATTCCTGAAACTTCTTTCAAGGCTTCGCGCTCCTGATTTGTTAAATGAAATGCCAAAGCAAGAAGTATTCTCAAACGATCGTTGGATGGATATGATTCGCATGCTTCTCTGGCATGAGACAACATTCCATTGTAATAACACTGTCGACATGACCACTGGATTAAACTTTCGTATTCTAATTCATCCATTTTTGATTGTTTAATAAATACTTCAAATTTGAACCGTTTCTCAAAATTTAAATATGAAGAATTACTATTAATCAAATAAAACTAGAAATAATTTTTATAATCAAGGTTCAGGAGGATTGATCATAAAATCTTCAGGATCTGGAATTTCATATATAGCGTTAGGATCTTCTGCGTAGGGAGATTCTAAAAGATGTGGAGGTCCAACGACTAGTTCTTCAAGTTCAGAGTTTTTTATAGCAAGATAATATTTTTGAACATAAGCACATGTTAAATACATGTGGTAATCATTTACAATCGCATACGTAAAAGCTGCCTGAAATTAAAATAATAAATAATTTAAAAGTACCATAATATTTAATCATTATATTCATCAAAAGTAGATAAAAATTAAAAAAAGGTTAAAGATTTTTTTTACATTACCTCTGTTAAACGTCGTGCTAAACCTTCTTCTTGATGTTCCTTAGGAACCAAAATTGTTCGTAAATCCAAGATTTCCCCATCCTTTTGGTATGTTAATACTGCTCTCTCTGTAAAAAAAGCAAATAATAAATTACTGTTCATTATATTTGTATCATTAAAATTATATTTTTAAACTTCAATTACATATTTATTTATTAAAGAAAATATAAAACAGGATTTTAAATAAAAATAATTTCACCTGAATAATTAATAGATAATATTTTTAAAAGTTTTCTCACCATTATTTCCAAGTTTTACATAAAAAATACCACGATTTGGATTATGTACTATTCTATGAATGAATCGAAATTCATTGATATTTATTTTTTGAAGGATCTTGTTGAATGATAGAAGTAAATGTCTTCCAAACATGTAAACAATTTTCTTTTACTCATAATTAAGTAAATTTAACGTTTATTTTATTTTCACATTTAAACTATTTATTAATTGACAATTTTATTTACATTTTTTTTCCAATTATATACCATAACAATTTAGAAAAAATAATATTATTAGAGGTTAGTTTCCTGATGCCCGGTTGCTATAGCAACGGAAATGTCAAAACTTCAAGGTTTTTCTTCTGCGCATGTGCAAAACGAAAACAATAAAAAATTAAATTATTTACCAATATAAAAAATTAAAATGATTTTTTAAATATATTTTTTATTGATTAGCACTATTGGTATTAATTACTATAATTTTAAAATAAAATAGACGCAGTTTTATTCAAAAACCGAAAAATATTATGTTGCTTTTAAATCTACCCGCCGAAAATGGCGCCGTCTATCGATTTTCTTCCGCATTACTCATTCGTATCATTGTATGGGCAAACTTCAAATCGACTGTATTCTTTTATTAATTTTGTTAAGTGTTTTTGTTTAAATGAAAGGATATTAATTACTTAATAACAAATTTAAAAAATTTCATGTGTTTGACTATAACTGGAGTATACAATTCGGCTAAAGATAAATTTATACTTTGAGACAAAAAAATTATACAAAATTTCTAACCTCCAAAAAGTGACAGTTCGACTCTTAATCATTTATTGAATTTTATTGTGCGTCTTATAAAAAGGTAAAATATCAATATTATTGTTTGTTTCTAAAGAATAATGAAACTAAAACAAAAGTAGAAATTGTTTATATGAAGAAAAGTGTGGGTATAACGTAAAGTTGTTTTTTTTTCATTTTTCTACTTGTCTTGCAGGTGGCGCCGTAAAAGTCATGTCCAGGTCCAGTGCTCCAGTTGTTAACGAATGTTAAACGAATTTCTACCGCGATGGGAGCCGCCACGTCGTTGCTATCGTCGCGGCTTGCGCAAGTGTATATTCCGAAGGTTCTGTGAGCGCAGGAGTATTATACGAATCCCTGCTGATTTGAGGAAGTGCGAACTCGCGTGCCTTGTCTAAGGCGAAAGGGGCGCGGGGTGTCCTCGTGTAAAAGCTTTGACGTTATCCCGGCCCTCGTTGTAACAGAGGCGTCCCGTGTGTGTGTTTTCATTTTGGTTTATCGGCGGTTCAAAAAAAAAAAAAGTGTCGTGTAGTGCGTGAACGTGTGCGTTAAATGACAGCAAAAAGGTGAGATCAATGTGTAATTGATAAACATGGCTGAGGAGCTGTTGGTTACTTTGACAAGACACGATACAACTGGATTTGGATTCTTACTGGGAACCGCCGGGCTACCTCATGTTATCTACGATATCGTTGAGAATTCGCCTGCAGCAGACAGCGGGAAGGTAAAAATATGCCGGTAGTATCGACCCACCCGACTTTATATCACACCGCCAAGAACGACCACCCAACCCGCTTTATATACTCTATACTTTTATTTTACAACGGGCCTTGCATTTTTTTTCTTTATATTTTTAATTTGGTTTCGCCTTATTGTCATGTAAAGTCAGTAATTTGCATATTGATAAGTAATCCCTAGTCTCTTAAATGATCCGCTTTCTTTTTTTTTTTGTTCTTAAACTATTCACTAATTAGTCTTTATACTGTTTGTTTTCATAGTATTGACGTGAGGAAGAATTTAACGAGATTTTGAATGAAAAATGTTCACTTAAAAATTCTCCACATAGATAAATTTAAAATTAATTATAATAGTAGTTTTATTTGTTAAAAAAATGAGTTGTATTCTAATAACATTGGGGTCGGTGCACTGTCTCTTGTAAAATTAAAATCACGGAACTATTTTATTTTGCTTGAAAGAGGAGTTGAATATTTGGGGCTAGTTTTTAGGGATGAAAATTAACCACCTTGTTTCATTGGTATTGGTATCTTGCTTGGGTTTTGCAATATATTGGTAGGGTGGGATCAGCATACCATGAACCACATTCCTCTTTTGCCTGTTAGGATTCCCCTCGTGTGTCTGTGGCATTTCGTTCTTCGGACTTAATTTTTTATCTCCATATACACGAATCTCACGAGATCTCTCTCAGTCTTGTTGAAAGTCCGTCATTCCAACATTTGAAATTCCCCAAGAAAAGCAACTTGTAATCTTGCAACCTCATTCACACACACGACGCCCAGATTGTTTTTCTCTCCAAGACAAAATTAGAAAATTTACACCCTCCAGTCCTTTCCTCCGGTTGTTATTTAAATTTCCAGAGTTGAAATAATTTTATTTTAATTTTAAGATTTTAAAATAGCTTTGCTACTTTATTTGAAATTTATTTTTGTTATTCAGTTTTATTTCTCGCGAGTATAATAATAAAAGAAAAAAAAAAAATAGAATAGGTGTGTCGTGATACCGGTATTTCAATTCAGTCTTGCAGATCTCTTTTAACTCATGCGGCACATATGGAATTACTGACAAGTGTGACAACTGATTATATATGCATGTGTTTAGAATATATCTCTTTTGAATTTTTTTTTACTTGATAAAATTTTCAAGATGTATAATTTTTACGAAGACAACGGTTTTTTTTTACTTATGTGTATAATTTTAAATTAAATTGAAAACTTTTTAGGAAAAAAATTTAATCAATTAAAAAATGGAAATCTCTCTAAAGAATATAAATTTTTTTCTTGGTCTAGCTGGAGAATCCTAGCAATCTGTAATCATTTAATTTTAAAGGGATTTAAAAAGTTCCTCGCAGGAAGTTGAGACTTTATAAGGAGTAAAGAATTCTTAAGCATCTGATGATTAAATGTTATGGATCAGTGAAATTTAGAAAAATTCTATTTGAATATTTCTACTCGGGAAATTTTTAAATAAGTGAATGTTGTGCTACTTAAAAAAGTGAATTTATTATTGAAAAAAGGAAAACGATAGTTAAGGATTCAAGTTTTGGAGAACATGAAAGAAAATTGGCTAATTGAAATTGAAGAAATTCGATAATTGAAATGGAAGAAAACACTGAGAAATTGGCGACTATCGCATATATGCACTTAAAGAGGATAGAGTGTAAGAATTTATCTATTTCTAGATTCTGTAAAACTGGTAAGACAACATCGTATGGGGGACGAAAAAAAAAGTAAAAGTAATAATGGTCAACTAAGAGAGATGCTACTATGGATGTGTTTTTCAAGTCAAGAAAAGTCGAATCTCGAATTATTAACTTCATATCCTGTAAAACAAGTCATGATGAGAAAATAAAATTCCATTCACAGATTTTCTAAAGTGAAAAATATTGTATAGATGATCTTCAAATGGAAAAATAGTACATGATGTTTATGAAATATGATTACGTATACTGCCCGATTTTTTTTCGAAACATGATATTATTATCAGAGGTATCATTTTGTTACGTGAGATGGATAATACATGAAACGTATATATATATATATATATATATATACATACATAGAATAACGGATTATCATACGAAGAATTTTTATCTTTTTTATATAAGTGAATTTTTCTCTAAAAGATTTTTCCCAGCAAAATATGCATTTTATGTAATAATAATAATTAAAAATAAGATCCTAGGTCAAGAGATTGGAAAATTCCAAAAGTGCATAACATTGTTTGACAATTTCGTAACACATCTTCCTGACACGTTACGCGTATACACATTTTAGCATCGTTAAAGTGGAGCAGGAACATTGTTGTGTACATAAACTATAATGGATGTTCTATGCGTGTGGTTTAAGAGTAATTTCACAAAGTTTGGTCTTAGGATCAATATAATCACATATATTCAATCTCTCTTAAAGAGCTAACGTGAAACCATATTTACTCTCACACGGTTCTGGAAAATTAAACTAAAAAAAAAAAATTACCATCATCTCAAAAGTTGGAAAGTTTATGTTACATAAATAGATACACAAAATAAACGAGGTAATCTTTTATGGTTTGCATTTAACATATTGAAGACAAAAGTGAACAGCTGCAACAACAACGTTTCATAAATTTAATTATAATTTCCGCTATACATAGATTAGTGAATTTTGTGCAAAATTTCAATTATAGTGACAATTTTTTTTTTATATTTTTGAAAAATTTATAAAGGTAGGTAGAAATTAAATTAATTTTTTTTAAGTTAGAAGAAAACAGTCTTACATTTTCATTTTACCGATTTCTTTTCTATTTCAGATATACGTTATGCAGAAGATAATTCCTCTCGACATAAATAAATCACTGTCACTAATGACAAAAAATAGAACTACAATAAGCAAATGGGATTGGTACACTGCGTGTTAAATAAATGGATTTCGTAAAAAGTTTTTAATTTCACAAATTGTCCTTTAAGCTCTTATTGTCATTATATAATTGTTCAATGCGATAGTTTCTTGCTTTCGAGATTATCCTTTTGAGATGTATTGGACAATTGAAAGGATCATCATTATCACAGGATAAAGGATTAGGACAAGTAATCCAAACAAAGAAATGACAGTTAATAATTTCTCGGAATTCAAAATATTGAAAAGTATGGCAAATTTCAAACGATAATCATCAGTGGGTGATGCATTAACCTCAAGTAATCAAGGCGTCAAATTTTCATCCAAAATTATATCGTAACCGTAGAGCTCAAAGGAATTGTTTTCCTGCATCATTACCGGTTGGACTGCTTGCAAGCTTGCCATTATAACGCCTACGCTGGAAAAGGAAATTAATGTTCAAGAGAAACAAAATTTATTGATAATGAGTGTTTTTGGAATTTTTCAAAGAAAAAGAAATTTTTATTTATAACAGATAATTATTTTCGGCTTTTCGAAATAAAAAAAAAAAAGGAATTATTTTGGAGTGTTAGTGCCATTAAAAGGACCTTGAGAAAAGTTGCAAATTCTTATATAAATAATAAAGGGTAAAGTTCTAATCGACTTTTCGCGAAAATTTCCTGGAAACTGTGAAAACCGCTTCCATTTAAATTGTTAAAGCGATCAGCATAATCATTTATCGGAACATCGTGCAATTCTGTGGGCGGTTTAACGCACGAAATGTCTTAGAATAATGGGGTGGCAACACGAATAAGTATTTACCAGCAATACGAGACAGAAGATTGTTAACTGCAGTGACGCCATGCCGAGAAGTCATGTATTCTCCAACTTTTCGAAGACTCCATTTATATCCATGTTTATTTTACAAAAACGAATTAAAAAAAAATTTGGTAAATTTTTTAAATAAGGAGGAGTGAAAATAAAAAAAGATAAGATATCTTGAATAGAAAATTGCATTTAGTGAGATATTTTCTTTTTAGATGCGAAAAGTCTCCGGATGTTGTTAATGGAAAGCTGTTTACAGAAACAAGGTGTGAATAAAAGCATTTTCTCAGCTATGGGAGAATTTTTCTTGTATCGTATATCTGTATATATATATTCTCAGGTGACGAGTGTTTTTCACATCTTCCTTTTAGTTGAATAGCCATGTTGGTTAGATGGATCCTACTGTCGTCGATTTTATCAAGCGCAAATAATTCGCCGGACAGCCGAGCAAAACCAACCACACCTTCAACGGATGAAAGAACGTGACTAGGACGTAAATGCGCAAATCGAACTTCCGCCCTGTCAATCGAAAAAGGATACAATAACATTTTTTCAAGAAAACACAGATTCCTTTGTTGTGATAAAGATTTTTCAATATCGAAGAAATTTTATATTTCTTTCTCACATTTTGTTTTATTCTGAAAAAAATTGAAAATGACCTGACAGCAAATTTTCGATTTTGATTCCTTTGGTTTCCAATTCTTTGAGGCGACGAAAGACCTTGAGATCCTGTGATAGGTTCTTGTTTGCGATATTCGATATTCATTTGGTAATTCAAAAATGATGAATGACAATTTATATGCCAATATTTTAAAAATTACAATAGGGATAATTTTTCCTCGTTAATTCGTAATAATTGAGAAAATGCGGTACTCTGCGAATTTAGTGTCAAAAGCTAAATGAACATCGCTCGTTTCACACCACCACAGATTCCAATCTTTGTCACTTGGATCTTCTATCTATTATAGAGAGATTAAATTAGATTTCAATTTTCATATATTGAAAAGCAATTACTTTAACATGCGCACTTTAATCCAAAATGCTTTTTCAATTAAATTTTCCTGACTTTGTTACAAATGAATTTTTTTTTTTAATTCACAATAAAAATAAGGAGTATAGAAATCTTTTTCAAAAAAAAAAATTAATGAGCATTTAATTTTTCTTATTAATGAAATGAAAGTTTTTCCCAGAGAATTCAGGAGAAAAATTCCTTACTTAATTTATGAATCATATTTTACAAGAGTTCTTGTTATTCGTGTGTATCTAGTTTAGTGGGTCAGGGTAAAATATGTGTTGATTACGATTTTAGTCTAAAAAAAAAAAAATGCGGTAAGATTAAGGGGATTACAACAGTGGCAATGCTCGATTATCATTTGACATTTATCAGTCTCATTGAGCTTCGCAGATTACTTCTTGAAAATATAATTTGTAAAGAAAACTGACTAATAAGGTATTCAATTAAATTATACATCCATCCTCTCGCAAGCATCGCGTTGAGGGAAAGTCACAACGAAACTTGATAGCCTTGTGATAGCGTCGCTTCCTCGCGCGTTAGAATGATGTCTCTTATCTGATATTGAAAATGCAAAGGTCCATGAATTTATAATCTCTTCATTCTTTTGCAAACTCCATTTGCAAATTTAAAAATTTTTTTTTCCATTTTTCGTAACTTTTTATGAATACCATTTTTTTTTCTTCCGTTTCAGTGATAATATTTTTTGAATTAAAACTTCGGTTAATTATAAATTAAATATAGAAATTAATAATTTAATAATAAAAATAATTTCTTTTCAAAATTTTAATATTTTGATGGAGGAAAAAAGTAAAGTATATATAATTTAATAACTTTTGAGAAATAATAATATTATAATGAGAAGTTTTCGATAGAAATTGCGGTCTACTTAAACTTGAGGAAAATAACTTGCTTTCCGGTCAGAACTAACTTTGGAGAGTAGTGTGATTCTGCGGTAACTTGAAATATATCTAGGTGGCATAAGCACACACGTCTGTAGTTATGTATATGACGTTAAGCACATAACTTGAAGTCATAACCCCGCACGTCTCCACCTCATGAGTTTGCGCAGACATTTATATACATTTACATCTTTAGAGGGACCTAAACACTAAATTGTATTCACATATTCTATTTCACAATTTGATTTACATGAAATATAAATTTTATACCTACAAATTAGAATAAATAATGAAACAAACTAAATATAATATTCAAATAATCAAATTATATTTCAAAATATATATTCATAAATTTAGTTTCGGTTATTGAACTGTAAAATGTGTCGCATATTTATAAACTCTGTGTAAATATAACGTTTGGAAAAAAATTTTATATATAAACTATTTTTTAAGAGTTTAACAAATTCTGTTCTATAATTTTTTTTTCGTATTGACAATTTTTTTAAAAACTATTTTTTAAAAAAAGATCTTTGTCTGCAAAATGAAATTGTTTGGCGCCTTTCAAAAACTTGAAAAAGAGTGATGAATTATGTCTTCAAACGCGGGTTTTTTTTTTTTATCTATGTTGATATAATAGATGAAGAGATGAGGATCAAAGTAAATTTATGCCACACAAATAAGAAGTTAATTAACCAAGAGTATGAGTTTTTTTTCTTTCTGTACTTAAAAGATTAATTTTGTCTGGTCAGACGCTTATACAAAAAGATGAAATTTGTCTGATTGGATATCTTTTTACTACTTAAAAGATGTATTTTGTCTGATAGGGACATCTTTTACTACTTAAAAAAAAGAAGAGATGCGAATTGTACGTCTGTAAACGTCTTTTTCTACTGATATAAGATGAGTTTTGCCTCTTTAGACGCTTTCTTTCTATTTAGAAGGTGAATTGGTTCTGTAAACATTTACATTTACTTAGAAGATGAATTTTGTCTTGCTATATACTTGAAAGATATATTATTTTTATAACTGTTATTAGTTTTAGCATTATTTTTTAATATTACTACTATTTATTATTATCATTATTATTATTAATATTATTAAAATAAAGATGTAAAAAAATAATGTTAATAAAATAATTACTAATTATATTATTACTATTATTATTATTATCTTTTTTATTATTTTCATTGTCATACTTAGTATAAATTATAATTCGCGACCCCTTGGAATTCATTAATGAATTATAATTGCAAAAACTGCAAAAAAAGATGACGCTTTTTGTAACTTTTTGAAATTAAAATATTTCAAAAAAGTTGCGAAAAAGCATTACTTTCTTATATTAAGATGTATTCAGCATAAAAAGTTTAACACAATGTTAAGATTCTTTTTTTGTTAGGGAATATTCATGACTTTCCATTAAACATCTTTTTCTATATATTTAATATAGATAATAAATGGAAGTAAATTTATGGCATAAATATAAAAAGTTAATTAACGTAAAATGATTTACGTGGATACATATGTGTAAATAAATAATAACGATTTCTGCTGATGAAGATGCATGTATGTATATCTTGGCTCGTGCGAAAACGTGACGTAGGTGCGCTCTACATATTCTGAAGTATATATATATATATATATATATATATATATATATATATATATATATGAAACATTCGAAAAAATGAGTGTGTGATATAGATATTTTTTGCCTTCTCCTGCGGGCGACGAACCACAGACTATATTTTAGTGGGAGAATTTTCCAGGCCTTCGAAATGTGTCTGAGGCCGCGCCAACACTGTAACAGGATCTGCAATTGCAATCCGCCTACTCTTTTATATATATACGTAACGTGCAGTCTGTTCCTTCAGGGCAGTCAATGAAGGAACTCCGTATTGGTGTATATGTATTCTAGGCCTCTCGTTCAGAAACGTGACTCCGCGAAGCCAAAAGTATAAAACGAGAGACGAAATACGTAAATGAAGATTTTCATCTTCTCATTACATCAATTAAATAATCTGTTTTACATTCACAAATGATTTCTAATCATTTTCTAAAAATCTTTTACGATTTTTTTAAAATAATTTTTTTTATTAGGAAGTAAATTATTTTTAAAATATTGAAAGGGCAAATTATATTCGCAATATTATTAATGGAAAAACAAACATTTTTCTTTTTATGAAAAAAATAATAAAGTGATTTTTGATATATTGATTATAGTGCAGTATAATTTTTTAAAGAACGGAATTTAAAGTTGCGTTTGAATCAAACTATATGTATGTATGTATGTATATATTGTCATAACTTTTCTTGCATGCTATGAAGATGTTTTGCGAAAAATTACAGACTATAACAAGCAGCTTAAAATAAAAGGTCTGTGATTATGACCCTCTTAACGTGTAGTAAAATTCTTTTGCGATTTATGAGAGAGATATACATATACGTAAATGGACAAAGTTTTAGTTTATGCACCTGTAACATACTTACGATCATATTATAATTTAGTGCAGAGGAGAAATACAGAAGGTGAATGGCAGGTGGCCTACTCGACATTATGTGAACTCTGCGCGAATAAATATATATATATATATATATAAATCATTGTTTTCTGTTTTAAACTCGCGCGCGAGAAGTGAGCCATTCTATATTTTATCTCTTCAAAACTAAAATGGAAATACAATTTTTATAAATAAATATTTAATTTTTCCAATTTTAAATATAAGTATTCCAAATTTTTTTAACCAATTTTTTAATTTGCTTTTGCATAGCAAAAAGTTATTAAAATTTTTAACTTAGTATGTAAAAGTTGAAATTGAAATTAATTGATTGAACCTGATACACCTTAACGATTAGAGGGAAAGAATGGGGTCGGGAAAATCATTTTAAACAATCGGAAGTGAATGGTTAATCCTCTGGATTGTGCTGTTCAAAAGACGTGGCATTCAGTTACCCCTGCATCCTCGATTTAATTGTATTTTCTACACGTGTCTTTTATTCGCAAAAATAGTTGACCAACGACCTTGTCGATCCAAATGAAAATTGCGAATTACTTTTTTAAAAGTAATTTGTTAAAAAGGTGAATTTAATTGACAAAAATTATTAATTTAATTTTTGTAAATAATATGGAATTTTGATTTTAAATGATACATATTTTATTTTTTTTGACCAATTTGAATATGGTTAATGAAATTATTTTTTTTTGGGGGGTTTTATAACCGTGAAATTCGTCTAATTCCATTATTATATAGAGAAGTCGTTGACGAAAATGTCGACAACAGGCTTCAATATATATTCGAAGCACGCTAATCCATTCCCCAATGAGTGATCATGACACGTTGGATTATTGGATAAGTCTTACATTTTGATGACAAGTCCAGTGTTCACTATACTAGTATAGTCAAATCTAATTCTAAAAGCCATCAATCAACCTTCCAATTAACAAATCTGACTGGTATGAGTCGTTAAAAGTGTTTTTTAAAATCTCGTTTCAATTCACAGTATATTCACCTACTTCAAATTTTATTCGAGAAAAAATAGTTTTGTTTTCACAACAAAACATTTATTGTCTCACATATTTGTGTGCCACTTTTTTGATTTGTTCAATAAAATTTTTGGTTGTCACAATCAAATTTTCATCAAAGCCATTCGTTATAAAAAAATATAGTTCACAACGATTAAAAAAAAAAATATTTTTCATTTGGAAAATAATTTTTTGTCTGACAAAAAATTACAATTCGTAACGAAATAAATTTTATATTCTAAATTGATTTGAATAAATAAAATAATTTTAAAAAAATGTTTGCTTTGTTGTTTATCAACAAATGAACGAATTTAAAGAATTCGCGGGCCAACGTCCAGTTGGTTTTAAAAATATATCTATGTAAAGTTACTTAATACAAAGTCAATGTCACTTGGTTAAAAATAATTATTGGCAACCTAGGAACTGTTTCGTCTTCATATGAAGATACACAATTGTTTTGTGAGTAACATTTAGTCGCACTTTATTACCTAAATGCGCATCAACAAATTGAAAAGAAGAGTTTTCTTATAATTATATAAAACTATTGTTCGTGTAAAACTTTGCAAATGAAAGTTTTTTCTTGTTGCTTTGATTGTTGTCCCATTCTAAATTCCATTAAACATGGCGACAGATTCGATTACGTGAAATATAAACCTCTTCAAGAGGTAAGTCAAAGAAGTTTAATCAAAGTCAACTTTTTCATTGGCTTGAAATATTGTCTTCTTCTTGTTTTTTTTTTATTTCATTCCATTTATATTGTTTTTATTATACTAAGATTGGATATGTCTTCCTTTAATTTAAAAAAAAAAAATTTTCCACCCCCTTTTTTATGGAAACTTCTATATATATTTGTACAGTTTGGAAACTTGTCAGTAAAAAGTTTTGTCAGATCTCAAGCACAGAGTCTCGTTAAGTTTTGCTTCTTATTTGAATTTATTTTAGGAAATTTTGACCTCGTAAAATTATTCCAACAGAGTATAAACGTCGATACTTTTCTGGCGACCTAGTTTCATCATTTAATAAAAAAAAACAGAAAAAAAAATTTGTTTTCTCTAATTTCTAAATTAAGAGGACAGGTTTTTCATTTTCTTTTCGAATTTCCACATTCAGAAACTAAAATTTGAAAGTTATTTGACTTATCAGATATTTAAATTATTTTCTGTTTTAAAGGTATATTAGAAAAAAAAACGAAATTTTGAAAATCAAAATATGTTTGTCTGTGAAAATAATATATGATATCTGTTTACTTCCACGAAGGATCGACAAATCCGAGCTGGGAATGTCTTCATCCTTATACCAGAGAGCAATAAAATACACAAGTTCAGTATATGGATAAAAGGAATTCCACATGTTACATCTATAGATATATATATAAAATAAATAGTTTATTAGAAATGAAATCTTATTTTTTGATTCAATTATTATTTTGGGTTTATATAGAGAAAATAAGATAAGAATTTCCCAAAATGTTATTAGCCAGAATTTTTATCATAGAAATTCATTAATTTTTTTATCTAACAAAATTTTGTCCTTTGATTTCCATTTGACTTTTATTTTGCCAAATTTTTATTTAGCAGAATATTTAACATTTATTTAGTATTGTTAAAGGCAGAAATTCTATTTCACCAAATTTTTTCGCGAACAAATGAATGTTCTGTCAAAGGACACAAAAATTTGGTGAAATAGAAATTCTCTATTTAAAAAAAAAAAAATCTAAATTTTTTTAAACCAGAATTCTTTTAAATAAAAATTTGTGGTCGACTAAAAAGAAGAGAAAAAAACCTTTAAAGGCAATTCGATAAAAATAAAAAAAAAAGTGTAACTACTTTTTTTGGGGATAATTAAATGAATTTCATTGAGTTGGAAAAAAAAAAAATTTATCGCTCTCTCAAAGACAAAAGTTTATAATGAAATATTACATAATATATATTATTATATTCAAGTTATGATGTGTCTATTTTCCCTTGAGGGTAATTTTCATTTATATTATTATTTATCTCAGGTTTAAAAATAAATTTTCACAGGAATTGTCGAGAGCTAGTTTGCGGTTATCATGGTGACCTTTGGTATATGGGAGTATTCCTGACCCCGATCTGCGTATTCGCAACTGATCTATAGTTATATATACCCCTTTTATGTACGACCCCCCTCGGTCACACTTCCGTATGTGCTGGTACACGTTTCTCATCCAGAAAATCTGTGTGTCCTTGCGCGTTTGTGTATATGACATATATGTACTGGTGTGTGACGCTTTCAGTCACACCGTCTCACCGCTAAAATGAATGCATTGATAGGTGGTAGTGTATCTATCCTATTGATGGTGAGAGAGAGAGAGAGGTGAATTTTCAATCGATTTTTTTTACGTTTCTCGCCACAACATCTGCGAAGATGAGATATAGTTCTCTTTCCGAAATTAAAGATCTTAAAGCGGATGATCTAATGCGAGAATTTACACATCAAAACTACATTTTTTTTTTTTTAAGAAATATGCTTCTTGCGCTCTAAATCTATCTCTTATAAAAAATTTACTGTTCACGTATTTACCTGAAAAGAAACAAAATATTTCATCCTGAAAAAATACATTACATTTTCAATTTTAAAAAAAGGATAAATACTAAAAAGAAATTTAGATCTTTTTAATAATAATAATTGCATTATAATGTTTAATAACAATAATTATCATTAATAATAAAAATAATAATAATAATTTTAATAATTTTGATAATAATTTTGATAATAACTTTATTTAATTCAATTAAACAATTAATTTAATTTTTAAAAAAGTTCTTAAAATTTATCTATTTAAATAAGTCATTAAATTAAATTAATTAAAATATTTATATAAAAATTTAATAAAAGCAATATTTTATTAATATAGTTTTATACTACTGTTTTATTAATAAAATTTAATATTAAAAATTTTCAAGCGAATTAAAAAAGTTTTCTCTCTAACAGTTGGAATATTATCTCTAACATAGTTTTTGTTAGGAAAACAAATATTTAAAAAAAAAATAGTTTTAGTTTAAATAAAATGAAAATTTCGCACTAGTTTATTATATATATAGGCAGTATTTATATTTTAAAGAAGTTTTACTCATGAACCCTATAAACCGCATTATTCATCAGTTATGTATTCCATGTTTGACCCATTTTTTTTTATAAAAAAGATGGGAATAATCCGTTTTCATTTTTTACTCCAAAGAATTTTTCTTGAAATTAAATTTATTTTAATTCTCTGTATTTTTTTTTGTTATAAAATTGTGTGTAATAAATTAAGAGTGTAACATTCTGCGTCGTGACTTGAAAAAGAAAAACAAAAAAAAACTCAGTTCTTTTACTTTTTGAGAGGATTTTTCCCCCGTAGAATATAATAAAATTTTATTTGAATTATTTATTTAGAAAGGCATTTTTCATTTAAGGTAAACATATTTGTTTATACTTCTGTTTACTTTTTTTTAAATTTATTATTTAATAGAACAATTTATTCTTAAAATATCGCATACTTTTCTCAAAAACAATTCTGTTTTTAAATTAAAAATTGCACAAAATAATTAATATTAAATTATTAATTAATTGTATTAATATTAAATATTAAAATGAAACTTGGTCCAAAACTGGTACCATGTGTATTTACAAGAAAAGAAAATATATATGTACTGGTTTTCGCTATGTGTTCTTTAAAAAAAATACCAGCCTACGATTTTATTCCACCTTTTATTATCAAGTCTAATATTAACATAAACTTACATATAATTTTCCAAACTTTCCTTAAAATTACAATATACGTAGAAAGTTTGGCGCATATTTTTCTATAATTGTTTTTTATATGGAATATAAAAAAAAGATTTATAATTTATTCAACAATTTTAAATTTGAAAATGTGAAGTTAGATATTTCATCTGATTTATGGGCCATTCCACTCTGTCTACAAATGACGAAAAGGGAATGTCGTTTATTTTACAACCGAACGTAAAGTGAGACTCTTAAAGTCCAAACGACAGAGTTTGTTCTCGTTATATTTGTAACATATATATGTATAAATAGAAGATGACTCGAATTTTATCAAGTTTTCTCTTGTTATTTTACAGGTCGAGGCTGGTGATGTTATTCTCAGGGTGAATGAAGTTGATGTCAACCGATTTAGCACTAAGGAAGGTAACAAATATTTCTTTCATTTTTTTTCCCCCACAAATTCGTTATTTTTATATGCTCGCATATTTCCCTTCCCCAAAAACAGAAAATTTTATTTCTGTTGGAAAGCGATATTTACCGTGTTCGTGAGATAATTCATTATTCAGAATATATTTGATAAATTATTGGAAAAATGTTTTTAAAATATATAAATCGTGTTTTACAATTTTTTAAAAAATAAACGTGAGAAAAAAGACAATATTAATCAAGTAATTTTTGAATTAAAATTATTTAAAATTGATTCGAATAATAATTATTTATAAATAAATTATTTAATACAGTAAAGGATTATTATTTGAATTACATTTTTTTTTTCATTGTACAATGTCAGGATGATTATATGTGGCAAGTTTATTATTGATTTAAAGTTTCAAGTCACTTTCATGGTCTACTACAAGTATTGGCATTGACTTTTCTCTTTACTATTTTCTGTATTTAATGACATATTTGACACAATTGGGTGATAATGTCTTACACACTGACTAAGGCGAATGAGAATAGGTTTATAAGAGAAGACAGGAAGCTGCAGGTGCTTCGTAAATGTTACGAGTTTACCCCCGAGTGGAAACGACTATAGGGTTAAAGTGCAATGTAGACAGTAGATCGATCGTGTAATTTACGGTTTACCAAAGGTCATTATAGAACTTTAGTTTTTTTTTTCTCTCTCTCTCTCTCTCTTTTATCAAAAAATTATTCTCCAGCCAATTTATAATAGACGTGGTTAGTCGATTGTGACCTATTTTTCAAAAATTCATTATATTTACAGAAATACAATTAGTTTTTGACAAAATTAATTATAAATTTAATAATGACAATCCAATTTCCTTATAATTTGTTTCATTTTCAATTCCATTTCAATTAAATGAAATATTTATTTTCTAAAAAAAATGGTTTGTAAGTCTGATAAAATATGCATTTTTTAATTAAAAGCGATCACAACGTCTTTTATTTTTTCATTCACCGCGGCCGATATAAAAATGTTTGAATCTCACGATATTTGTGGCTATGCGAATGCACTTCAGTAAAAGATTAAAGTTTATGGGCTTTTTAGTATATAAAGGTTTTTAATTAATATAAAATCCCTGCGGGCATGTCGTGTGCAATAATTAAATTGACAATATAAATTTGTTTTGGAATTAATTTTTTTCGGAAATTACACTATTGGGAAATTAGTGATAAAAAAAATGGAATTTCCTTTTAAAAATCGAAAATAATTTTTTTTACACTTTTAGATTGTTAACACTGAAAGAGTATAAAACGACAAAATATGGGCAATGGATCGCTCTCACGTAATGTTCCATTTGCAAACGACTTTGTTTTCACCCCTTTTTTCTGCAGGGTAATAAGTTTAGGCTTACTTCCCTTGTTTTTAGACACACCTATATAATAATGGCTTTTTGTAAAATTAAATTGTTAATTAAGTTTTATTCATATTTAAATTATGTTCTGATAATTATTTATGAACTTGAGCTTTTTGCGCGTTAATTAACTTTCAAATATTTTTTCATAATTGGAAACACATTTTTTGTTGACATGTGGTAAAGTATGAAAACACGGACTTTAATTAAAAAATTAAGTTATACTTGAACTAGATTTTCTGTCATATTTGCCTGGTTTTTGTTAAATAATTAAATATATAAATTTAGAAAAGTAGAGTGAAATGCATTGAAAATGTATCTGACATTTATAACTTGATTTATTTGTTATATAAAATAGTTACCGTTAGTTATATAAAATAAAAGATAGAATAAAATTAGAAAATTGAAAAATAAAATTAATATTAATAAAAAATGTCTTCTTTTAAACTTTGAACTTCCCGTCAAACTCAGTTTTTAGATTTACAGATAAAGTTTCCAATTTGATTCAAGTTTTATTCTCTTTCAGTGTCAAATAGTTGTTTCTCGAAATTGTTGTTTGAGAAACTTGGAGATTCCATTGCAATATAAATTAAATGCTGTCAGAAAAGAAAGATTCATTCGGTTTGAAATAATCTTTTATTTCACAATTTTTTATTTATTAAATTGATTAAATTTCTTTTTTCTCAATTTGTTTGATTATTTATTTTTATGATTCAAAGAAAAATAATTTTCAAAAAGCAAAAATCAAATTAAATCATCTTTAAGAAATTCAATGATTAAAAATTGAAAAATATTTTGAGCTATTGCATTTAGTACTTAATGGGATGAAGTATATGTGTGTACAGTAGCAATGGATCGCTTTCACGTAATGTTCCAATTCCACACGACCCGACCCATCTACTTAGCAACCACCCTACGGCAGCAAGCATCCACTCGACGAGACTCGTTCACCCGCAAGCACTCTCTTTCTCCGTTTCTGTTTCAGTTCTAAAATGTCTCCGACTCTCGTCAGACCCTGTCACGTTGAAGCTACGAAGGGGTGAGTGAGCTCTCTGTACTCTCTTCTCGTCTGTCTTTTTATTTTTATTTTTTTTTTCTCTTTTCACCTTAGGTAGGTACACACACATAAGGGACGGTCTCGTTGAAACGAAAGTGCACACTCGCTTTCCATCTATTCCAAAAATCTATTCAGTGAAAGTTTTTTCCCCCCTTCTGAGATAACTCGAGTCCACTATTTATTCTACTTATTTGTTCTCAAAAACCCTTCAAAAAAAAAGAATTCATAAAACTCGAATGAATTCAAGAAAACTTGAAAGTTAATTTAAAAAACTTTTTATTGTATTCAATTGAAAATTTAATTTCCTGAAATTTTTTTCCAATTTGTGAAATGAAATTTTGATAAATTATTAGCAGCACTGATTCGTTTGACGTAGTCCATCCTTTAAATAATTCAGACATGATGATTAAATCTAGTTTCTTTGTTTTTTTAGATCCAGCCATAAAAGCACACATACGACGTTTATTGTGTTCCGATCAAGAAGTGTGCGATGATACTGAAAGTTTAAAAGCCTTTCGAACAGGAATTGAAAACAACTCAAGGAACCGATCGTCGGGAAATTGTGACGATAGAAATAGTGGGAAAAATTTGGAATTATCTGAATTGTCATCGATAAGTCTTCCGCAGAATTCTAGTGAAGTTCATAATGTTAGGAGTAATGGCTCGTGTAGTGACGCTTCTGGATCTTCGGAAATGGAAGTCGTTATTCCTCAATTTGACAATTTCAAAGAAGAAGAACGTGCTCAATGGGAACCATTGTCCGGCGACAAGTTTGGTCGACAAAAAAATACTCCAAGGTATAATAAATATTTAAAAAAAAAAAATTTGCGAACAAAATAAAAAAAAAAATAATTTTTTTTTAGGTTTGAGGCCTACATGATGACAGGAGATTTAATGTTGAACCTGTCGAGAACGCAGCAAAGCACCTGCCTTTTGCCAAAGTATCAGAAAAAAGTTGATTCATTGAGATACAATAATCATCACATGCACCATCGTCACAATCATCATAACCATCATCATCATCACCATCATAATTCAGTGCCGACGAGTCCAAACGAAATTCTCGGACATCATCGAGCTTACAAGGTGACAGGCTCGAATTCCGCAACTACCTCACCAGTGGGTACTGCTAGACGCGAGGGCACCCAGTGCTCTCCAGCTTGTGAAAATAAAGCCAATGCCAATTTCGGTTACTCCAGTGGTTTCGTGAGAACCTCCCGATCAGAGGATCACTTGCAATTTCAAAAAGATCCATCCATGAGTGCAGTGGATATTGACATCGACGACGACGTCACCTCCAGTTTAAATACTCTTTTGGATACACGACCCGAGAGTGGTCAAGCACTGTCAAGCGAACGCATTGTCTGGACGTACAATGCACCAGTTAGTTCACCTTCCGTCTCGGAGAGAACGTCCTGCTGTCGTAATGGCAATTCACCTCCACAGTCCTCCAGTAGTAGTTCCTCGACCGAGGGTACAAGTCCACAACGTTCATTATCGCCGGCTTCACCGACCTCAGTCTCATCGTCAGTCATGTCCTCCAATTCTGGCTCGCGCAGATTTCCCCTGCCAATTATGCCGGGTGCTCAACTTGGACCCTCGGGTGAAGGCACATCACCGGGATGTCTACATCCCACGAACGGTGATCTCAGCCAGTCAGAGGCCATTAGCAATATGTCCAGTCCTGATTACAATGACGAGGAGACTATGGATATTCTTAGTTCACGTGATATTATGATGGTTAGTGATCCTAGTGATAGTGACTCAACAATCCTTGCCAGTGAACCACCGCAAAGGAGGCGTAAAAGTGGAAGTTATAGCGCCAGTCAGGATTCAAGTGAACATCGAATAGTCATTCAAGTCAAGGGTCCCGATAAAGATAATAATACGAGGAATAATGCCAGTCCCAGGCAAAATAAACGTAATACTCAAAATAATTCAGAGAATCAACATTCTAATGTTCATCAACAGAATCAACGTTTGCCTAATGCAATTGATAATTGTAATCCCTCAATTGGTTCCACTGGATATCAGGTAATTAAATAAGGGATTTCTAATTTTTTTTCTGTGGCATACTCTAATCACATTTTTAGCGTGAAAACTCAAGTAATTATGGAAAAATCCAACGAGAAAGCCAAAGAGAAAGCCAGTAAAAACCAGTAATCAATTCAAACAATTTGAAATTTTTCTTTTCTAATTGATAATGCTATTTTGAATTAATTTTCAAAATTTAGTATTAAATTATTTACTAAATTGTACCTTTTTCAGGAATTGCGAGATTTCGAAGACGAAAAAGAATCGATGATTGCTTCTACTAGCGATGAACAGAAGCAAAGTGGCCAGTCGCCTCCCTTATCCGCCGACGAAGAAAGTGATATTGAAAGTCTCCACAGTTTTCATTATAGTCCAAAGGCCGTAGATTTGCCTTCTGCAATAAGATTAGCAAAAAGGCTTTATTCTTTGGATGGTTTTAAAAAATCCGACGTCTCCCGACATCTTAGCAAAAAGTAAGATTTAAAATTATTCTAATAATTGTAATATTTAAAATAATTTTCTATTATGAATGAATATATATCGCACAATATTAAATTTTTCACTTTTTATCTCCACTTTTTTTGATCACTTTCATCGAGATTCATCTCGAATATGGCAATGCAAAAGGTAAATGCTCCTATTATTAAAAGGTATCTTCTAAATTTTATTTTATTATTTTATTCAGCAACGACTTCAGCAGAGCTGTAGCTGAAGAATATTTAAGGTACTTTAACTTCGAAGGAGACACGCTGGACGTGGCTCTAAGAAAATTCCTTGCTCAGTTTTCATTGACCGGTGAAACCCAAGAAAGAGAACGAGTTCTTGTTCATTTCTCCAAAAGATATCTCGACTGTAATCCAGGCAGCTTTAACTCTCAAGGTAACATTTATTTTTCATTTTTCTAATATTCTATAATTTCCATCAATAATCAATTTCATATGAAATTAGATGCTGTTCATACTTTGACGTGTGCTATAATGTTACTCAACACGGATCTTCATGGTCAAAATATTGGTAGAAAAATGTCTTGTTCGGAATTTATAGAAAATTTGTGGGAACTCAATGATGGAGACAATTTCCCAAGAGAAGTGCTCAAACAACTTTACAATGCCATTAAATCGTTTCCTCTAGAATGGGCATTGTGAGTATAAACTATTTTCTCTCTTCTTACGTGCCATTAAATACAGATAGTGAATGAAAAATTCCATCTCCATTTATTTTCATGTAAACTATATTTTACGTGAAAATCAAATGGAATTTTTTTTTGCAATGAAAAAAAAAAATTGATGTGATATTTTAGAGATGACGAAGGGGACGAGGCAGCGTCTCACGCTGTTCAGCAGGGCGATGGTCCAGCTTTATCTACCTCCGGAAATCCATTTCTTGATGTTCCAAATATCACTGGTGCCACTGAATATAAAAAGGGATACGTTATGCGCAAAAGTTGTTATGACGCGAATGGAAAGAAAAGTATTTATATTTGTTGTATATTTTTCTTTATGTCTCTATTTCTATTTTCTATTTTATTTTATGTTTTCAGCGCCTTTTGGAAAAAGAGGGTGGAAAATGTATTATTGTACATTAAGAGAGCTTGTATTATATTTGCACAAAGATGAACATGGTTTTCGAAATGACAGTTTGCATAATGCCATACGTATTCATCATGCGCTTGCGACAAAAGCATCTGATTACACGAAAAAACAATACGTCTTAAGGTTACAAACAGCTGATCAGGCGGAATATCTATTTCAAACTAGGTAATTGTACTTTTCTTTTCAATTAATTTATTCAAAAATAATTCATTTTTTTTAAATGTCAATTGAATTTACTTTATATTGAATGAAAATTAATAAATAAAACAAAATGAAACTTCTTATCTGGAAAAAATTTATATTCTGAAAAAAAGAATAAAGTTGATTTAAAAATATTCTTGTAGAAAAATATTATACTAGGTGAAGTATTTTAGTTCAATATAGAAACTAGGAGAGATACGTGAAAGATGCCAATTTGAATAAAGGACTTATGGCAAAAGCATTGTATATATCTATTGTATAATGAAGTATTTATTATTGACAGCCTTTGTTCTGTATTTCTAATATCAAGAACTAATCATACTGAAGCTCTCCATTTTTTAAAATAAAATTTCCTTAGAATAATATGCAATTTAAAAGCTGAATGATTTGAAATAGAAATGCCCTTTATATACATTTAAAATCAATAACTAATATGATCTAATAAAATACTGATTTTCTAAAGAAATTTTCTATTATTTCCAGTGACTCCAAAGAATTGCAGTCATGGATCGACACGATCAATTTTGTCTGCGCAAGTTTTTCCTGCCAACCTCTCGCTGGTGCGGTAGGTTCCCAACGAAAGTTTCAGCGGCCTTTACTTCCCTGTAGTCATACGAAGTTAAGTCCCGTAAGTCAACTTTTTCATAAGTTTATAAAATAGATAGAAAAATATCACGGAAATAAAGTTTTCGACTTTCTAGCCAAAGATTTTTTTTTTTGCATTCCATTTTTGTTATTTTTCAGAGAGAGCAATTGCGAGATCATGAAGAAAGAGTAAATAAATTGGAGACTGATTTAGATGAACATAGGCGACATCCGCCCGAAAAAGGCTCTAAAGCATTGACTATTCAAAATTATAAAGAGAAAGACGCTTATTTACAGTACGAGGTTGGTTCATTATTTTCTCTTTTTTTCTTCCTCGGAAAGAAGTGCTTTGTTTTTTTTTAATTAACAAAATATCGAAGAATTTCTGTTTCATTTTTAAGTGTTCAATTAACTAATTACTCTCTTTTTCAATAACTAACTTCAGCTCGTTACGCTACAGGTAACAACAAATTTAAATAGTGCCAAAATGTTTGCTGATCTTGCTTTTTATGGTTTTTGTTAAATTATTTTGTTGTTCAGAAGAAAAATTGTTTATTTAAGAGTCAAAAATTCGTGTAAATATTTTGTTAAACATAAATGCTTTTTCAACATTAAAAATGAAAATAATTTTTTTCTCACGAATTCTGATTCTTAAAAATTCGTTTTCTCATAAAAATGTTGAATAAAAAAAAATGTTATTTATAATAATTAATATTTTTGCAGTTGAAGAGGTACAAAACTTACGCTTATCTTCTGCGATCACGATTGGTTTTTGCGGAAGTGGAACCGCCATTGGTTGAAAGCAGTATCGGTGAGGTAGATGAAGTCTCGGGTGCTCCACTAAATCCTGATGCAGCATTGGTGCCACCTCCGGTTCCTGATCGTCCAGCCACAAATAGGTACTCTTATAAGGCTGCGATTTACAACAAAAATCTTCTGAATGGTCAAGACTTTGGTTAGATCTTTTGGTTGGGTGTATTTTCAGCACTTGTGGTCTAGTCTGACTTGCGTACGTAGGCCGAGGACAGCAGTCATAATTTGGAAGAAAGAATAGCAAACGAAGGATACGCGACGCTCTTTTCTTAAATCTGCTTTGTCTTCGATCACTAACGTAAATCATCCGGAAAAAAATCTTTCTTTCAATATATTTGTATATATAATATAAAAAAAAACAAAGAAAACCGACTGATAGTTGCTGACAAATTTTTGATCTCACAATTCGTAGAATTTCACTTGACCGTTTCTTTTTATATTTTTCAAAGAGAGAAAAGGAAACGTTAAAAAAACAAATAGAGACAAACTGCTGTCACTTCTGCCTGCATATTCAGATTACTGGTCCAGCTTTATCGTTAAATTATTAGCTGGTGGTTGGATCTGGGCATAAAAAAAAAGAAAAAAATTAATACTATAGAGAGTAATGTACATTGACTAGTGATTACTAATAAATCAATTAACAGACTATCGCATTGGCGAAAAAACTTATCAAGTGTTTATCTTGAGGAAATACAAGAGCGGCTGATTGTCTTTAAAAAGAATTACATACTTTGTCCTCTGCATTAAATTTGAAATGAATTCTATATATCTAAAGAAATCTCTATTTTTCTGGTTTCAAAAAAAAAAATTGTTGAAAGTACTTAATTTCTTAGTAAATCTTGTTACTGTTATTGTATTAAATACCAGAAAAATTATTGTCTGTTGATAATATTCTTACTTTTTGGAGTCATGACGGAGAATTGTGTGATAGATGATAGAATTGTGATGAAATCTTTTCTTGGGGGTGGGGGAATTTTTAGCTTTAACGATTTCAAAAAATGAGGACAAAGTATGCCGTTGTATTTTCAGTCGTTAATACAAATAAATCGTAACAGTGGTTCATTTATTTTTTTTCGCAGAAGGAAAAATTGAATTTTATTTTCATTAAAAAAGTAATTTTTTATTCTAAATAAAATCTAAGGTAAATTATCATCAAATGAAATGATTTAAAAAACACATTACAAATTTTTCAAATTAAATCATATTTAAAAGAGAATTAATTTTCTTGTGGAAAAAAATAGTGAAAAGAAATTAGCTTCTTGGATTTTTCGACAAAATTTAACATTTAAAGTCGCGTGAAGAGAAGCGTTAGGAATTTTTTTGCATTTGCATTTTCTTAAATGCTTCTAACGACTGTGATATTATTTTCAAGAATTGAATTTATACTGTATTTGTAAGCATTCCTCTTTACGTTCTCTAACGCAGATTAAAAAAATGAAAAAAAAACGAAAGAACCACTGTTACTAAAATTGGAGTTTAAACATTCCACAAATAAAAAATTACAAATTTTCATAAGAAAGTGTCTAAACGTATAACTTTTCTTGTATATTCTCAGCAGAGCTAAGACTTTAAATTCTATGTTAATCAGTAACCTTTCATCATAACATTACACATACTTTCTCTATCTTGTTTTCTAAATATTTTACGAGTATATGGAATTTTGATAAAATTCATTTTATTTCAAAATGAAATATTGATAATTTTTGAAAATTCCTTATACTCAATTTCTGCTTCTCATTGCTTTGTTTAAAAAAACAAATTAATGTCAAAACCAGGATACCAGAAAATTTTCTGTAAATTATTTTTCATGGGATAAAATTAGAGTTAAATCTGAACTATCAAAAATTTATTTTTAGAAAAAATATTTCAATTTTGTTCTGGAATTGAATTTTGAGTTTTGCTCTTGGAATATGAAATTATTATATGTTTTTTCAGAGGGCTTACAATCAAAACAAATTCGTGTACTCGTTGTGTATAGTAATTTTTGCAGCATTCTTCTTGGTATTTTTATGATGCAATTTAAAGGTTTGATTAATGTAAAATATTTGTTTTCTTTTTCTATATTGCGAAAGGTAAGACTGGTGTATTGCAGCTCAGACTGCTTACAATGCTTTGTCACTTTATATTATTATCATTATTATCAAGCTTCGTTATTTTGAGACACCTTTTGGAAAAGAAAAAAAAATAAATAAAAATCATGCGCATTGCAAATTGTTCGAAAAATTTTTCGTACTTCTGAGAAGGAAATTGTGTAAATTCTTCTCTCGATTAAAGTAGTTATATATCTTAAAATTATTATCACTGTTAAGTTTTTTGCAGTATTAAGTAAAATTAGTTAATTTATTGAAATAATTTCTTTACATAGTAGTCGCACTGAGTAGGGTGTCTAAAAATGTAATAATTATATACCATTTTTAGCCTACAAATTGCTCAATAATTGTAGGCAATTTAAGGTTTCCTGTGTTTGAAGAATTCTTTAAATAAGAAATTATTTTATGGAAAAAATAAGGTTTTTTTTTGTAAAAAAAACATAAAAATTGTTATTATTCGTGTTTGATTGAAATTATCGTTTTAGTTAAAAAAATAAATAATTTATTTTTGAATTGAAAATTCAATATTTTTGTATTCTTATTGAATAAGAGTTAAATATTTCTTAGATGGTTAAATTATTGAAAATGTACTTTTCGGAGATTACTGAGCAGTTTGTAAAATATAAAAATATTTTCCGTCGAAAGCTTTTTAGAATTAAAGTAAAATAAATACAGAATTAAAGTTAGGACAAGAATATTTGAAAAATATACTAAATAATAGGACACCCTGCTTACTTCTTGCCAATAAAATAAACCACATCAGATTTCAATCGCAAAAAAAGGATTTAAATAGAATTTAAATTAGTGACATTTAGTCATCGTTTTTATTAACTTTCATAATGAAAATTGTACACAAGAGAATAATTTATTCCTAAAAAACCTGACGATTATTATTATTATTATTATTATTATTATTATTATTATTATTATTATTATTATTATTATCTAGAGTTAGTACATAATCTGGTAATGAAATTTTTAATCCAAAGCAAATAATCTATTTATACCTGGGGTCATATTTATACCACAAATGTTAAACTTATACACTTAATCTATCCTTATAGATAGAAAAGTTGACTGATTAATTTTGTTATCCTTGAAATGAAAAAAAAACCAAACTGCCATTCGATAAAAGTAGAAAAATTTTTTGATTATTGAAAGTTTAACAAAAGAGGTATGAACACGGCCCATTCGCTATGGGGAAAAAAAAGAAAAATGTTAATTTTATGATTCTATTTCATTATATACAAATATACCAGTTTGTAGTTTGTTTTTCTAGAGAAAATGCAATGACGTATTCGTAAAGAAGATCATTTTTCTGAATAGAAGAAAAAAAAAATGCTGTTGCATTTGAAAAATAATAATAGCGAAACAGAAAGACGGTCTTTAATTTAAATTTATATAATTTTTGTGGTTGCGCTTTTTCATTATTATACACGCTTATATACCAGTCAATTTATACCCTCGAGATTATTGAATATAAAAGTAGGATCTAACTCTAGTTTGTAGAAAAAGTCCTTGTATATACGAATGTAATATATGTGGATAATCTAACGATTATAATATATATATATAGTATATATATATAAATCGTTTGAAAGCTGATGGCAATAAAAACGACTCTCCAAGTTATATAAATAGATATCGAACATTTTCGTATAATAACCCGAAAAATAACGTACGTATTATGCAAATAGGTACTGTAAATTCATATTTCTGGAATAAAATTAGGCTATAATGGCATACAATCAAGTCGCTGTATTACTTGATCTGTTTTTCCTTTGCATTGTAGGCAAAAAAGCATGTGCACGACTATAACTAAATTTCAATAATTTCCTTTCTTTTTAAATCACACTAATCAATTTTGCACCCCATTCATCATAACTATCGCTATAATGTATCTATACTAACTTAGTTCTTAAGTGTAATATTGTACTTAAATTAATGAAAATTTTTCTCAATTTTTAAAGTACATAATAAATGTGCATTTTCCTTTTTTCAAATAATTAAAAAAAAACACTGTTTATATTATTTGGAAATTAATATTTATAAATAATCACAAGTTTTTCAAAAATCAACCAATTTTCCAAATAACAGAATATAAACTTTTTAAAACAAAATTATGATAAACTGTATACTGACTAGATTCTTACAAAGAATAATTTTTTTTCAATAAAATTAATTAAAGTAAAAAAAAGCATGGTACACTTGCGAATTAAATTTTTTTAACTGTCTATTATAGTCAGTAAACAATTTTGCAAAATAAAAATAAAAAAATATATTACTCTAGAGAAATAATGATGAAAAACGTATTTTGAAAAAGTGTGTACAGTGATATAGTAAAACGAGAAAAGAAATAATTTGCATGCATTAAAAAATAATGAACAGATTAAGTATAAATGAAAAAAAGAATAAATAATTTGCATGTATACCTGCTTCCCAGTAGATAAATAATATTAATTTGTTGCATGAAAACAACAGGGTTGATCTGACAACGTCCTGAACAAGAACCTGCTCGACTTTACAAAAGGTGCTAACTGTAATCAGGACTGTTATCCTTGTACGTGATGAACGTCGTAGTTCATAATTTTCTTAAAAAATATTAAATAATTTATGACTGCGTAGAATATTTATATAAATATGTATGTAAATAAATGTTAATTGTCTTTAGTTTTTTTTTAATGCTCAGCAATGTTAATGTTGGTCGTTTTTGTCTTCATTCAACATTGGATTTTTAAATAACGATTTTTCGATAATGCTCGACTGTGAAATTGTCAAAATGTATTTAAAAAAAGGAAGAAGAAAAAGAAGCAAATGTATGATCAATTGTTAATGCTATTCGTCATTTAGAGAATAATAATAATTATTATTCTTATATCTAAAAACATTGTTATATTAATGTCGACTCTAAATGTTCAAGAATTTTTATCTCTCATAACAGTTCTAATTGGAATTTAATTTGCAAAAATTGTTTTGTGATTAAGATTTAAGTTAAATTTTAAAAAGCAAACATTTTTTATATCAAAAAGTTTTTAAAAACAAAAAAAAAGTTTAATAATAAGAATAGTAGTACAATTGATAAAACAGAGGCTTTTTTTCATTTTAGATACGTAAACAAAATAAAATTCTAATATTAGCTTATAATATTAGTAATTAGTTACAATAATTAAGGATCTAATTAAAAAAAATTTATGATCCTAAGTATGAAAAGAAAAATGTTTTAAATTAGAGATAATCTTTCTTTCAATGAGATTATTTATTTTTTGTATCTTCTTATAAGCATATAGTATTTATTAATGCCAAAGAACTGCATTTACATGAAGTCTTTTTTATCCACTTTTGAAATCTATAGATTTATAATAATAATTAATCAATGTGCGTAAAAGAATAGTAAATCTTTTGTAAAAAAAAAAATTTTTTAAACTTATTTTGTACAAGATAAATTAGTGCCAATTTTATTTTTTAAATATTCATTACACTTAACAAATTATTGTTTGCAACAAATGAGATTATATTTCAATAATATTATAGAAACCTTTAGAGAAAGAGAGATACAGTCAGTTCTAAAAAAAAAATAATCAAATTCATTTCAAGATTTCTCAATGTTCAATATTTATAATTTACCTTCAATTTTAAAACATTCCGAAGACAAAAAATATTTTTATCTTATACATAAAATTAATCTTTTCATTTAGATTTAATTTTAATGTTTTTCATTTTAAAAATAGAGAACAAAAATTTCATTTTGTATAAAAAAAGTCATTCTATAGAAATTGTCTTTGTTATTTAATTATGTTTATAATATTTGCAATAAATTTTCAAATTAAAGGACATCAAATATCGTATAAAATTTCAGATAAGTCAATTATCAATAATTATATTATATCCATGATCAAAAATTAAACACAGAAGAAATATTTATTGTCAAATATAGGAATGATAAATTATTTATATATAGATATTTCCTAACAGTCTTCAATAATTTCTTTGTCAATAAAATGGTTTCAATATATATGTAAAAAAAATTGAGTGCGTTTAGCGTAACTTTGCAAATTATACACTCATGTTACTCATGTACATAACAGTTTATCTTTGTGCGAAAGAATAAACATTTAAAACACAAACATTTTTGATTTAATTTGGAAAAAATAGAATTTTGCCTTATACTAATCAAAAAGATTAAAAAAATTTCATTTCTAGATAAATAATAAAATATTTGTAATTAATTTAAAAGAAATCGGTAAGTATTTTTTATACAGATTTATTATCATGTAATCACATAATATTGTGTATAATATTTTTAGATACATCTACTTTACATCTCGGTGATTCGAAATATAATTCTAATTTATTTACAGAGACGGTGCAGAAAATATTCAATAATAATACTTAATAAAAATTTGTTTATATTACATTATTTGTCGAAAAATCTCGACTGGATTCTCAACATACAAAGATATAAATTCATTTTGTATACATGTGTACACGACTGATATATATGTATATATTTATATATATAGATATATATAATTTTATATTTGTCTGCGACAGGGTATCGTCGTGTTTTCCTCCCTAATTAATTAATTAATTCATTAAACGTATTATACAAATGATAGATTATCCTGATTCAATTATTAAGTAAAACTAAAAAATTGTACAACTTTGGAGGAATGTCGTGATGGCTTAGCACCAACATTATTATAAATCGTTTAGTCGCACTGCAATGGCACTTTACAAATTAAATAATGTCTGTCAATATATATATATATAATATATTTTTATTTATATATATGTATATATATAAATCTTTTAATAATTGTAAAACCCTACCCAATAACGTATTAACAATAACAACGGTGGATTTACCTTTTTTTAATTTAGTTCATCCACTTACGGCAGGTAGGCGCACCACAAGCACATGGTATCTTGTGTTGATCATCTTCGATATCAAATTTGTAATCGTATGATAGCTATAAAAGTATAAAATTTTAATGTAAAGTACATTTGAGATGTATTTGTTTAAAGATAAAATGAAACTTACCTCTTCGCCACGTGAGATTCTTCGCTTAGCAAAGATAATTATTCTGAGATCCCTATCGACTTCGACGATTTCAGTGGTGCAATTAGGACTGCAAGAGTGATTAATATAACGAGCAAGTCCTCCACATAGAGTTGCGTCTATTACGCGATCCTCGTCCAAACGGAACATATAAATACCGCGATTCTGTAAGAAAATTAATTTTTAAAAATTCAATAAAAAATGATAAAACATTGAAAATGAGTAAGATAATTTTTGCCTACTCACCCTAGCCTCGTATTGCTTTTCCCTCGTTTCAGCAACTTCTGATCGGATCATTTCACCGATATATTCAATAACCATTGTGTGTTTCTCTAAATCTCTCGCTGCATAGAGACCCAAACCTTGAATTTTCGATCTCGCCAAATAAACATTATTTCGCCATTCCTGTTTCATTTTCTTATATTGCGAACTTTTAGAATGTACAAATTGTTTCGAATAGGGACATGTGGCTTCACCAGCAACATTTGTAGTTGGTGCAAAATTCTGTCGTGCTGATGATCCCGTTCTCTGTGTATGCGGCCGTTTCCAAGGTAATTGATTTTTCAGCCTCGCCTCCGTTCTCGCGCTACCAGTTGGATTAATTGCCAATGGCAACTCAAGAAGAGGATTTCTACCATATTTAAATCTATAATCAGTCAGTGTTTCAATTCCCGGTAGACTTTCCAATACACGAACCACCGCGGGCTCAGTGAGACCAAAAAGATCTTCGCCAGTGATGTAACGTTGAAAGAGTTGGACATTTTTTTCGTCACGTCTCAACTGTGCAAGTGGCTCGAGAATTCTATTCCAAACGGCACGTGGCGTTGCGTCACGTAATTCAAGATCTTCCTGCGGTGGCTCCTGAACGAGTACGCGAAATTCTGGTTTTCCCGAGACATCGTGAATCGAACAAACGTAACGACAACGTTTATTTAGTGTTCTCATACTCCAATAGAATCTCACAATTTTATAGCCAACGGGATAAATGTGATTTGGTGTGTGGAAATTTGCGAGTTGATGTGGAAGTAGTTGTCCAACGCTCAGGAAAATTAAACTTCCAACGCGAAGAAGATGATTGTGTTCCGAGTGATGCATCACAGAAGCTACTTGTCTATTTTCATCACGATTCACGTAAACTCGCCTGTATACAGAGAGTGTTGTTAGTTCTTCGTCTTTATCATTTTTCGATGCATGTTGAGAGCAGAAGGTGTTCTGAAACATTTAAATAGATCATAAATAAATGCAAAATATATTAATAATTTTTTTAATTATAAATTTTTTTACTGTTCTAAACACCTTGCTCTTGAAGAAAACACAATTATCTTTAACAGCACAGCCAAGATGATAATAGTTGGTACACCGTGTTTTATAGCATCTGACAGAAGCACCTGGTTTCTCGCAAACAACACAATTTAAGGTGAGAGTGTGCTGTAGAGCTTCGTCAAATTGCATTAGTGCTCCATTCACCGTTTCAAAGACTTCTTGCGCCCAAAGAGCACAATTTAAATGGACCCATTTATCAACATCAAAATTTAATAAACGTGCTGGACCATCGGCAGCTCCATCACCTTGATTTTGACAAAAGATGCAACGCCTCGTATCTTCAGCTTTTGCTGGACTCACAGTCACTCCCATACGGAAAAGCATCTACAATTATTGAAAAAATTAATAAATGATTTTAAAAAACTTATTTTTTGTTGGAAAATTCGTTGAAAAAAATATTTTAATACAAACCTCGGTGATTTCACGTTCATTAAGTTTCTTATATTTGACAGATGGTTGCAATACACCTGCTGACCAGACTTTGTAACGATCGCCCTTATGAACTTTAACTGGTGGATGCGGTTCATTAGAATTGATCATTGGTTCATCCAAGACTGAAACTGATCTCTTCTTGCCAAAGCGACCATCTTGCAAATCAATTTCATTTTTACATCTGTCATAATCCGGTAATAATCGTTTCAATCGTAGAATATTCTCGTCACGATCCAACGATTGTTTTCCAAAGAATTTCTTGTCCTGGAACTTCTTCAGATTCTCCTCGATGAATTTGCTGTCTGTTTTTTGACTAAGGTGATCCACAATCGCTGCCGCCTGCAAAAAATAATAACAGAAATTGTTAATTGCGAAAATAAATCATAAAAATAATAATAAATATGTAAAGGAATACAAACCTTATCTTGAGAAATGTTGGAAGTTTTATAAATAACGGAAAATTGAAAATAACACTCGGCAGAACAAAAGCAAACTTCATCGGCAGGTTCCAAATCATCTTTGCTCATTAGAGAAAATTCAGAAACCCTTTTTCTAATCAAAGTATTTAAAATAACAACATCACAATGCCGACAAAATTTGGCAGCTCCATTTAAAATACTTTGAATATCAATCGGTGCTGTAAATAAATAATAAAAATGAAATTGTAATCAAAAGCATTTTTAAATAGAAAATTATTTGTAATACGATTTTGAAACATACCTCCTTCCTTTCCGTCTTTTCCCTTTGTTCGATAAAGACCCAATTTCTGACTAGGTGGGGTAGTAGTACGCTCTTCAATCTGATAATCTGTGGGTGCAGGACAATTTAAAATATTTGCCAAATCTTTGAGAACTCCTAAAATATCATCAGATGATTGACTATTCAATGTCACTGTAACATTGATGTTTCCAGTTTCTTTTGCTGTTACCGGAGATGTTTTACCAATTCTAAAAGAAAAAATAAATATTCATATATAATTTTAAAAAAAAATTAGTAAACTTAATCCTTCAAAGAATATTTTTATACAGTAAATTATATTTCGAAAAATTTTGATTCTTACCTGGAAGTTCCCAAATTTTCTTTATCATTATTAGCAATTTCCTTGATAAATGATCCCGGTCCAGCTCGAATCGGAACTGGATTAAGTAAAGGTATTGGAGGTGAATAACGATTTTGATTTTCCGAATCATCATCAGACTCATCATCCATAATAACTCGAAGATACGGAAATTTATGAAGAGTATCAGGAATCACACATTCAGGAGATGAAGAACTAACAACTGTATCCGGAGTGTCAATGTCTCTGGTGGCTGACATATTTTCTTTTCTGTCATCTGCTAAGAAAGAAAGTAATTAGTATCAATTTTTCAAAAAATTTTATGTAGAAAATTTAATTTTTTTTTAATAAAGTACAATGAACTTACTGTCGTCAAATTTCAATGGTGGAAATTCTTGATCATAAAATCCTCTTTGTGTTGAAACTGGTGGAACAGGTGGTAGGGGATCCAATTCGCCAAAGGGTTGAGTATTATAATGATCAGAGATACCCGAAAGTCTTGCATTTCCATAAGAACCAATTAAATCACCTGTTCTTGTATTATAATCTTTTGCAGTACCAATTTTTGATAATTCACCAGATCCAAAAACAGGACATACGCCATAATTTCTACTTAAGAGAGGTTCCAATACAGCCATTCCTGGTAATTGTCTTAATTGTAACATTACATTGTCGATATATGTATCGTAATCTTCAACTAAACGTGGTTCTTTTCTCGCACGCTTCTTTTGTGGACCCATCACTGCATCCTTACCCTGACTTTGTCTACGTTTTTGCTGATACTGCCTTCTTTTCAATTTTTTGAGATCTAGAATGACAAAAAATTGTTAAATTGGTTTTACAACAATTAAAAAAAGAAAATAAAAAAATAATTACACAAAAGGGAAAACTAATGACCACTCAGAAATATCATAATTAAAAAATACGTTTTATCATTTTCATCATTCTTTTTAATAATAATTAATTATTGTATTTTTTGTCCCATTATATTGATTTAAAATTTTGATTTTTCCGACTTACAATAATAATAATTATTATGAATGACTAATAACTTGTTTACAAATTACTTTTCCTTTATCTAACTTCAAATAATTAGAATTATTTGTACACAATACAAATTTTTCCATTTCTTAATATAATTTATTTAGTTGATTGTGAGACTTGTTTATGAACAGTTCTATTATATTATATTTTTTTCCAAATTTTATTTTTTGTTTAATATTATATTAAAGCAGACTGATAAATTAAAAAATATTAAATAATTAATATATTATAATTAGAGGAACTAACCATTTTTGTCATCGATGGTTCCATCAACGAGCTCTTCTTTGGCAGGAAGAAAGTCTTTGGTATCGTTAAGTTGAACAGAGTTACCACCAGGGAGAACTTCGTCAAGAATTTCTTTCTTCACTTCCATCAAAGGCACTGTGTGTGACGTAATTGTACTTTGTGGCATCTGAGCTTGAGGACGACTTAAAGGATGAGTCGTCATCTGAGGCACTGACGGTTGTATTGTACTAACAACTGGAGACTGTTGCTGAGTCTGTTGAACTGGAGTTGGAGGTTTTGGAGGTAGAACTAATTGTTGTTGTTGTTGTTGTTGTTGTTGTTGAGCCTCACTAACAACAGCCTGCGTGATTGGAGTTGAAAATTGTTGAGCCGTTTGCACAAGATTGGAAACAACTTCCGAATTTGACAAAGCAGCTTTAAGAGCAATTGTCGTAACTATTGGTTTTGTTTGAACAATATGTCTGGCAACAGTGACAGGAGTCGTGGCTCTTTGTTGCACTTGTGTGACTTGAGCAATCACCTCAGAGGTTGATACAATTGAAGATTGTGATGAAACATTTTCCAGTGGTGTCGTAGAGCTTTCGGAAACTACAGGTGGTGTTGGTATTGTTTTAGTTACAGGTGGAGTTTGAATACCACCGGGAATTGTTAATGAGAGATTTTTAATATGCTGATTGTGAACTTGTTGCTTAGCTAATGTTTCCAATGATCGTGCAATTGTTTGAACGTTTAGGGAAGACGTTGTTACTGGTTGTTGCAAGGGAGAAACTTTTGGTGTTTCTTCCTTAAGTATTGTACTCTGCATTTTAGGTGTTGTGATTGCGTGTGACACGAATGAGGTTTCTTTTGTTAATACTTGCTTCGTGGGAGGCGTTTTACTCACTGGGAGTTCGTTTAATAGGGGTGGGAGTAAGGAAGACGGCGTTGGAGGCACGGGTCTGGCTAATTGAGCTTCTAGAGATGGGACCAGAGGTAAACTTGGTCCTTGACTACTTGATGATGATAGTGTTGTGGTAGCGCAGGCTGTGTTTTGCAAAAGTTGTTTCAATAAAACGTTTTGCGATTCCTCCAGTCGATGTGATGTTGCTCCAATTTTGTTGATATCAGAATCGAGTCTCGTTGTTGAATTCTCACTTGAATGCAATTTTGATTGAAGTCCATCTGGTTCTTTCTTGATTGTAGAGCTCATTGGTAACGCATCGGGTTCGACATTTTTACTGTCGATTGGCAATGATCCAGTCTTGAATTGTACATCTCCTGATGTTAATTGAGAATGCAATAGAGTTGGTGCTTGCGATAAAGTTGATTGTAAAATGCTGGTAGTAACATTAACTGGTGTTGTTGTTGCTGTTACCATTGGTGGAACTATTGTCCTGACACATTGCATTGACGAACTCACCTACAAAATCATAATTACATTATTATTGATGAAAATAAAATAAATACAAAAATTCATATTCTAAAACAATTATTAGAATAAAAAGAAATTATTAATTATTTGTCAATATTACTGATAAAATTGGAAAGTTATTTCTCAAAGATGAAAAATTAAATTTGTTTATCAAAATTCAAAAATAGTTTTCAATTAAAGAAATTTGTTTAACTTAATTCTTAATTGAATAAATGTTGAAAACTGTTCTTTGTTAAGATTCTTATCGACTGGAATGTCAATATGAAAACGTTCTTATCTACTTTTGTGAATTGGGGACAAGTTTTGTATACTTGATTAGAAAAAGAGTTACACATGAAAAGTTTTTCATAAAAGTCAAGACTTGGTTAATGTAGAAATAATAAAGGAAAATAATATTCTTGAAAATTGTAAATTTTAAAATTTCTAATTCTAATTTGTAAAACCTATTGAGTTGTGTGCAAATTGTTTGTTTATACTCAACTGTCAAGGATATAATGTTTCAAATTAGATTTTTAAATTGAGAATAATATTTGCTAATTAAATTGAATGTAACATCATAATTGATTTAATTTTTATATATTAATTGTAATTAAAATAATAACTAAAAAAATAATTGTGATTGAAAAAATAAAATTGAATTCAATGAAATTTAATTTAAAAGAAGAAGACCTAAAAAGCACTTTTGTTTAATTGTATTGAAATAAAATGGCCAACTCACCGCAGCGGAAGTCACATTAACGAGAACTCTAGATGGTACGGAAGAGCAGCTGGAGCTGACTTGCAGAATTGCTTGAACATTCTGCGCTCGCTGTATAGACGACGAAGGCATCACAGAACTTAATAAATTACTGGTATGAGTCAAATGTGTATTAGCTCTTCCAGCCATTGTTGGTTTCGCTGAATTAGTTCCAGCGAGCATTGCATTCAACATTGCGTTTGAAGTGATTGAAATTCCAGTTGGCCTTGGAGCAGTATTTGTTGGCGTATGAAGAGCAATTGTACTCGTTTGTGTTTGAATTCCACTAACAGTCACACGTAGAAAATGATCAGAGGGTAATGATTTCGCTAAATTTGACACTAGAGTAACAGCCGTATTGGTTTCTTTAATTTGTTGCGTATTAGTTGAAATAATTTCCGAGTCCGATTTCCCATGAACTGTGCTTGTTATAACAGGAGTTGTTGTTTGCAGACGATTTCCTTGAACATTCATTGATGATAAAGGAGCAGAAATGCTGCTTGTTGTTGCTGTAGTTCCGGATTTGGAATTTGATGTTGATGATGGAGACAAAAGAGTTACAATGTTTGTTGTAGTTGTTACGTGACTTTGTGAATGATTTGATTGATATGAAGAGAGAAGATTTCTCAATTGTTGAGATCCATTTTTAATGTTTTGGGTCAAATCGGAAGGTTTAGAAAGTGGAGAGTGATGGGAAACTGAACTTGTAGCTCTTTGTAATTGTGCAACTGTTACAACTGTTGGCATTATAGGTACTGTATTTTGTGTATTTGAGGATTCTCTTCGTTGGACAACTTGTGGAGTCTGCGGCGAAGTTCTTTCAGTTCGTTCAGTACCTGAAGTTCCTTGTTCCAAATCCGCTGATGAATCCTGAAGAATATTTGCTGGTAGAGTACCTGATGGAGTTGGTACTTGATAGTGCAGATTTGTTTTCTGTTTATCCGCATTCGCCATTTCGGGCTTCAAAGATATAATACCATCCAACAAATCCAGTATTTCATCTGGAGATTCTTCCATTAGAATTTTTTGCACCGCGGCGTTTTTCCTCGAAAATGAATTAGCGTCATTATCTCTATTCAATGAAATTGGATTATTGTTCGTTTCTGGCTCCAATCGGGGTTTTACTTTTTCCTGTTGTGAATTCTCCGGTTTTTCTTCGCGAACAACACTTTCGGTAACGGGTTCGGAATCATTTTCCAAAATATGAACAAGAGACTCGTTGTCCTCAGTGACTGGTGAAATGTGTCTACCTTGAAAGGAATTTTCCATGGTAGGTGGATTGGGATCTTCTTTTTTTAAATTTCTCTCACCGTTTGCAATATTTTCTGCAGGATTATGTAAAGCTGCGAGTTCAAGTTCAAGTTCGTCGGTGGTATTCGAAGAGTCGGGTTTTCTATCCTCTTTTGTTTCAATTTTTGGAGTTTTTTCAACTTCGATTTTTCGTTCAACACAATTTTCCTTTTTCTTTTCCTCTTCACGTGAAGTTCCAGCTTTTGAGTCGATTAACTTTGTGACAGGTTCTTTTTTCATTGCTTCAGGAATTAATATTTTTGAAGTTGACATTTGCATTTTCTGAATTGGAATATTAATTTTTGGGTTTATATCGGGTTTGATGGCTTTTGATACTTCCTCGATTGTTTTCTCTATTCCTGTTTTTAGTGAAACTGGTGGTGCATCAGCTTTTGAATCTTTTAAATACGTTCCTTTCAATGTTGCCTGAGTGAGTCGTGCGGCAATTTTCGCATCAGTGACTATTGATCCCATGGTTAGTCCTCCACGATTTTGATTATCAAATGAAGATGTTTCCTTTGATGTGTAGGATGCAAAAGTTGTGTTTGATTTTGGAGCAGGTTTTTCAATATTAACACTCGTGGTGGCATGAATGGAAGATGATTTTGCAACAGTGAATGGATTAGCTCGAGATGAGACAATTGTTACCGTAGATACTTGAGGATTTGTTACTGTACGTGGTACTGGTTCGTGGTATAATTTCGGCTTTTCTAAAATCGACTCAAGAACTTTTGTATCAGATTTTTTTTCAATTTTAATTTCATTTGTAATTTTCTCTTTTAATTTTTCCTCGATGACTTTATTCACATTTTCTGTTCGAATATTTTGATCTGGAATTTTACCACCTTTTGTTGGTATAACAGCTTGAGTTTGAGGCAAAATTGTGTGTAATTCTTCTTGATCGGAAGATTCTGGTGTATCAGTAACAGCAGCGAGACGTTTTCCAGTTTCAACCGGTTTCACAATATTCAGATGTAGATCTTTTTTATTCCTTACATGCAGCTGGACATCTTCATCTCCAAGATGTACCTCAGGTTGAGTTTCACTTGGTTCAAGTCCCAATATTTGCATTTGAAGATTGTGATTCTGATTGCTGTCATTTATGAGAGCGTTACTGAGGGAATCATTGCTGTCAATGAGAACCATGTCCTGGGCAAAAAGTCCGTTTAAAGTGTACTCATCCTGATTATCAGCCTCCAATGGACATATCACATCTTCTAGATTTGTATCTCCAAATTGTTCAATATCATTGATGTCATCATTGTCTCCCTGTGCAGCGGAACTCAAGGTCACTTCGGAATTAACAACATTTTTATCATCGTCATAGTCGGTTGTATCAGGAATTGGTTCTAATTTATCATTCGGACTACTTAGAGCACTATCGGTCAAAGAAGTTGTTGCCTTGGGTTCAATTGTAAGCGGGGATGTTTGCGGTGGAGTATGTGAGTCATCGTCAAAATCATTGTAATCCGCACAGACTAGAGAATTTTTAAGTGATGTTTTTCTATGCACGAGTGTTGGAGGATTTGGTTTTTCATCAATACTTAAAGTTGGCTCGGTTGTTTTGCCCTTGCTGGTCTCAGGTTTTGTAGACCACATGGGTGATCCTCCTCTGAGTCCCAATTTAAAATAGCCAAATCTTCCGAAACTTCGAGGCACCGGTAGAGGATTGACGGGATTATGTGGATTTCCTCCACCTCTTGAATGATCCATGGTATTTTGTTCTTGTTGTTGAATTTGTTGATCATGATTCATGGAATTTTGTGAATAATTTCCATGTGGAGTGTGAGGTGTATGTGGAGTTCGTGGTGTACCAGGATTTTCAACACTCTGAGGTCTGTCAGGCATTGCAGGACTATTTCCACTGGATTGTCTTCTTTGCATTTGCATTGGAGAACCACCGACCATTGGACTGCGAGGCATTGGCGAATTGGGTGTCTGACAAGGCGGTGGATGATGAGAATTATTCAATTGATGTTGAAGCATTGGAGAGGTAGATGGATGATTGTGTACACGAGAACCCATGGGACTTGGAGGTTGTGATGATTGATTAAGTTGCTGTTGAATCATTGGTGATCCCATTGTTTGGACTACTGGACTACGTGCCAGTGGAGAACTTGGCGGTTGTTGTCCGTAGTTTTGTTGCATTTGCTGATGAAGTTGTGGACTAGGAGAACTTACAGGTTGATTAACCATGGGAGATGTTGGCGGTTTCTGTAGCATATGCTGCTGTTGCTGTTGCATTTGTTGCTGTTGTTGTTGAATTTGCTGCTGCTGCAATTGTTGCTGTTGTTGAAGTTGTTGCTGCAACTGATGTGATTGTTGTAAAGGCTGTTGCTGTAAAGTTTGCTGTTGTAAATTTTGTTGTTGCTGTAAGTTTTGTTGTTGTAAATTTTGCTGCTGCAAAGTTTGTTGCTGAAGCTGCTGTTGGTTTTGCTGTTGTTGCAATTGCAGAAATTGTTGCCTCTGCTGCTGTAGAAGTTGCTGTTGCTGCTGTTGTTGTTGTTGCTGCTGCTGCAAGAGTTGCTGCCTGTGTTGGACCATCTGCAACGTTCTCTGAGTGATATTTTGTTGATTATCCTGTGGAACGACTTCATGTTGCTGTTGAATCATTTGCTGTCTGTGAAGCATTTGCTGATGTTGCTGCTGAGTCAATATTGGTTGCGATTGTGGTTGTGGACTGCCGAGTGGTGATCTTTGTCCATAAACAATTCCGGCTTGTAAAGTCATTCTAGGTCTTTGATTTATTTCTCCCACGGCGGGTGGACGAACAAAACGTTGCGTAATGCCGTGCATTCGAATGTTCTGATCGCCTATAATTTGTTGTGGTGATCGAGCATCGGTGGTGAATGCTCCGGGACTTGTAGTGAGTCTTCCGGTAATTACGGCTCGATGTTGTGGTGATGTCATTCTCGTGGCTGCTGGTACACAAATTCCAGGTGACGGCATTGCTCCAGGACTGAAGGGACTCTCATCACCTTGTGAGAGAGGAGTTCCAATTCTCGGAGATGGTTGCATATTGTGAGGTGACATTGTTCCAGGATTTGTTTGTGAATTTCCTGGACTGTGTTGTAACATGGGTGGATTTGGACTGTGTTGCACGATTGAATTTGCCGGTGAATGTTGAATCATCGTGGAAGAAGCACTTCCAGGACCTGGACTGTGTGAAACAAGCGCCGCTGGACTGCTGAGTGGTGACGAGTGTTGAGATGGTGACATCATAGGCGAGCATGATTCATTAGATTGTGGTTGGAGTTGACGTTGCTGTTGTTTACTGTGATACTCCTGCATCAGCATTCCGTGTTGTCGAGTTTGTTTTCTGCTTGCATCCAAGTGTTTTTGTAGAATACCTTGTTCGCTTGTTATTCGAATCAGTTCAGCGTTATCATTTTCTGTTAATTCATTACCTGATTTTCGCAACTGACGTTGTTTACTGTTCAGTGACTGGAATAAAAAAATCGATTAATTCGATATATAATAATTTTGATTATTACTGATTTTAATTGTTTAATACCTTTTTAAGTTTTCGCAGTTTCTGGACTTCAGTTTCATAAAACTTAAGTTGTTGACCGAGTATTTGATTCTGGTGATTCAGCCACTGCTCATACTGCAACTGTACTTGTCGATCTTGTTCAGTAATAATATTTTCCGGAGGTGCAGGTGGCGCCGGCAGTTGAGGAATATTAAACGTCACAATGCGTGCTAGAATAAATATTATTCAAATAAAGAGAAATATTAATTTATAAATATTCTTTTGAAATATAAAATCTCAATTCAAATACTAACGTTCAGGGGGTGTTTGAGTGGAAATCGGTTGTCTTGCAGCTTGAACAACTAATTTGCTCGGATCAGGCGTTGCTGGAGACCAGTTTGCACCTGGAGATGAAGGTGGTCTTGGAGCACAAGCTGGTCTTATGGCAGTCACTCCACCGGTGACAGTTGCAATTCCTTGAGGTGGTGAAGCAAGAGCTTCAGCTCTCAGTCTCTCAAATTCACTGTCACTCAATAGAGCTCCACTGGGTGTTGTTGTGTCAGCTTGTTGTTGTTGCTGTTGTTGTTTTTCTTGTTCACGCTTCTCTTGCTCTAAAAGCTCCTCCAGTAATAAAGGTTGCTCCTGTGAACACGACTGCTAATCGTTAATATCAATCCCCAAAATGGTATTTGTGAAATTTAAATCACGTTTCAACAAATAAATTATTACTTGCAATTAATATATTATAAAAAAAAGTGTCAACAAAAAGCATGCGAAAGCTTTAACACAAAAAAGTTTAAAATTTAGTATTTTTAAAATAAATAATAAAATATTTCGTATTTATACATAATTCATTAATAATTGAGTTGATATAGAATAAAAAAAAGTTTTTGTCATTAAAAATTGGTAGGGTTTGTGCATATTTTTCGTAAACAAGGGTGCACTTAATTGATTTAATGCCCGCGTCTTGCTCACCTGCAGAAGCAAAGGTCTTCGTTGAGGATGAGGTGACATTGATGGCGTACCGGTATGAACAATAGGGACCATGGGCGGACCCGGAACTGGCACTGGGTGCCCTATGTGAATTGGGGGCCGCGTCAAACCCCGCTCACCTGGGCATAGCCCCATCTAGACATGCACCAACACCAATGCATTGCATACACACAGGCCAAAATACCATTTTACCAGCCAATGTTTATATTGTTATTAAATCACTCATCTACATTTACACTCATACCGGGTTGTTTTTTTTATCTCAATTCTTTGCAAATATTTAATAAAAATTCTAGACAAATCGGATTAATTGAATAATGACTAAAATAGTATTTAATTTTTATTGAAGCTAAATAAACAATTTTATTTGCCAAACTCAACTTTTTAAATCAATGAATTTTCAAAATATTAGTTGAAAATTAGGTTAATGTAAAAATTAATTTTCAGGCAAAACTTTTTTCACTTGTGAAAAATAATTGATAGAGCACAAACCTGTATTGGTCCTCGATATGGAGGCGGAGGTCCTGGATAAGGAGGTGGTGGCGGTGGTGGCAAAGGCATTCGCGGACCGATCATATGACTGACTGACACTATTCTTCCCGCTACATTCTGAACTCCAGCGACTCTCATTCCAAGACGTTGATGTTGTTGAACTGTAAACGAAATAAATTGGAAATTGTAAGAAAATTATCTGTACATTTGTAGAAATTAAAAAAAGAAGAATGTTTTACCTTGCATATGCGTTTGAGCAATGCGTTGTGGATGACCAGGGAAAGTCGATGGATAACTGACAGTAACTGTGTTTGTCGATGTGACAACTCCAATAGTACCATCAGGTGCAAGCAATCGAGTTCCTGGTGCCACGGGTCTTCCCATTGCAGCCGCTGTTTGTAAGTGTTGATTCAATTGCTGTATTGCCGCTTGTGGATGAGTTTGTGGTATAACACCTGCTGATGGTTGAGAAGTTTGCGCCGCTGGTGCAATACCTTGCACCGTTTGTGTTTGCGTTGGAGCAGAAGTTGTCTCCGTTGGAGTTTGTACAGTGCTCGTGACAATTTTCTCATTCGATTCTGTATGCGCCGTGGTTGTTCCTCCCAAATCTTCAGGCTTAGGTTCCACTTTACTGTCTTTCTTCTGTTTCTCCTCCTTTGGTTCAACTTCCACTTGCTCCAGATCCAAATCAAGAATATTTGTCTTTCCACCTCCAGTTAAATTGTCCAACTCCGGATCCGCGTATTCCAAAATGTTAAAATCAGCTCCCATTTCAGCTGAAGATACAAAGTGAAACATTAGCAATATTTAAATTTTACTATCATTTATAGTTTAAATAAAAAAAATTAATAGTTTACTTACCAAGAAGTTCATCGTCATCTTCGCCTAAATCTCCTAATATTGCACTTACGCTCTCGACCTCACCCAGAGGAGCTTCTCTTTCTTGCTCGAGTTCCTCTAATTCGGCAGTGACATTATCTGGTATTTCGGAAGCTTCCGGTGTATTGACATTGGTTTCATTAACTCTAGTGGAAATGACAGGCGGTCGAATCATGCTTTGAGCGCCTAACATTCTTATTCCTTGACTGATCGCATCCTGACCAGCTCTTACGATACGCTGTGTTATTTGTCCTTGATTAGGTTCCGAAAATCTTTGCTGCTGTATGACTTCGTAATGTTCTTGAAGAGCAGCTCTCGGACCTGGTAATCGCTGGAGAACCTGATTACTTTGGAAGTGTTGTTGAGGTACCCCAACAGACACTGGTGGTCTTAAAAGTAATCTAGTTCGAGGATCCAAACCCTGAAGTCGTGTGGAGTCAAGTTTACCAGCCATCACGTGTCTTGGACTCACACCTGTTGATAAAAGAATTTTTATTAATAAATAATATAGAACTAATAATCGACTGAAGCTGAATAAATGCATACCAATAGGATTTCGAACGAGAACATTTGGTTGCGGCATTCTTGGTCTCACGATTCCAGGTGGCAACGGTTGTCTAAATGTTCCTTCAGCCGATTTTCCTGACAGTTGAGGATGTTGCGGTAATTGTATTTGTCCGGGTTCAAATTGTTGAGGTAACACATCACCAGGATTTTGACCATCTGAATAAGAAAATTTTAATTGTGAAAGTTGAATTATCTTTGGATTTTTTCAAATTGTTTGAAAGAAAATAACCTTGAGGCCAGGAAGCACCATGAGTTTCAATCTTTTTACTGAATTGTTGCCTCTGAAGAAGATCTCTCAGCTGTCGATTGACCTCTGGTTGCTGACTGAAAGCCTCGGTTGATTGTGGTTCGGATCTTGTTTCTGACCTGGGTGAAGGATAATTCGAAACCGGAGATGGTGTACCGGGTTGACTGATGTAAGGATCAGGAGTACGTGACGGAGCATAGACATGTGTGGTGGAACGATTATTATTAGCATTAAAAACAGGACGTGGTGTACCAGGTGGTTGGGTAAAAACGTCATTTCGCGGTGACGTTGCATACGTTGGGGTATTGACAATTTGTGATCGTGGTGTTTGAGAGCCTTGCGAGAATGCTTCGCTGTTTTCGAAGCGTTGAAAGTGCTCTTGAGATTGAGTGGAAGCAGGAGATTGTGGAAAGTCGTGAGGCGATTGTGGGGCTTGAGGTGAGAATGGCGATGGCGGTTGGGGAAAAGCTTGAGGAATTCCAGGCCTCACGACATTTCCCATTGGTCGCATTCCTGTTGTACATGTTTGATTCGGTAAACGAGGCATACCTTGGAGAGGACTTTGCGGTGCCATGCCGCGAGTAACTTTTATTGGTGGTGCAGCGAACGTGGCACGAGATCCTGGCGAAGCCGAGGCAATTGAAGATATTTGATTTGCATCCTGCAAGAAAAAAGAAATTTTTTTCATTTCCTAGTATTTATTTTTATTTGAAAAGTGTAATAAAAATAAAAAAATTAATTACTTGAGAAGTGGAGACTTGTAGTTGTGTAGTTAATCCTGTTGTTCCATCCTGGTTCATAACTGGAGTTCCATCTTCATTAATTTGCCTGTGTACTCTTGCCATAGCTGAAATATTATATTCTAGTTAAAAGGAAATAATAAAATATTGATATTTGAATATGTAATTATTGAATGTTTGAAGAATTTTGCCCATTTTTTCTTACCATGAACACGTTGCTCGTGAATAACTTGCTGTTGAAGTTGAGCTTGTTGTTGACGCAAAGCTTGAAGTTGTTTCCATTGTCGTTCTTGTTCAGCTTCACGAGTCGATCGGTCCCTGTTTGTAAGCCTTTCCTGCTCCTGTTGGGAAAGGTATCTGTTAGTATGAGCCTTCACCTGAATAGGCAGCAATAATTATATCTTCCAATTGAAAATGATCAAGAACATTTTATAATCTTAATTTTTTCGCTACATTCAATTTTTTTCATGATTAGAAATTAAAAAAATAGATCAACAAATTCAGTTAATTTTTTAGATTCATAAATAAAATTTAAAAATAAATATTCACATTTGTTTCGTTTTTTAAATAAAGATACGTAAAACGGTTCTTGCTTTCTAATTAGAAGATATAATTTGTTCAGTGTCCTAAGCCATTTTAGATAGAGCATGAGTTTTCTGTGAGGATTAGTTACAATTTTACACCACACACCGTAACTGATACAGAAAAATAACATGTTACAATAAATTAATAAGACCAGCAAATAATTGAAGAGCCGTATTGTGCGCAGCAAGTCAAAGAAAACAAATAATTAACCACCACCAAAAGAAATATAAAACATTGAAAAAGTATACATAAAAATTCTTTTTTCGTATATAAATGAATGTGATTAAATTTCTCAAAATCGTACCACACAGTGTGCATGCATTGTGTTCAGAATAAACACATGAAAACTCAATGGTATTTTATATATAATTTCTTTTGTTACGATAATCAGTATTTGTAGCATTATGAGCTCTATTTATTTGATTTTTTTTTGTAGTTGTAAAGCGTGTATTACGCATTTTGGTTAGCTCAAGAATCTAGTGCAAAAATTGCAATTATGAGTGAATTGTGAATTTTTGCAGATTGAAGATTGATGCTTTTTTTTGTAAATTTTAAGTTTGATAAATAATTCTACCTGAAAATAACTGAAAAATGTGATTATAATTTGTGTTATATGAGTATATGAGAAATGTTTTTTTTTCTTTTTTGGAAAAGCAGGAAATTTATCAAACGCACACATCCAACTAAAACTCAAAAGCCAACGACATATTCTTACATTCATATTTATGAAGCATCCGAAACAGAAAAGAAAAAAATTAAAGAGAGAATGTGAATTAATAACAAATATTGAAAATAATCATTCATAACGTTACTACAGAGAGCAATACATTTAACTACGTCCACCTACGAAAAAATTGTAAACAGCCAAGTACTTAGTTTAAGTTTAGTATTAATTTTTTGAAAAAGGATTTTTAGATTTTGAGGAGGAAGTTTTGAGAGTTGAGGAATTGAAATTTTTGGATTTTTGGTTGTATCGTTTTTTTGTGTATTGCCAGATGTCTTTAACATGCCATATATATATAAGGAATATGTAGATATCTACCACTGATAAATCATAAATAAAAAAGATGGAGCCAAAAAAGAAGGTATTTTTTTCAACAATAAAATTGTCGCCAGCGAAATTTTTATAATCAATCATAATATAAACATCAATTTTTCAAGGAAATGAAAGGCTAATAAACTCTGATCATTCCAAGTCATAAACACATATATAGGAATAATGAAATTCAACTTAAGGATCATTGCAATAATGCAATGATAAGAAAAAAATTCTAGATATAATGGTTGCCACTTAAGAAAAAGGAATATTAAAAATTTTGTAAGAAAATAATTATAAAAATAATAACGTAAAAAAGAAATAAGAAAAATTAATTAAAAAATTTTTAAATATAGAGTGCTATAAAAAGTTTTAAACAATTAAAAACTTTTGGATTTTTAAATTTAATTTATTTATTTTACTCTAACAATAAGATAAATTAGAAATAATTCTTTTAATTGGAAGAAAATGTTTGTTCAATTCAAATTGTCATTAATTTGCGTGGCAACCACGAACAGATGCGAAAATGTCAAATTTGTCTCACTTCATATTTTATATTTGATAAAGACACTATTTTCATTCATATCTATAATAAATATAATATTAACTATATTTTAGTAAATATATAACAAAAAAAATCTTTTTAAACTGAGTAATACAAATAAATGCCTAAATAAAATTTTTTCCATTTGCCTAAAAAATTACGATTAAATAGAATTTTCATCAACTTACAGATTTATAATTTAAGAGTCGTATTTGATTTGTAATTAATCATGAAAAAAATGATGAGAAAGATTTCGATTAAAATTTGTTAAATACTATAATGTTTAACTAATTAAAATTTTAATAAAAAAATCATTAAACATTTTTCAGTCCATAAAAAAATGAAAATTGTGTCAATATGAAATATTGTGTGACTCGTGATGTTTGAAAGTCTCTAAACGAACCGATTATTATGAACAAGTTCATTAAAAGACAAAACAAATCACGTATTTTCGCATTGTTAAAAAAATAAGAAAACCGTCGTATTGGACAGTTTAAAAAATGTTAAGAAACAAAGAGAAACGGAAGTACAGACACTAAAATTTCGATCGGATACTTTGGCACAAGGCAAGACATTAGAGGCACAATAGGTGGCTCACCATAGCCTGGGACTGTACAGGTACAGTGTGAATAATTGCAGTGGGTGGCGGATCGTAGTGCTCCTGGCAGAGGGAAGGGAGGGTGCGCATGATTTCAGATGGAGTGAGCACTCTAATCTGATGATCAACGGAGGATAATTGGCGAACAGGGCCAATTCCTACCGTAACAGTTGCAGTAGTGGGGGAGACCTGGGATACGCTCTGGCTGTTAACGATATTACTTGTACTGATTGTGACATGAACAGGTGAGGGACGTTGCTGGGGTGGTGACGTTTGATGTTGCCCTTCACCGGCGACCACGTTGCAGTAAGAGGAAGCAGTTGTTGTTGTGCAAGACGTAGCTGGCGATTGTGCAATTCTAGCCGAACCACTAGCAACTTCTTGGTGCGCCAGACTATTAATGGAATTTATAGAATTGACAGAGCTGGGTCTAGGTGAAGAAGAAGGGGTTGTGGAAGAAGTTGGGGAAGGGCTCGGAGAACAAGATGTTAGCTGCCTCGGCGGTCCTTGTACCGCACACACCTCCGCTAGTTGACCACTGCTTGTTGCTACTGCTACTGATGATCCCACTGTTGACAGCAACTTCTCCTGAGATTTATCCCCATCCACGGAGGACAAAAGACCAATTTGCTTTTGACTGGTGACCATTGGAACTACTGGAGGAACTTGAGCTGATGGCATTGTTGTGACAGGTTTGGTGGTGATGATAGGTGCGCTTGTTGCAGTGACTGGGTTCGTGCTTGGTAAATCCTTGGGTATCTGTCGGTTCAAGGGGTGCCTCGTTCACACACTTTTATCATAATAAAATTCGCGACTTGTCTTTTTACACAAGTTCGCTAATGTATCTTTTTTTTTCTTAATAGGATTACAAATTGGGTTAAATAGTCGCAAAGGTTCTAAGAGGATTCAAGGTGACATTCTATTTATGGGGGGTCACAAGAATTAATAAAAATGCCTAGTTTCGAAAAGGACTGCTTCTCTACTCAATATAGTTATGTTTACAAGTCGACACGTATGGTTAGAGACTGGTGTTTTAATTATATTAATTTTTTACTATTTTTCTATTTTTAACAATTCAATTAAAAAAGGAATTTATTTACAAAATTACTCGAATAATTAAGAATTTTAAGTTCCCTTGAATTTATGTTTTTTTTATTTAGTTACCATCATTGTTTTTTTAAAATTTGTATTATTTCAATAAGTGAAAGGTTAGTTTCAAGAATTTTGGAAGAAAAATGTGAAAGACTTGTCAGAAATTTTCTATAATATTTCGCACAATAATTTTTAATTAGTTAATTATTTTTAATAAATTTAAAAAACGAAAATTATGAGAAATTAAAACACCAGATTTTTACACTGACGATAAAACATTGACTAACGGTAGATATAGCATAAATACAACGGGCGAGCTGTTAGTCTGACTTTTTTTGTTAGCACAGGACACCCTACGCGATAAAAACGAGACTTTCAAGTCATATATATATATATTAAAATAAAATAACAGGACTGATTTTTCAAAATTAAATTATTGAATTGTGACAATTAAAAGAATTCCAACACTTACCTGTTGTGTTTTCTTCATACGATTTGCGGCTCTATTTTCTCTCGCTTGCGTTAAATAGGGAGCTTTTGTTTCCGCGGGCAGAGCACGCCATTTTTTCTGAATTTGCTTATGACGATCAGGCCAAGCTAGAGGGAAAAATTAAGAAGTACTTAATAATTGTTTTATAAAAAAAAGTTACTAATAAAAGAGATTTCCAAATAATATAAAAATAATTTTTACTCTCTAAAATAGAAGCAAAAATAATACCTGGAAATTCAGTTTTCCACTCTGGATGATTAATATTGGCGTAAAGGACCATTGAGATCGTAGCTCCCGTGCCTAGAACTTCATCGGCTTCCATCTTAGGATTATTTCCTCTTTGGTTATGCGGAACACCAGAATTTACACCAGCTCCCTCGTCCTCAGGATTAACCCATGGACTCGGTGGTTCCGAAAAGGCAGGACTAAACTGTTGTGGACTACTACAAATTGAAGATTGAAATTAATTTTTTATCTAACAAGTTTCAAGGAGAAAAATATTTTTATTACAAAAAATACTTACTTGCTGTATTCAGAATGATAGGGCGAGGGAGGTGGAAAACTCATCGGAGAATTCAAATTATTCTGTCCAACAGAAGGTAGAGAAGTGGAAACTTGAGGTCGTGCCAACTGCAAACTTCCTTGTAATCCTTAAAAAATGTAACGTTTATTTATTAGAATACAAAATTAAGTGAAAAAATAAAAAGAAACCTTTTTTTCAAGAAACAAAACTGAATATTTGTACCTTTTTGAAATAACATTGGGATAAGGATCTTCTATCAAAGGAAGGAATCTTCAGAAGAGGAATCTTCCAAATAGGATTCTATATATGGCCGAATCTTTGTCATTTGAAATTTCAATTAAAATATACAATATTCTTGAGAAAAAAATTCTATTTTCCAATAAATTTTACTTTACCTGGATGTGGAGATGGTGAAACTAAAGGCGTAGAAGGAGCAGAAGCATGTGGCGTTACTTGAGGCTGAATCGGAAACACTGAAGATTCTTGAGATTCTTGAGATTCATCAGTAAGGACACCCTTAAAGATTTCTTCCACGTCTTTGCTGTCCATATTTGGCAATCCTATGAAGATATTTAATTTTTTTAATACACCGACAATAATTAATAAAATTAATGATTAAATAGAATAAAAAATACACTTACCAGTATCTCTAACCATAGACTCCAAATTAAAGTGCGGACTGAGGATATCAGTCAACTCATCCTTCGTAGAACCTTGAGCATCATCCAATTCCTCTAAGGCTTCACTAGCTTTAGCCAAATCTTCATCAGGCTCGTTCATAATCGTATTAACTAAATCACTATCCAGTAAATCACCAGAAATCGGCAGTATATCACCAAGAGCTTCAGGATCACTGGCATCTTCATCCATCATCTCTTCTCTTTTAATATGCAACTCCATTGGTATTTTGATTTCCTCTTTTTCCTGTTTGGCCTTGACTTGTTGAATGGCCTTAAGTTCATCTTGTGACAATTGAATGGTACCAGTATTGTGATTGGTTTTGTGTTCATTGTCGGAATCACTGCTGCTTTCCAGATCTTTGTCTTTGGTTGTGCCCATAAGAACCTTGCCGAAGAATGCCTCTTGCATATAAGAAGGAAAACATTCGGAGAGCTTAGTCTTTGGTTTTCTTCTCTGAGGCTTCCTGCGTGGTTTGTCGTCTGACAGACTCATTATTCCCTCGGGAAGCTTCTCTCCATCTCCTTCCTCTTCTTTATCTCTTCTCGTTCCCCTCAGCCTGACAACGAAACCGCCAATACCAAGTTTTTGTAAATTTCGTTGACGTTTTCTTCTCAGAACCGTTACTCCATTTTCAGTAGTATAAATACTGAAACCTTCAGGCGGTGGTTCACCACTACGTGGAGTCCACGCCATTCCTTCCTTTAAAACTTCATTCGGTTCATCTTTCACGTCGAGAAGTTCTAGCTTCCCGCTACCATCGTCCAAGGAATTATCATGACTTCCTCCAGCCACCACAGACTCAATGGTTGCCATTATGTCCGCTTCTTTATCAACCACTGGCAACTTTCTTCGTTTCTTCCTCGTTTGCTGATGCTCGAATGTTAACGATTTAATGTGATTCATACCCGATTCCGATAAATAGACACCATCGACTAAATACTGTTGAGGTGAAGGCTTATAATGTTCCGGACTCCGAGTAAGTGGAGGTGGTGATCGAGGATATTTAGGTTGTGGTTTCGGCAAACTACGTAGTATATGAGGCGGTGGTTCGTCACTGGGGCGACATTGGGTGCAATTATAACCAACTTCAGCACACTTTTCCGCATCGTCTTCGGTTTTAATTGCATCACAGGAACAGTGGAGCCATCGTTGACACTGACTACACTGGATTATTAAATCACCTTCAGTGTAAGGCTGTTGACACTCGAGGCAAATTGTATGTGAAGCGCAAGGTCCACACTGGGTGTAATTCTTCTGCCAACTACAATTAAATCCTGGATTATCTGAACCGCAGGTTTGACATTGTGCACACCATTTGCATTTCCAACTACCCTGCGGCACATAATCCAATGGTGGTTCCAAGCAATAGATGTGATAGCTTATGTCACAGTCGTCACAAAGTATCAAACGACCCTCGTCGGTTTTTTCGCCGCAACCTTCACAAACTGTACAGTCGAGACAACGCCAACCTTTCTGCAAAATTACTTTCGTGACTTTCACACTGGCACAGTAAGGATGATAACATTGTCCGCACTGTGCACAAGCTATCAAACATCCCTCTTGATCTGTCCCAATAGCTCCACACATCACACAAATGTCTTGTGTTAAAACAAATTTATCCTTCGCTGAACACAAGACCAATCTGTTTTCTACTCCTGGCTCGTCCTCCTTTGACGAATCAGACATACACTGTTAAATAAAAAAAAATCATTAATATATAAAAATTTAGAAACGATTAAATATTCCACAATATTAAATACTTTACCTGTAATCCAACACCAGGCACTCCAAAAATACCCCTCATTTTTGCTTTTGGTCCCCTTTTACGGCCAAATTCGTTCATCTTTTGCCGCTTTTGATACCCGTGTTTTCCCATTCCTTTCGGCCGTCCAACAACGCCACCACCAAATCGTTTCTTAGCAATTTTGGAAGCGCAAAATGGTTTTCCTTTCCCCATTCCCATCGGATAATAAGACTCATCATAACCACCAGTATAATCATACTCTGACGAATCACCATCATAAAGACTGTCTTGAGATCCAGTTAAACTCATATCCAATCCATGGTCATCTAAACTATCTTTACGTTTCATAAGAGCTTGATTTTTACAATTCTTACAAACATATTCATAATCTGGATTTTCTTCTTTCCTTTTCTGATAAGTATGGGGATCCGCATCAGGATCACATGTGCCGTGAACAAATTTTTTACATCCATTACACTGTACCATTTCTCTATAGGCGGCTGCGCGATAAGCCTTTCGACAAAGTGGACACGAGAATCCTTTATTTCTTTGCTGATAACACGAATCACAAACAGTATATTGGGCGTGCCATCTAGAAGATAGTCCAGCGCCTGGAGTACGAGATCCACAATCCGTACATATACGACAACATAAACATTTCCAACCAAATTTTGGAATTGACGTAACAATTGGTCTCATACAGCCTGGATGATATGCCTTATCACATCTTTCACAGACCATTACTTTCGATACGTCTTCATGTTCTCGACACACCTGACATACCCGACAAGTTGAACACTGCCATCCTGCACGAACTCCTGGTAATAGACGCAAACCAACACAAAGTCCATGATAGTGCTGATGACAACTTGAACACATCACTAGTTTTGAAACGTCTCCCATTTGACCACATATCATACAGCTTACGTCGAAATTTACTGTAAAAAGGAAAATATATATCATTGATGGGGCCATTAACGTCCTTAAGTGATTTTAAATTAAAATTTTTTGAATACTTACAAAGTCGAGGGACTTGGTCGGAATGAATATTGCAGAATAATGATAATGTAGTTTTTTCCTGAAAGCAACTAGAAGCAGCTGAACACGGCAAATGAAAATAACGATTGCACGATCCCACCTAAAAATAAAAATTTAGTTAAATATCACCTTTGTAACCAAATGAATTTAATTTTATCAAAAAAAAATTTTTCTTACTTTACAAGACAATCCCGCTCCATAATGAGAACAAGAGGCACAGCGACGCGAAGAGGCTTGAATGACAGTGGCGCTTATAAGTTCGGGTGTTACATTTTGATTATTGCTAGACCACACTGCACAAGAAAAATGAGCATAAAAATGTCCAGTTGGCTCAAACAAAATTCCAACATCTGGCTCTTCCGAATAGCCAACTATCGTTAACTCTTCTATTGGTTCAATGAAATTGGTAACATTAGGATTCCTGCAATAGAAGTAAAATATAAGTTTTTTTTAACACTCGTTCTGGTTAAATTAATTTTAAATACAAAACAGAATATATTAGAATTTGATTACTAATTACCTGCATTTGGCGAGACTTTTTTGCCTACGACATGTAACAGCTCCTCCAGGTCCAATCATGCGCGGACTCTTGTCACCTGGATTAATTATGTCTAACGGAACTTCCGAATCTTCACGAATCGCATTCTTCATGGGAATAAATCCTTCAGGCAATGTATACCTGTCCATTTTTCCTTGACCCAATTGACTTCGTTCTCCCAAATTACAAAAAGCGCACACTTTTCCTGGCCTGTAACAATCAAGGAGATTTTATTATATATGCACAAAATTTATTAATTTTATTTAAAAAAAAATTGATTTAAATTAATTAAATATCAGATTAAAAATACAATTTTTTTACCATTGCTCTAAAAAATTAGGTGGTTCATCAGGAGCTGGCATTGATCTGTCGGTACCGGAAGTTTCACCACCATCTCCTTGTCCATCATCGCCGATTCTAAGAGGACTTGGTGATTCAGAATGGGTATCATCATCTTTGCTCTTAGTACGACGAGGCATTCCTCGCGCATAGCCAAGCCTTAAAAAATTAAAGAAAACAGATAAAATATAAATATCGTATTCAAAAAATTAAATAATATTAATAATTATAATTACCCTTTGCCTCTCGCGGATCCTCTTCCAAATGATTTACGAACTCCAACACCTCTGATAGATCCAGGAGGACGTTCTTTACGAGGTCTTCCTGGACCTCTCCGGATGTTCAAAGGTTTCCCACTGGGATGAGGAAATTTTTGATACCTTAGTGGATCAGGAAACGGTTCATCTGGTATGACCGCGCATAACACTGTAAAAAAATTTTAAAATTATTTTACATTCCCTTCAAATTAATTTTTTTTTACTTTTTAATGCTTTCTTTATACTTTTTTAAAAATAAAATACTAACTGTTTCCAGAAATAGGAGCTGGACCAAGCATTTGGTCGGAGTTGGCAGGGGAAACTGGGATCCCTGCAGTTTCCTCATCTTCATCTTCTCCGTCAGAAGCTTCGTCAAGCTCCATTTCTTCTTCTCCTTCTAGACGCTCTTCATCATCCATGGCACTTCTTATGTAAAAAGTGTCGTAGGCTTTTTCTGCAATTTTATCAAAGAATTTTTATTAATATTTTGAACTAAAATTATAAAAATATTTATAATTAATAATAATTATTATTATTTTTTGTCAAAAAAAAAATTCTCACTATTTATACACAGAAATTTTGTATTCAGTGATAGATTATGATAGTAAAAAATTATAATAATAGTGTTATTTTATTTAATTAATAAATTTTAGTTAAGCCCGTAAAAAAGTTTCAAATTATAATTTAAAAAAATACAAGACAACCCTTTAAAACTTAGGGGAAACAAAATGGAGATAAAAAGGCCCTTTTGTTTCCTGCGCATAAACTTCGCGCAGAGAACTCACATGCTGTGAATAAATAAATTAATTAAATTCTTTTTATTGCATTTCATTAACTAAAACTTAAAAAACCTATTTAATTTATAATAAACTTATTTTTTAAAGTAATTTTTCTAATCATCACATTTAAATAAAAAAAATTGTTTTATCTTCACGGATTTCAATCAAGGAAATGGAATTTTTTTTTGACATTTCAGGCAATAAATTAATAAATTTTTATGTTAGAAATCTATGTAGTAATTCTCTTATCATCAGAGTAATTGCTGATCTGTTCAATTTTGTTTGACGAATTGCGTTAATAATTAACTTTCAATCGAAAATTAATTATAAATGAATTATAAAATTTACTTTATATACATAATTATAATTTATAGATGTTTAAATAAATAATATTTTATATAAAATGTGATTTATGTAAATAAACTAATACTCTAAGAAAACATGTGAAACACTTGTGCCTTTTGGAGTAAGTATCATACAATCAAATGTTTTGTCAAATCATTAATTTTTAACAATTAATTTTTAGTCATAAACAATTAATTAAAATTAAATTAATCAAAATTGAATAATTTTGCATAAAAAAATTGCTTAATACTTTTATCCTATGCAATGATCGTTTAACAAACATTGACGTATAGGCGATAGGCAAATTCAAATTAACTTTATATTTGGAATTACGTAAAGAGAAAAAAATGTATTAATTTTTTCAAGTTATTAGAATAGTAAAAAAATGCACGTACACCAAAAATCATGTATACATAAGGCAATTATAAAACTTATGGCACTTGAAAACATGTAAAATTTAATTGATGTTGAATCTACTCCAAAATCACAAAAAAGTAAATTAGTAACGTTAATTAAACAGAAAATGTAATAGACAACTGATGAAAGAGAGAAAAACTTATGTAGCCGTCAATGTAGTAGCAGAAAGTACAAGTCTGGATTTATCGCGAAGGTTTTATAGTATCGTCATTTTCGCGTTGAGCTATTGTTTTGGAGTTTGCAAAACAATGATTTTCACTGGAATTCTGTTTTTCCACGAGTATTTTGACAGAAATCAAAGAGATTAATTTGATTCGCGATTTTGTTGAGCTTATGCCGTTGATATCCTTACAGGTAGCGCTCGGTCACGAAAGGATGGCGTGCCGCCCCACAATCTTGTTCCCATCCTAAGGTAACACGGTACTCCAAAACACTAGAAAAAGATTTTTCACCGTAAAAATTATCAATGATTACATTTTAAAATTTCACATTAACATAAAACAAACGGTGTTCCCGAGGCCGCGGTTCATTTAAAGTCTGTCAAACTGTCATCAAACATAAACGATTTGTTGGCTAGATTTCCGAGCGCGAGACACGCCATTGCTGTCAGGGTTTGCAGGCTGTAAACACACACCCTCGAGAGTCAAGATGAATATTTTGGAGCACTAACTTACCAATTAATGAAGCATCCTTCGAAGCCTCATGATTGATTCACGCGCACTATTACTAAGGTTTTCCATGTATTTTGCACAAGTTGATCTGATAAACATTTTGTAACAAACAGAAAAATGTCAGAAAACTACAAACGGATGAGTACACGCCGGGTGAACCAGGGTGAAACACCAAGAAAGTTGCTTTGGCTGAATTCCCGGAATCCGGAAGTTTGCTGGCGTTAGTTTCAGTGTTGCGCCGTTAGAGTGCGCATTGTTTCGTTTAGCGCGCGTAAATTTGAATATTCAAATAATTAAACTGCTATTGTTTATTTATTATTATTATAGATAGTTGATTGTTTATTAATAACTCGAGTAAAATAAATTGAAAAGAAAAAAATAGTTGTCGAATAAAATAAACAGTTGTAATAGTAAAAAAAAAATTTTCAATTTTAATTAATATTAATGTATTAATTATTTAAATAATTACGCCATTATTATTTTTGAGTAATGAAATTAAATATTAAGGAAATGTATTTTTAATTTTGATTAATATAAAGTGGAATTTTCTACTTTATTATGCGTCGGTAAAATTGAATTTAATATAGAATTAAAAAAAAGAAAATACAAAATAAAAATTAATTTAAAAAAGTAATGAGTTTATTTATAACAAATTTATAAATTGTTATTTATAGATAATTATAATAAATATTGTTACCTTTTAATTCAATAACTATGATAAAAAGGGAGTTTGAAGTACACTCCAAAGATAGCGCAAGTTATCATCTTCAAATTAATTATTAATAAATTACTAAATTTTAATTTAATAATTTTTTTGAGATAAAAAATACTTTTCTCAAAATATTAATTAATTTTTTTTAATAAGTACAATATTTAAATTAATGAAGTTTAAAAAATTATATAAATTATTATTAATTTATACAAAGTATTGTTATAATTTTTTATTATTAAAATTTTTAAAGATTACATTGTTAATGAAATAAATTAAAATATAAAAAAGATTTCATTACTAAAAAATATAGATTTTTATTAATTATATAAAAAAATAAGTTTTTATTTAATTTCTTCTTTTTATTTTTAAATTAATTATATCAAATAGTTTTTATCTTAAGAAATCATTAATTATTGGTCTTTGATACTTTAATTACCGAGTTATATAAGGAAGTAGGCAACCCGTCATACTTAGATGAGTACGTCTAGTGTTTCGCGTTTACTTGTGGAAGTAATACTTTATATATAGATATACCTAATATTCTTCTTGCTTGTGATTTAATTTTTAAGACAAAAAGATAATTAAATTTTAATTAAATTGTTTGAATTACTTATTAAGGTCATTTTTAAAATGGAAATTGTAAAGACTAAAAGGCATACAGTGAAATTAATTATTATTATCACTTATTTTAAAAATTTAGCAATAATAATAAAATTAATAATTTCTGGATAGTACAACAATTTTTTTTTATAAATTTAAATTAATTTTATTTTAAATATTGAACAAATTATAATATTTTGTAAAAATATATTTCTTCCAAAGAAAAAGAATTCTGTTTTCAAAATGTATATGTTGGAAACAATGATGTATAAATAATTTTAAAAAATGTTAAATATTTAAAAGAATTGATTTTCTTATTGTAAAACTAGTATATTTTCACTTTTGAATTATAAATGTCAGCCTCATTCGCAATTGAAAGTAGCAATCATCATATATACATGTATAATATGGTGCAAAGTCATCAAGAAAATGTTATATTTAGTTTTCTATTAAAATTACCACTAAAATTATGAAACGTACCATTAATTATTTTTTGTTAACTAGAAAGTTAATCTTAGTTTTTTGGTATAATAAAAATTGACTTTTTATTACAAATGTTAAAAATTAAAATTATTTAAAAATAATTTTACAAATTAATTTTACAAAATTGTAAAATAAATTTTTCTAAACATTTTCATTTTCTGTTTTTACTAGATTTGTTCGTAATCCTTTATTAAAAATCCAGTTATTTTGTTTGTAATTCAATAACAAATAAAGGATTTAACTAACGGAAAAATGTCATTTTTTTATATTGATAATGTTATCGAAAATTGAAACAATATTGAAATTTTTAATAATCAATCATATTATAATGCTCCAAGTTTTTTTTTTTTGAAATATTGAAAATTAATTAATATGAACCTGACAGTATTGATAACAATTAAAAGTAGTTTCCTTTTTTTTGTGTGGTTATATACATTATATAGTCGGAATCCGTTAAAGGGAGAACTGTCGCTTTATGCGCCAATTATTAAACGCGATCCGCCCTTTCGATATTCATTCATGGTTTCAATATAATGTTTCCCTGCATTTGGAAAATAAATATTCACCCTCTATATAATTTAGGTATTTATAGGATCAATTCCTTTTGACCGATAAAGATGGGTTTTCGATAGATCGAATCCAGCTGTCGTTGACACGAGCCTCTATATATATATATATAATATACCAGTAAGCCGCTTATGTTAAAGCGTGATTTTTGCGCTTTTTTTTGGACATTGTCCCACGATTATTCTGAGAAAATCGCCAGCATTAAAACTCGGATTTAATATAATTTCCGTAAAACAGTGAAAGAGAGATAATGGAACTCAAAAGAGCATGGAAAAGCAGCTTTTGAATGAGAAATTTATATATATATATACAATCTCACAGGATTCACATTTGAAGGCGCTTTTATTTAGATTACAACAAAATATTTTATGATTTTATTCTCGACTAAATATTTTCATCATTTGACATTTTTTTTTAATTTAAAAGTCAATTTTCCTTTTTGTTAAAATTCTCCCCTGTGATAATAATTTAAAATAATAATTATTTTAATAATAATTTGTTCAAATTAAATGTATGGAATATTTTGTATATTAAAAATTTTTGAATGTTGGAATTATTTACATTCTTTTTCTATTATAGAGAAAAGCGCAGATGATTTTATTTTCAATTGCGAATATTTGTAAAAGTAACAGATTTTTTATATAATATTAGACACATGTGTAAAGGAAATAACTGTCAATTCGCAGCTCTTAATTCTGACTTACAGAGGTAAGTCATTTTTGTGAGAGATTACAAGTTATAAATTAGTCTCATATTTCGAGGGATTAGAACTTTCAAAAGGAAAATCTGCTCTAAGTAAATAAGGCTCGGAAAGAAGGTGTACACTGCGCGTATGGGGACTTCATTTTAATTTTGATTGTCGCATAAATTATATTGGAAAATAGAATTATAATTTTTTTTTACTTAAAATTTTTTCTTTAATTACTCTATAAATTAGAAATTTTTACTAATTTTTTGTATTACTATTTGATTTAGTAATATTTTTTACTAAAATTTTTGTACGGACTAAAAATTAGAAATTCTCAGTAATTTAAATTTAGAGAGAATTTAATTAAATAATTTTTATTTACGTTTTTACGATTAACTTATATATAGGAAAAAATTATTTGATTCAAATAATCGAATACTTGACTTATCAAATGAATATTTACTTGAACCAAATAATTTTTGAAACCAAATAATTGAATTAAATTGAACCAATATTTTATTTAATTTTACTTTAATAATTTCTTTATTTGTAAAAAATTCCATTTGACTCAAATAAAAATAATTCAATGCAAGTAAATATTTATTTAATAATAACCAACCGATTATTTGAATCAAATAAATTTTTTTTCAGTGTAGAAGTATAATTTATCTGAAAACAAAGTTTTTTTTTTTATATTATTTGACATCAAAGACACTATGGAAATGATTGAATTGACCGAAACGATAGAGTGTGGCAAGTGACAACGCGTAACTGCATTATATCAGATATTGGGATATGAGAAGTAGAGGATGTATCGATTCAGCTTGTATGACGTATCTAGATTAATTAAGTCCTTCCTCCATCACGCTTGCCCAAAGTCAATCCATGTTTGACACCTGATGGATGATTGAGATAATTTACTTCACTAAACAATTATCAAGTGACTATTGTGCGTCTCTAATTCATCCCTTATTTCTATTTTTCATCAATAAATTTTTTTTAAACAATAAATTTTTTTTAAAAATAAATTAGAAACAATTTTTTAAAATATTAATTACCTATATTGTAAATTTGTAAATCCTTTTCTAAAATTATATAACGAAATATATTTTTTATTATAATACATAATTATGTATCTATATTGAACTACAAAACCACATGCGAGTAATTATAATAATAATTAGATTTTCATTGTATATATTAATTACTTTGTAATTAAATATCAAGTAAAATGAGATATTATATATAGTCCTAAAAAATTAATCATTTTTTTTTCTATCAATTTGATATTTTCTGTTAATAATTATTGTTGGCATATTTTTTTTATTTTGTATCGAAAAGAAAAATGTATAAAAAGAGAATTTAATAGGAGTTCTAAAGTGAATCTAGAGATGGATTGAAGACATATTTTTGAAAAAGGGATTTAAAAAAAAATCGGGACGACTTAAGTATAACAAAGGAGAATTTCATTGTAACAGTTTGCGCGAGAAAGAGAGGGGCCTATTAAAAATTTGAAAATTATATTCTATGAAATCTTGTTATTGTCTTAGAGAGAGAGATGATAAATTACAAATTGCTGCCTGTCACTCGGGGGAATTCGTGCACTACTCAGAACTTCGGAATGGCGAATGTTGGGTGAAACAGTATTATCGAGCGACCCCACCCGCTATATACCCACTACATACATATATATACTATATATACCAAGTCTTTCCAGCTTCTCGTATATATTATTTTAGCTTTGTAGAACACAAGTGTTTCAAAGTTCATGCACTCTTCCCTTACGCTTATTAGATGTAAGGACAAGCTAATTGTTTCATTAGACTCTTCAAACAGCTCCGAAAAATGTCAAGTGAATGCGAATATGACAAGAATCTTCCTACTTGAGACACTACTTTTTTTTCATTTTTTTTTTTTTTATCTTTACGAGAATTTTAATTTGTTTCGAAACAATATTATAATGAAGAAGCATTTCAGTTTATTCAAAAGTGATAAATTAATTTAGCTTCCCGCACTAATGTTTCATAATTGTCATTCATTCATTATATTTACAGAAAATGTCAAAAACTTTTTGTTCTATTTTTTTTTGTGTTTTTAAGAAACAATTTTTCAATTCATTACAATTTATTCGTGTAAAAAAAAATAAAATAAAAACACCTCTGGGTTTTGAAAAAAGCAGAAAGTTCGATTTGTAAAATAAATGATTTTTTAAATAGCAATAAATTTCCAAATTTTTTATTTATTGTATTTAAAACTGTGTTTTATTGATTACACACTCATCGAACAATTTGTAGTTACATGTTATCAGTGCATATACAGACGAATGAACTTCATTTTTGGGAGATATATATATTCGCTCACGGGAAAATTAACAGCTGTGTTCGTTGATTGGTGACAGAAACATTGTATTGCAGAGGTAGCTAATATGTAAAGCTGGGGGTCTAATACATATAGAAATTGCTTCGAAAAACAACTGAATTGCAAAATTAACTATTAAAAGAAATTAATTAAAATTAGATAAATTTTCTATAGAATTGTTCTATTTTTTTTCAATTTGATTCAACTCATCAACCATTTTTGTATTGTACTAATTACTATATATGAATTATTGTACGAATATTATATCAAGTTTAATGAAATAGTAGATAATGATATTTTAAATTTTAATACAATTCAACATTAACTATTAAATGTAATCGTAGTTATGTTATATATTATTAACCATTCAGAGTGTAATGAGGCACACAATGTCATTAAATATTTCACATTTAATTACATTTACCAATTATAGATAATATATTAAATTTACAGTATATGTGATTAATTATAGTACCTTAAAAAAATTAAATTAATAAACATATTAATATATAATTTAGAAAAATCCTGAAAAAATTGTCATTATTTGAAGTTAAAATAGAATATTTAATTTCTCGTATTTTACATTTTCAAAAGTTCTCAGCGAAACATATTTACATTAATTAAATCTAAAAAATTTATTTTACGTCCGAATTTATAAATATAATTATTTTCCGCAGTATTTTATTAACTCTCTCGTAAAAATAAATGATTAAATATTTAAATTTATATTCCTAAAATTTCGAATACAAAAATATTAATAATAATAGGAAATAAAAAAAAATAAATTAAAAAGCAATTATTATAATAAAATTGTAATTGTACACTTACATTATAAAAATTAAAATAATTTGTCAATTATACAAAAGATAATATATATTTGAATTTAATTTGTTACGCAAACATTTTAATTAAATCAACGCTGATTATGTTTGAGACTATATATATATTTGTTATTTAAAGGAAATTAATTTGACTAAACAGCGTTCAATTCCAAACTATATAAACACAAGTACGTGGTCGACCGACATTTTCATTAATCATTGAAATTTCGTCAAATGAATTTTATTTGAAAACATTGAGAAATATTGAAAAATAAATGGTACATAAAAAAAAATATGTAGAAAAATACTAACGTGCAATGATGAATGAAATTTATTATTAAATGCCTCGATTTGAGATCGGATGTCAAAAGTAAAATGCAATATATACACGCCTTCGATATAGCCTACAATTCAAGTGTCTCGTAATGATTTTCCTCCCGGTTTTTTTTTTTGGACACATGTATGCGGACACCTTTTATATAATTTATAGCAAGTAAGCTTTCCGTAACTAATAGGCCGTGACGAAATTTCGATTTTAGGTTGTACTCGACTCCACTCATGAGGACAATGTCAGGAGAGAATACGAGATACTTGGCACGAAATGGTTATTTGAGTTTACGTTATAGGCAAAAAGGGGGCGAGTGAGAGAAGCGGCATTGCAATATATTGTCAACGTTTCTAACGATTCGATTCGCGTTAACAGGATATATATGTGTCAAAAGATTTTTTTTTTTTAGAGATGCGACTAGATCCATATAGACTGCTGTATAATACCGACAAACTTAAATCACATGAATTTCAATAAGAGACAATGCTATTTTATTGACATCAAGAGACTTTATAAATATTCATATTGTGTTTTGGGATTGAACCTATTTTGCGATATTTAAAACGTAATTTACTTTTAATTAAATAATTTTTCAATTACTTCAAAGGAATTTTTATATTAAATTTCAAAGGAATTTTTATATTATTATTAATTAATATTGAAATTAATATTTAACATATTTATATTTTTAAATATGGAAAATAATTTCAGATTGAGAAAAAAATTTCAAAAGGAAGATTGAAAAAAGATTATAAAAGTTTTCCTCTTCTACAAAGAGTTTTAGTTTTTCTTTTTCAATGCAATAAAATGTATTTCTTTTTTTTCGAAGGGTTTTTTTATGTCACGATTAAATATATATATATTTTTAAAGTTCGTATATTCGCGCATATAGAAGAGTTGGAAGAATAGAAATTTATAGAGAGAAAGAAAAAAAAATCTGACGTTCGCCTTTGCTCTTTCGAGATGAAACACTTTTCAGGAACTTGATAATACTTTTATATAGCGACATAACGAAGAGAAGAGCGGTTCCACTTAAATAAAGTTTGGCCGAGATAGAAATCTCGAAATCAAACTTTGTATGCCTTGCGTTCTCATAGATATTTTAAACTGTTCCTTAAACTTTTGGTGAAGAATTTTATATACTTGAAAATTCAAGAAAATTTGTTTTCTTTTTTCAAACTCACATTATTTTTGAGAATTCACTTTTTCTGTCAACATATTATTAAAGAAGAGAATAAATTTTCTTTTTGCAATACTAATTTTATTCTGTATGAATATATTTTTTACTAAATAGATTTTTTCTCTCAATCTGAATTAGTAAAAATTTTAACAATTTAAATTAGTGACTCAATTTTTGCTTTTTTCCAAACCAAGAAGTTACTGATTCTAATTAGTTAAAATTTTCATTAATTTTTAGTAAAGTATTATTATTTGGTTTAGTAATAATTATTTTTTACTAAAGTTTTAGAGAAAAAGGACTAGAAATTACTAGAATTTTTATTTGATATGGTAAATATTTCTATTTGTTATAGTAAATATTACTATTTGGTATGGGAAATATTACTGTTTGGTATAGTAAATATTACTATTTGGTATAGAAAATATTACTATTTGGTATAGTAATATATTTTTTTAACTACAGTTTTAGTGAAAAAATACTAAAAATTAGTGGAAATTTTCAGTAATTAATTAGTGAAAGAATTGTCACTAATTTAAATTTAGAGAGTAGATATTTACACATATGTCGATATTATTGTTATTTATATAGTTACACCACAGTTTCCCTAACCACATGGTGTTGAAAACACAATAAAAAATGCCACGTGTGTGGACAGCCATTTAGTCTAATGAACAGTTCCACTTTATTCCAACTAAATAAATTCAATATATATATATATAAATGTGTGCTCAAATGGAGAAATTATGTATTATATTGCATATAGTTAATAAACTCGAGGACAAATATAGGAAAAGAGCTTTGCTGAATAGTGACACAGACCATTGACCAATTATGGAAAATGCATATATGGGTTTTTTTTTTGACGTTAAACCATGAGAAATTTGTATAGTGTTAAGCATTAAATTGGTGGCTATCCTATATACATGAAGAGCCCAAAGCAAGAGAAAAAAAGGCACTATAAACGTGAAAAGCAAAGGAGATAAAACGGTGGCAGCAGCAGTGGCAAAGGAACAAACAGAGATCAGGAGGTCCGCATCGAAATATTCAACTGCACCTGGAGCCTAAAATGTCTCGCGCACGGTCATTCGATTGGAAAATTGCCGTAAAATTGCGGCAAAAGCGATATTTTATTCTTTTCAAAAGCTGGCACTGGTTCAAACGCGGTGGTCGTTTAACTTTTTCGAGGGCCTTATGTGGACCCTTTTTTCTATTTTTTTTTCTCTTTTTTGAGGCTCTTCATACGATTTTATGGACTCGTGAGTCGTGACTCGTGACTCCCTTCGCGATTCGATCAACACTCAAGGGGACGATGTGTTATAATGTTGAATTGTGATTTTTTTTTATACTGAACCACAATGTTCATTCAAAAGCGACTTCTTTTACTGATCCTTAAACTTATACTGGATTTGATTCAATAAATGCTGCGGAAAATTTTATATAGATCAATTCGTCGTTTGTGTCACGAAATATCAAATTTATTTCAAAATGATGAATTCAATTGAAAATGAAAAGAAGATTTATTTGATTATATTATAATATTATTTACTAATTGATTAATATTATTTAATAATATTAATTTGAGATAATTTTAAAGAGAAAAAAAAATCGAGTTAATTGTATATATGAATATTATGAAAAAGATTTTTTAACGAATTTCGTAATAATTTTAAGTTTGAAGCGAATATTATATTTATATACAATCAAATTTCCTATAAAGCATTCATCGACAGAGGGTTGAAGTATAACATAACGTCATTTCGTCTTTGGATAAAAAGAAATTTACTTCCGATCACGTGGCGCAAAATTATTGCGCGCGTGCTCTTTTAGGTACATAAGAATAAGTTGCTAACTATGTAGACAAATTTAATTTTTCCAGACCAACTTGATGATCCTATTGTCGGCTATTTGAATAGTTTATCATCTCCTGGAAATTTCATCAATTTAGATAAATCCAAAAAAAATTATAATACATTTTATTCAAAAATTTGTATATTCAGAGAATATTAGCGAAAAAAATTTCTTGTAAAATATATTTTAATGCAAACTTTTTATATTCCGTTCGATTTTATATGGTAAATTTTAAGAATTCTTTAATCTTGAGGAATCGGTTTAAAAATTCTTTTCAACTTTTTTTTTTTCTAGATAGTCTGTAAACTTTTTTGCAAACTCTTTAAAAGTCACTATAGTATAAAGTAGTGCCTCTGAAGAATGTAAGATTTATGGAAACTTTATATAACTTTAAATGTAATTTTCCAAGCAAGTGACTTATAGAAGGAAATAATGATCACTTAAGAAGTTATGCTTTTATGAACAGCGCCGGAATATAAGTCTTTCTAATAAACTTTTTATGAATTTCATGTTAAAAAGATAGAGATTTGAAATTAATAAGGTACATTTTATTTTGTTCCAACATAAATGCGGATCTTTTTGAATCAATTTGTAAAGTTCTTCATTTGTCTCATCTCTTTTGTCACTAAATTATAGTCAATTTTAAATATAAAAAGAAAAAAAAAATTATTACTCAAGGGAAGAGATTTTTGTATTTAATTTATTTTCATCTAACTATATTTTTTCCATCGTTATCCCGTTTTTCTCAGAGGAAAATCTGTTTCACTGAAAAGGCACTAGTGGAAAATTAAATTAAGCTAGGAGGAGCTATACATTTATTTAATAAGAAATATAATTTTGAAAATGTAGTATCATCTTTTTTACTTTATTGATAATATAATTTTTTTAAATTATTTTATTAAAATATTTTTGTTTGCTATACAATTAAATTAACTCGAGAAACGAATATAAAAAATGAAATTTGTTAACAAAATTAAGTATTTTATTTTGTTTTTTAGATAATTGGATATTATTTGGTATTTTATTTTTAGAAATGTAATTTGATATTTGAATTCGAAACGGAAGTGGCATTAACGATTTTATTAAAACCATCGGTTATTCATATATGAAGTTCTTTTCCCATAGGCAGGGTGATGAATTTACAAAAATTACCTGTTGGAAAAAGGGGTCGAATATATATATATGAGTTAGAGAAAGAATACTCGTGACCTGGGGATGTCGCTCAGTCATTGTCGACTCATTTTTCGCGATATACTAAAAGAGAAATGGGAGGGTTGAGTTATAGGACACTAAATAGATTCTTAACTTCTTACTCCTATAGATATAACGAATTTTCATTTGATCAATATCGAAAAAAATACCGATCTGATTACAATTATTATAAAAATTAACTATATAACCTTCTATAAATTTTTTACTATTCTATTCTATTTGTAGCCTCTACTATTTTTATTCTATTTTCACAGTAAATCTTTTTTCTGTTTCAAATCTTTTTTTGCCTTATAGAGGATCTACTAAAAATAGCGATTCTTTTTTTGGAATTTTTGTTTGTTCCTAATTTGATATATATTACTTCCTGTAAATTTTATCGATTTTCATTTATGATGAAAATTGTGATACAATATTTACCATATAATAAGGTTTTCAGTGATGAAAAGCCTCGACAAGTGAAATATAGAAATGTGTCCATCGTATATATATCGCCAAAATAGCATTAATCAATGTCCAGATTTCGTGGATTTTGTCATGTATATACATGTACTTTGAAAATCTCTGTGACAGTTGTGAGCGAAAGCGGCGACTTAATTAACAATAAATGGATTTCGAATATATGAGTGAATATTAGCAGATAATTATTCAACTTGTTATGTCATTGATGATGATAAATTTCATAGAGAATATTCGCGTAATCAAAAGGTTGGTCAATAGACAAATGTAATTAATGTGCTTAAATAAATATATATATATATATAACACTTAATTTATTATTCATATATCAATAGGCATAATATTAATAATAATAACAATAATAATAATAATTTATTAATTGTCGTAAATTAGAATTATTCTATTCTCTAAACAATAAAAAAAAATTTGATCGAAATCTATTTCGGTACGGCGGTTCGATATGTGTCTAAATTTTTGTTTGTCGTGAAAAAATGACAAAAAAAACTTAATCCTTTCTTGTCGTTTGAAAAAAAAGAGAAAGAATTGCTCCGCTTTTTTCCAAATAAAAAGCGAAAAATGTAGCGATTCTCTTCTCTTCTTCTTTTTTTTCTTTTTGGTGATGGTACACACATTGTTTTGATGGACATTGTTCAAACAACAATGAGAAATAGTTTCTCCCTGGCAGGGATCATCCTAGCGTGGATCATTCGGTAATTTCGCAGTTATACCTTCCCTCTTTTGCTTCCGATGCCCGGTAGCTCTCTATATATGTATTTTTGTTATGACACGCGTACAAGAGGCTTCTATATGGTGAAAGCGCGGTATATGGATACCCCATGGCTTATTAGCCACAGTGAATCGGATACTATCATTCACCGTATATAGTCGCGCTCTCTCGCACTCATTCCCTCTCCTCTAACTTTATATATGTTTGAGCAGACTAAATTTTCAAATGTAGCCGTGAGAATATCATAGAATATTATATAGACTGTAATGACTGGACCCAAATAATAAATAAGCGAATAAGGAGTCTTGGAGGCTCACTCGTTCGGAATAAAAGACCTTTAAGCGCATTTCCCTTTTGGCCGCATACAGGAACAATGGGATCAAAGTTTTTTTTTTCAGGAAAAACTTTTTAAAAAGTATAAGCGCGGATATATATGTCTAAGAGTATATCTAGGCGAGTTGGAGCTCAGGGCAATTTCTTTTTGCTTAACTTCCTTCTTCATTGCGTGTATATGGTCAGCAAAAAGGAATGAAACAAAAAATACAAGAAAGAGAGCAGAGCTCGGTGAAAAAGGAAAAAAAAACGTGAAAGGAAAATAAGAAAAGGAAATGAAGAAGCCTCTCAAACTCATCGCATACAAAAACAAAAGTTGAAACAAAAAGATTTTATCCACCATTTAAATATGATATTCAATTTCTTTCACAAATTTAGAAAAAAAAAAAAAATTGCTTTGACATTTTTTTCCGAATTTTATACAATACTTGGAAAATTCATATTTTAACAGTCCTAATTAATTTTTCATTTTATAATTAGCTAGTTTCTTAATTAAGAGCGTTTGTCCTCTTTGCGCAAGAAATTAGAACAAATTATTAATGGTTGAGTGTTATTTTGACTTTTTATAAAAAAAAATTTCTTACAAATAATAATCTTGCAAATAGAAAAAAATTCTTCATAATACTTTAATTCAGATTATTTATGAGAAGAGAGCCTAGGGGTGGATTTGAAGAGTATAAGAAAAAGCTAAAGATATCAAATGAGATTAATTTCCCCCCTTTTTTCCATTACACTACCACAGATAATTCACATCCACGTGTCTCTTTAGTAAAGAAAAAAAAAACCTCACAAAAGAGGAAAACAAATACGCTACCATTCCGACGACAAACGAAACCGCACTCTACTCTGGATTTTCGTCTCGCCTATGTATATGAAAAGGGTTTCACAATCCAAAAATTGTTGCTACCGATCATCTGATATCTTTGTGTATGTGTACACTTTTTTTTTGAACAATACCCAAAAATCGGGGACACTGTGACGCCAATATAAACTGGCATTCATAAAAAGGGTTTTTCGCGACACTCTCTCGTTTCTTTTCCAACAAATTATTTGCTTCGCCTAACATCAATGAGATCTCAAATCGTATTTGCCATTCCCATGATTATTTTCAGGTTTTTCATTCATTCCCATTATTGCTGACCAATGGCGTGGGTGTCTTGAAAAGGATGCATTGTATAGTGCACACAAAAATTGTAAAGTGCACTTTTCGAGGTGAACTTTTTGTTCAAAAATACTTTAAATGCCCTTGGCAGAGAAAAGAGAATATATATATGTATACATAGAGAGAGAGAGAGAGAGTAAAAGAGGAAATTGAAGAAAAGGGGCAAATCGAACATTTAAGAGAAGGTGAAGATTTGAAAAGATCAAGAGAGATATACGATAGACAAACCGATAAAGTCGATCCATCCCCTTTTTTTATAGGTCTTTTACGGCGTGTTTTTCACAAATGTTTTTAGTAAACGTTAAAAGGGAATTGAAAAAGATTAGAATCATTTATTCTTACGATTCACATTTAAATTAGTCGATCTTTATATATATTTTAAAATATTAGGGGAGTAGAAACAATTTTTTTCTGATAGAGATAAAATAATGTATTTATTCGATTCTATAAATACCGTAAAAGTAGATAATTAATTTCGACCTACCTCTACAGCATCCTCGCTATATGATGGACCAAAATAAAAAAAAATTAAAGATTAATTCTCGGGAATATTGTGAACTACAAAAAATTTATGAGGCATTTTTTAAAGGACCTACAGCATCCAAACTACGCTGGACCAAAAAAGAAAAAAAATTTCGAAATTAAAAATTTTCGAGATAAACTCTCGGGCATAGTAAAACAGTTATCTGCATCAGATAGTGCTCTACTGAAAATTTATAAGGCATTTTATGATAGAATCTATACAGCATCCGAGCTACAATGGACCAAAGTGGACTAAAAATTTAGAAATTTTCGATATAAACTCTCGGGAATAAATAAAAAAAATAGCTAAGAATAGTAAGTAGCTCTACAAAAAATGTATAGGGCATTTTTTGATACGACCTACAGCATCCGAGCTACAATGGACCAAAGTGGAAAACAAATTTTGAAAATTTTCGGGATAAACTTTTGGGAATAATAGAAATAGATTTAAGAATCTACGACAAATGTATATTAGGTTTTTTTTAATACGACTTACAGCATCCGAACTACAATGGACCAAAGTGGCCAAAAAATTACGAAATTTTAATTTTTCTAAATGAAATTTCAATCATAGCAGGAGAGTTATTTCCAAATAGTGCTCTACCAAAAATGTATGCACTTTTTAATAGGACCTATACAGCATCCGATGTACCAAAATAACATTTGGAGACATTTTAAACGATTACCTTTTTTTTATAATAGAATTATTATTGAAAATAATACTAAATTGCTTCTTGAAAAATGTGATTACCTTCTAGAATAATAGTAAAAATTAATTATTATATAAAAAAATTTCACTACACAAAAAAGAGATTAAAAAAATTGGGTAATCTTCATTTTATATTCCTAAAATGATATCTGTTATTTTATTCTACCTGCAGTTTAATCACGCGAAAGTCTTTCATAAATTAGGTATATATAAACATTCTTTTTTTTCCGTAAATTTACGTTTTGTTGTGTTTAACGTAACCTTTTTCATATAACGCCAAAGTATATATATCAATGGACGAGAGATACACGTCTTTCAGGTCGAATTTGTGAATGAAGAGAACGATCAGAATGCTTGAGAATTTGGAAGAAAATTCTAAGAAGAGAAAGAGAGTGTTGCGTAAAAAAGACCAAGTGCCTTTTTGAACAATGTGAGCACACACTGCCCCATTTGGTTTTTATCAACGGGAATTTCGGTGGAAAGAAGAAGCTCAAGCTCTTCTCTCTCTCATTCCATTCATAAAAACGCTATATAAATGTATAGGCTCAGACAAGTTGATGGCATTCTTTTGCCACTTTTATTTAAATAGCATAGCCATTCGAAAAGGTGGTTTTTATGAAAGAAAATCGCATTTTTGGTCAAACATGTTTTCATGGTTATAATGCTACTTTTATTCACAAAACATTTTTTTTTTCACGGATTTTCAGTAGCCTTATATATATTTAGATCTTTCTATAATCATCATATATATTGAGTCAGTATATATTATTGTTATAGAATTTTTTTTTTCCTGACATTTTTATTTATTACTTTAAAAAGTCTAGTTGTATTTTTATAGAAACAGTTTTGATGGACAAAAGGAGAGTTTTTTATTTTCTTCATATTCAATTGGTAAAAAAAAAATGTTATTTTATTATCGATAAATTTCTCGCAAAATGGGGGCAATTCTATTATAGACTAAAAAAAAATTATACATAAATTTATATTATTATTGTTACTATTATTATCATTTTAAAGAAGTGTATCTCTAACCTTAGTCAACTGCAACTGATGTAGTATCACATATTTCGGACGCCATGTTCTGATGGAAACGCACTCGCGATTTAAAAAATTTCGAACACTCCCGAATTAAAAAATAAAATACTTTTTATAATTATTTATATAAACGATCGCGATTTTAAGAATTTCGAACACTCTCGGAATAAAAAATTTATTAAAATAACAAAAAATATTTAACTCTAAATAATTTTTGTTCTTGATATAAAAAGTTGAGAGAAAATAATTTATCACAGCCAAAGTTAGATTTTAAATAAAATTTATACTTCCACATTAACTTCTGAACAGGTCAATGGACGAATTACAACTGATTTGATTATTATTGGGATATTCTAATTACATTGTTTATGACTTTTAGTCTATAAGACATTGTATTATAATGTAAACAATTCCTACGCAGGTATAAAGATCCAAGATCGCTTCGACACATTTAAATTATTTCAAAAATATAATTTTTAAATTATATTATTAAAAAATATATTATTTTAAATTACTCCAGATTTTTAATTTGTGGGAAATTTTTTTCGAATTTTATTTTTTTTTTATTTTTGAAATAATTTAGTAAAATTAGATTTTTAATGTAAATGTAATAATTATAATTCCCCTTTTACTAAAAAAAACATTTTCTACTCTTCCCTGGTCAACAAGATTACTCTCTGGGTTGTGGCCAGTAATTGTTAAAATCAATAGAAAAGAAACTTTTCGAAATATTTTTTTCAGAAAATTGTTATAATGAACTGATTTGACTGAATGATTGCTTGTTGAAAAAAAAAATGCAGATTGAAAGATACATAAGATGAAACATAAATTATTAATGAAAGAGATTGAAGAGTCAAACAAAAGAAATCAGATAAGTAATCTTTTTCTCTGAAACATCAACATCTACTTTCAAAATACATCTCATTTTCAAGGGTGAAAAAAGAGGTTTACCCCTCCTCATCTGCTTCAAAAAAATCTTTTTATCCAGATTAAAATTATTAACTAAAAATAATAATTAAAAAATCAGAATTTTCCAAATAAAAAAAAACCTCCTCAATCTAATATAAATCAAAAGCGATTTAAGAGTCAGGATGAAATAAAAATAAGATTTTTATTACGATCCCATATAAGAAATTAAAAGTTTCTTATATGTGAAACTGTCACCATTACAAAACTTGTTCTTGAAGGGCAAAATAGAGAGTGGGGGGGAAATACAATAAAGATCCTTTTTTTATATACAATTTGAACACGCCCCTAAAGAATGTTGGGAACCAATGGGATTGTTTCACATACATATAAATAAGGGAGATTCTCTCCCTGTATGTGAAATGAAAATATCCTTTATTGGTAATGAGAGAGAGGAAGTTTTTTTTGTATATACCAGTACTGATTTTGATAAAATACACCCCTTTGCATCCAAGTGCCCGTCCGCGTTATATTGCACAACCCTCAGGAGAAAGGGTCCCTTATACTATCTCTATACATATATACAGGACATATGCTGTTTATTGTGTATATATATATGTAATATTCACGACAACCATAAGATATAGCGTTACCATGATTTTCAATGTGCCTAGAATATATATTCGGGGATGCCTTGCGCCTCGTGTATAAGGGTAACAATATATGTAATAGGATTAGTCGTGTTATTAGGGTTTGAAATCGTGGCTTCGCCATAGACAAATATGTCAGAGTCCTTATTAAAAGCGCGTACGTCTTTCGATTATATTCCACCACTCATAAATTATTATTACAATCCTATTGCCTTTTCGGGTGTCGTTTTTTAAATTCTCTGATTACATTATTAAAATTAGTATAAAATTAATAATAATTATTACTATTATTACTATTTTTTATAATAATAATAATAAATAGTAGTAATAATTATTATTATAATCATAATAATATACTTAATAATAATAATTACTATTATATAATTTTTTGGAATAATTTTCAAAGATGTTCCAAAAAAATTAGTGTGGAATTTAAATAATTAGTTCACTAAATAAAATTGCTTTGTAATGGTCGATAAAAGTTACACTGACCCTTATATATTATATGGCAAAGCGCAGGTGTAAAATAAACACACGCGACGAGCAATCAATGACGAGGCCAAAAATGATCATTATATTTGTTTTGCGTAAAACTTTAATTTTACGCTCGATGATTCTCGTTTGCGTGGGAGGGGGTTAAGTTCGACACGCCGGTTAAATTATATCGAATAGATGATCCATAAAATAAAAAAAGAAAAACAAACATATTTTTCAGCTTAAAAGATAATGTCAGCCATCTGGACATTTGCAAATTATATAAAAAATTTACACTCGATTTTTTTTTACAAAAAATATAATTTTCATATCAATTTTTTTTTATTTGAAATAAATATGAAATTATTTATAAATTAATATAGGCAAAAAAAATTTAATTAGTTAATTCTATTAAAAAAATTGGTTTTCTAAAAGACTCCAATAGTTTGATGAATGCAATTTATTCCGAAATATAAATTATTGATATGAAATATATATAAAATCATTCTCTTTCACGAGAAGCAACGCGTATATAACTTTATTTATAGTTTGTAATTCAGTTTCATTATCAAGCTCTAATTTCATTTTCTTCCTACCAACTCTGATCATTAGATCAAGAAGATTAAATTCCACTTGTGCTCTCCGTATGGAACTTCAACTATAATCCCAATGAAAATTGCAGCACATCAATTTTAGAAATTTATTATTTAATTAGAAAATTTACCACAAAATGACAATGTATAGAGCTTCGTTTATAAAGATTCGTGCAAACAGAAATATACTTCTCAATTTATCTCCATAAGGTATTAGAATAATTTCTATTTTAATCAAATTTTAGCCTATTTTTATATCTAATTTTATACTATTAGCTGAATTTTCTGAACGAATTCTCACTAATTTAAATTCGGATAGTATTAAAGAATTAATTTCAAAAGAAATTAAATACGAATTAAAAATAACAGAATGAATTATAAAAATTTTAAAGTAGACAAAGAATTTTTTTCTCCATCTTTTTTTCAATCTTCTTTTTAAATTGGATTTTTGCATATATAATATTTTTTGCCAAAATGATTAAATGCTTCCAAATGAGTCATTATATAATATACAGAAGTCTTGTGCCTTATATTAAAAAGTATATAAATGTTATTGGGAACAAAATGCCGTTCACTTTTTTTTTTCCATTGAAAGGCGGGTTACATTGGGACCACGCCGCTTGCAATAGGGAACTCTCGCACGAGGGTCGCATCATCGAAAAGAGAGAACTCACTAGTGCCTCCGCGATACCATATAAAGTAACCATCCGAAAATTACCACCCGTCGAATTAGCGTTTAGAAAATTGCCCTACTCACTCTCATGGGGACTGAACATTTTTTTTTCCATTCCCTTCCTTTCCCCCTCAACGTCACTAAGGGTGAAACGAACCTTTAAAGGGGGCACCCTTCAAGGGCGGGGCCCCAACAAAAGGGGGACCCCCTTCTTTAAACCAACCCCTGGGTGGAGTTTCTCATCCTTATATATTTTCGAACTGGACCCCTTGACATTCAGAATTCGTTGCACCGTTCAACTGTTAGGATCTTCTTGATTTAGAAAAGTTTGGACAATTTTTACTGTGTTTTTTTTGTTTTTGAATTGTGGATTAGCGTGAAGTGTATTTTTGTGATTCGCAAAATAATTGTGAATAGTGAGAAGAAAAAATGTCACGAAGCTTTTTGGTGGATTCGTTGATTGGGAATAATTCACCACCAAATTATCCCTTGCCTTATTATGCGGGCAATCAAATTCCCAACTATATGTTCAATTTATTTAATTTGGGTCTTGGATATCATCCGGTTAGACCAGTGCCGAGACCGCCAACTTTGCCCGTTGTTCCCGTGCCAATTTGCAATCCTCAAACTATTGTTGGACTTCCAATGAGCGGTCAGAGTCCACCTTCGCCGATTAATTCATCCGCTAGCAGATTATCTGGTAATTATCAATTTTTCCTTTTTCATATTTGAAAAAGTTACTATTTCTGATTTTTTATTACAAAACATTTATTTAAGTTGAAAAATAATTCGAATCAAAAATTGTTTCCTTTCTCTCAAAGAAAGAATTTTTGAAAAAACTTATTTTTTCGATAAAAATAATGATTTGAAAAATATATTTTCTGAATAAATTTTTTGCCGATTCAGAGAAAAAGAATAAAATTTTGCACGAATAAGATTATTTGAAGCATCTGTAAATTTAACACATTCTCTCTCTCTCTTGTCTTTACAGATTTCTCAGCAGCGAATACATCGCCATCGCGTCAAAGCAATTCACCAACTCCACCGCCAAAATCTCCGAATTCCATTAACAGTAGTTCGAAACGAATTAGAACCGCATTCACCAGTACCCAATTACTTGAACTTGAACGTGAATTTTCCGCCAACATGTATCTCTCGCGTCTAAGACGAATTGAAATTGCAACAAATTTACGACTCTCTGAAAAACAAGTGAAAATATGGTTTCAAAATCGTCGTGTCAAATACAAGAAGGAGGATTTACCAACTGGACAAACTGGACAAAAATGTTGTTGTCTACGTACATGTGGCAAGAAAAAAGAAGACGGATGCACTGATGACAATGGAAAATGTGAAAATTTGGAAATGATGACAATGATGAGAAAACGAAGTAGCGACGACGATGATTATGAGGAGGCGGATGTGGCGGAAGATGAAGATGATGAGGGTAGCGAGTCAGGGAAAATTGTAGGTGAAAAGGTGAAGGAGAGAAGAACGTCGATCGATGATTCCAAGAGCAATATTACTACCTCGAGTAACGTCGCTATCGAAGGATCTGAATTTTCGTCGACGATGGCAGCGGGTCGTATTTCCTTTGTCGAGGAGTTTCCCACTACAACTAATTCACCAACATCGTCCGTTGTTGATGCAAAGTCCAATTGGCATCCTTTTCGCTATCCACCTCTCGTTTCAAACTCCTTGAGACAAGTTGATGTACTGGACTCGAGCCGTAAACGAACTTTGGATTCCTATCAGGAATCGACACCAATCGAAAAAAGAAAAAGAATTGATTCACCATCTTATTCAACTGTTCTCAGTATGCAAACAACGACAATACCAACGCCGCCAATTTTCACTACTATTTCCTGCACTAAACACACTGTCGAAAATATTGTCAATTCTTAAGCAAATTAAATTTTTTTTTAAAATGTATTTATAAAAATTTTTTAACAAAAAAAAAATTGATTCATAAAATGAAAATTTGTAAATATTGTATATGAAAATGTAAAATGTTTTTTAAAATGAAATATTTTTAAGAATAAAATAATTATATATTGAATATTTGTGAATTTGTTCTTTACCCTTTGCTTTTCATGGTATACACTCGAATAATTTTAAAAATACAACTAAATTTTGTTTAAAAATTTAAATTGATTGACATTTCTTGGAGAATATTTTTGTTCAATGATGTTTAATAAAGTAATATTTCAAGTATGAGAATTAATTATTTTGTGACAGACTTTTTTTGCTTAGTTTTTTTTAGAAAAATCTGTCACTTTCAATTAAGAATCTCTTAATAGTTTTTTATCAAAGTTATATAGATACTAAATCCATTTTCACAGTAAAAGAGATAAAAATTAATATATGGAATTTATTTATACGAATCAAAAATAAGAATTCTTTAATTTTTTATTGGTTTTTTTTTTTTAGTAATTTTAGTGTAAATTATTCCTCAGGGCGTGTAAAAAGAGTTTCAAAATTAATTTTTAAATATACGAAATTTTGCAAACGGATAAATTCTTTTGATAAAAACTCGTAACTAAATTTTTTAAATACATTTGTTAAATTAGTTACAGTAAAATAAATTAAAAAAAAAACCAATTTAAAAAAATGAAACATATTCAGAAACGTTATTTATGTATTTTGTTTTTAACAGCGATAACTATGAATTTAACCGATTTTACCGTTTTTATAGAAGTTGTAAAAAAACAAATTAAAAAATTTTGTATATAGATTAAAATTTAATAAAAGATGAGAAAAATCTATTAAATGTGAAAATTAATATTATTTATAAGGCGGGAAAAAAAATATTTTGAAAATGGAAAATAAGTTTATAATTGAAATCCAATTGTCGGTTAGTAGGATTCATAAATCACGGGGAAGAATATAAACTCTCTAATGGGGTCTCTCTCTCTAACTTTTGTGAAATGTAGAAGACCCGGGGTATAAAACTTCAAACGGGAAATTGTAGGTGGAACACGGTTGGCGACCAACTGTCTGGCATGAAACCTCGTGACAAAGAAAACAGAGATAGAGGAATAAAAAGGTGAAACGTATATAAACTGAAAATATTCAGAGGAGTAAAAAAAAAGTGAATTCACAGAAAAATCTCTCTCGCCATTCATATATATTTTTCTACAAAAATAAAGTTCCAAAAAAATTATGTTATTTTGAAAAAAATTAAAAATTTTTTTAAATTATTTTGAAAATTTTTCTCTAAATCTTTTTTTTTGAAAATATAAATTTATAGGATATTTTGTAAATTTTTCTCTAAATCTTTTTTTGTTTGAAAATATAAATTTATAGGATATTAAAAACATCGATTCCTTTTTATCAAAAAATTTGAAATTCCCTAGGGGAAAAAGAAGCAAAATTCTTGTACAACAGGAAATACGGTTATAATTTTTTTCCTACCCCTTTGGATGCTGGACCACCATCGGGGGTGATTTTGAGGGTTGCACGCGGTATCATTGCATGTGTATAACAATTGAAGACCGCCGGCGATTGCGGTCACTATATTTACAACGAATCAACTGCAGAGGGTTTAAAAGGTCGTCGTCAATTTAAACGCGAAAGTGTTCCCGCGGGATTTCACGTATGGGGCAAGATTTTCAAAAATGGACACGTAGAAGAAAAAAAATACTACAAACCTTTATTCTACTACCGTTGGCGGTCATTCATTCAAATTTCATTCATCCTTCGAATATAATATATATAAGTTATACCTTATAGTTATATTATTATACCCTCTCTCTCTCTATGGACGTAAATTCTGAAAATTTGTCGAGAGGGCCCCCACTTTAGGTTAAATTTTTAGGTAAAACGTAGTTAATGGTCTTAAGAACCAACCCCGACAATGTCACTCTCGAAATTATAACAATGGTCAACACTTGTGTCACCAGGCGAATAACCCAGCATGCGGTCTCTTGGTGCCTTTTTTCCAAAATTTCGACTTGACTTTTGCTTCTGTATACTACTTTTTCCCTCCATTCACGCACTCGAGAAGAACGACAATGAAGTATTTTTCATTCAAAAAAAAAAAAAAAAATTTCTGAATGGGACCACGTATTTCTGAAAAGTCGAAAAAAATTGTCACTCTCCACGCAGTGCAATTCACAGGTCGGCACCGTCTTTGATACGCGCTCGCACCATCTCTCAGTTAAACGTCGTTTAGCAATTTTTTTTTGACAATGACTTTTTCTTGGAAAATTTCCTGCGAATAGCTGGAAAACTTGAACTTGTCATGAGAGAGATCACCAGGCAATACACACGTAATTTTTAGTACGCGTGAAGACTATATATGACAATTGAACCTCTCACGACGTGTTGGTATATATATATTTTTTTGTCAAATACCAAAAAAATTTCCGAGTTTTTTTTCGGATGTTGTGGGGGAACAATTGTCGACCACCAAGTATGCGAAGAAAATGAAAATGGCTTTTCAACAATGTGGGATGAGAAACTTATTGATATTGAATGGGGATTTTTCTTCCCACGCTTCTCTCCTAATGAGGAATTCATGCTCTTCAAATAAATCTTCAAGAATTGCACCTACGAGATATTTTTTTTTGTTGATATCGTCTTGATATTTTTTTCATTATTATATAAAAAAAATGATATTTTTATTCTAAATATTTATATATTAAATTTTTCTAGATTTTCAAAAATATATATGTTTTCTTTCAAAAAAGGAATAATTTAAATATTTGCAACTATATTTTTTATTTTATAAAAAAAAATTATTATCGATTATTTCCTTTATGCAAATTTTTACGTATTCTTTTATGGTTCACACCTATCATGTTTTTTTTCTAAATATCATTACAAAGAAGGAGAAAAAAAGTTGAATACATACACGCAGGTGTTTTTCCTATAAATACAAAAAGAAAGGTTTGGCCCAAAGCACTTTTGAAATCTTTTGCACTGAAATTGCGTATTTCCAGGATTTTTCTTTATTCCGATGCAATATGTATTTCAGTCTCGTGTATATGAAAAAGAAGAAATTACCTTGTTTTGTATGCAAAAGTATGTTCAAAAGAATAGCTTTTCTTTATGAAAATGTTTTTACACCCTTGAAAAGATTTATTAAAAAAAAATTTCTACTTGTGTGTATACAAAAATTGTCTCATTTCGCATTTTTTAGTTTCATTATACATCAAAATAATCTTAAATTCATGAGGAATAGTACTCTTCCGCTCTGGTACTTTATCCTCTCAAAACAAGAATATTTATACACTATTATTTTTCTCGATAATTTTTTTTCATTCACGAAAACCAAAATTCAGAATTGTAAAAATAAAAATTTTTAATTAATAAAAATATTTTAGTTCTCTAATTCAAATAAATAATTCCTTGGGTGTGAGGTTGGAACAATTTATAATTGAGATAAAATCGAGGAGAAAAATTTAGTCAAATGAAAAAATTAGGGAATATACTATAAACTATTAAGGATTCCGTGTGTGACCACTTTAGGTGAGAAAAATGGAGCACTTTTTTTTTTTTAAATCGCGAAGCTTATTAGTATTCAGTGTTCGTAGTTCAAGCTCCTTTAATCTTACACGGATCGTCCACTTTCCTGTTCGCAGTCACGAACTATACGCCACCACGAACCGGTAAATAGGGCACGTATATTATATACGATATTGAAGATATAGAGCCTGACAGACCTATGTTTAACCCAATTTTGTTTATAAAACTTTATTCATTTTACTTTTGTTTTATTTCTATCTTCGAACAGAAAAAAAATAAAGAGAAGAAAAAGCAAAAAAAAAAAAAAAAAATTTCCAAACTTTTATGAAACTTGTATAATAGAATGTTGCATATAGAAAACCTGCTGTTACAAAAATTCCTTAACTTTTAAATTTTTCTAACTTTTTTTTTCCTGCCACAAAAAGTTTTAATCAATTCAAATAAATTGAAATAAACAGGCATATTTACCACATTTGCATAAAATCGTTTTGACAAATTTGTTGCAAATAATAAATAAATTTATTATTAGGATAATAATAATTTTCTAAAAATTTTAGAATATTTTTTATATTTTCACTTTTTTCCATAGAACATTGTTTAGAATACGAAAGCTATAAATAACAAGAACAATCAAAATGCTGATTCGTTGGCTTCTCATTTTATAAATGAGGTATTATTTGATACACATTGAAATTTTGAATACGTCATTGACTATATGTCGAGAGAGAGAGTTAGGAAATTACAATGGCATATACTTGGTTCTGCGAACCTGCAAAAGCAAAAGCTTTGCTGATACTCGCAATTAATTAATAACGTTTATTTGGTGATCATGAATGGACCAAGTTTCATGCCTCATGCACCCTAATCATAGAATGTCAGAGTTATATTAACTTGACGCAGTCAGTGGAATTATTAAGTGTTGTCGCGTCGTCATATAAGCAAATCGTTACGGATATATGGTCAATCAAATCTTTAAATATTCATCCATGTTTGTGCATATTTGAGTCCTTAATAAAAAATTCAAAAATTTTAAAGGGTATACAGATCAAAATTTTCGTTCAGAAATTTTAAATATAATTTTTTTAATTACAAAAATATTTTTTCGTAATTTTCGAAAAAAGACAGTTTCGGTTATATAATACTTGAAAAGATTGGATGATTTTGGGGTGGATTTAAGAAAGTTGTGGTTTTACGGATTTCTCCCCTTTTTTGCGAACTATATGGGGAAAGTATGAAACTTTACTTTCTCCCCGTCAGTGTTTTATTATACACACAATAAGTGTTTTTTTCGCCGTTAATTCATATGAGCATTGAAGAGGCGCTCAATCAAAACCCGTAAAAAGGTATATACAAGCAAAAAGTACTTGAAAACAAGCCCGTTTTTCAGGGTGCGGGCCACTCGAAAGTTGAAACCGTTTTTCTCGCTGACGACAATGGCGCAAACCATATCCGCCATTATGGATCGTTTCACGGTGTTATTATTTAAAGGGCGAGAAAAAAAATATCGTCTGCTAACTTTTTTTTTTTTTTTTTTTGACAAAAGATTGTAGACTCGTGCACCCATTTTATGTGGTTGCCATGCAGTCTTCGAAAAATTTCCGCCTCCTTCATCGAAATAACTTTTAAAGAAAATCTACTTAAAATTTTAGAAATGAATATCTGAGGACATATATCCTTTTAAAAGGTCAAGTCAATTCTTTGTAGGTTTCCTTTTTCCTTATTGTGTAACAAGGGGAGTCGAGAAAAAAAAAAGATGGCAGGAATAGTGACGATGCATCACTCTTTTTCAATATAATATATATACACACAATGAAACACGTTCAATGACGCGCGTTTAATTTTTGGAAAACCGCCTACAAAACACGGTTAAAGATGCCCCACTATAGCCAAAAAGGATGTACTATATTCGGGTCCTCTACCGAATTCGATAGGACACACCTTTCAAAAATTCTCAAGTAGTAAAAACTTCACACATTCTCCAATGAACCGAGAAAGATGAATCTAATGGGATTTTTTATTCGAGACAAATTGAGATTTATTCCATTGAAATTTTTATATATTTCCAAGAATCAAGAGAGGGGAAATTGAAAATTTTTGCTTTTTGTTATATCCCTAATGTGCATCAATTTCTTTTTTTAAAATACCGTTTTTTCTTCTTTTTTTACTATATATGTATATAAAAAAGTCGATCCAAACAAAAGATTTATTTTGGAAAATTTTCCAAAATTGACATATATAGAAAAATTATATATACCTCACACGAAATATCAAATGGAACCCACGTGGGGGGTTTTGAAATTTAATTCCCCTGAATTTTTTTCAAATCAGGATATTTAAAAAAAAATACTTATTTGAAAATAATGCGATTTTCTTGAAACGTTTGATATTAGCGCGACAGGTGCGCAAACCATCTTAGACGTGTTTCTGGTCTAGGTGTCCAATATATGTAATCTATGTTAGACCGTGAAATATACACGTTAAATGCACCTGTGTCTAAACCGTAACCGTCCAATTCTGACGGACGCTTTCAGGAAATTGGATGGAAGGTGCTTTTAGTTCGCAATCTAAATCAAAACTTAGTCAGGCGTGTAGTACAATCATCCGCACAAAAGTATTTTATTTATCAAATATATTTCGTATTTTTGAATAACATTTTTGTTTTCTTGTTTTTAATACTCATTATTTTTAATAAACGATAATTGGACGAATTTCATGTTTTTGAATAAAGGCATATTGTATTCAGTCAATTATCGATATTTTTTTTATCATTATATAAATATTCAAAAACAAAATAATATATAGAAATTTTTTCTAAATAGACAAAAATGGCGAAAAAATAACGATTTTCATTTTTTTTCCATTGTTTTCATTTTTTTTTGTTCCATCGTTTAATTATATTATATGGAAGATTTTATTAACACGAACGTGAATTGAGGATTGAAAGATAATACTCGAAATTATAAAGCTGGAAAAAATTCCAAATTTCATTCCAATTATTTAAAATGAAAAAAGAAATTAATGATATATTAATTTATATTTGGAATAATAATTATTTCTATTTGCAATAAAAAAAAAATTACTAATTTAAATGTTATTACGTATATTAATTAATGATATAAATAATCTCAATGATAATTATAATCATTATAAATACATAATTTTAATTGCACGAACTATAATTATAATAAAAATAACTTCTTGATTGGAAAATTCCTCTTCCAGCATTATAGTCTCAAAAAAATATTTTCCTCAAATAATTTTTATTTTTACAACTAAAAAAAGTATATATATAAAATATTTTTTCCTCTTCTATCATTTAAAAATATCCTCTTAGATAGAGAGGAAATCATTTTGATACAAGAAAAAATGGAAAAAATCGGAAAATTCGTTTTCTCCACCTTTTTAAAAGAGAAAAAAATCTGCAGATTAAATTTAGAGTTAGATATTAGATTTTAATAGACTTATAACATTAGGTTATTAAAACAAAAAAAATGTTTCACGAAAATTGTAAATTATAGGTGTTATTAGATCTGATAAAAAAAGAAGGCAGGTATAAGCACGTGCGATATTCAAACTAATATCGTGAAACTTTTTAAACTGCCTATATACACTTTGGGCGGATCAAGGAGGATCTATTTGATTTTGATCGATCGATGACGTTGTGAAAATATATATATAAGAAATGTAATTTGGTAAAAAAAAACGATAACAATGAAAAAGAATGACAAAATAATTCCAGAACATTCGTTGTTCAATTGTTAACATCAATAAAAAATTTAATTATTTTTTATCTTTAATTGAGAATAAAAAATTAATTAAAAATTTTAAAACTTTTTTTTTATCCTTTTTTTCTAATTTTACTTTTTATCTTTTTAATTTTCGTTTTAGAAAGAAATTTAAAAATAATGGAAAAAGTGAATTTTAATAAAGCGAAAAAAAGGATTTTAATAAAAAAAAAGGACATGAAGAATGTCAACTCAAGTTCAATTATTATATATAGTTTATTATTATTCGTTATTAAATTTTTTTTTCGCGCCCACATATTTTATTTTGTGTTATTAAAAAATTATTCCAGGGAGAAAATCAAAAAGGTTGTTCAATTAACAAAAGATCCGTTTATATCGCCGCGTCACGTGTCCTTCGATTCAATCATATGTCGAAGGCGGATTACCTTGGCAGGTGTCGATGTTGGAAAAGGGCCGAGGAGCGGCGCGTTAACCCGGAAAATTAAGTTTCCCGAGTGATGCACGCGCTCGGTATATATATTTTTTTTCATCTGCACCAGACATTCCTCTCTCATCACTGCACTCACACAATTTCCATTACAAAAAAGCTCTAGCAGGTTTTTCTATGTCAATTTATTTTCAAGAGAGAAAAAAAAGAAAGAGAGAGAGAGAGAGAGATAGAAACTAGCCTACAGAAAAATGGGCGCAACTTTTTACGCGATCTTTAAGCGATGATTAGATGACTCAAATCGATAAGTGAAAAAAAGGCACTAAGTGATATCTTTCTCTCTCGCAAGTTCCATTGTATGCTGATGGTTTTTTGAAGGACATTTAAGTTAATCCACTGACAGATCACAGATAAACTTGGGTTAAATAAGGATTAGCAAGATGACTTGGCGGATCATCTTTCCCTCTCTCTCTCTCTTTTTCTCTCAATATACTCGAACAGGTTGTACAGTTCTACTTATCGAGTCGATCGTATTTATTTTAATTTGCTGATGACCTGAATCTTTTAGACAAAGTTTCGTCTCTCATTAGCGTTTATCTCTCTCAATCCCAAAAAAGTGCAACAGAAATGGTTTTTACTTTTCAAAAAAAGAATTTTCCTCTTAAAAAATTTTTCAAAATTTAGTTACAAGAATTTTTTCCTCTAATCTAAATGTTAAAATTAAAAAAAAAATTCTGTGCCTTTATAAAATTTGTCTCAGAGTTGTAAATAAATATTTCTTTCAAATAAATAAAATAAAAAATTTCAAACAAAATTTTTATTTTATATTATTTTTAGCTTATATTTATCAAAAAAAAAAATTCTAATAGAATAAAAAATTTCTGTGTATATATACTGTTTGTGATTGAATATTAAATAATGTTTGGGAAAAAAAACTAACGTCATATATATATATACATAATATATAATACTTTTAATATGGAATGTATATTAATTGTATACCTGTAACCACTTAGAATCTCAGGTGTCAAAAATTCCATGACAAAATGAGCCTGGCATACCAAAAATGTCTGACAAGATTTTTATCATGAGCACCACCAACCTGACATATTAAAAGGCTGAAAAAGGGCGGATCACAGACCTAGAACAAAAAGATTTTAACACTCAGTTATTTCAGGTTGACGAATTTTTTTACCCTCACATAAATTACATAATCTCTTAATTGCTACAAAAACATATAAATTGATAAAAATTTACAATTCAATTGTATTTGAAAAAAATATTTCCAATTATTATAAAAAATATACTCAGAAAAAAAATCAACCAAAAGTTTATCGTATATTTTTTCGAAAAATTTATTCAAATGTTTATTTAGATTAAATAAATATTTAATGGAAGAAAATCTTGTTTGAGGTATAACAAAAAATTGTATTTTGGTTCAAAGAAAAATGTTCTCTGAGTGATAAATTAAAAAAACATTGCTCTCTTCATAAAGTTTTTTTATGCGCATCAACGGTTAATAGCTTAATGAGAAGAGAGGAAAAGTTTGCGCCATATTGTATTATAAGTATCATTTTAATAACACTGAAATAATATTTTCCACGAATACATTTCAAAGGATTTTTGCAATATATAAGAAAAGAAAAGGTAAAATATTCTTGCTCTCAAACGATGTGGAAATGAAAAAAGATTCATAATAATAATTGTCACAAAGGAGAGGAGGAAAGAGGGAAAATTACATTGGCTCCTGTATTTCCTTGAAGTGGAATCTTCAATCAAAATGAAAAGTAGGAAATATTGTTTCTTAACGTTTTCTCAAACCCCTTTTCGCATAGGGCAATGTAGAGAGATGACAAAACAGCAGATTGAAAAACAAAGATGGGAGAAGATAAGAGCTCGTTCTTGCTTCAACTAGAAAGATGTAGAAAATTCCTTATTTCCTTTCATTTCTACAAGTATAAGAAGAGGTTGATTCAAGGAGCAAGAGACGGTTTAATTCAATCGTCTTTTCAGCAAGAAAAGGGAGAGAGAGAGAGAGAGAGAAGGATGTGATCTGCAAGGAAATTACAGCTGAAGGACAAATACTTTGTCAATAGAATTCTAAAACGAGCTGGGAATAATAAATCTTATCAGGACTTAATTTCATTGTACTTTCTTTTAATATAAAACGCACTTCATATCACTTTATTACCACTATTGATTAATCTACTCTTTCTTAGTTATTCATTATACGCAGTTCGCCTTCAATTTCTACAAAACACTTTATTAAGAATCAATTTTCTAATATGCATTAAACAGTAACAAAATTATTAATTATACCAAAGAATTTTAATTTTTAAATTAAAATTGCAATTCTAAATTAATTTTTTTTTTCGCCATTATATAATTGATATACAACCATAATGAATATAAAAAAAGGAGTCAATTAAGTGAATAAATACAATAGGGTAAAAATTTGCGCCTTCTGGTCTTTTAAAATGTGATATAAATTAGAAAAAAAAAACAACTGACAATAATTAATATCATCACATTTGGTGAAAACGAGTTCTCTCACTTTCAAATTAAGCATTTTGATTCAATTGGTCTCGCTGCAAAATAAAATTAGCATAAACATAAGAGGAAACGATTTTTTATGATCGTTTAACACATCGTCCCTCGTGTATGTTCTATTGTATTGTTCCTTATATGCGTTATCTGGATGGGTCACACAAGAGTCGGATGAATCCATTGTCAAAGGGACATGAAAATTTTATGTAAATTCCTCATTAACGATCCGGTATATGCTGGCACGAGAAGATGTCCAACGAGAGAGACACGGAAATATAAATGGGCAAAAGGGGGTCGCGATAAAATATATAAAAATTCTCTTAGCGACTTTCATTCATTATTACATGTTATTAAAAATTTTGATTTATTAATTTTCTTAATTTTTTTCTTCCTCAATTTTAAATTCCAATATTTATTTATTATTATTAATTAAAAATTATTTAACTCTTTTAAATTCAATTAATTCTCTAATCAATTACAGGAATCATATTTTGAATAAGAAAAAAAAAAAAGAAAATTAAATTTATATTCAATGAAGTTGGCAAATAGAGTTAATCGTTGAATGAATAGTGAAATAACAAATTTATATCCATCCAAGAAAAAGAGGTAAAAAAATTAAAGTGTATATAAAAAAAAAGAAAGAAAATAAACAGAGCTCATCTTTCTTTCGTTTAAATATAAATTCTCATTTAAAAAATGTCGGTTTCACAAACGGCAGTTGAATTTCAAATTAATATAAACAAGTATACATCATTAGGTTTAAATTAAGCTTCGTTTATTTACAAAAGAAAAGTGTATTTAAAGCTTATTAAAAATACAATCATCAAAGGAATCGTGGGAGCTCGGATTACTTAAAGTTTTTTCAGTTCTTATTCTAATGAAAGAAAAAACTTTTAGCAATAAGAAATCGTATTTCACTTTTATAAAAATTCAACAAGAAATTTATTCATTGATTTATTTTTATTTATATATTATTATTATTATTATTAATATGATTGTTGTTATTATTTATTATGAGAAATGTATTAAAAAGTAAAAAATAAAATATTAATAGATAAAAAAATAAATTTCATCGAATGTAATTTTGATAAAGTTTGGCTTCCCTACTTGTGCCATTCGTCAAATGAAAATTCAAGCCATAAAACTGGCGATGGTATCTTTATATATTGCATTAAGTACTTGAGTACACACAGTGGGTATTAGGAATAAAGGTGTATAACAATATATGAGAGGGCCCTATTGGATTGGCCCCGTTTTTTGGTATCGGTCGACCATTCGCGGGCATTATCTCATACAAAGACCCCTGATCAAACATGTGTACTAGACGAGTAGAACATCTATATATTGCTTTTCTCACCGTGATACTATAGCTATATATAAACGTAAAGGTTTGCTTTTATTACCCCCATGATGTTATAATGTTTCATGATCTCGTTTACTTAGGGCTTGTTGGCAATCAGAACCAGAATTTTTTTTTTTATTCTTCATTCTATCTATAAACTGTTTCGCTTTCGTTTGGTTATATATAATCACGCAGAAACGTCATTATAACTCTATTCAACAGAAATGAAAAGAAAAATTTGCCCAAGGGTTTTAATGTGTCTTAAATTATGAGAGGATTATTAATTTGATAACTTTTAAAAAATTATATCACGAAAATGGAAGTAGATTTTTTTAAATAATATTTAGAATTTCTATACCGAATTTTGTGTGTAAAAATTTAGACATAGTCTCCAGTCTATGAACTGTCGGTAAAGTAGATTGGAAAAAAGCGGGAAATTTAAATTCTCATTTGCCACACAAAATGAATCAAAATTGTGTTAAAGAAAAATTTTCGCTTAATGATTTTTTTTGCTAATAAATTACTGCTAACAACGTTGGCGATTGAAATGAACTAAAAGTGCGATATATTCAAAGAAATTCTTCCAGTTATTAATGATTTAAGTTTGCTTCATAATAACTCACTGATGGAGAGAGTAATTTCATCCAACTTTTCACGCAGTTGGAAGATTTCAGTCTGTATATTATTCCTGCTCTTTTGGTCCATAATGGAAAGTTTCAACATTAAAAATATTTGATAAAATTATATTCAAGTGAAATTAAATGAATAGTGAAACCTTTTAAAAAGTCAATTTGAGTTTCCAACAAGTTTATACAGAATCTTGAATTCAGGAAATAAAATATCTGATGAAGCTCTACCAACTCCTAATTTTCTTCTCGAATATTCAGCATCCCATGGCAAGGTGGGAAACCCTCACCACATCTCTAATTATGCACCGTAAGTCGATAATCATACGCAGCACACTTTCTGAAGAGTTCTTGACTTCCGCTAAATTTCTCATGGATCAAATGCAATTAGAGTTTATTCCACAAAATTCACTTTTATCAAAAAAAAAAAATTAAAAACGAATAATTTATAGATAAAAAAAAATCAGATGAATTTTTCGAATTCTTTTGTGGAAATCAATATATTAGGGATTAGAGTAATAAATAAAAAACGATTTAAAAGTGAAAAAGAATCATGTGTGTTAATAATTTGAACGCTATGATGTAGGGTCACGTGACCCTCCTTGAGAGTGGAATCATGTCACGCCTATCCAAATAGAAATCTGCCAGGTGTCCTTTTTCGTGTATCTAAGGTTTCAGGTCAGTTTTGACCAGATCTATTAATGCCATTAGAATTTCTCTCTGACCATGACTTTTTTCATGGTGTATTATGCCTCATCGAATCTTCCCCTTGTTGAAAAGTCTTTTCTATAAAGTATATATATATATATATGAAAGATGATTTTCTATATATATATACTAACAGGAGAGAATATTGCCAATAGTCACCATCTGACAAATTTGAGAAAGACGAGCAAAGTGGTTATTCGGAAGGGACAACAAAATTTTAGCATCTTTTCCTCATCTCATTGTGGACCACCGACAGCGAGAAGGACTCGCGAGCCAAAACCACATGATTGGCTGTTTGTATTCATTTCATTTTAATTTAGAGAGAAAACTCATGACAAATTGTTTATTTACCTGAAAACTATCTTTACACACAAAAGACACATTATTTCGAAAAATTTCTCAAATTGCCAATAACTGAAGAAATTTCTTTGAACGAAAGAAAAAATTTTATTTTATAAATTTTTCATTTGAAAAAAATTTTTTTTTGCAATACATGAATTTAAAAACAGCAATTTTGTTGAATTAAAAAATGAGATATGTTTTTAAAGAAAACTATTTTTTTTAAATGAAGCTACGCTTGAAATCGTTTAATTATCCTTCCAAAGAGAGCAAGGGGAAACAATTGGAGCATCCAGTAAAAATTCTGTTTTTCGCGAATTCAAAATTCCCCAGGAAATTGATGATCAAAGTGGTTTAGCTTATTTCACTCTCTACAAAATTTAAAAAGTTCAAAAGAGAATTTATATTTTTTTTTGCATGTTTATATGCTAAAAGTAAATAGTTCTTTTCGACTATTTTAGCAAAAAAAAAAAAATTATTTTTGTCAATTTTTTTCTCTCATCACGAGAAAAAAAAATTATCATTTAGCGGTAATTTCTTTTTAATTGCTTTAGGAGAGCTATTAAAATGTAATTCAAAATGTTTAGCAAGTCGCGGTTACATTTGCGGTCTTTTTGTATAATTGGTTTAACAGCTTGACACGATAATTTTACATTACGCGTTACACCAAGAATTTATCTACCTGGTAGTTGGAGTGACTAATTGATTAAATTTACGAAGTTGAATTTATGATCCCTCTTTGCAGCTGTGGAAATTTCTGACCTCTATCTCTCATTCACTATATATATATAGGTTCATACTATATGCGTATATACAACTGAAAAACTAGAAATGACTGTTACAACTTTACATAAAGAGCAAAATTGACAAAATGCTTTTATAATTCGTCACGCAGAATTTTGGAAAAATCTCAATGCGATTTCATGGCCCTTGACACAAGGGCTTTTTTTTCTTTTTCAAGTAGAGGCACAAGTTTAAATAGCCTTCAATGGATTGACAGATGAAAATCAAATTTTACAATGTATTTGTTAATAAAAATTCACTTTTTTCAAATATTAAGAAATTTTATTTAACAATTATAATTTTTAAAAAATGTCTAATTGTGATTGTCAAATTAATTACCAATTAACGTTTATGTAATAAATTTAACAAAATTTAAAAAATTTGTTTCAGAGAACTGAACAGCGAATGTAATTAATTTATACCAAAAAGCCAAAAGGACTCTTTAGAAAACCATTATTTATATCAATTAATTAATTTTCAGCTTTATATCCCTCGAATGCGGGACACTTTAAGTTTTATACAGAGAGAATATTTGCAGTCATTGAATTTGTAAAAAAAAATGCTTTACGTGTGTGAGGCGAATTACAAAAAAAAAAAAATAAAAATTCACTTTAAAGCATGTTTTAAGAGAAGTGGGAAACCGTGTAGTAGTTGCCATAATAAAATGCGCGAGTGTGCCCTTTTTAAATTACTGCTTTAAATGTTTACAACTCTCAAAAAGTTATTGCTCGTTAAACAGCACTTCGATTAATTTTTTTTTTAATTTAAAACAACGAAATTGAATCAAAAATATGTAGAAAGTAAAAATAAAAAGAAACCCTAAAATCTAATAATCAATTAAAAAGGACCACTCGACCATATTTTTTTTAAAAAAAAGCTTCATAGATTTTTGTTTAGTGCATTGAAGTTTAAATCCGAGTTAACATTCTGTTTATTCTGGATTTAGTCTGGAAATTGCAGAGAAAACTAGGGCACTACTCAGACCAAGTGATTATATGCATTTTTTTTACAAAACGAGATTCATGATGGCTGCTTTCTAAATAGGTTTACTAATTAACTTTTATTGAAAAGTTAAAACAGAAGAGTTTAAATTAATTAATATAAATTAATTACTAATAGTAATTTAATAATGAATATAAAGTAAATTAAATTACAACCGATTGTTTGGTTTTTAAAAATGTTTTTTGTGATATAGAAATGAAGATTTGATTTTTTATATAAAAAACATATTTAATTTAAAGCTTCTTATTCTACGCGGTGACAAAGAAATAAAAATTTGTAGTTTCGCCTGAGATCGTTAAGACGCTTAGAAATGGGAATTAAGTTTGAAAAAGTGTCCTGCGTTCGAATCTCCTCAACGTTAAATTTTTTTGTAAATATTAATTTGTATTTTTTAAGTAAAAATCATCTAAAATCTAGTTTTTAGCTCACAAAAATACAAATTAAATTAATAAAAATGTGGTTTATATAACATATTCAGAATTTCTAATAAATTCTACTCAAAGGGACATTAAAGGTAGTTTTACTTTATAAATTCAATATTCATGCATCTCTGAAATTGAAATGCTTTTGCAAATCAAAGATTATCGTGAAATTCAAGAAGTACTCTCTCTTTAAAAAAATATTGCATATTAAAATAAAAATGTTTTAAAAAACTAAGATTTCTTTTTCTATTAATCCCCGCATATAAAATTGAAGAGGATATTTAGAGAAGAATGAAAATGCGCAATGATGGGAACACACTAATGAAATTGATGCTCGTATGACTGCCTCTTCGAATTCCCGAACGAAGAGAAAAGTAGTTATTGCGCCGTACGATTTAACCGGAGTCTCTAATGTAAAATCAATAATGACGATAAGTGTTAAGTCACGTACATCTTCTGCGAAGCTGATGTTCTTTCAACGCAAAAAAAAACAGTTTCCCAACTTCTTCAATTTTTATGCGAGCAAAAAAAATCCGTAGCCTAATTACTTTTTTTTATCAATTGAAGTCTTTTTGAAAGATACCTTTTTTCAAAACCTATTAGAAGTAAAACCTTAAAGTTTATTTGATTCAAAGTGAAAAAAACCACTTTATATAAAAAAAAGTAATTTTTTTATAAAAATAAAACAGTAAATAAAAAGAGAAAATCTTAGCTTAATTAGCAGTAATTTTCCTCCTCAATAAAAAGTAACCAAGAAGCTTAATAAAAGAAGTAATAAAATAAGTAAGTAAATGAAAGAAGCGATTCTCATTTCTCAAGTTCCAAGTCATAAACTACTGTATAAGAGAGAATGTATAAAAGAGAAAAATGGCGCGCGTCCTGATCTTTACTTTTATTATATTCAAACTGGCCAGATGTTCATAGTGACCAAACGTAGTATAGATTTCATTCACAAAAGTTTGTACTCCTTGGAGTCACATTGTCACCTGGAGTACCTGTAACCTAGTCCTCCCCTCCTTTTTTTTCATCTTTCCACGTAAAATTCAAATTTCTCGCTCAAAAGTCATTTTCGAAAGGAGATTCCAATTGTCGTTACAATGAACCAGCCAAGTGTAGAGATATTGAGGCTCACACACACAAACTATGGTCCATTCACAAAAAAGCTCTCGAGATGTTTTCTTCGATGCTTGACCCAAGGCCAAAACGCATCCAAGAGTTCTGTTTCATTCAAGAATAGAATGAATGGATGGGGTACTCGTAGGCGTTTGCTATGGAGTAATATATCCCAGCGGGATATCACTGTGGGTGTTTTGCAATGAAAAAAAAGTCTCTCAAAATGTATAACATAAGAAAACCCATGCTTCATGCAGGTGAAGACGAATATTATATATGTATATATAACCTGTCTCGTTTTCCTTATATATACACTCTCTATTTGCTTCTTAAGAATATCAAATGAACCTGAAAAGCCTGCGAATGTACAAATTCACCCCTCCAACACTCCTTTTCATCTCAGCACTTTCATTTAAACGATCCTTTTTCAAGTGCATTTTCGTTGTGCTGGATTTTTCAAGCATTGAAAATTTAAATTATCTTCAGAAATTTATTTCAAGAGTATTTTTACAAAAATTTTCTTTTTATAATTTAATAATTATTTTTTCAAAATTAATTTCTTACAAAAAAGGATTGGACAAGTTGTAAAAAAAAATTTTCAAAATGTTTTTAAAATTTTTACGAGATGAGTAAGTTTACTGCATCAAATTCAAACATACTTTAAAGTAGTGACCAATAACTTGGAAATATTATTATACATGTAAATTAATAAGGAAGTGAAAATCGAATATTAGAAAATATAATTCAAAATATATATTGTAAATGATATGAGTTATCGGTCCAAATTTAAAAAAATTATTTAAACCACTGAGAATTTAAATAATGGCTTTTTATATTGACTTAATATAATTACTTCAAAAAGTGAGTCGTTAAAATTTACAAAGCAATAGTATGTTATTATTTAATATCTTTTCTTTGCTTTTTATTCTTTATAATCAAGTAAGTAAATACAAAGAAATTTCTTTAATTAATTTTAATTGTTTAAAAAAATATTTTTAAAAATTGACATTCAATAATTTGATTCAATACTTGGTTTTCAACTGAATTAGGCATATTGGATATCATCTCTTCTGCCGCAAAAATATATTTCCTCTTTAACATGCAACTTAACTTATACAACGTTATTATCAACATTTAAGCAACTAAATCCAGATGAAAATATTCTACAGGTAAATCGAAAATTAAAAATCCGAAAAATAACATTGAAATAATAATTTTGAGAATATATACAAATAATAAAAAAAAAATTATTTCATATGTTTTTAGAAACTAGAAAAAATACCAGAAGATGTTGATTTTATTATAGTTGGGGCAGGATCAGCAGGATGTGTCCTCGCCAATCGATTATCAGAAAACAAAAGTTGGAATGTAGATATCAAATTTAAATTAAACAAAACAAAATTTAAAAACGAAACACGTATAATTTTCATAATTTTCTATAGGTAATTTTAATTGAAGAAGGTGGAGAGGAGCCTTTAATAGCCAGTATACCAGCATCACTTCCAGCTCTTGAAAAAATTAGTCGACATTATCAAACCATATCAGATGGAAATTTTTGTTTGGCAAACAATGGATGTAATTACATTTCGGGAAAGGTAACTATTTAATAAAGTAAAAATTTAATTAATTTGAATTTAATAATATTTTTTTGACAAGGTAATGGGTGGAACAAGTAGCATAAACGGCATGTTGTATGTGAGAGGTAACAAAGAAGATTTTGACAATTGGGCAAAAATGGGAAATCCAGGTTGGAGGTATGAAGAAGTATTGCCTTACTTCATTAAATCAGAAGACAATAGGGATAAAGATGTAAGTGATAACAAATAAACCGAATGATAAAATCATCTTTAATTATAATTAGTTAGAAATATTAAAGATATTTATATAAATAAGGATTTATAATTTTATATCTAACAATAAAAATACTAACTTCAGGTCCTAAAAAAATCCTTTTAATTTTTAGATTGTAAGAGAAAATCCCGGATATCATGGAATCGGAGGCTATCAGTCATTAGAAAGATTATCATACAAAGACCCAATTGCAAATAATCTTCTCAAAGCTTTACGAGAGATTGGCTATAATGACACAGACTTGAATGGAGCCAATCAAATAGGATCAATGCACGCTCAAGCAATTGCGAAAGATGGTTCAAGAGCAAGTGCAAATGTTGCCTTCATTAGACCAATTAGAGAAAAGCGTTCAAACTTATTAATCAGAACTAATGCTCGAGTAATCAAAATTATAATTGATACAGAAACAAAAAGAGCCATTGGTGTAGAATTTATATCAACAAAAACCGGAGCTACAAAAGTGGTAATGGCAAGGAAGGAAGTGATTGTATCCGCAGGTACCATTGAATCAGCAAAATTATTAATGATCTCTGGAATAGGTCCTCGGGATGAACTCCAAAAACACAATATTAACGTCGTACAAAATTCACCCGTTGGACAAAATCTACAGGATCATGTAACATTCATGGGAATTCGCTACAAACTACAAGAAGGTGAATTTTTATACAATCCTGATTGTGCAATAAGACAATTACATTTAAACGAGTATTTAAAATTCAAAAATGGTCCATTTTCATCAGTGGGCATACCTCATGCAACTGCATTTTTACAATCTCACCTTGTACCAAATTCATCTGCTCCAGACATACAGTTCATATTTCTACCTAATACTACATCAACTGATAGTTGCATGTACTACAATAGTTTCTATCAAAAAATAATTTTATTATCTCCCAAGAGTAGAGGCTACGTGAAACTCAATGAATCCGATCCATTTTGGGGAAATCCTGTAATCAATTTTAAATATTTTTCCGATAGTTCAGATTTGGAACGAATAATTAAAGGAAATCAAATAGGATTAAAATTGATAAATACAACAGCAGTGGGAGAAAGTATTTTTAAATTTGATACAACTCCTCTAACAAATTGTGAACAATATGAATTTAATACGGAAAATTATTGGCGATGTTCAGCGGTGAATTACACAACATCATTGTATCATTCATCTGGAACTTGTAAAATGGGTCCAAGGAATGATTCTGAAGCTGTTGTTGATGCGAGATTACGAGTTTATGGAATTAAAAGTTTACGAGTGGCTGACGCTTCAATTATGCCATTTGTAACAAGAGCAAATTTACATGCTACAATTATGATGATTGCCGAGAAAGCTGGCGCTATGATTAAAGAAGACTGGACTTAGTTTTTATTTCTTCTTGAACAAATACTTATATTTATTTATTCTAAAGTATTAAAAATACGTTCTAAAAAATTATTCCTAATTATTTTGAATAAAAACAAAAATATTAATTTTCAAAATATAAAATTAATAATGATAAAAATTCTGAATTGTTTTCGGAAACAAAAAACTTTATTTTTGTTGTGATAATTTTTTATTCTTCTATAATTTTCATGAATCTGGAAAATAATGCACTTCGGAATTGTAAATTAGACTAGTTTTTTTAAAGTAGAATAAATTATAAATTATAAAGAATAATTCTTACCATATCTAAAAATTTAAATATGACTTTTTATAAGCTGACTTAATATGATTACATGAAAAAAAGTTAGTTAAAATTTAAAATTGATATATAGAAGCAAAATGTTGTTGTTTAATATTTTTTCTTTTCTCTTTATTCTTTATAATCAGGTAAGTGTTTGGAGGGATAAAATATGTTTCACAATTACTAAAAAATTTTTATCTTTAGGCAAATTGGTTATCGTCTCTTTTAACTGAGAAGTATATTTCCTCAACATGTAACTTATCTTACACTACATTATTATCAAAGTTTAAGCAACTAAATCCAGATGAAAATATTCTACAGGTAATAAATACGTATAACAAAAACTAATAAAATTAAAGTATTTCAAAAAATTGTATGAAATATAAAACTTGTAAATATTTTTCCAGAAATTAGAAAAAGTACCAGAAGATGTTGATTTTATTGTAGTAGGAGCAGGAACTGCGGGATGCATCCTCGCCAATCGATTGTCAGAAAACAAAAGTTGGAGTGTAGATACATATTAAATGATACATTTTTTTCTAAAATAACTTTGAATCACTTGAGGAGAATTTGGAAATTTTTTATAGGTGCTTTTACTCGAAGAAGGCGGAGAGGAACCATTAATAGCCAGTATACCAGCATCACTACCGGCTCTTGTAGAAATTAGCCGATATTATAAAACCTTATCAGATGAAAATTCTTGTTTGGCAAACAATGGATGTCTTTACATTTCGGGGAAAGTAACTAATAAAATGTTTATTTATTAAAGATTAATTAGAGCAAACAAAATAGATCAATAGAATTGTAAAAGAGATTTTATTCTTCAGATAAACTATATATTTCTGCTTAGGTAATGGGTGGAACGAGTAGTATTAACGGTATGATGTATGTCAGGGGTACCAAAGAAGATTTTAATACTTGGGACAAATTAGGAAATCCAGGCTGGAATTTTAATGATGTATTACCGTTTTTTATAAAATCAGAAGAGAATAGAAATAAAGATGTGAGTACCAACTAATAAAATTAGAAACAAGAACTTCTAGCTATTTGTTAAAAAAAAATTATGTCATTTAGATTGTAAAACTGAATCCCGGATATCATGGAACTGATGGCTACCAATCAATACAAAGATTACCATACGAAGACCCAATATCAACTACTCTTCTCAAAGCCTTACGAGAAATTGGACTTAATGATACAGATTTTAACGGAGCAAATCAAATCGGATCAATGCGAGCGCAAGCAACATCAAAAGACGGTACAAGAGCAAGTACAAATGTTGCTTTTCTTCGACCAATCAGAAAAAAGCGATCAAACTTATTGATCAGAACTAATTCTCGAGTAATGAAAATTATGATCGATACGGAAACAAAAAGAGCAATTGGTGTAGAATTTACATCAACAAAAACAGGAGCCACAAAAGTGGTAATGGCAAGAAAGGAAGTGATTTTATCTGCAGGTACCATTGAATCAGCAAAATTATTAATGCTCTCTGGAATAGGTCCTCGGGATGAACTCCAAAAACACAATATTAACGTCGTACAAAATTCACCCGTTGGACAAAATCTACAGGATCATGTAACATTCATGGGAATTCGCTACAAACTACAAGGAGGTGAATTTTTATACAATCCTGATTGTGCAACAAGACAATTACATTTAAACGAGTATTTAAAATTCAAAAATGGTCCATTTTCATCAGTAGGTGTAATACATTCTACAGCATTTTTACAATCACACCTCGAACCAAATTCAACCGCTCCAAACATACAGTTTTTATTTCAGTCAAACGCCACTTCACCCGACAGTTGTATGTACTACAATAATTTTTATCTAAGAGTAGTTTTATTATCTCCCAAGAGTAGAGGCTACGTGAAACTCAATGAAACTGATCCATTTATGGGAAATCCTATAATTAATTTTAATTTTTTCTCGAATAGTTCCGATTTGGAAGAATTAATAGAAGGTACTCGACTAGGATTAAAGTTAGCAAATACAACAGCAGTAAAAGAAAGTATTTTCAAGTTTGATTCAACTCCTCTAACTGGTTGTGAACAATATGAATTTAATACGGAAAATTATTGGCGGTGCAGTGCGGCACAATACACTGTATCTTTGTATCATTCATCTGGAACTTGTAAAATGGGTCCAAGGAATGACTCTGAAGCTGTTGTCGATGCGAGATTACGAGTTTATGGAATTAAAGGTTTACGAGTTGCTGATGCATCAATTATGCCATTAATAACAAGAGCAAATCCACATGCTACAATTATGATGATTGCCGAGAAGGCTGGCGCTATGATCAAAGAAGACTGGATTTAATTTTTATTTTTATCTGAACAAATATTTTGTTTCTCTTAAATTATAATTTATCTTTTATATTCCATTGAATGCTATTTATTAATTTACACATTAGTTATATGTAATTAATAATATAAATTCAATACAGATAAGCTTCTGAAATTACAATATTGTACGTTAAACAAATTTTAATAAAGAGAAGAAGATTGAAACTTATTAAGACCATTCCATTTTTTAGTCATAGATTTTTTTAATTTAGAATGTGCATAAGAATTTTTTTTTATCAGACACGTGAAACTGTACTTTTCATTTCATTGCATTAATTTCAATCATTCTGGGAAATAATTTATTTCGGAATATTTAGATTAGTTAAAATAATTTTTTGAAATAGTAGAATGATTTAACTGACTAAATTAAAGCATAATTCTTACTACATGTAAAAATTTAAATGTTATTATTAACGCTGACTTTTACTGTAAAGAAGAAATAAATGACAGTTGAAATTTAAAATTGATAAGAAAGCAATATGTTGTTGTTTAATATTTTTTCATTGCTGTTTATTCTTTATAATCAAGTACGTTAAAGAAATACTTTTCAAAAAAAATTATCTATAATAATAATGATGATATCGAGTGATAAATTCAAAATAATATTAATTATCTATATTTGTTTTTTAAAGTCGCTTTTCTAATACTAATTTTCTGAATTAGGCATCATGGATAACATCAATATTATCGAGTCATTATGTTTCGTCAGTAGCATGCAATTTGACTTTCACAGGATTAATATCACTTTTCTCTCATCTAAGTCCAGACGAATATCTTTTACAGGCATGTAATTTAATTGTTAATTAAAGAGATGATTATCAACCATCTAAATAATTTTTAAATTTTTAGCGATGGCGAAAGGTACCAGAAGAGGTCGATTTTATTATAATAGGAGCAGGATCCGCTGGCTGCGTCCTTGGAAATCGATTGTCAGAAAATAAAAAATGGAGTGTAAATAAATATTGAATAGTGTGTTCACTAGAAATAATATAAATTAAAATTAAATAATTATTATAATTAAAATAGGTACTTTTGCTTGAAGAAGGTGGAGAGGAACCTTTAATGGCCAGTATACCAGCATATTATTTAGCTCTAAAAAATCTACAAATTATTCGAGCTTACAAAACTGTGAATGATAGTGAATCTTGTCTGAATGGATGTTTTTTGATTAGTGGCAAAGTAATGAATTAACAAGTAATGTTTACAAATCATTGTATCTCAATATTTTAATAATAATTTTTGATATTAGGTAATGGGTGGAACAAGTAGCATAAACGGAATGATGTACGTTAGAGGTAACAAAGAAGATTACGACAACTGGGCTCGTTTAGGAAATCTAGGCTGGAGTTTTAATGATGTATTACCGTTTTTTATAAAATCAGAAGACAACAGGGACAAAGATGTGAGTATTAATACGAAACACAGGAAAAAATATTAATTCGAATCCCAATTAAAATTGATTCAAATATAAAATTCAAATATTTGTATGATGATTCATTTTATAAAGGTATAAAATTTTAATTTATTTCCAGATCGTAAAATCACATCCAGGCTATCATGGAACTGGAGGATATTTGTCAGTTCAAAGAATGCCCTATATAGATCCACCAGCAAAAATTTTACTTCAAGCACTACAAGAAATTGGCTACAATGGTACGGATTTCAATGGGGAAAATCAAATTGGATCAATGCAAGTGCAAGCAACATCAAAAGATGGCTCTCGTATGAGTGCAAATGCTGCCTTCATTCGACCAATAAGAGAAAAACGACGAAATTTATTTATCAGAACTAATTCCCGGGTGGTGAAAATCATTATTGATACAGAAACAAAAAGAGCCATTGGTGTGGAATTTATATCAACAAAAACAGGAGCATCTCGAATTGTGATGGCAAAAAAAGAAATTATTGTATCTGCAGGTGCCCTAGAATCTCCAAGATTATTAATGCTATCTGGAATAGGTCCAGCGGATGAACTCCAAAAAAATGGTATTAACATCGTACAAAATTTATCCGTTGGACAAAATCTTCATGATCATGTATCCTTTTATGGAATTCATTATCAAATACCTGGACTAACAGAAAATCCAAGTTGTCTGACAAGACAAACTCACTTGAATCAGTACATGAAATTTAAAAATGGTCCACTTGCCTCCGTAGGTGTTAGTCACATTGTTGTATTTGGACAATCAAATTTTTCACAAAATTCAACATTATCAGATATAACAATAGCATTTTCTCCCAATACAACTGCAATTGATGGTTCCATTTATTACAATAATTATCATCAAGGATCATTTTTATTAACACCAAAAAGTAGAGGTTACGTAAAACTGAATGCAACTGATCCAATTTGGGGAAATCCAATAATTAATCCCAGATATTTATCAGACGAGTCAGACATGAATCTTTTATTGGAAACACCTAAAATTGGTATACAATTAAATAATACAAGAGCATTTAGGGAAAATTATATCAAACTTGATGAAACACTATTAGCAGGTTGTGAAAATTTTCAATATAATACTAATGATTATTGGCGATGCACGGCAAGAAGATACACGCAGAACTATTTTCACTATGTTGGAACTTGTAAAATGGGTCCAAGGAATGATTCGGAAGCTGTTGTTGATTCTAGATTACGTGTTTATGGAATTAGAGGCTTAAGAGTTGTTGATGCTTCTATAATGCCAGTTATACCTCGTGCAAATACAAATGCACCAACAATTATGATTGCCGAAAAAGCTAGCTCAATGATCAAAGAAGACTGGGTGTTAATAAATAATTTGTAATTCAGTAAATTATTGTCAATAAATCTTATATAAAAAAGATTTAAATTTTCATAACTCTATAATTAAATTCGGAATTTATAGTTCAAATTTTTTGTAAGCGCAGTGAGCTATTTGACTAGTAAATAATGTAACTATTAAAATTTATTTAATTTATATTTACGTCAACAATTAAAAATTCTAATATGTTTTTTTAATGCTTATACTAAAAACGTAAATGAAAGTCAGTTGCTATTCAATATTAGTATAGAAGCATTATGTTTTTGTTAAATATATTTTCTTTGCTTTTTATTCTTTATAATCAAGTAAGTAAATAAAGAAATGAGATATAAAATTCTTTAAAATGCAATTATCGTTTTGAAAATTGTAATTATTTTCTTTAAGTTTTTTTAATATAATTTACTTTAAAATACCACTGGTTTTTATCGCCTAATATCTTTAAAACTTTGAATTACTTTTGTTCAAAACTTAATTTCCATCTGAATTAGGCACATTGGTTATCGTCTCTTCTGACGGAGCAGTATGTTTCCTCTTTAGCATGCAACTTAACTCATACTACAATATTATCAATGATTAAGAATTTCAATCCAGATGAAAATATTCTACAGGTAAATGTAAAATAAAAAAAATCCTGAAAAATAACTTTGCAATAATTCACAGAATTTACAAGCAATAAGAAATTTTATTTTATGTTTTTAGAAACTAAAAAAAGTACCAGAAGAGGTTGATTTTATTGTAGTTGGAGCAGGATCAGCTGGATGTGTCCTTGCCAGTCGATTATCAGAAAACAAAAGTTGGAGTGTAGATATAAATTTTAAATGACAATTTCTAAAAATAATTCATGGAAAAATTGAAGAAATAAAATTTTCTTAATAGGTACTTTTGCTCGAAGAAGGTGGAGAGGAACCTTTAATAGCCAGTATACCAGCATATTACCTAACTAATATAAATTTACCATTTGCTAAACATTATAAAACAGTGACAAATGGCGAATTTTGTTTAGCAAATAATGGATGTTTGTGGCTTGCTGGCAGAGTAATTAACAACAGTAGTTTATTTTGAAATCGAAAGTATTTTTTTGCTTTATTCTAAATAAATTTTTTATCAGGTAATGGGTGGTTCAAGTTCGATAAATGGAATGATATACGTCAGAGGTAATAAAGATGATTATAACAACTGGGCCAGTTTAGGAAATTCAGGTTGGAGTTTTAATGACGTATTACCTTTTTTTATAAAATCAGAGGACAATAGAGATGAAGATGTGAGTAGCACAAAAATTAGATATTACCGAAAATAATTATTTTAGAAAACAATTTACAGATTATAAATCTTGGTTTTATTTCCAGATCGTAAAATTAAATCCAGGTTATCATGGAACTGGAGGATATCAATCAATTCAAAGAATGCCCTATGTGGATAAAACTTCAAGACTTATTCTTAGAGCTTTTAGAGAGCTTGGTTACAATAATACAGATTTTAATGGGGCAAATCAATTCGGATCAATGCAAATGCAATCAACATCAAAAGATGGTTCACGAGCAAGTACAAATGTTGCTTTTCTTCGACCAATAAGAGAGAAGCGATTAAACTTATTAATAAGAACTAATGCTCGAGTAATGAAAATTATGATCGATACGGAAACAAAAAGAGCAATTGGTGTAGAATTTATATCAACAAAAACAGGAGCCACAAAAGTGGTGATGGCAAGAAAGGAAGTGATTTTATCTGCAGGTACCATTGAATCTGCAAAATTATTAATGCTCTCTGGAATAGGTCCTCAGGATGAACTTCAAAAACACGGTATTAACGTCGTACAAAATTTATCCGTTGGACAAAATCTTCACGATCATGTGTCCTTCGTGGGAATTAATTACCAAATTAGAGAATTAACGAAGTATCCAAATTGTTTAACACGTCAGTTACATTTAAACGAATATCTAAAATTCAAGAAAGGCCCACTTGCTTCTGTAAATCCTAGTCATACCAGTGCTTTCGTCCAAACTGAAAGTGAACAAAATTCATCAGCTCCTAATATAATGATAGAGTTCGTTCCAAAGGCATTTGACATTAATTCACCCCTTTATTACAATGATTTTCTCCAAGGACCAAATTTGATGGCACCGAGAAGTAGAGGTTTCCTTAAACTAAATGAAACCGATCCTGTATGGGGCGATCCGATAATTAATCCTGGATATTTTTCAAATGAAATAGACATGAATCAATTAATGGAGGGAATTCGTATTTGCTTGAAAATAATGAATACGACAGCATTTAGGGATAATAATATTGTTATTAATGAAACACCTTTGGCAGGTTGTGAGCAATTTCAATTCAATAGTAATGATTATTGGCAATGTTTGGCTAGGCGAAACACGCAACCGTACTATCATTATGTTGGAACTTGTAAAATGGGTCCAAAGAATGATTCGAATGCTGTGGTGGATTCTAGACTACGCGTTTATGGAATTAGAGGTTTGCGCGTTGTTGATGCTTCTATAATGCCAGTTATACCTAGAGCGAATACAAATGGACCAACAATTATGATTGCTGAAAAGGCCAGTTCGATGATCAGAGAAGACTGGATGTGATTTTAATTTTTTCATAAAAAATTTGTTAATTTATATTAATGTTTTCGCAGTGAATTTATAACAATAAAAATTACCTACTTTTAACGAAAATGTAATTTTTTTTGCCAAACAATAAATAAATAAATTTTTTAAAAATATTTAACAATTTTTTCTTTCTTAAGTTGCTGATTGCGTTTTTAATCTACTCTTTAAATTTGTATTAGTATCTGACTTTTTGATATATATTAATTAATTTTTAATAATTAAATAATTAGAAAAAAATAAGTTTATATAATTAAATTTTGCCTTATTTAAAAATTTATAAAATAAAAAAAGTTTTTCCTGACCATGCTAGGATGAAATGTATTATGCAGATGAAAATGATAATAAGGGGTTATGCAAAATGAAGTCTTATCATTCTAATCAAGTTGATTACATTCTTTTTTGTTACAATTCCCATGACGTCGAATATGTGAGGGCATTTTATGAAATATAATTTATGTTTTATAAATAGAAATAGAATGATAAAGTGACTTTTAAAATTATAATAAATTATACATGTGTTACGTAACAAAAATGCCTAGATATTTTTAATTTTAAGCAAGGTCTTTTTGAAAATGGGTATTTGATATCATATAAAGGACAGTGTCAAATTCATACCCTTAGGTAATTTCTGTCAACATGCCGCCAGGTTGGGAACCAGTTGAACTTTTCATTGTCTTTGTTATTTCATGTAAGTATTCACTGATTGAAAATAATTATCAAAATTTTATACAAGTTTTTTTTTTAAATTAGAAATAATAAAAAGCGTAATTTTTATTTCTGAAATTAATTCTATAAGAACTTGTATAAAATTTAGTATAACTACATACAAATTTTATAAATATTAGTAAATGATCCTTAAAGCTGTAAAAGGATGAATTCATACAAGTCTTTTAAAATTTTTTAAAATAACTTTTTAAATATAATAATAATTTTTTTAGTGTTAAAGATTTATTTTACATCATCGCAAAATAAATTGCTATCTTTCTAAAATAAATTTTTCTTTTACAGTTATTGCTAACAATATCAACGGGATTATACAAATGCTTCAAAAATTCTCACCCCTTGGTCAAGCCATTGGAGGTGGTGCTATTCCTGGATTGCCAATTGGATGACATTTATAATACTACAAATACTTTCTGCAGCAGTTACAATTAATATTGCATCGACATTGCTTAGTTATATTATATTACTTGTAATAAAAGTATTAATAATGGAAAAAATAAAATAGATCTTCAAAATGTCTAATTATACTAAATCTTTGTATATAAAAATTATTTTCTTTCCACCTTCTTTCAAAACCAAAATTTTTTTTTAAAACTTTATAATTTTTAAGATTAGGGATTAAAATTTGGTAATTTATATGTTTTTCTGTAAAACTTTTTTGTGAAAAGAAAAGGAGGATGTAATTAATAAAAAGCGTTAAAATTCCAAAAGTTTTTGAAAATTGTCAAAAGTAGTTTCTTAAAATTTGTATGTATTTTGCATTTTTTTGTAGAACATTTTGAGATTCGAAACAACTCTCTAAATCTGAATCAGTGGCTCTATTCTCGCGACTTTAATCAGTGAATTTTCACTGAAGATCAGTTAAAATTCACTGATTAAAATTGCGAGAATAGAGCCACTGATTCTCAGACAAATTTCACTGATTCAGTTTTAGAGAGAAATGAATAATTAAAAACTCTGATACTTCTATGAATACTAAAATATTAATTTTTTGGGAACTTTGAGAATTTGCGTATGATTGAGCGATTTAAGTTTAGAAATAACTATTCGATTTATTTTTTGTAGAGAATTTTTGAGTTCATAAAAAAGCGCTCCATACGTCAATAGGAAAAATTTATAAATAAAATCCTGATATCTTTAAAAATGCCCGAATTATAAATATTTTGGAAATTCTTTTTTGGACGTTTTGTATTGAGGACAATTGTTTCAAAAACTATTATTTAATAGTACTTTTGAAGAAAAAACTAGTTAAAATTCCAATATACCTAGCAAATCCGAAATTAACATTTTTTTGAAACTTAGGGAATCTATACTTTTAAAGTTTATGAATTAAAACGAGTTTTTCGTAATTTTTTATAGAATACTTTCGGACAAGAAAACTAACACTAAAATCCTGATATCTCTAAAAAATCTAAGAATCACATTTTTTTTTGAAAACTTTGAGAATGTGTATACTCAAATGTGTACATCACTAGAATTCAGTATAGAAAATATGAATTTTTTATTATTTAAATTTTCAAGTTCAATATCATTTTATGGTATCTCATTTAATATGTTTTTTGCATAAATGGCACAGAATATGCAGTGACTTGTAAATTAACTAATTAACACGAATTATCTATATTATGTAATAAAAATGCATAGATATATTAAATATCATATAATGTTTATGAATTTTTGATTATGCGAATGACAATATAAAGGACAGTCACAAATCGATGCCCTTAATATCTGCAAACATGCCGCCTGGTTGGGAACCACTTGAAATGTTACTTCTTTTCATTTTTTCTTGTAAGTATTACAAATTAATTACTTTATTTAATATATAATATAATATATTTTTACTGTAATATAAAAAATAAATTTTTCTGTACTTTTAAGATGTTATTAAAATTTTGCATCGCGGAAATAAATAAATATTTCTTTTAAATAAATCATATTTGTAATAAATAAAAATTTTTGTGCTGAACAAATATTTATTTGAAACAAATAAATAGTTATTTAGCCTCTGAGAATAATATATTTTTATTTAATACAAATAAATTATATTTTGTTCAAATAAAAAATATCTCTTGTTATATTAGAGATATTTTTTTATATTAATTGTTCCATCATTAAATTAATTTTCTTTTTATACAGTTCTTATGAATGGAATTACAAAACTGCTTCAAAACTTGAATCCAATTACTCAAGCGATTCAAGGTGCAGCTGGACCTCTACCTGGATTTCCGATAGGATGACAATTGTTACAATGCGATAAATATTTTTCAGTTTAGTTACAATTAATATTGCATCAGTAATTAAGTTTTATAATATTAGTTGTAATTGAAGTATACTAATATTTGACTGTAAACGTTCTTTCTGTTAACATCTATATGTCTATAAAAATGCACCAGAGGGTGAAAAAAATAAAATAAATTTTAATTATTTTAATATTGTATCTACTTTTTTTCGTTAGAAAATCTATTTACATTTCTTTCATAATGAAAAATTATTTCTTTAATAAATTAATTATTAGCCCTAAATTTTTATTCAAGAGTTTTTTTTGTAAAAAATGTGAAGAAGAAAATTAATTTCGTTATTAAACACTAAAATTTATTTTCTACTTTAAAATAATCATGTTTATTGACCATATCTTAAATATTACTGTTTTTTAATAATAACATGAAAGATAATTTCTTTCTATTAAATTTTTATAATTAAAAATATTTACCTATTGATTATTTATTATTATTTATTTATCTAATTATTTAAAAACCAGTATTCCAATATTGATGTTTAATTTTAAAAAAATAAATTATATTTTAATTGAAATAAAATTCCGAAGATATGATTATATTATATTTCTCATAAAAATATAAAAAGAATTTTATTTTTAATGAATACAATGTATGAGGAAGTACTATTATTGGACTATTCAAATTATTGTTCGTCATTCTAATTTCGTAGTATAATATTTTGTTGTTAAAATCCTCTATGTAATTTTATGAAATATTCAATTTCTCAGGAAACTCAATATATATATATAAATAATATATTTTTGTTAAAATGACTTTTAAATTAACAAATTACAATATGTTATCTTACTAATGTAACAAACATGCCCAGTTATCTTGAATCTATATATTGTTTATGAATTTTTGATGATGACAAAAACAGTATATAAACGACAGAGTTTAGATCACATCATCAATTCATTTCAACATGCCGACTCCAGAGCAAGATTTCCTCATTTTACTCACCTTCGCTTTTAATTGTAAGTATAAAAAAATTATTTTATATTATTAAAAATATTAAATATTATTATCACTTGCATTTGAATTATTTGAATTAAAAAAATTGCCAATACAGTAGAACCTTGTTAAATTGGAAGTTCAAAGAAAATACTTAATTTAATCTAACGAGGTTCGAATGTATATAAAGAAATTAAATATTGAGGCACTTTAGACAAAGAATATCTTAATCTTGGAGTTTTAATTTCGTCTCAAAGTACTTAGAGATAATGTAAATTTTCCTTTTCTAACTGATTTTAATTTTTCTTTTATAGTTATTGTGAACAATCTTGGAGGCATTATAAAAATGCTCCAAGGTATCACCCCTATTGCCCATGCTCTTAATCCTGCCGCGAATCCTCTAGCTGCCGGGCTGCTTGGATAACAGTAAACAGGTATATACTCCTAATATATTCATTAAAAATAAAATTCTTCCAATTTTTTTTTTAAATTTTAATTAAAAATTTCTTTTTTAATTCTTTATAAGGATAATAATTTACTGATACTAATACTATTTTGCAGATTTTTATTGTTTTGAAGGAAATAAGGAAATCATTTACAATAATCTTACCATGACAAAATAATGAAAGAAGAGTAAAAAAAAAGTGGATGAAATTATAAATAATGCACCATATTGAACTTTTGGAATTATTGATATCTTGAATTCAGAAATCGAAAATCATTTCAATACAATTAGTGGTGCTGACAAAAGATTCTATTCAATGGTACTTTGGATGAAAAGAAATGCAGATTATCATAAATGTTATGCCAATTATTTAATACAACGTAAATGTTCCTTCATAACGATAAAAATTGCTGTTCTCCAAGCAAAGTTAATAAATAAATACATAATATAAAATGAAAAATATACTCAAGTTCTTATTTATCTATCCTATTACTGAAACCGATATTTTAATGATCGATTCATCGTACTATAAATATATTTTTTTATATGATAATAAATTATATTTTTAATGTAAAGATATTCTTTATACATTTCATACAATGCTTTCGTATAATAAAATCAGATTATTTTTTATTTTACAGTCATAAAGAGAAAGTAAAACAAATTACAAAAATAACTTAATAAAATTAGAAAAATTGAATCTTTATGCGAATTATTTTCATAAGAATTATATAAAACTTATTTACTTAGAGTAGCTAAAACAGTCACTAAAATAGTTTATTAAGAAAATTTTTTTAACAATTTCAGGAAAATTTTCAAATTAAATTTTTTTATTCCTGCTTTTGATACCTATTTTATAATATAAGTAATATTTAATTTTTGAAATTATTGAAGAATAATTTTAACAGTTGCCACGATGATCATTTGATGTTAATTTTTGTACGTTAATGATTTATAAATTTTAGTATTTAATTTAAAAATTATTTTAAATAAATATTCTATTATTCAAGTCGAAATTGTAGATAACATTTTTTCGTTTCTTTTTTTCTATTAAAATTCTTAACTTCTAGTCGTAATGGTATTTCATGAGAAATTCAGTTTCATTTGACTGAAACTTGCACTTATAAATATAGTACAGTATGATAAAGTGTTTTTTAAAGTAGCAAATTAAAATTTACAATTTGATTTATGTAATATAATTTTCAAATATTTTAATTTACATATAATATCTATATGTGACTTTTCAAAATGGCAAAGGTAATATAAGGAAGCAGTCACAAATCAATTTTTCTTATTATTTGACAATATGCCGTCTTCTTTTGGATTACTTATGCTTTTAGTCACCTTCATCATAAAATGTATGTAAAAAAAAGTTATTTTAAGAATTTTATTAAAAATTTCATTCTTTTAAGTAGTTAAATAAAATAAAATTCACGAATTAATTTTCAACTTTTAGTAACAATTTTTGTGAAAGAAATAGAATGTGTCTAACTCTTTTTTTTTATTATTGTAGTTATTTTGGATCACATTGATGATGTAATTAGACTTCTTCAAAATATCGCCCCTATTGTTCGATCATTACGAAGTGGTAATGTTGGTCAAATTCTTGGTACTCAAAATGGGTAGTAATAGGTAAATTTTAATGATGATTTTAATTAATTTTAATGAATCAATTAATAGTTTAAAAAAATCTAATTCTTAAAAATTGTTATAAATAAATATATAAACAAATATTTATTCACAGATATAATTTGTCTTCAAGGGGTTACAATGGTTATTTATAAAAATCGTATCATGGCACACTAGTAATATATTTAGCAAAAGAAAATGGATGAATTTAAAATGGAAAGTTTCAGATCGACCTTTTAGAATTCATGTATAATAAAATAAGTTATAAAAATTTCTCTGTAAATCTTTTATATAACCTGTGCAATCTCTTTCCAACTGAATTGTTTTATAAATTAAGTCTATAAAATAGTATTATTTTTTATTGTCTCTTTCAAACGATTTTTTTTCTATATTTTTAAATTATACTTATAAACATTTTACTGGAATAGTTAAATAATTTTTTAAACAACAAAAGTTCTACTGAATTTCACAAATGCCTTTTTTGTATTTTTCCATATAATAAATTTAATAACTATTTGATAATTATGTAACAAATAAAATAATTGCACTATTTATTTACTATTTCTGATAGAAAGAAGTATCTTTATCAGTAATAAAAATAAAAATCAAAGAAATTACAAAATTCATCAAAAGAAAAGTTGAATAGAATTTTTTTTAGAAAAATTAAATCAAATTTTAAACTTTCTTTTCTTTGAAAAACAGAAAAAAAGTAAAGATATAATTAGAAAAAAATAAAGGATATTTGTTAATTCAGAGAATGACGTATATTTTTTTGTGTAATATATGTTATCGATATTATGCAAAAACGAATTGCAGGTACTACTCAACATTCACATATTTTTGATAATGCATTTCTGAATATGAGAATAGAAATATAAAAGGCGCTTCGAATTTAGTTCTCATTCATCGAAAAACATGATAATAATGGCGCTCCTTAATCTTGTCTTATTTCTTCTCACTACTATTTTACAAAGTAAGGGGCAAAAATTTATTTTTTTTATTCGATAAAATAATTTTTCATTTTTCGAATTATTTTAATTATATGTAAACATTTTTTTGTATTGTTTCAGATATACCAGGAGTAATGGAACCGCTAACTCAATTACTTCAAAGTCTTTTGCCAGTACTTCGAAGTCTACAGAGTTATTTAGAAAACTTGGGTTTAAACTTAAATAGTACTTCTACTGGTACAACTACCACTGCTGCACCGTCACTTTTACCACGCATAACTTTGCCTCGCGTTACCGGATAAAAAAATCAGGTATTTTTTAAAATTATTTTTATTATTTGTGACGCTCCACATTGAAAAGAGAAAAAAATTAATTTTCATCTTTGGTTACGCAAATCAAAATTATATAAATTTCGATGTTTTTCATTTTTACAGTATGGAGCGTCAAATTCAATAAAAAATTTGTCTTAGTTTCTATATTAGAATTTTATTATTAATTAATATTTTTTTTTACGATTTTTTAGGTTAGACCGTCATTCTTATATTTTTCGATCGCTAATGAAAACTGACAAATCTTAAACGATGGGAATTAAATTTAAACAATGAATTTAATAAAGAAGTTAAAATATTATAGATCAAAATCAAATAATACGAGATACAATTTATTCATCATTACTGAAGAAATTGAAATGATAAAAAATTCCAGTGAATGATTTTGCACATTCTTTTAAACAGTAAAAAGATATTTTAAATTAAGTCAATTGAAATACCTGTTCATAAAATTGACAATATAATACCATATGTTTAATATAATGTACCTATATTAAATATTGAAATTATATTAAAGACCAATATAATGTAAAAAGAAATAAAATTGAAGATATTAAAATAAATTGATTTTATTAATTAAATAAATTAGAATTAGATGAGACAACTATAATTTTTAAAGCAAAAAGTAGAAATAACTTGGACTATGCGAATAAAAAAATTTTATAATTATTATAATTTATTATATATATAAAAAAAAACCAGAAAATTTATTTCCTCATAGAGGAATTTTTACTCTAAATGATTAAAAAAAAACTATTTTCAAATTTTTATCTAAACATTATTTTTTTTATTTTAAAGTTTGGCGCTTTATGCGTCGCTCATAGTATATATCAAAATTATCTGAAGCATCTCTTCTGGTGCATCCTATACACTTGACAGTGCTATCTCTCTGTTAGAGGGATTTCACATGACGATAAGTTCAACGAGGTAAATATATTTCAAATATCAAAATCTATTCAATGATTTTCGTGATAGTCGTAAAGCAATCATTATATGATTGTCATATTTATCAGATAGGCATTTCTAGATTTAAAAATTTTTAGTTAAAAAAAAGTATTAAAAAAAATATTCCCTTTTTCAATTGTTAATGTTATTTTTAGAAACGTATAAATTATGACATTTACAATGTAACAAACAAAAATTTTAATAGTAAAAATGAAATTTAAATTTAAAAATTTGTTTAAATGGTAAATTTATTCTGTATAACTTTTATATTTTAAATTCTAATTAGACTGTTCAAGTCGGAAAAAGTTTAAATTATAACGTTTATCAGTCTTATGAAAAACAAATTTTAGATTTTATAATTTACTTATTTCAGCTAATATTGGAACATCACAAGTCAATCTTGAGTATAATAGATCGGTTGTAAATAAGTGCTCTATTAGAAAATTGAATTAATTATGTTGCTAAGATTTTTACTATCTCAAACATCCCTCCCCTGTACTATTTTTTCCTTCACTGCATTATCATTACTATTTGGAATATCGCGAGATGACAGTTACATAGAGGTATAGAGATCATTTTTTAAACGAATTAAACAAATTTCAAAATAAATTTTTTTTTTAGTTTTTGCAAAAGGAACCAATAAAGTACGATTTTATAATAGTCGGTGCTGGATCTGCAGGATGTGTGGTTGCAAATCGACTATCAGAGAATCCAAATTGGAATGTAAATATACCAAAAACTAAATTTTTTTTCAAAACTTAAAACCTAAAACAAAAATCTATCATAGGTTCTCTTACTGGAGGCAGGAAAAGAGGAACCATTACTATCGGAAGTACCAGCACTTTCAGAATTATTTGCCATGACACATTTTGATTGGCAGTATAAAATTAGTAAAGAAAACAATGCATGCAATGTAAAAGGAACTTTTCCAATGAGAAACGGAAAAGTATGTACCAGTTGATAATTATTTCCACTATTTACCATTAAAATGAAAATTAATTTTTTTAGGTAATGGGAGGAACAAGTTCAATGAGTTATATGTTTTACGTTAGAGGAAATCGCGAAGATTATAATAATTGGGAACGAATGGGAAATCAAGGATGGAGCTACAACGATGTGTTACCTTATTTCATAAGATCAGAGGATAATAGAGATCAGGACGTGAGTTAAATTTTTTCCTTAAAAATCACAAACTGACAAATATTTTATAATTTTTAATTTCTAGATTTTACAAAACAGTACCAACTATCATGGAACTGGAGGATACATGACTGTGGAACGTTTACCATATAGAGATCCAAATACAGACGTGATCCTTCAAGGATATCAAGAACTTGGAATGAGACCTACTGACGTTAATGGTGAAAATCAATTGGGATCAATGCTTTCACAAACAATTTCAAAAAATGGATCACGAATGAGTACCAATAGAGCATTCATAAGACCATTTAGACAAAGAAAGAATTTATTCATTAAAACACAAGTTTACGTGACGAAAATTTTAATCGATCCCTTTACAAAAAGTGCAATTGGTGTTCAATACACATCAACACTTACAGGTGACACAAAAATAGTGTTTGCTAAAAAGGAAATTATCGTCTCTGCCGGTGCAATTGAATCACCAAAATTATTAATGCTCTCTGGAATTGGACCAATTAGTGATCTTTTTCTACACGGTATTCCAGTCATGAAAAATTTATCCGTTGGTCACAATCTTCATGATCACATTGGTGTTTTTGGATTATTTGGAAATATAGAATCAAGCAATTCTCCTTTTCCAAGTTGTCAGGAAAATATGGGTGATTTAAATAATTTCTTTAAAGAACATACAGGACCACTGGGTTCAATAGGACTCATATCGACAACAGGCTTTTTACAAACAAAATTCGAGAATAGAACAGGCATTCCTGATGTACAACTCTTGTGTGCTGGAATAAGTCCCATTGTATCACATTACAATAAATTTACAATAGTTCCAACTATTTTAGCACCAAAAACTCGTGGTTTTGTTAAACTCAATAAATTCCGTCCCATATGGGGTAGTCCAGAAATTAATCAAAGATGCATGGTGGATGATGATATTCAGAGTTTGAAAGAAGCAACAAAAATGGCCTTAAGGATATTTAATACAACAGCATTTAGACAAAATAATTTTACATTTATAAGTCACCCATTACCGGGTTGTCATATGTTTCAATTCAATACTGATGAGTATTGGGATTGTGTGATAAGAAATTTTCCCGTTTTAGTAAATGAACAAGTTGGAACATGTAAAATGGGTCCACGAGAAGATAGTGAAGCTGTTGTTGATTCAAGATTACGTGTTCATGGTATTAATAATTTGAGAGTTGTTGATGCTTCAATTATACCAATAATTCCAAGAGGAAGTCTTTTGGCTCCAGTTATAATGATAGGAGAAAAGGGTAGCGATATGATAAAACAAGATTGGTCCTAATTATTTCCTAATATTAAATAATAAAATTATTAAAATCTGTTTTAAAGACTATTTTAAGTGGATTTTATTTCAAAACACTTTCCTTATTTTTAATTTTCAATATTTGAAATTAATATTTAGAAAATTAGTATTTTTCTACTATACAATTATTATTGTCTTCGGTAATATTATAAAAAAATGATAACATCATAATAAATTATTCTGATTATTCAAAAAAAAAAAAAAAAAACACAAACCTGTAACTATTAGAATGAATTCAATTGTTTATTCAATGTACCATGATATATCAGTAACAAAATTGCATCGCTAGTATTTAGAACGAAATTATTTTTTCAAAACTACTTTTTTGACTATTTATAATGAAAATATAGTTAATTACAATTTGGAAATTTAAGTTTGTGGATGTGGAAAATAAGACTTATTCATAAAAATAATGGAAATTTTGTCAAATGTACTTTCAAATTTATCTGCATCGCCTGTTCTTTGTACCATTTCGTATTTGTCAACGTTGGTACTTTTGTTCGGAATATCACAGGATGATACACACAAAAATCAATACAATGTGGTATATATTAATTATTATTAATAAATAAATAAATATTTTTCTAAAATTTCTATATTTTTGACCTTTTTTCACTAGCAAATAAAAAACGAGACCAATGAGTACGATTTTATAATAGTCGGTGCTGGATCTGCAGGATGTGTGGTTGCAAATCGTCTAACAGAAAACAGCAAATGGACCGTAAATATCAAATAAGAATTTAATTATTAATTCCAATAATTTTTATCTAAAATCAATTGTTAATTTTGTAAGCAAAGTACCGTAAATTATTATACAGGTGCTTCTATTGGAAGCTGGAAAAGAGGAACCTTTAATTGCAAACGTACCAGGTTTTACATTGTTTACTGAAAGAACATATTACGATTGGAATCATCAAATCGAACCAGACACCAATTCATGTTTATTACCAGACGGATGTACTTTTGCACACGGAAAAGTAACTATTCAATTCTAAATTATTTCCAATTATATTATAAAAAACTAAAAATGAAACAAAATGACAATATTTTTATCAATAGGGAATGGGAGGATCTGGTACTATGAATTTTATGCTATACGTTAGAGGTAATCAAGAAGATTATAACAATTGGGAACGAATGGGAAATACCGGATGGAGTTACAAAGATGTATTACCCTATTTTAAAAAATCTGAAGACAACAAAGATCAAGATGTAGGTGAAATTAAAATTTATTTTTTGTTCAGACATTTTTAGTGATTTCAATTTTTAGATTCTCAGAACAAGCTCAGAATATCATGGAACTGGAGGCTATCTACCAGTTCAAAGAATGTCATACGTGGACAATGCGTCAAAAATATTGTTCAATGCTTTACAAGAGTTGGGTTATAATTCCACGGATATAAATGGAAAAAATCAATTAGGATCAATGATATTGCAAACAACAACCAGAAATGGAACACGTATAAGCAGTAATGGAGCATTTATCAGACCAATTAGACGAATGAGAAAAAATTTATACATTAAAACTCAAGTATATGTGATGAAAATTTTAATTGATTCAGCGACAAAAAGAGCGTTTGGAGTAAAATACCAGTCATCAATTACAGGCGATACAAGAAGAGTATTTGCTAGAAAAGAAGTAATTATTTCAGCCGGTACTGTCGAATCACCAAAATTACTAATGATCTCTGGAATAGGACCCAAAGATGAACTCGAAAAATATGATATCAGCGTTATAAAAAATTTATCAGTAGGTCATAATTTACAGGATCATGTTTCATGTCCAAATATTATTGCCAGAGTGGGAGAAAACAATAATCCTGATTGTCAAAGCAAATTAAAGGACCTAAAAGATTATTCTCATAATCATGAAGGTCCACTTTCTTCTATTGGTGTTAGTTCACTATCTGTATTTTTTCAAAGTCAATATGCAGAAATACCAAATATTCCCGATATACAAATTGTCTTTATGCCATTAAGTACTATAACAGCTTATTATAATGAATTTACAATAATGCCTTATTTTCTACAACCAAAGAGTAGAGGATTTATTAAACTAAATCATACTAATCCAATTTGGGGCACACCGGAAATAATTCCGAAATATTTTTCCGAAGATGAAGATATGAAACGTACAATCGATGGTTATCGAAAAGCTCTTCGTTTATTTAATACAACTGCTTTTAAAAATAATAATTTTCGATTAAAAGAAATTTCCTTCTCGCCTTGTAATAAATTTAAATTCAATAGTGATGCATATTGGAATTGTACTGCAAGACTTTATACTAATACGGAATATCATCCAGTTGGAACTTGTAAAATGGGTCCAAAAGAAGATACCGAAGCTGTGGTTAATTCGAGATTAAGAGTATATGGAATTGAAGGATTGAGAGTGATTGATGCGTCAATTATGCCAATCATTACTCGAGGAAATACGAATGCACCAACTATTATGATTGCCGAGAAAGGAAGTGACATGATAAAACAAGATTGGTTATAATTTCAGATATTAGCAAGAATTGAGTTATTTTAAAAAATTCAAATTCTTTACTGATAATCATCAATGTTGAATTTCTACATTATGTATAAATATTGATCAATGACTAATTTTTATTCTATGCTACAAAAGTTTCACGAAAATTATTGATTAGTATTTATGTATACAATAAGTACATGATAATAAAATACATATAAATATTAAAAATAAAAGTAACTATCTGTTATTTTTGCGAAATAAAATATGAATATTCCAAGATATGCTAAATGTGAATTAATATTCATGAATATTAAATTCACAATAGTTGCATAGAAATTATTGTCTCCTTCAGCAAGGTGAAAATGCATTTAGGCTATTTAAGTTTCTATATTTAGAGTGTATAATAGTGTAATATTATTCCACGTGTTTTCTAATTTTGCACTTTGTACTCGAAATTATTACAATAAAAAATGTTAGCAATTATCATAACTGAATTGTAAAAAAAACATTCTTGGAAATTATTAAGTGTTACTATCAAATAGACATCTATTTTGCCTCATATAATGTCGACGATACAAAATTTTCTCGAAACACCTATAACATGTTCTGTTTTTTACGTAGCATTAGTTTCACTTTTACTTGGATTTTCAAAAGATCAACAATTTAACGAGGTGAATATTTTCGAAAACATTTATTGAGTGTAAAAATCTTTTTTTTATGTGTAATCTAAATTGAAGTAAATAATGATTTTTTTCAAGAACAGAAGACCTGATCGAGAGGAATATGATTTTATTATTGTGGGTGGTGGTTCTGCTGGTTGCGTATTGGCAAATCGTTTGTCAGAAAGACGAGAATGGAGTGTAAGAATTATTTTTACTAGTTCTTTGATGCGAGAGGGGAAAAATTAAAATCTTTTTAATGATTATTAGGTACTATTACTGGAAGCTGGAAGAGAAGAACCTGTATTAGCCGAAATTCCAGGTTTTTCATTTACTGTCCGTGAAACAGATATTGATTGGAATTATCGAACACAACCTACCAAATTTGCATGTATTAGAAACAAAGGATGTGTTTGGCCACGTGGACGAGTATTTGTTTTCATATTCTCATTAAATTAGCATTTTTTTTAAAAAATAATTTACATTCATTTCATAGGTAATGGGCGGTTCGAGTACAATTAATTATATGCTGTACGTTAGGGGAAATCGTGATGACTATGACTCCTGGGCTAGAATGGGAAATTCTGGATGGAGTTACGATGAGGTTCTGCCTTATTTCAAACGATCGGAAGACAACAGAGATCCTGATGTAAGAAATAATTACATAAACATTTAGCTAAGATTTTTAAATTAAAAAATGAAACTATTTACAGATTTTGGAACAAAGTCCAAATTATCACAGCACTGGAGGATATCAGCAAGTCCAACGACTTAATTATAAAGACCAGCCTACGAAAATTGTATTCAAAGCATTCCTAGAGCTTGGATTTAATGAGACAGACATCAATGGAGAACATCAAATAGGCGTCGCACATTTGCAAGCAACATCAATTAATGGATCTCGTGTCAGTACAAATAGAGCATTCATCCGACCAATTAGAGAAAGTAGAACAAACTTATTTGTTAAGAGTGAATCGTATGTAACAAGAGTTTTAATAGATCCAGGCTCAAGAAGAGCTACAGGTGTTGAATATACACATATACCAACAGGAAAAAGTACAATAGTTTATGCAAGAAAAGAAGTTATTGTCTCATCAGGTGTTGTTAATTCACCAAAATTACTTATGCTCTCTGGTGTTGGTCCACGGGATGAACTTGAAAAACACGGTATTCCTGTTATTAAAGAATTACCAGTTGGCAATAATTTACATGATCATGTGTCATTTCAAGGATTATTTGTTCAAATTAATCCCGATATGGTCAATAATCCAAAGTGCGAAAAAAGAGTCGAGGATTTAAATTATTATCTAACTACACGCGATGGACCACTTTCATCAACAAGTATTACCTCAGTTTCTGCATTTGTACGCACTAAATATGAAAAACGTCGTGAATTACCTGATATACAATTTCAATTTGGTAATTTTGGTGTGTCGCCTTATTTTCAAAAATTTGCCATTCTACCAGTTCTTTTACAACCAAAAAGTAAAGGATTTGTGAGATTAAATTTTACCGATTTAATTTGGGGTGATCCTATAATTCAACCGAATTATTTTACCGAGGACATCGATGTGAAACGAATGGTTGAAGGTATAAGAATAGGTCTCGAGTTATTTAGAACGTCAGCTTTTACGCAAAATCAATTTCAATTGGTGATACAAGCCATGCCACCTTGTGATAAAATTGAGTACAATACTGATGAGTATTGGATTTGTATTATCAGACAGTACACTGATACATTTTATCATCCAGTGGGTACTTGCAAAATGGGACCAAATGATGATCCTGGAGCAGTTGTTGATACAAATTTACGTGTCTATGGAATTCAAGGCCTACGAGTGATTGATGCATCTATTATGCCAATTGTTCCAAGGGGAAATACCAATGCACCAACAATTATGGTTGCCGAGAAAGCGAGTGATATGATAAAAAAGGATTGGATACAATCGGGATGGTGGAGTTCGCTTCAAGAATAAGAGATGGTATCTCGCATAATGTAAAGAATGTGGAAACAATAAAACATGTAAAGACTGTGAGAAATTAATTATTTATAGCCTACTTAAATTTATATTATTTTCCATTTCAACAAAGAACCTGAATATTTTAAAACAAATTTAATTCTCTAATCGCATTCAACTTTTAATATTGTTAAAAAAAATATCAAGAAAAACTATAAATTATTTCTTTGTTAAAGTATACAAATATCTATTTTAGAACTTAATTACAACGTATGACAAAATTGTCACTCAAAAAAAACTTGTTTTAAAGTAGATTAGGTGATAAAATATTATACTAATACTAGACATTAAAACCAGGAAGTATACACTGTTTAAAATGAAAGTCATTAGTAATAAAAAAAATGTTCAGTGAAGGCAACATTTAATTAATAATAGAATTAAATTTGACGTAATTACGATATTTTGTATTAATTTATTTAAATTGAGATCAATAACTAAATAAAAAAAATAAAATGCTTATTCAGAACATTTTAACATGTGGCTGGTCATGTGCATGTATTTATTCAGCTATAATTTCTTTTCTTCTAAAGGATCCGATAGATGAAAATTTTAATTCGGTAATTATGAATTGTTATCTATGTAGGAAAAATAGTATTTCGTAAAAATATTCCACAAAAAGTTAAATTTTCTAATTTTTTAAAAATAATAATTTTATAAATTAGTTTAATGTTTTTTTAAATGTAAAAATAAAATTTTAAAAATTATATTGAAAAAAAAGAAATTACTATATGTAAATTAATTTTATTTCTTTAAAGATCGCTCAACAAGAACCTGAACAATATGATTTTATTATAATTGGTGCTGGAACTGCAGGATGTATTTTGGCAAATCGACTTTCAAAAATAAAAAATTGGAAAGTAAGAACATATTTTATCAAAAACGATCAAATCGTAAAAAAATTTCTTTTATATTAATTTTTTTTAAATATTTATAAAACTGGTAAAATAATTATTATTAAAATTAAAAATCGTTAAACTTAAAATCTTATTTTAAAAATTAAAAAATAATTAAACTTAAAATATTATTTTTAAAAAACTATGATAGATACTTTTACTGGAAGCTGGTGATGATGAACCTAAAGCTGTCAAAGTTCCTGCTTTTGGTCCATTACTGCAGGACTCGCATTTAAATTGGAATTACAAAACGCAACCACAAAAAAATGCTTGTTTGCAAAATAATGGTTGTAATTGGCCACGTGGTAAAGTAAGTGATATTAAATAATAATTATTTGCATTATAGTAATTAAAAAGTTTTAGAATTAGAAAAAAATTTACACTAGGTCATGGGCGGTACGAGTTCAATTAATTATATGATGTATGTGAGAGGCAATCAAGAAGATTACGATACTTGGGAAAGAATGGGAAATCCTGGATGGAGTTATAATAACGTATTGAAATATTTTAGAAAATCAGAAAATAATAGAGATAAAAAGGTAATCATTAAAAGATAAGCTTTATAAATTATAGAACAATATTATTAAAAATACCTAATATTAACAAAAAATATTGTTAACAATAATATTATTAACAATGATTTCATTAATTATTTAATTATTATTCATTTAAATCTTTTAGAAATTAGAAAAATATCCTCAATGTCACAAAACTGGCGGTTATCAGTTAATAGATAAACTTCAATATTTAGATCCTAATGCAAAGATTGTTCATAAAGCACTTGAAGAACTTGGACATCAAAAAACAAACATAAATTGTGAAACTCAATTAGGTTCAATGATTATTCAAACAACATCATTTAATGGATCCCGAATAAGTGCAAATGAAGCATTTATTCAACCCATCAAGCGAAAAAGGAGAAATTTATTTATTAAAAAAATGGTTCTTGTGAATAAAATTTTAATTGATCCTAATACAAATAAAGCTACTGGTATAGAATACTTTTCAATTATCACTGGAAAAAATAAAACAGCTAAAGTAAAAAAAGAAGTAATATTATCAGCTGGTACTGTAAATTCACCAAAATTGCTGATGCTTTCTGGTATTGGACCAATTGATGAACTTAAAAAACACAACATTCCTATCATAAAAAATTTGTCTGTTGGTCATAATCTTCAGGATCATGTCAGTTTTGTTGGTGTTACTGTTAATAAGTCAAATAATTATAGTTGTAAAAAAAAATTACAAGATTTGTATCATTATTGGGATACACAAAGAGGTCCTTTAGCTGCAATGGGTCTTACTTCAGTTACAAGTTTCCTTCAAACAAAATTTGCAACCAATAATACAGCTCCAGATATTCAATTTATGTTTGGTGGAGATGGAAAAATATTTTCCTATTACGATGTTTTTAATGTAATGGTAACTTTATTAACACCTGCGAGTAGAGGATTAATACGTCTCAATAATGATGAACCATTGTGGGGTGAGCCTTTAATTTATCCCGCTTACTTTGAATCGAAAGAAGATATCGATAGAATGCTTGAGGCAGTTCGAATGGCATTGAAATTGTTCAATACAACGATATTCAAAGAGAATTATTTTCACCTTGTTAAAGACACAAAACCACCTTGCAATAAATTACTGTTCAATTCCGATGAATATTGGTTGTGTCAAATGAGACAGTACACTTCCTCTACATTTCATCCGGTTGGAACGTGTAAAATGGGACCGCGTGAAGATTCAGAAGCTGTTGTTGATGCAAGATTAAGGGTTTATGGAATCAAAGGATTGAGAGTTATTGATGCATCGATTATGCCACTAATTCCTAGGGGAAACACCAATTCACCAACAATGATGATCGCTGAAAAGGGAAGTGATATGATTAAAGAAGATTGGTTGAAAAAAGGAACATAACGGCTACTTAAAAGTACTTGAGAAGATTTGCAAAATAATGAAGATGAAAAAAGAAGTTGCAGAAGAATAAACATTACTATTCAATGATTCTATTTTGGGTATTAATTGTTGTTACTAGAATAATAATTAAAAATAATGCAATGTATAACAACAAAACTGAATAAATAAAAACAAATCTTAAAAAAACAAATTATAATAAAATAAAACTTTATGTTTTTCTTTTCCTTGATTACTTAAGATAAGAATTGTAAGTAATATATCATCCGCTACTTTAAAGGGGGATTTATGCAGAAAAATTGCATTTCAAAAAAAGATACCATTAAATTTTGTTAAGAATTATCTTTGATCAAAAAGCAAATTTTCAAAGAAAAGCAATTCATTTGAATATTTGCAACGAATGTGTTGATTTTTCATTTTTATCTACTAATCGTCTTTGAGAGAGCTATTGATTTATAAAGAGGTATATTGTAATACTTTTCGTAATTTCGTTTATTTTCTTCTTTTGCTCCTTTTAAAAATGATTAAAATCATTTCTTTAATTATAATTCCTTAAGATTATTATTTGAAGGATTCTGATATATTCTAATTATTTCAACTAAACAAAATAGTAACATTTTTTAAGTTATTTGTTACACATTTTTGATTACTTTGTTTATAATATTATAAATATAATATTTATTATATAATATATTTTATATCACACATGCTCGAAAAACGCGTTTTATTGATAGTGTGAAGCGGGTAGTAACTTGAACTTTACATGTTCGGTGACGTCAGAGGGAAATGAAGTCGACATACAGGGCACTATCAGTAACACGAGGTTTCGAGCATATGTGATATAAAAAATCGTATGCACCTCGGTAAGTCCTTTATGTGCCCCGCAATTTTCTCGAACTTCACTTATTTTTAAAATAAAATTCAAAAATTTTCGAATAATCACAGTTCAAACAATGTTGCCACCATCATTTTCGGAGACATGTACAGCGAATTTTTGCGTCTGTTTAACATCAATGATTTATTCATTTCTTTTCGGCTACTCACCGGACAATAAATATAATTTGGTTTGCATAAATTTATTTCTAATTCAAAAAGTTATTATAAAGTAATTAATATAAAAAAAATTATTGAAATTCTTTTTTAAAGCAAGTAAAACCGGAGCCAGAAGTATATGACTTTATTATTGTTGGTGCTGGTTCAGCGGGATGTGTTGTTGCAAATCGACTATCAGAAATTAATAATTGGAATGTAATTATCGCAAAAAAAAAAATTACTAATAAAAAAAGATTTTTTTTAATAAAATCTGTAAATTTGTAAAATAGGTACTTTTATTGGAAGCTGGAAATGAGGAGCCAATACGTGCAACTATACCTGGATTCGGTGGAAGTCTAGGGGGAACAGAATTTGATTGGAAATATAGAACACAATCCGAAAAAAGTGAAATTGTAAAAAGTAAAGAAATTTATTGGCCTCGGGGAAAAGTGAGTATTGAAAATATTAAAATTATCCCTATTGTCGAAAAAATTGTTCGAACTAATCATTTGAATTCCAAAATTTCACTAATTTAAAAAGAAATTTTTTTATTTACAAATTTCAGATAATGGGTGGTTCTAGTTCAATAAATGGCATGTACTACGTTCGAGGCAATCGAGAAGATTTTGATAATTGGGCAAGAATGGGAAATCCTGGATGGAGCTACAAGGATGTTTTACCTTATTTCATAAAGTCGGAAAACAATTTAGACCCTACGGTAAAGCTAAAAAATACATCCTAGAAATATTCTTTTTGTATTGAATTGTTCTCAAATAAGTTTTTTCATTTTTATTGTACTTGAAATTTTTTTTAAGGTTGTGGAAAAAAATCCCGATTATCATGGAACAGGTGGATATCTCTCAGTCCAAACGAATCCCTTTTTCACCGAACCAGCTAAAATAGCAATTAAAGCTTTTCAAGAAAAAGGCTATGATCTTATAGATGCAAATGCTGCTAAACAATTAGGAATAACAAGAACGCAAATAACAGCGGGAAATAATTCTCGATCAAGTACAAACGTAGCATTTATTCGTCCAATTAGAGGTGAACGTAAAAATTTATTTATTAAAAGTCAATCATTCGCGACAAAGATTTTGATTGATACAAAAACAAAAAAAGCTAGAGGTGTGGAATATACTTCACAAAAAACTGGTAAAACTCAAATAGTTATGGCAAGTAAAGAAGTAATTGTATCAGGAGGAGTTATCAATTCACCACAATTGTTAATGGTTTCTGGAGTTGGACCATGTGAGGAGCTTAAGAAACATAAAATTGAAGTGATAAAAAATCTTTCAGTTGGTAAAAATTTACATGATCATGTGTCAGCTCCAGGTCTATCGGCTAAGAAAAAAAATATTAAGATACATCCAAAGACATGTGAAAAAGATATGGAACATTTTTTTACATATTTATCAAAACGAGAAGGTCCTCTTTCAGGAGGTAAATCAGGAATGTTGACTGGCTTTGTGGCAACAAAATTTGCAGAAAAAGATATACCTGACATAGAGTTTACCTTCGATAGAATAGAGGAAAATGAAATTGCCTTCAAACCGATATTATTAACTCCGAAAAATAGAGGACATCTTGCTCTTAATGATAAAGATCCTGTTCGAGGGCAACCTTTATTATATCCAGGTTATTTTACTGAAAAATTTGATGTGCAACGTCTAATAGCTGGTATCGGGATCACTATTGACATTCTTAATTCAACAGTAATGAGGAATAATGATTTTATATTTGATGAAACACCTTTGGCTGCTTGTCAATCGTTTAAATTTAATACTTATGAGTACTGGGTGTGCTATTTGCGACATAAATTTAACACCGATTTTCATCCCGTGGGAACTTGTAAAATGGGACCAAAAGAGGATCATCTAGCTGTTGTAGATTCAAGATTAAAAGTACACGGTATAGAAGGATTAAGAGTAATTGATGCCTCAATAATGCCCGCTGTGACTCGAGGAAACACTAATGCGCCGTCAATTATGATCGGCGAAAAAGGAAGTGATATGATCAAGGATGATTGGTTGTAAAATTATGATAAATCTGTTTATTTCAAAAACTTATTTCATAAAGTCTTATAAAAAGTACCTAAGAAAATATGCAATTTACGAAAATAATTTATACAAAAATTTTATATATTTTGTAGCACAAAATTGTTCTTTAAATTATTACAACGTATCAAATTATATGTAGAGAAATAAAAAAAGAATTTTATTTTTTATTTAAATTATTTCCTCAAGTTCAGTTACTGGTACAGAGTCATTCACCTTAAAAAAAAATTGAAGAAAAATAATAAAAGACCAGTAAAAATAAATAAAATTAAAAAAACAAATTGAAATAAAATGACAAGTGTTTTCTTTCCTCGATTATTTGAGATAAGAATTTTAGGAAATAATTCATCCGCTAAATTAAAGGGGATTTTAAGCTAAAAATTGCACCGAAAAACAACATTTCGGTTAATTACAGTAATTTTCTGATAAGATTTATCTCTGATCAAAAAGCAAATTTTCGGTGCAACGCAACTCATTTGGATATATGGAACGAATGTCTCGATTTTGAATGTTTATCTACTAATCGCCTCAGAGACAGATTATATCATTCATTTATAAATAAGGTATTGTGATTTATTCTGTAATTTAATGCATTTTGTGATTTTAAAAATAAAATAAAAATTTACTATTTGTGTAATAGATAAATCATCTACTTTTATTCAATCTCAGGTCAAACAATGTTGCTACCATTTTTATCCGAAACATGTACAGCGAATTTTTGCACCTGTTTTTACACCATGATTTATTCATTTCTTTTTGGCTACTCGCCGGATAATAAATTTAATTTGGTTAGTATGAAGTATTTTATATTTCTAGGAATTAGGAATATTTGTAAAATTAAAATTAAATTCGAAAAATAATTATAAATTATTATAAACAATCAGAATAAATAATTTTAATTTTACAAATAAAAATAAATTGAATTATATTTTTAAAGCAAGAAAAACCGGAGCCAGAGGTGTATGATTTTATTGTTGTTGGTGCTGGATCAGCGGGATGTGTTGTAGCAAATCGACTCTCGGAAATCAATGATTGGAATGTAATTAGAGCAAAAATTAACATTGTTACTAATTAGAAAATAAAAATTTATAAATAAAAAGTAAAATAAACAATGAAAATTTGTAAAATAGGTACTTTTATTGGAGGCTGGAAAAGAAGAACCAGTACGTGCAAATATACCAGGATTTGGTGGTACTCTAGGGGGAACAGAATTTGATTGGAAATATAGAACGCAACCGGAAAAAAGTGCAATTGTAAAAAATAAGAGAATCGAATGGCCTCGAGGAAAAGTGAGCTTTTTTATTGTTGAAAAAATTATTTAAAATACGAAATTTCAAAACAAAATTTTTCAATTGGAAAAATTTTAGATAATGGGTGGTTCTAGTGCAATAAATGCTATGTATTACGTTCGAGGAAATAGAGAAGATTTTGATAACTGGGCAAGATTAGGAAATCCTGGATGGAGTTACGATGATGTTTTACCTTATTTCATAAAATCAGAAAATAATTTGGATCCTAAGGTAAATAAAATTAGCCAAAAATTTAAAGAGTGTAAAAACTATCAAATAAATATTCATAAAAGAATTTTTAGATTTTTAAAATTTTGAATTAAATATTCTCTATTTAATTATACATTTTGAAAAATTCTTTTTAAGGTTGTGGAAAATAATCCCGATTATCATGGAACAGGTGGATATTTATCAGTTCAATCATTTCCCTTTCTAACAGAACCAGGTAAAATTGCAATTAAAGCATTTCAAGAACAAGGTTACAATTTCATAGATCCAAATGCTGCTAAACAATTGGGTGTAACAATAACACAAATAACAGCGGGAAATAATTCTCGATCGAGTACAAATATTGCATTTATACGCACAATTAGAGGTCAACGAAAAAATTTATTTGTTAAGAGTCAATCGTTAGCGACAAAAATTCTAATCGATGCAAAAACAAAAAAAGCTACTGGTGTTGAATATATATCTCTCAAGACTAATAAAACACAAACAGTTTTGGCAAGAAAAGAAGTAATTGTATCGGGTGGAGTTATTAATTCACCACAATTGTTAATGGTTTCCGGAGTTGGACCAAGTGAGGAGCTTAAGAAACATAAAATTCAACTAATAAAAGATTTGCCAGTTGGTAAAAATTTACATGATCATGTGTCAGCTCCAGGTCTATCGGCAAAGAGGCAAAATGTTAAGATACCTCCAAAGACATGTGAAAGTAGAACAGAAAATTTATTCACTTATTTAACAAAACGAGAAGGACCTCTCAGTGGAAGTAAAACAACAATGGTGACTGGATTTGGAAGAACAGAATTTGAAGATAGAGATATTCCGGATATTGAATTCACTTTTGATAATCTAGAGGAAAATGAAATTGCCTTCAAACCGGTATTAATAACTCCAAAAAGTAGAGGACATCTTGCTCTTAATGATAAAGATCCTGTTCGAGGGCAACCTTTATTATATCCAGGTTATTTCACTGAACAAGTTGATGTGGAACGACTAATAGCTGGTATCGGACTTGCTATCGATATTCTTAATTCAACAGAAATGAGGAAAAATAATTTTATATTCAACGAAAAACCTTTGCCTGCCTGTCAATCATATAAATTCAATACTTATAAGTACTGGGTGTGCTTTTTGCAACATAATTTTAACACTGATTTTCATCCCGTGGGAACGTGTAAAATGGGACCGAAAAAAGATCCTCTTGCTGTTGTAGATTCCCGATTAAAAGTATACGGTATCGAAGGATTAAGAGTAATTGATGCCTCAATAATGCCTGTTGTGACTCGGGGAAACACTAATGCGCCGTCAATTATGATCGGCGAAAGAGGAAGTGATCTGATTAAGGATGATTGGTTGTAAAACTATAATAATTCTTTTTATTTCAAAAATTTCAGTCACTGGTGTAGACTTATTCATATAAAAAAATAGAGAAATACTGCTAAATTAGTCATTACTTATAATCGAGGGGGAATTTACTCAGGTAGTCAAGTGTACACTCTTCCTGTAATACTTGTGTAATAACGTGTAATACCGTGTAATAATGCGTTATTACGGTGCTGTAATAACGCAAAAAACTCTGTAATATCTCTGTAATAATGTGTAATACTCTGTAATAACGTGTAATAACTTAGTAATAATGGTAACATTAGGTGTAATACCGGTAGTCAAGTGTACACGTTTTTAACTAGTAAATTCCCCCTCGCTTATAATTGATTTGTGCAGTGACTATCACGACATATTTATGGCTGCCACGCATGATCCAGAGCTGGATCCAGACATACATTTTTACTACAGTGTTATCAGCAGTATAATATATAAAAGGTCGAAAAAATATTTCTAAAAATGTAACTTTTTAATGTTTGTACGTCGATAAAAAATAATAAACATTGAATTTCAAATGATGCAACAAAATTATATATTGCAATATTATGTATTCATTGTTAGCAGTATTTTAATTGTCGAAATATAAATATCTAAAAATGTGCCTTTTTAGTGTTTGTACGTTGATAAAAAATAATATAAATTTAATTTTAAATTATGAAACAAAAGGAAATATTGATGCAGCTTAGTTATTAAATTTTAATCTAAATTTTTAATATACTGCATCTATTCCATAGACTCCATATCTCCACGCAAAAGCAAAGTTTACATGAAATAAATAGAAAAAATTTATATTTCAACTTTATAGTAGTTTTTTTTTATTATTCTACCGTGTTATCTATCTGTTGCCAGCGGTATATAAATAATCGAAATTTTAATTGAAACTAAAGTAGTCTAAAGAAGAATAAGGCAGAAGGTAACTATATAAATTACTTATCATTCGCTTGTATTTTCAGTGTAACACTGATGGTTAAAACTTGAAAACATAACCCCAGAATTTAAACTTTAAACTATCGAATATTCATCTGTCAAAATTTTTATTCACACGAATTGTTATTTGATAGCTTTTAATTTGTGTAATATCCAATTTTTAAATTTAATTACTTATTTAAAAAAAATTAATTACAACTTAACATAATCCTAAAATGCACTTGGCTAACTTTCATTTAACGAATTGTTTCGATAGTTAAGATAATTTTTCCTAAGCGTAACTTATTGCATCGAACTAATCGTCTCTGAGACGGATTATATCATTGATTTATAAATAAAGTCTGTGACTTATTTTGTAATTTAATACATTTTGTGTTTTTAAAAATAAAATAAAAATTTTAAATTTGTATAATAGATAAATGAACTACTTTTATTAAATTTCAGGTCATACAATGTTGCTACCATTTTTACCCCAAACATGTACAGCGAATTTTTGCACCTGTTTTTACACCATGATTTATTCATTTCTTTTTGGCTACTCGCCGGATAATAAATTTAATTTGGTTAGTATGAAGTACTCTATATTTAAAAGAATTAAGGAATATTTGTAAAATTAACATTTAATTCAAAAAATAATTATAAATTATTATAAACAATCTGAATAAATAATTTTAATTTAAAAAAAAAAATAATAAATTGAATTATTTTTTAAAGCAAGTAAAACCGGAGCCAGAGGTATATGATTTTATTGTTGTTGGTGCTGGATCAGCGGGATGTGTTGTAGCAAATCGACTCTCGGAAATCAATGATTGGAATGTAATTACAGCAAAAATTAACATTGTTACTAATTAGGATATAAAAAATTTTAAATAAAAACTAAATAATATTGAAAATTTGTAAAATAGGTACTTTTATTGGAAGCTGGAAAAGAAGAACCATTACTTGCAAATATACCTGGATTTTGTGCTTCTCTAGTAGGAACAGAATTTGATTGGAAATATAGAACGCAACCGGAAAAAAGTGCAATTGTAAATAATAGGAGAATAAATTGGGCTCGAGGAAAAGTGAGTTGTTTTAATGTCACAAAAATAATTTAAAATACAAAATTTCAAAACAAAATTTTTCAATTGGAAAAATTTTAGATAATGGGTGGTTCTAGTGCAGTAAGTGCCATGTATTACGTTCGAGGAAATAGAGAAGATTTTGACAATTGGGCAAGATTGGGAAATCCTGGATGGAGTTACGATGATGTTTTACCTTATTTCATAAGGTCGGAAAATAATTCAGATCGTAAGGTAAAAAAATTAGACAAAATTTTAATCAGTTTAAAAAAAGATCAAATAAATATTCATAAAAGAATTTTTAGATTTTGAATTAAATATTCTCTATTTAATTATACATTTTGAAATTATTTTTTTTAAGATTGTGGAAAATAATCCCGATTATCACGGAACAAGTGGATATTTATCAGTTCAATCATTTCCTTATCTAACAGAACCAGGTAAAATTGCAATTAAAGCTTTTCAAAAAGAAGGTTACGATTTAATTGATCCAAATGCTTCTAAACAATTGGGTGTAGCAGTAACACAATTAACACAGGGAAATAATTCTCGATCAAGTTCAAATATTGCATATATACGCACAATTAGAGACCAACGAAAAAATTTATATGTTAAAAGTCAATCGTTAGCGACGAAAATTCTAATCGATGCAAAAACAAAGAAAGCTATTGGTGTTGAATATATATCTCTCAAGACTGGTAAAACAAAAACAGTTATGGCAAGAAAAGAAGTAATTGTATCAGGTGGAGTTGTCAATTCCCCACAATTGTTAATGGTTTCCGGAGTTGGACCAAGTGAGGAGCTTAAGAAACATAAAATTGAACTGATAAAAGATCTTCCAGTTGGTAAAAATTTACATGATCATGTATCAGCTGTAGGTCTCTCGGCTAAGAAAAATATTACGAAACCTTCAGAGTCATGTGAAATTAAAACAGAAAATTTACTTACTTATTTAACAAAACGACAAGGACCCCTCAGTGGAATTAAACAAACCATGCTTATGGCATTTGCAAAAACAAGATTTGAAGATACAGATATTCCGGACATTCAATTTACTTTTGATAATATAGAGGAAAATGAAATTGCCTTCAAACCAATATTATTATCTCCAAAAAGTAGAGGACATCTTGCTCTTAATGAAGAAGATCCTGTTAGAGGGGCGCCTTTATTATATCCAGGTTATTTCACTGAAAAAAATGATGTGGAACGACTAATAGCTGGTATTGGACTCGCTATCGATATTCTTAATTCAACAGAAATGAGGAATAATGATTTTATTTTCGACGAAACACCCTTAGCAGCTTGTCAATCGTATGAATTCAATACTTATGATTACTGGGTGTGCTTTTTGCAACATAATTTTTACACTGATTATCATCCCGTGGGAACATGTAAAATGGGACCAAAAGAGGATCATCTAGCTGTTGTAGATTCAAGATTAAAAGTACACGGTATAGAAGGATTAAGAGTAATTGATGCCTCAATAATGCCTGTTTTGACTCGGGGAAACACTAATGCGCCGACAACTATGATCGGCGAAAAAGGAAGTGATATGATTAAAGCTGATTGGTTGTAATCTACTCTCTAAATCTGAATTAGTAGTTATCTACTAATGAAATAGTGCGTATTCATTTACCAATTGAATTAGTGACAGTTTTGACTAATTTTTAGTAAAAAAAACTACTAATTCAGATTAGAGAGTAAATAATAATTAAAAATTAATCTTTTTAATTAATTAACTTAGAAGAAAATATTTATAGATATAAATTGTGTTAATATAAATAAATATTTATCGTTTTAAATATATAAATTATATCTTCAGAATCTGAATGAAAAAATTTTAAAGTAGAGATTTCGTAATATTTTTCACAGAAAAATTGTTATCTGTGAATTTAGATTTAGAGCGAGTTTTCTCGTCGATAAGAATTCTCGATGAATAATAAGTTAAGCTAGGAATTTAAAATTTGATGGAATTATAAGTCGAAATATCCATAAGACGGATGTGAAATCAGATAAGATGAGACACCTGTTTTATATTGCATCAGTTTTTCCTCAAGCGATTTTTATTATATAGATATAAACATTACTTTTTACAGTTTCGCAAATTTTATGTAAAATGTTTATTGATAAATAAAAAAAAACAAATAATTGTAAATGTTGTTTAAAATATATTTACGAGTAATTTAGATAATATATATGGCAAATATATTTTTTTTAATAACAGATAAATATTCGTGAATAAGGAAATTTACATTATTAGAGTTTAAAGTGTCTGCATTCAGTACAGTTCAATCTGTAGTATTTAAAAAAAATTTATTATTAATTCATTTATTTTTTTTATAATAATAGATGAATTACTTTTAAATTATAACATTGTATTCACCTATTTAAACAAAATTTAATTAATATTGACAATGTTAACTTTCTTATCGGAAGCGCGCACAAATAATTTTTGTATTTGTCTCTATTCCATGATTGTTTCATTCTTGTGGAAGTATTCAATTGATCAAAAATTTAATTTGGTAAAGTAGGACATAATTTTTGAGCATATAGTATAATTATTGATTAATTTAAAAAAAAAACAATTAAATTATAAGCTAAAAAATAATTTTATATTATTAATATTATTGTTATTATTTTTGTCATAAAGCATGTAACTCCAGAACCGGAAGAGTATGATTTTATTGTCATTGGTGCTGGTTCTGCAGGGTGTGTCGTAGCAAATAGACTTACAGAAATAGAAAAGTGGAAAGTAAATATAATTGTGATTTAATTAATTAATAGAGAATAATTAAGAAGTTTTCATTCAGCGTTTGAATTTTTCATAATATATATAAGGTTCTATTATTGGAAGCCGGAGATGAAGAACCCGAGATAACAAGTATTCCCGGATTCATGACTCAACTACCAGAATCGAATTTATCTTGGAAATTTGAAGCCCAAAATAAAAAAATTAATTATTTTCCAAACGAAAATATTGCATGGCCTTGTGGAAAAGTACGTACATTCCTCAACTGTGATAAATTTATTATTATTTGGTTAATATGAATAATACACTGTACGTTATGTATAAAAATTATCATTCTACTTTACTCATAAATAAGTCATTAAAATTGGTAATTCATCCCAAAGGTAATGGGTGGAACAAGCGCCATTAATTCGATGGTGTACGTTCGTGGTAATCGCGATGATTACAATAAATGGGCACAATTGGGAAACCAAGGATGGAGTTATGATGAAGTATTGCCTTATTTTATAAAATCAGAGAACAATCGTGATCAAAAAGTAAGTGAAAAATACTTATCAACAAATTACAGTAACTTAAAAAAGGTTTTAATCAAAAGGAAATATTTATTTTAGAAAGTAGAACAAAATCCTAAATATCACGGTACTAATGGATATTTATCAGTAGAGACTTTTCCCTTTATAAGCAACGAGGGAAGAATTGTACAAAAAGCATTCGAAGAGATAGGATATAATTTCACGGACGTCAATGCTGAAAATCAAATAGGAGTAATGTTTCCGCAATCAACGACAAAAAATAATGTTCGTCAAAGTACAAATAGAGCTTTTATTCGACCAATAAGAGGAATAAGAAAAAATTTATTTATCAAAAATAAATCGTACGTAACAAAAATTATGATCGATTTAAAAACAAAAAAAACGAAAGGCTTGGAATATATTTCCCTTAAAACAGGAGAGAGAAAAATAGTTATGTCAAGAAAAGAAATAATTGTATCCGGAGGCACAATTAACACACCGAAGATATTAATGGTCTCTGGAATTGGTCCCAGTGACGAGCTTCAGAAACATAAAATCAATGTGATAAAGGATTTACCAGTAGGACGTAATCTCCAGGATCATGTTTCATTTCCTGGCATTTCAGCTCGAATAAAAGAGAATAATACCTTAGACAATATTAATTGTGAAGAAAATTTAAAAAATTTATTCAATTATTTTCTCACTAAAAATAGTACCTTTTCTACATTAGCACGAACAATGTTGTCAGGTTTTGTTAATACAAAATATTCTCCAAAAAAAACAATTCCTGATATTCAATTTACATTTCGTAATTTTACCGAGAATCAAGTAATCATAAAACCGGTTTTATTAAATCCAAATAGTAGAGGCTATATTGTTCTGAATGATAAAAATCCTATTTTCGGTTCTCCTCAAATATATCATGGATATTATTCCAATAAATCAGATATCGATACAATGATTGCTGGCATTCGGATAGCTTTCAAGATACTCAATGCCAATATAATGAGGAGAAATAATTACAAAATCGATAAAGTGCCTTTAGCAGCTCCTTGCAATAAATTCCGTTACAATCACGATGAATATTGGAACTGCACTTTAAGACACCATCCACAAACTGAATATCATCCTGTGGGAACGTGTAAAATGGGGCCAAGAGATGATCATAATGCTGTTGTTGATTCTAGATTAAGGGTTTATGGTATAAAAGGATTGAGAGTGATTGATGCATCTATTATGCCAACTATTCCAAAAGGGAATACCAATGCGCCAACTATTATGATTGCTGAAAAAGCCAGTGATATGATCAAGGAAGAGTACGGTTATAAAAAATAATTTTGATAACAATTTTTAATAATTTTTTTTTTTGGTAAATGTTTACCAACATTGTCATAAATATATCATTTTTTTTAAATATTTTAAGAAGCCTTAAAATTCCACAATAAGCAGTAAAATGTTAAAAATATATCTGGATAACAAAATTATCTTAATGATCAGGCTTACTTTGTTTATTATTTATTATTGTACACGGCATGTATTTAAAAATTTTGTGCGTGTTATTTTTAACATTTTTTGATAATAAATTATTTTTCTCACAATTCTTACATTTTTTTCCTTTATTAAATCTCATTTTATGAACAGTTTGCCAACACTCTTTATGTTTTAAAGTACTCGTCAAGCAAGGTAAGTGCAATAAATTATATATTATTTATATTTTTTCAAATTCAATTAAATTTTTTCAGATACAATAATGATACCATTCCTATCAGAGAGATGTACTTATTTTTACGCTATGATTATTTCATTCTTATGGAGTCACTCGGTGGATGACACGTTTAATTTAGTAACTATAAATATTTAATTTAATTAAACTGCTATCAATACCAGTGCTTTATTTTTTTTGTAATTATTTCAAGATCTATGTAATTAATTATAGTAACGCACGAAAATGAATTAAATTCAATTGATATATAATTTAAAAAAATTTTTTTTTCTCAAAAGCAAATAAAACCCGAACCTGAACATTATGATTTTATCATCGTTGGTGGAGGATCCGCAGGATGCGTGCTAGCAAACAGACTCACGGAAATTGAAGATTGGAAAGTAAATATATAATAATTTGTATGACAAATACAAAATTTAATAAAATAAATTCTCAACTTAATTTTTGTATTATAAATATAGGTACTATTGTTAGAAGCAGGCAAAGAAGAGCCAATGATAGCCGATATTCCTGGATATGTTTGGAAATTGAGAAATTCTTCTATTAATTGGAAATATAGAACACAATCAGAAGGAAATAATGAGCTAAATAAAATTAAAAGTATCTCATGGGCACGTGGAAAAGTAATGGGAGGTTCAAGTGCAATAAATATGATGGTATATATTCGTGGTAATAGTGAAGATTATAATAAATGGGAACAATTGGGAAATCAAGGATGGAATTATAATGCAATATTGCCTTATTTTATAAAATCAGAAAACAATCTGGATAAAAAAGTACGTTAATATAAAATTATTTATTTCCTTTTAGAAAAAAAATATATATAGAAAATTGTTTTTAGATAGTAGAAGAAAATCCAAACTTTCACGGAACGGGAGGATATTTGTCATTGGAATCATATCCATATACATCGGAAATGAGACAAATTTTGCAAAAGTCTTTTGAAGAAATAGGATACAGTGTAAAAGATGTAAATGCCGCGAGTCAATTGGGTTTGACATTTGGTCAACAAACGTCAAATAATCGAGTTCGTCAAAGTGCAAATGTTGCCTTTATTCGGCCAATAAGAGGAGTGAGAAAAAATCTCTTTATTAAAAGTGAATCATTTGTGACAAAAATTTTAATCCATCCAATAACAAAAAAAGCTGTTGGTGTGCAATACATTACTAAAACTGATGAAAGTAAAATAGTTTTTGCAAAAAAAGAAGTAATTATTTCCGGAGGTGTTATCAATTCACCACAATTATTAATGGTTTCCGGAATAGGACCCACTGATGAACTAAAAAAGCACAATATTACAATTGTAAAAAATCTTTCGGTTGGAAAAAATCTTCACGATCATGTAACGTTTACAGGTGTTTCTAGTATACTTAAGAAAAATATCTCAACAGATTTAAATTGCAAGAAAAATTTGGGAAATTTATTCGATTATCTCACGTCACGTATTGGTCCATTATCTTTAACAGACTACAAAATTGTTGCTGGTTTTGTCAAAACAGAATATGAGAAAAATCCCGAAATACCAGATATACAATTAATTTTCCGAGAATTAAGTGAAAATCAATTGACTATTGCACCTGTATTATTGGTTTCAGAGAGTAAAGGATTTATTAAACTAAATACTACAGATCCAGTTAAAGGAGCACCAGAAATATATGCAGGATATTATTCTCAAAAATCGGATATGAAACGAATGATTGCGGGAATACGAATTGCTCTTCGTTTGCTAAATTCCACAGAAATGAAAAAACACAATTTTTATATTAACGAAACATCTTTGCCACCTTGCCAAAACTATAGTTTCGATACTGATGACTATTGGGAATGTATTTTAATAAATGATCTTGATACTCTAAATCATCCAGTGGGAACGTGTAAAATGGGTCCAAAAGAAGATGCAAATGCTGTGGTTGATTCACGATTACGTGTTTATGGAATCAATGAATTGAGAGTGATTGATGCATCAATTATGCCAATTGTTACAAGAGGTAATACAAATGCACCAACAATTATGATTGCCGAAAAGGCTAGCGATATGATTAAAGAAGACTGGTTAAAGAGATAATTTTTCTAGAAATATTTTAAAGGAAGAATTCTTTTTAAACTCAAAAAAACAAGATTAATTTTTAAAAGAGCAAAAAATATTATAAAATTGTGTTTCTAATATTATGTAATGAAAAAAATTTGTTTTCCTGTATAAAGAATGTGTACCTCAAAGAGTTAAAAAATAGAAACATTATATTCTGGAAGATATTACGAGAAGGTGTTCATTAAACGTTCCATTTAACGTCATCTAGCGTTAATGAAAGCTGTAATTAACTTTTGATGTTACCTCTCTTTCACAAAGATGTAAATTATACTTCTATATTATAACTTTCAGTCTATCAGGTGTCTTCATTGATGAGTGAAATATTCCTTACATTATAGAAACTTTGTGTATATATATAGTGTGTCATATTACAATTAAAAATTTTAAACAAAAAATAAAATTAAATTAATAAAAATTCTTTTTTAATCAAAGCTTGACATTTTTAAGGTTTAAATTTCATGAAAAAGAGCACAGCTTCGAGAGAAGAAAAATCTATTACAACTCGTGGAATTTTATTATCAAGCGAAACCTTTCTGTTATTACATTTTCAAAATCATTTTATCTTTCTTTTAAAATTACCGCAATTGATCATGATTCCTGTTATAATCAATCTCTCTTTTCAATATTAACTTTGAAATTTCCTGAATAAAAAATATGTGTACACATATTATATGTAGCTATCATAACTTTATAATAGCTTCAAAAAAATTTTTTTTCCTTTCCCTCATATAAGTTTCTTTTCACTTTTAATTAAATATGATAAGAGTGACAGTTCTTCCTATCGAAGTTTACTTTGCCTAGAAGAAAAACGGAAGTGGGAAACTTTACCAACAAAAAAAGGAAAAAAAGAGAAAGAAGAGGAAAAATATAACAAGAAACAAGGTGAAGAAAAAAAGTTATGAAAAAACTTGAACCAGAAAATAAACGACCAAAAAAAAAAAGAAAAAACGATAGAAATAACACAAAAAATATATAGTTACAAGAATTTGCTTGACATAAACGAGATATATATTGTGGAATACAATTTTAATTCTCGAGATAGAAAAAAATGTGAAAAGGTGTAATAACAAAATATACACTCTGTTTATTAAAATTCTGACAAAAATACAGAAAATAAACGTAGAGTCATATTATACCAATTACGCTTTCTCACACCTATTTTTCTTACATATATATGAAACCTCGTGGGCGATCCATGTTGAGTGTCGGTAAACTTTTCTTTCCTAGGGGACTAAACAACATGTTGAACTCGCATTTAATATGGAATAAAAGGGAGATCCACCCTCAAAATTTACATTGCGAAATGTTTAGACTTTATAATTTCGGGAATTATTTGTTATTCACATATCCCAGCTGGTGCAATTATTTTCGAAAGGATTCAGAAAAAAATAGAAAATAATCTATAAAATAAGTAACGAACACTCTCTAATCGATTAATTAATAATTACCTAATAAATAAAATGATAATTAATCATACCATAAAGAAATAAATTATTTTCAAATGTCAACATAAAAAAGGTATTATTTTGTTTTGAACAATTGTAAAAATTGTTGCTCAAACAATCTCGATAAGTGTCAATAAATCGGGAGGTTTTATTTGCAAAATCGTAAAACGATTTATTGATCGCGTGGTATAAAACTCCCCTTTGATGCATATTATATAGGGATGGAAAAAAGGAGCGATGCGTGCAGTTGGTACAAATATTTCGTCGAATTAACATTGTCACCATCATGACATTAGAATTCTTAAATCAAGCATGCCGACAAATTAAACATTCCGAGGAGGGGGACACACGAGTGTAAACCTCTAATAAAAGCATTGGGGCGTCATCATTCCATTCGCATATAAGTATAGCAAACTCAACCCTCGACCTACCGCACCCCCACAGAAGACCAGCATTGAGTTGAAAATAATAAAAAAGAAAAGAGGGAGAGAGAGAGAGAAGTGATGGAATAAAAGAATCAAAGAGAGGGGATCGGTAACAAGAAGCTCGAGCGCTAAAAGCTACAAGGGTCTCTCTATATACTAAACATCTGGAAACTCAAAAGGTATAGGTTACTTTACCTGTTATTATGTATACACACATCGTCCTAAAACGATTTATAACTTTCTATTTTATGCAATTATAATAATAGACTAGATCATACACTTTGAAAATGAAATTTGGTGTATATAATAATAGTCTCTTGAAAAATGCACGTAATATAAGAAATCGAACATAAAGGAATAAAATTTGAAAATGATGAAATATTAATAAATTTCGTTTAACACAAGTTATCAATATTAAATTTTTCGAAAATGGTATTAACATACCTTGTTAAATATTTCTCTCTCAATAATTTGTGGTCCAATTATGTAAATATTAAAGAAAATCCATTTTTGAAAAAACCAATAACACTCTCTATCATTCAAAAGATAAGATAGCACCATGAACACGAATTGTTTGCACCATGACGAAGAGTCCTTCAATCTTAATGATCGCCTTTGTTTTTCTCCTTTTTTCATTTTCTATCTTTGGCTTTACTCAATCGAATGTGAAATTCATCAGTACTCTATAACAAAGAAAAACATTTTTTAAAATAAAATTTAAAGAATAAGTTAAAAAAAAAGTTCAAGTTAAATGAAAGTAAAAAATAAAGTTAAAAGCAGAATACTTTAAAGTACAAAAAAAGAATACAAAATAAAATTTTAAACAATAAAATTCTTCACACTTCATTAAATTTTGCTCTCTTTTATACCTTTTGTATAAATTTTGATGTATTGCTAAACTCGCTAAATGAGACCGAGACCGCTGTGTCTAAAGTGAAAAAAGAAGACTAGTTTTAATAATTTTTGGGTAATACATCATAATTCGCTAAACAACTTTAGGGACGTGTGCTCCATAGAAAAAATTCATAACGCCTCGATGACTACTTGTATTATATATATCAACTGCCCTACTTAGAAGGACCTTACAATGACGGATGTGAGAAGCTGGGAGGAGTAGAGGAACACTATTTTACCATGTTCCCGAAGTCTATTGATGAAAGCCGAACATAACAGAAGGAAGGAAAGAAAAAAAAAAGCCTGTCGCAAAATTTGTCAGAGGGTTGATTCCTTGTAACAAGTCCATATAAAAACATGAATGGTCACAATTCTATATTCACCTTCCTCTCTTCAACTTTTTTTTTTCGCATAGACATTCGCTATTCAATGCGGAAATATTCCAATTATCGGATTATTTCAATCAAAGCTATTCAGAAAAACCGCAGTTTGTTCCGAGAAAAAAAATTTTTTTTTTTTTCATTTCTCTGAATAACTTCAGAATTACAATGCGGTGATTTTTTTTCATACTCTAGTTATAATAATTTAAATTATCCACATTCTCTAAATTATCAATATATGGGTCAAAAAATAAAGAAACTATGGTAAATTATTGTTTGTAAAAATTGAGTTTTTTCATCTAATTTTTTTTTTTAAGTTAAAGTCGAATTAAATAATAAAATTCAAATAAAGAACCTATTATGAACGATGAAGTTTGATATAAACTTTGCGAACAAACAACTTTGAGAGCAGCTTTAGAGTTATTAGGTGAGAGTATTTAAAACTGGGAAATGGTGAAAGTTAATCATCCGTGATAATTATAGCACGAAAGTGTTGGAGTGTGTAGAGATGGAATAATAATGGATATAAAAAAAGAAGAAGAAGAGGGAAAAAAAGGGAATTTGCAATTTAATTTTTAATGAAATAGAATGAAAGGACGATTAGTTTTACGCACAATTTAGCTCGATTAAACTGATGTTGAAAACGCACCTGCACATCATTCTTTACTCGCGACCCTCGACGCATGGAATCCGTACAATATTGAAGCACATAGAATACAAAACAAATATGCGTTTGTCATGTCACCCGCTATATAAACGCACGCATATTACAAACACCCTGATATATAAATTTCCACCCTAAACATATTGAATTAAAAAGGATAACATCGCAAATTCATGGACTGACATATAGTCACGGGCGTCGAATCAAAATGCTTTAAAAACAAAATTTCCGACCTCTTATTCTTTGAAAAGATCATTTGTCATCTATTTTTCGATTTGTTTTGCTATTTATGACATTTACGTTCATTTAAATTATATATACGCAGTGATGTCATATCCTGTCTATAAATCTGAATTTAAGTAAAAAAAAAATATTTTCCCTTTCATGACATTTACGTGTTTTTACGTTGTTTATACGTAGTAATGTCATTCTATTCACTAGCTAAATCTGAATAAATAAAAATGACTAATTTGAATTTAAAATACTAATAGAATTAAAATTATTTTTAGAAAAATATAAAATACAATTGGAATTGAAGTTGTGTGTCTACACCATTGGATATAGAGCATACAAATCAGAGGGGGGTAGTGTGTCCTTTAACCCTGTGTACGATGAACACGTGTGCGATTGAATATTTCGCCATGGTCTTAAACAGGAATGTTGAACTTGGTGACAAGCGTTAATGGGCGCTATAATATGTATGCGTATAATATGTACACATGAAGCTAATCAGAATCATTAATCCAATCCACACATAAAACATCCTTTCAATCTCTATATACATATAGACAGAAGCAGCAGTTGGCTTAAATTATTTAATGAAGATGATTATAACGTTTAATGATTAAAAACGTTTCAACAAAACTGATTAGCGTCAAATTAATAATATTCCCTATATCACATTATTATATAACGATCGAATAAATTGACTAATTAATATTGACGTAATTTCCTACAATTTCCTATTTTAACAATTTTCAATTATTTTTCCTTTCTTTAAAAATTCCTCAAAATCAAATTACAATATTTTGATCTATAATTGTTCAAAATTGGCGAAATTTCCTGCAAACGTACACTATAATTATTTGTATGCGGTTAATCAGAAACATGAAATAGAATTGTTAACACAATTCTGTATTTGATTGCGGAAAGTACCCTTTTGTTGGAAAATACATGAGACACTAAAATATTTATTAAAATATTTTATTTCCTATAAAATATCAACTATGCAAGTATTTTAATTTTTATTCTATTAATTAAATATTCAATAAGGATTATAATTTTTTTTATGAACGTTTGACAATAATTATGAATTTAATTTCCTATTCCGAGTTGTATCTCTTTTAGAAGCACAATCCTTTTATAAATTATGCATCATTAATAGAAATGTTTTAAGCGAGCCATAGTAAAAAGAAAACTTGGAAATTAAAATCTCCAGAGCAACACTTTAATCTCTCATTCCAATTTATCTTTCTTTTCACTTCTTTTCATTAGTTTCCACTTTGAATTGAAATTGATGGCGTACTAGGAAAAAAAGAAAACTAAGAAAGAAACATGTTTACAACTTTCAGTAGATAAATTACCAACACACCGTGTCAATTCGATTCAAAGTCCAATGATCGACAATATACAATAATTCGATTAAAAAAAAAAAACGTCAGGCACGCTTCTAAATTCCGAAGTAAAAAAATCTGATCATTATATACCAGAAAATGCAAAGAAGACCTAGAAACGAAATGAACTCATAATTGATCAATTGAAACGACAAATTCGTATTAATGACCTGGCAGCTTTTTTTCGTTTTTATATATATCATTCTGCAAACTCATGACGTAGCAGTTGGGTCGAATATTTCTCTCATTGTCAGCTTGAAATTGGGTATGAGGGGGTATCCTATCAAATGCTGGATGGAGATGAACTCTGTGGCATTTGAACGATGACTCGATTTTCATGTAGACATATATCTTCGTATATATTCTCTTGTATCCTATATATCTATACCCTTTGAGGCCAATAGCTTCAGTTTGTGGATCTAAGCTCTATGTGTATAGCAGAGTCAGAATAGGGAAATTAATTTGTCAATTTCAATTGTTGTATTGCAGTCCGTTGGCCAAGAGGCATTGATAATCAATCTTGTGAAAAGCAGCCTTGTTATTATGCATTTATATATCAATACTTCAATAGTTATATGAATAGATAAAACTCACGATATATAATTTTCAATTATAATCAAAAGAAGAAATTTATTTGTCTCTGAAACTAATATTTTAGTTACTCTCATACTGAACAACAATTTACCAAAGTTTCGAGTAAATTCTGGAAATTTAAATTTCTAATTGGAACGTTTGGGGAAATTATATTTGAAAATAAAAATAAATTTCTTTTTAAATTACAAATGAATTTTTCCAATTTTCCTGCTATATTTATATATGTAGAAAAAGAATATCACATAAATGTTTTCAGAAGGAAGTTTGTTAAACAAACTCAACAACTACAATTTGAGTTTTCCATTGTTTAAATGGAAAACAAAATATTTACCTTACTCTCATCTATTCTTGTTTCGCGTAAATTTAAAATTGTCTAATTAAAGAAGTAATTTTATTGTCGTCAAACTTTGAATTACATACAATAATAAATTAATTAATTCTGCAATTTGTAATTGACCATATGGAAAATAAAATACAAGGTGTTAATTTGGTCACGTTATTATTGTGCCAATTAAATTAATGAATTGGAAGTTTTACCAAATAAATGACAACTTCTGCGAAATTAGTGATAATTTGGATAGTAACAGACAATAATTTATTGAATATGTGTTTGTACTTAGTAAATTATACGAGCGAATGAATCGCCGCCAACAGTATGCTACTTGTTTACTAAATCACTACTCTTTATTGACTCAACAGCCCAAAGCAAACAACTATTGGTAATATAACGAGAGACACTTGATTGTTCACTGGTGGGTAAAGAAGCGCGTGGCTGTTAAAGATTACATGACACGCGTCCCACGAGGTCACGGATGATTCTTCAAATTATTATATACAAAGGATATTTTTTTAATTATATCATAACAGATCACTAAACCGGAAAAAATATTTTTTAACAATGTATAATAGCGGTTTATGAAATGATAGTGTGTCCGAATTTTTTTCTAATCAATTTGAAAGTTGAATTTTAATTTAACTTTTAACTTGTATAAATATTTTGCATTAGGAACGATATATTAGAAGATATAACCTAAATGTTAATCATACATACCTTGATCAATAATTCATTTATGATATTGTATTAAGTCACGCACAAATTAACACTACCACTACAACTAATATATTCGATCCGTTATTTTGGATTTTTATGAACTGACTTCAAATTCCCCAAAAAAAATTTGGTCATGAAGTTCCATAAAAATAAAAAAAAAAAAAAAGGAATATTCCATTTACCGATACAGTATAAAGGATGTTTAAAAAATATTCCAAAAAATTTTAAATGTATAAAAATATCTCACCAAAAAAAAGAGAAAAATAATATACAACAAAAGTATACAAATGTTCAAATTTATGGAAAACAGTAATCCACAAAGAGAAAATTATTGTCATAAAGCGAGAATGTGAGATTTTAGAAATTGTAATTTTAATGAAAAAATAGTTAATCCAATTTAAAAACAAAGGTATTTTAAAAATAGACCTTAAGAAATAAAAAAGACCTGCAAAAATACTTGATTAGTTCAAAAGTGAAAAATATTTTCTCACCACGATGATTCTACTGAAACAAATAAAAAGAAACAAACACAATGCATAAAAATATTCTCGTTCTGTTACACATTGCTTGGAATATTATTTTTCCTACACTAACACCGACCTACACATTAAAATAGAAATAATTTTTCCAAACAAGGGTAAAAGAACGATTTTATAGAACAAAATAAAAACAACATAGTGACGAAAATATATAAATTGTAACATATAAATATATATGGACTGTAACTATATAGTTACTACACACGTACACATACCAAGTCTAATTTTTATTTCCCTACCTATAGCTATATTTAATAAAGAAATCTATTCCAATCACACACCAAAAAATTTTTGCCTCCCTAGCTATATTTAAAAATATCTGAATTTAATTCACAACAAACATTCTGCACGGATCTCTCTCATACCGCCCAGGCGCAAAGGCCTACACTAGGGATACCGTCCTGGGACGATATCCGACACCTGAGCTCAAAAACACTCAAATTGCTGAAAGAAAATCAAATCATTAGTCCCTAAATTTAATTTCAAAAACTTTAACTTTCATATGCATTAACTTTTTACTTTAATCAATTATAAATATAATATTAAAAGCAAAAGAACATATTATAAGTACTTTAAATCCAATTAAAATTAACAAAATGTTATTAATAAAGATTTGAATTTCAATTTTTTAATCAATTATTTAGAACAATAAAAAACATTCCAAAAAATTAAATATTAAACAAAATATATAATATAAATGACAAACAAGTGTAAACAATAAAAAACATTGGTAAAAATATTAATTTATGCAGTAATAAAATTAATTACTGTAAACAATACTTTTTACCAATGGTGTCACTATGTTGTTATTTTTCCTTCCCTGTTTTCAAAATTTTAATATTTGTTTAATTATTTATTTAGTAATTATTAAATTTTTATTTATTTCATAAGATATCAAAAAATTATTGCAAAATACAAAAGTTAAAAAATAATTTACAAATTATTTCATTAAAATCGTTTTAAAAAAATAAAAGAGACAAAGAATATATGTTAAAAAACAGGGAAGGGGTTAAATAAAAGGCGACTCACCGATCGGCGAATCCCACGTTGGGGCAATAGATACATCGCCACTTCTCGAGCTCTTCTTGGGCCACTCCACGGAGATCCCTCCCATATGCACATCTGCGGGAGACCGGGAGTTATGCTACCAAGCAAAAACAAAAATATAAAAAAAAGACTACTTTCGAAGAATTGGTAGCATGCAGGGGCCACTTTTCTTCCTCCACATCCTTCCTGTCCTTCAGTCATCTTTTTGGTTGCACTCTGAAGAAGTAAAAAAAATTGTAGTATAAACAATTATATTTATTTGTTTTACTAAATTTAATATTAATTCATTAGAAAAAATAATTAAACCTATTGTCATGCTTGTGCAAATAATTTAGGAATTTAATTTTTGAAAATGTTAAATAATCTAATAAAAAGAAAACTCACTATCACACTTTTCTGCTATGTGTCAAAAACATTTATAAACAGCATAATCTTTCTTGAATATAATCTCTTCTTTCATCTTCTGCTACTGGCCAACTGTCTGTAAAAAAATTATTTCTTAAAAATTGTCTTGTACTTTTTGTTGTCGAGAATATTATTTATACATGATAAAATAATTATCTTAATATAACAGTTAGCATTGACATTATATTTCCAAATATTTAGTTAATAAAATAAAATCATTTTAAATTAATAATTCAAAGTTAATTTTTATTTCAACGTTAATATTTAAAGCTAAAAAACAATATTTAAATATATTTAATTAACTTACATTGAACTGCGCTCAGCAATGCCCGATCTCCTCCAGGAGCTGCTCTGGAACACACCCCTTATCTTCAATAAAATGATACCTACACATTAAAAAAAATAATTAGCAACAATATTTTTGTAAAAATGTATAAAATACAATTTATTAAAAACAATTTGTAACCATTTATTATTGAATTTATTTTTTCTCAATATAATTTGTTTATAAATTGTCGCCCTAACCTCAAAACTCTTAAATAATATACATTATTAAATATATTTTGATGTTACTGCTTTTATTTGGCGATTTTATGACTTTTTTACCTATTTTTACGACCTTTACACTCATAAAATAATACCTGTACATGTGATCGACAATCAACTTGGACTCGTCCATGTTGAAGAAAGAGGATACGTGCAATTAATATTCAACGAATTGATATATTTTCAACAATTAATTAATATTAATATTTACCAAATTTGACATTTTTCAAATTCATCCAAGTCTTCGATGAAAGTATTTGAATAACCTGTAAATATAAATAAAAATTTACTACTCATTGAGTATTTATCACCGATCCCACTCTAAATAAATAACAAAACATTTTCATATTTCGCTAACCCCAAAATCTCGAAAACGAAAATTTGGAAGTACAATAAACTCACAATTAAGTACATCTGATATTCATTTTCGTCTGCGATTTAAGGATTATCGATGATTTGTGAAGAAAAACAAATTATTAATTAACAGAATTTGATTATTTACCTGATGCTCATTTACTGACAGCCGAGAATTCCATATTCGTCCTTCATTTTCAACAGTTGAATCACAAAACTGCACAAAACTTGCAAATTCAGGTCATTCACCTCCCATTTCAAACATTTTCCACAACCGCCAAAAATCTTAAAGGTGCTATTGTAATGGAGTGATCTGATTGGTCGAATTAATTTCTGGAACAAATGCAGTACAGTAGGACGTTCGAAATGTTACGTATGAAACAGGAAACTCAGCAGTCCAACCCTGCCAGAACTTGTAAATCCACCTTTAACACTGTAATGGCGCGAAAGAAAATTTTCTCACCTCCAAACGGCAACAGTGTGGCATGTTGCAACAAATCGATAAAAATACATTTAGAAAGTAAATAAAATAAATGTTTTTAACAATTAAAAAACATAAAATTACTAATGGAGAACAAGTCGAGGTACAATGGAGTTCATTTTCAGGTGAGTGTTTGCAATACTTAAAGATTTCAAGGTTTGAGCGACATTGAAGAAAATAATCTTGTATTTGTTTCAGAATGCTGAAATATTTTATATTTTGTCCTCTAAGTTAACTAATTCCAATTATTTGACTGTTGAACGTTTATTTCAGAACTTATTAAAGATTTTGAAGTCTTAAGGGTCTCGAGTGCACTTCTTCATGCTGTTGAAATGAATCGACCGATCTTCAGAATTTGGAGGCCCGGAACAAGTGGATGCAGAATTATGTAAGTTTGTAAATCGCTCTATTGATACAATGCTATAAATAATTGTTATATAATAACTATCGAATATTGAATTTGGCTAATTTTTTGGTTGTGAAAAAATATTGGTAAAATGAAGTTTTCAAAGTCCTTCTGACATTAAAAAATTAATCAATGTTCTCAGTATCTTCTTTCTTCGATATCGACGAGACCAAGTTGATTGTTGAGCACATATACAGGTATTATTTTATGAGTGTAAAGGTCGTAAAAATTGGTAATTAAAATTTAAAAAATCGCCAAATAAAAGCAGTAAAGTCAAAATATATTTCATTGTTGTGTGTATATTATTCAAGAATTTTGAGGTTAAGGCGACATTTTATAAACAAATTATATTAAGAAAAATTAAATTCAGTATTAAATGGTTAAAAATTGTTTTTAGTAAATTGTATTTTATACATTTTTACAAAAATATTGTTGCTAATTATTTTTTTAAATGTGTAGGCATCATTTTATTGAAGATAAGGGGTGTGTTCCAGAGCAGCTCCTGGAGGAGATCGGGCATTGCTGAGCGCAGTTCAATGTAAGTTAATTAAATATATTTAAATATTGTTTTTTAGCTTTAAATATTAACGTTGAAATAAAAATTAACTTTGAATTATTAATTTAAAATGATTTTATTTTATTAACTAAATATTTGAAAATAGAATGTCAATGCTAACTGTTATATTAAAATAATTATTTTATCATGTATAAATAATATTCTCGACAACAAAAAGTACAAGACAATTTTTAAGAAATAATTTTTTTACAGACAGTTGGCCAGTAGCAGAGGATGAAAGAAGAGATTATATTCAAGAAAGATTATGCTGTCTATAAATGTTTTTGACACATAGCGGAAAAGTGTGATAGTGAGTTTTCTTTTTACTAGATTATTTAACATTTTAAAAAATTAAATTCCTAAATTATTCGCACAAGCATAACAATAGGTTTAATTATTTTTTCTAATGAATTAATATTAAATTTAGTAAAACAAATAAATATAATTGTTTATACTACAATTTTTTTTACTTTTTCAGAGTGCAACCAAAAAGATGACTGAAGGACAGGAAGGATGTGGAGGAAGAAAAGTGGCCCCTGCATGCTACCAATTATTCCAAAGTAGTCTTTTTTTTATATTTTTGTTTTTGCTTGGTAGCATAACTCCCGGTCTCCCGCAGATGTGCATATGGGAGGGATCTCCGTGGAGTGGCCCAAGAAGAGCTCGAGAAGTGGCGATGTATCTATTGCCCCAACGTGGGATTCGCCGATCGGTGAGTCGCCTTTTATTTAACCCCTTCCCTGTTTTTTAACATATATTCTTTGTCTCTTTTATTTTTTTAAAACGATTTTAATGAAATAATTTGTAAATTATTTTTTAACTTTTGTATTTTGCAATAATTTTTTGATATCTTATGAAATAAATAAAAATTTAATAATTACTAAATAAATAATTAAACAAATATTAAAATTTTGAAAACAGGGAAGGAAAAATAACAACATAGTGACACCATTGGTAAAAAGTATTGTTTACAGTAATTAATTTTATTACTGCATAAATTAATATTTTTACCAATGTTTTTTATTGTTTACACTTGTTTGTCATTTATATTATATATTTTGTTTAATATTTAATTTTTTGGAATGTTTTTTATTGTTCTAAATAATTGATTAAAAAATTGAAATTCAAATCTTTATTAATAACATTTTGTTAATTTTAATTGGATTTAAAGTACTTATAATATGTTCTTTTGCTTTTAATATTATATTTATAATTGATTAAAGTAAAAAGTTAATGCATATGAAAGTTAAAGTTTTTGAAATTAAATTTAGGGACTAATGATTTGATTTTCTTTCAGCAATTTGAGTGTTTTTGAGCTCAGGTGTCGGATATCGTCCCAGGACGGTATCCCTAGTGTAGGCCTTTGCGCCTGGGCGGTATGAGAGAGATCCGTGCAGAATGTTTGTTGTGAATTAAATTCAGATATTTTTAAATATAGCTAGGGAGGCAAAAATTTTTTGGTGTGTGATTGGAATAGATTTCTTTATTAAATATAGCTATAGGTAGGGAAATAAAAATTAGACTTGGTATGTGTACGTGTGTAGTAACTATATAGTTACAGTCCATATATATTTATATGTTACAATTTATATATTTTCGTCACTATGTTGTTTTTATTTTGTTCTATAAAATCGTTCTTTTACCCTTGTTTGGAAAAATTATTTCTATTTTAATGTGTAGGTCGGTGTTAGTGTAGGAAAAATAATATTCCAAGCAATGTGTAACAGAACGAGAATATTTTTATGCATTGTGTTTGTTTCTTTTTATTTGTTTCAGTAGAATCATCGTGGTGAGAAAATATTTTTCACTTTTGAACTAATCAAGTATTTTTGCAGGTCTTTTTTTATTTCTTAAGGTTTATTTATAAAATACCTTTGTTTTTAAATTGAATTTTTTTTTTTAATTACAGGTTCTATAAAATTTTACATTTATTGTATAGGTACATGACAATATTTTTTAACATATTTTTTTTCCTTCATGGATTACTATTTTTTATTAATTTCAACATTTTTATCCCACATTATGCCCCTTTCTGTTATAAATAATACGGAATAAAATTTTTTCGAAATGTTTTAATAATAAACATACATACATGTATACGTTTTCATTGGAGCTAAGAAAGCGGCTTTGCTTTCATTCCTCTATATACATATAATAGTCAGTGTTGAAATTCAAACAAACTAAAGCAACTTTAAAATTTAAACGGAGGATGGTTGAATTCAAGTCAAAGTATATGTATAATATATATAGGGCTTTCAATGTGAATGTAACTACTGTGAGTTTCAAGGGTCACATATTTCATGCAGAAACTCGTGCTTGACCATAAAACGTCTTTTCATAGATAGACAGTAATCGGGTAATTTTCCAGTGCATTGACTTTACATAAAGTCGATTTGTCAGATAACTTGTGCAGGCGTCTAAAAGGTACACCTTTTCAGCTTTGTCATGCATCTTTCACGTGCTCTCACAAGACATTTCAGTCCACCTTGGTTTTTCATCAAAAAAAAAGAAAAAGAAGGAAATTTTCAATTCTCTGATTTTTCTTTTCAAAATATGTATAATTCCATTTAATTCTGGTTTTTATATACGAATATAAAGGTTAAATATTGTGTTTTCTTCATAATAGAAATTTATCCCAAAAATTTATTTTTCATGAAAGTAAATTGTTTTATAAAGAAAACAAATACATAAAAAAATGTGTTAGTAATAAATAAAACAAAATTTTTCTTTAATGAAAATCGAAAAAAAAACTATGTTAGCTATGAGTCGGGAATTATTATAATTGATTCACCTAAATATTTTGTATTGGAATTTTTTTCTATTTTATTTTTTGTATATCAGTGGGAGAAAATAATTGGTAGCTGCGATTCGAGTAGGACGGGAGCGCGCACGCTTTATAGGGACATATGTTGCTCTTTTGTGTAAGGATTGTAGGAATTTTTTTTCTTGACTACTATTCATTGCCTTTCGAAGACTACTGGCGCGTGGTCAATTTTATAAATGATTACCACCCATAATGCCATAATCTGTCGCTCCTTACTCAACATGTCAAAAGAAAGACTTCTAAACGTCCAAAAGTTCTTTTTTATAGATGATATTTTTCAATTGACAGTTATCATGCTTTCTCGACTGTATTTTTTTATGCTTTATTATCGTTCTAACAATAACATTTATAAAAATATTTATATTTCATAAAAATAATAATTTATAATTATTATTGTTACTAAAATTAGGAAGGCTAATTGTTAAAAATATATCAGCCGTTACATCTTGAAATTCAACCTTGGAAAATTTTTAAAGAGAAAATGTTCTTTTAAATTCTGCATCTTTTGATTAATAATTCTATCTGCAGTCTTAGATTTGAATAAGAAAGTCACATTAATTTAAACTTGAAAGTTATATGAATAATTCTTATAAATTATTCGGATTTGCAAATATATTAAATCTGATATTAGTATCCAATGTAAATATATACCTTTAATAAAAGGGAATACAAAATATATCTAAGATGAAAACGCATTTCTTTTCTTATATCCTTTTATCTTAAAGTAATCTTTCGGAATTTCAAGTAGAAACATTGTCTTAGAGAAAAGACTTGAATACAATTTATAAAACAAAAGGTTTCTTTCCATTATACGTCCTTGAGAAATGAGTATACATTTTCTCGAGTCAGTTGGAATTAAACAAGTTGACTTATATTTTTCCAATGCTTTTCGAGCTTTCTCGTGTTAGAAATAATAATTATTATCTTGTAGGTGGAAAGTAAAATGAAAATTGATCATCATAATTTTCACAATAGGGACTAATGAAATGAAAATAAATAATTTTTCAGTTATTTTTAATTGAAATAATAGAAATGTAAATCTGGTTTTGTTCTCTATCGGTAAATAAAAGTCAATAGTAATTGGATAATCTTAATTTAATTTTCCTTCTAGCTCATGGTTCAATCTACAAATAATTCGGGTCATAGGACATTGTGTGTATACATTTAAATGTTCCACACGTTCTGTGAATGTAAAATCCACACGTGTTCATCCTTTGCGGTTGTAAAATGGTCTTTTGTGAGGCCACGTGTGTCAAGTGAGTTCATATGCAATTCGTATATAAAATTCATATGGAATATATAATTACGCCAAATTCTTTTTTTTATACACTTAATTTTTCCTGCAAATCTTATTTCTTTTCTATAAAAATAATAATAGAAAATTATTTTGAAATATAAATTATGTTATAAAAGTCCGATTGATATCAATAAAATATGATTTAGGAGAAAAAGAGTTTGAATACGCATTTTATATGTAACATACAATATCCTTTCTTGAAGAGTAGTTGTCAAATTCAGAAACTGAACTAAAAAGTCTAAAGTCAAGATACATCACTTTAGAATTTTTCCCCATTCTGTCTCAGTTGACACACAGAAAGCTTTATTCAATCGTGTCGTCTAGAGCCATTGTATTCTTTTTACTTTTCTTATCCCTCTCTCTCTCTCTTTCTATCTATCTCTTTCAGTTAAATTTAAACTTATTCTTATCGATCCTCGACTTTAAAAATCACTAGCAGAAAATACTTTTCAAATAAAATTTTTGTTATATTATTTTCAATGGTATTTTAAAACACCCTATTCAAAATTATTCTCCAGATATCTCAAGCTCTAATGTAAAATAAAATAAGCATGCAAGATAAAAGTTTCTTCGATATAGTGAAAATAAAATTCAAGAAGAAGGGTAAAATTTATTGGTTCGAAATGCTTACAGGATATGCATTCTTTTCTTTGTGGGTAGCTTTATTTTGTTCTGGTTTTTGGGTTGGAAAAGGTAACATTTATTCTGAGCAAAAATATATAGTAGCAACATATACCCGTCGGCATGTCACTGAAAACATAGTCTAGGTAGAGCTTCTTGAATTTCCAGACCCTATTTTCTGATGAAACCTTCTCGTGGTTGGATTTGTGGTAGTTTCCATTGTCCCCTCTTTCTCTTTCTGTATATGTACAGTGACATCGAAAATGATGTTTCTACCCTTCAATATTTTGTCCTCTTGTGACATAAAATAAAGTCGAAACTCTTTCTTTCCTAATCCTTAGTCTTGCCGTATCATATTATAAAGAACGAGTTAGTGCTCAATTTATAAATACCCTCGAAATTTTTTTTTTGAAAAATCAATAATGCCTGCAAGCTAAGTTACAATATCGAATACAGCTTTGTGTGTTTTGATAACACTGCCGGGATTATCCTTTTCAATGTAAATTTAACTAAAGGATTATAAAATATGTTTAATATAGTCTTAATAATGTACATCAAATTTTGATGGGAAAATCAATTTCTCGTTTTTTTTCGTATTATTTAAAATAATAATTTTTTTTTTTTTTGAAATAATTTTTGTTTTGATTATATATTCGTTTTGATATCTGGTTTACGTATCACTTTTTTAGCATGAATTTCACAGTACATTTTTCATGAGCTCCACCCCTATCTCGAGATTCCCTGCAGCATCTCATCTCATCAGAAAATGCATACATATACATTCAAGAACGATTTAAACTAACCACGCCCATTTGAAAAATGTACTGCTCGCACGTGAACTCACCAAACTGGATTCAAAACATTTTTGTCCCCTTGTAGGATTGGCTTAATACCGCACACTCCATTGTTAATTTGAAATTATAAACTCGACTAGTAATCTCCAGCCATTATAAATATTTCCTCGTCTTGATCTTCATACAAAATGGAAAATTAATTTTAGATCATCATTGTTAGTAATTTATTATCGTGATTAGGAAAATTGACTGATTGCTTTCTAAATCTTCTAATAATACATATAGGAGCTTAACAAATAAATTATCCTTTTCGTTGTATATAAGGTTTCAGATTTAATCGAGAATAAGGTTAAGTGCGTAATTGTAGGTACTCATAGGTTTATTGGCAAAGTCGGTAATTTATTAGATAGTATCTGGCCCCGAAGTTAAACGGCTTTAGCTTTGAAGCTACTACCCTCGCCATATTCGAATCTCTATGTGTATACTATACACTTACATATGTATATGATGATCATATTCATTGTACAGTATATATGTATAGGTGTAAAGGCCTTTCGATTAAGGGGATATCGGATATCTTGCAACTTGATCAAAAATATCAAATTACCAACATTTCGAGAGTGTAAGTCAAATCAAGTCTTGGAAGTTTTAGAACTCCAAAAGCTTAAAGTAGCCACTATGCAATTGCACTGAATGTAATTCAATTACAGACACTCGACTACCATCGAATGAGCCCTTTGACGTTCGACCCTCAAAATAATTTAATCCTTCACCGACATATGATTATAGTTCACAACATCATTCACGGGCAATTTAATTAATTTTGCCTAACGAAATTCCCTTGATTATATTTGCCAATAACAATAAATATAAATTCTAAAAATTACGATTTTTTTATTTTTAAATTATTAGTTTTTTTTATTAAACCTGGTAATGTTTTTTCGAATATATTTATTTATGTGTAGATAAAAAAAGGTTAATTAGAAAAAGATTAATTTTTAAAAAACTAAAAAATGAGGAAATATATAATCTAATTTGGATAACGGATTTTAAATGAATTGGACAAAATCAGCTTTCGAATGAGGATTTCTGATTTTAATCTCCTTAGAGTGGATTATATTTATTAAGTTCAGTATAAAAAGAAGAGCGAACTTTCATTGAATCTTTTAACCTTTAGAATTTCATAAAACTGAAAGCATTAAAATGTTAGTTGGACAAATATAATATTTATCTATAATAGGTAGTAACTGAGATTTCAATAAGTTATTTAGATACAGAGGAGGAATTTAAAAAAAAGTTCGATTCTGATCAAAAATTCAATATTTGCAAATAGGGAATAAATATCTTGTTCATCTAAACTAATAACTGTCTATAAAAAGTTAATTTTTAATTAATTTATCAGTCTATTAGCTAAAGGTCGCCCCTATATCATTTCCAGAAATCTTGATACTTATGGAACGACTTTTCCCATCACTTAAGATAATTATGATCTTTTTGCGAGGAACTTTCATTTGTTAAATTGCTTTTGATTGCAATTTGCTTAAGAGTTCATTTTGATCTGATCACAAAAACGTTTTCCAATATAAGCTCGCAAAAATGTACATAATTTTCATCTCGCATTTTATTATTATAGTAAATTAAATCAACACTTCACCTGAAAAAAAATTCAAGTAATCGGTTACTTGACAATCAAATAAATATTTACTTTAACCAAATAATTGAATTATATTTGATCAATAATTACTCTATTTGAAACAAATACCATCTCCATTAATGATTAGATTAACTAAATCATATTCATAGATCATGAATCAGATCATAAACTAGATCATGATTTAGAAGATGATTTAGTTTATGATTTAGTTTATGATCTGGTTTATGATCTCGTTTATGATCTGTATTATAATCTGATTCATGAAACAGATCAAAAATTAGATTTTGATCCAGATAATTATTTGATCAATATGAATATTATACATTATAGGGCAATAATATAATATGTGATTAAAATAAAATCTTGTGAAATGAAATAAGATTCTTATATATCAAAATCATAGTAATAAGGGCAGTATGGTACAATATTTGGATATCATCTTGATATATTATATAGAACTTATCGGAGCATCTAGCATCTGTCCAAATGTACAACGTTTCATTTTAACATAAACAGAAAGCAGCTTTTAAATCATAATACAATATATGAACCTGAAGGGTAATGCAGTTGTCAAATCAAATTACATCGTTCGATAGGCCTTATATCTTTTTTCCAACACTTGCCAAATCTTTTTCCATTGAAAACCAAAAGGTGCGCGCGCTTCAAAAATATCTCTATAACCGATATACCGCGGTATATTTCTTCCTCTTTCATAAACGCGGGGATCATTTCACGACTGATTAGTTTTCATGAATTTGTTCTTGCCTGAAGATGAAATAGCTGTTTGACAATAAAATTAATATCTCGAGGAAAAATCAAATGTTTACCCCCTTTTGAATCCTTTTTCATTTTTCTTTTCTTATACAAAACCACAATTGCTATATTATCAAGATAAAAGAGTAGGGTAAAATATTTTTATCCTTGTTTTGTATTATCTTTTTATGAAAAAGAATTAAAATTTTATTTTCTGATTTTTTCTAGTTGTAACTATTGTTTTATTGACTTTTTCTACAACAAAATTTATTTGATTCAAATAATCGGTTTTGACTATTATCAAATAAATATTTATTTGTATTAAATAATTATTGAGCCAATAAAATGGTAAAAAATATTTATTTTTATTTTGTTAAGTGACCGATTATTTGAATGAATTAAATATTTTTCAGTTATCATCGTAATTACATCGATAATGAAAATTAATTAATTTAGACAATTTATCATGGGATTTAAGTCTCGATTTTAGAAAATTGCTTTTATTTCTTCAATATAATATTCCCTTTGAAAAATTACGCAGGGCACTTGAATGAATGCGACGAATATTTTTTAATGAAATAAAAGTTGAATGTCAACGCTTGTCACAACACAAGGCTTATTCGTATGAATAAAAGTGAATCGGCAATTATATTTAAAGGCTTTCTTGGGTCTCGCATAATGAAATATATTCTATTGTCATTTTATACCCTTTTGGAAATCATTTTTTTTTTTTTTTTTTTTTATATAAGTTGTCGGTACAGTGTCACGTGACGAGTGTTGAATTGCGGTCGTCAAAATGTACAAAGCACGTCGTTAAATGTCAACTATACACTTGTGCTCGCGAAGAACTGTAGATATAACGACAGTTACAACAGGACTATATACACACTATAGGAGAAATAGGATTCTCTAGGAAAAGGGATATCGAAGTACTTGACGATTCAGAGTCGGGAGTGGCCTAGTTCGGAAATTGGAATTTTCTCAAGGACCTGCACCGGAATTCGTTTTCGACGTTTTACTACTTGAGGAAGGATCTGGAATAAATGAACGACGAATGAGCAGTGTGCGACCTACGCTTCAACTCAATCTCTAAAAGCCTTTCAATTCGAATTATACGCGTCTTGATATACTTCCCCTTTTTTCAAATTAATATCAATTTGAAATCACAGTTTTCTTTATGAAAAATTAAATTTTTTAATAATTTAATTAAAATCTAATTTTATTAAGAAATAAAATCCAAAATTATTATTACATTAAAAACATTTTACCTTTAAAAGTAAATATATTTTTTTTAATATAAAAAATTTAAACAATTTAAAATTATTTTTTTTATTTGAAAAGAAAGAAAAGTAAAAAAGTTATTTTCTGAAAATTATAAATCTTTTGCGTTTTAAATATATTACAAAGTTTTTTTTTCAAAAATTCCTAAATGAAAAATTCAATCCCATTTTCTTCTATTAAATAAAAGAAATAATTAAAAAAAAAATTTCCTTGGTAGAATTTATGCTGCAATGGATTAATATAATTCTTATATATATATACTTGTACATTTGCAACGTGGTAAAATTTTTAATTAGCAAATTTCATTAAATCCAGAGAAGAGCATAATTCAATGAAGAATATGAATTGAATGAGTGATGCACGTTATAACCTCATTAAAAATACATAATTTTAAAAGATGTATAACTCTATAATGTTGACTGAAAATATTAGACGAAAATAACTTTTTTTTTACATATTCTTCCTTACATTTATTATTTTTAACGACTGTAATGAAATATTCAATTTGTTGAACATACATCTATATATATAGCAAGAAAATTTCAATAATATTTTTTTAATTTATACTTTTTTGTTTTTAACTTTTAGTATGGACCATTTTATACAACTAATATCCCGCCATACCCATACACTTTGATCTGTATTTACATTTAGATTGAATTCCATATTCAGAAGGTTTCTTGAACACACCTGAAGTTTAATTTTTTCTCTTGCGGTGACAAAAAAAACTCTCTTTGCTGTTATTCGGTTTTTACTTTCTCACTCTCCAATCTCAAATTTTTCTGTAAACTGAAAAATATTCTCTTTATTCCATTTTGATTCAAAAGTACACATACGATTCTGTGTATTTATTAGATTATTAATTATTAACAATAATAATAATTGTTAATAATTGTTATTGAAAATGATTTCACTATTCTTCAAAAGTGAATTAAATAAATGAATCTAATTTGACAATTAATGTAATATGAAAATACAAAAATATAGAAACTTATACCGAGGACAAATTGAATTTAAGATTTAACACTGCCTTTATAGAACTCTAGTTAATTGACCTCCAATCAAATTGTAAACTGAATTAGAAGTTTGAAATTGGCTCAGAAATGTGGGTAGCTTGAGGCATGTCTCTAGGGAAGGGAAACGGCTATTATAGTCACACGTTATGGAAATTGCGGTAAATTTCTGAACAGAATAAATGCAAAAAAAAATTTATATATATTACTCGCGAGAGAATAATTTTTTTAAAAAAATTCAATTCACTTTTTCAATGAAATCCTAAAAAAGAACAATCAAGTTTGCAATTCAATTTCATCAAATTTTTTATTTCGACTGTTTTATATATTTTATCTTATTAAAAAAAATTCTTTTCTTCCATATTCTTTCTTTATAATTTATAAATGATAAAATTAATAAATAATAAATTAAAATTTAATAAATTAATTAAAAATTGAAACTAATAAATATTAATTAAATTTTTACTTAAATATTATTAATTTAGTAAAATTAATTAATTGCAGTAAATATTTATTAATCGCTAAAAAAAATTTAGGGAGAAAAATGAATAGAAATTTTCAATTTATAATGCACATTATTTTATTTTACTCATACTCTTACATTTAATCGTTCACTCTTTCTCTCTCATCCACTCAAAGTTACAATCTAAAGCCTTTGCAAATGAAACAGCGACGCTGAAACACAAACTGTGTTATTTTTCCCAAAAGAAGAATAGAAAATACAATCTACATTCTGCAATAGAGTTGGGGAATTCAATTGATTTCGCATATACGTATATATATACAAATAAAAATTCCGAGTAAGCAAACAAGACATGATAAATCCATTTAAAGCTAATTTCTCAACACTTAACGAATGGTTTATTCTCCAAATGCAACAAATTGTCATCAACTTCAGAAAATAGTTTTTACTCCATATTAATAAATATTAAATTATTAATCTATTAATAAATATTCATTTTTGAATAAATTTCCAATTAAACTTGACTTAATTTTGTAAATAATTAATTCATGTTTTATTTTAATGGAAGGATTTATCATGTATAACATTCAATATAGCTCTCTATAGAAAATAGGCATTTTCATATAAATAAATCTGGACAATAATTAGCGTTGTGTTATGTATTAAAATATGGCCCCACCAATCGTAATATATATATGCTTTCAACAATAAATTTATACATTACAATAACTATGACATATATATTTATATATATAATTTTTCGTGAAACTTACTTTTTTCTGAGCAAGAACATTATTTTTTTGTTATCTTCTCTCTACTAATGTTTTTCGTAATTTTTTTTTCTTTCTTTTGGGAGAAAGTATGATAGCACCAATATATAGAAGAATTAATTTTCGTTTTATGTATTAGGCGTCTGGTTTCTAACTTTTGTAACATTAGCTGAAGTTTTACTTAGGTATATGTTTATATATATAACTGGTTCTAATTTCCTTCGCACGAAATATCCGTTTCGCGTGCGTCGATTACACTTTTCTCGAGCTTAGAGCGAGCAAGGGGAAAGCAGGCAAAATGGGAGTCGTTTAAAGCTGATATCGTGAAAAAGTATCCTGTGAATAAATCAAGATTATACGCGCAGTTGAATAAAGAAAATTTGTTAGTGAGAAAACCTTTTTCCTTTTATTTTATATTTTTACTTAAGAAAAGTTTGTCACGCATTTGTTGTAACAATTTCCTGTTCGGATTTTCTGGCCAATGACTTCGTTTACTGATTAATTATTTGCGAGAGAAACTAATCTTTTCAAGCCAGCCATTGACTGTAAAATTACATTGAAAAATCGGTTTCTTAAATTAAATAATTACTTTCTTTTATGAAAGAAAATTCTTTTTTACTTTAATAAATGTGTGCTATATAATATGGGATTAGAGGTTTATCTCTTTGGAGAAGCCCAACAATTTGGGGTATAAAGCGACAGCTTCCGCAGGATAAGAGAAAACCAATCAGAGAAATTTGTTCGGGGTCAGAGATGCTCTCGGTTTCCTGCGGCGCGGTGTTAGATAGAGCACAAGATCTTGTGTATAAACTATGCAAACTTGATTTCAAGCTCGGATAGAGGATAGGTCGGTGTTACATATTTTATGAAAGAAAATTAGGAATGGCCTAAAAGGTTTATCGATCGCTTCTTTTAAATATTGGGACTGAACAATTTTGCTTCATACAATCTTCTTTCGTTTGTTCATTAATAGTTAATAAGCATTTCTTTTTCCTTTTATTCATTTCGGTAAAAAAGAATCAAGTTTTCTTTTGTTTGAGAAAAAAATAATTCTTGCAAACTTAAAATTCAAATTTATTTCAGTTTTAAATTTAAGATAAAGTTTTTTTTAAAGAAATTTGCAAAGATCTTTACAACTCATTTCTTTGACAAAAATTATAATTATAAAATATTTGTTAATAACCTGGAAAATTAAAATTTTTAAATTGATTAATTCGTGATAAAATTGGACCCTTTAAGGTATTTTTATAAATATTCATTCTTCCATAAAATACGTTTGCGTCACAAAAATATATATGATTTTAGTGCATAGCGTAGGTGAAGGAATGTGTTTTAAAATATTATATATAATTGGTAAAATGATTATTTGGTCTGGTTCGTTTCTAAATAATTCCTTTTTTTTATTAAGTAAATTTAAATTTCTAAATCAGCAAACTTTGCTGTAATTGTAAAGACGGATTTTGTTTAATTAATTTAAAAACCGTCAAATTCATTTTAATTTTTTTATTTATTAAGGCGTTCTATAATATGTAGATTTCTTTTTATTAAAACGAAATTCCTCTTTCTGTCAAAAATTAGTTTCATTTTATTCGAAGACGAATTTAGAATATACAGAATCGACTCTTGAAAAAATTATATTTTGCATTTTTTTTTTCCATTTCTCTAAAGAATATAAATGCTTTATGCATTATTTTATTATATTTTTTCTTCTTCTCATTCATAAATAGTGTCATATATTTTTAATGTGTGTGACACTTTACATAACGTAGTTTTATATAGAAACTCATGGCTTAAAATAACGTATGTTATATTATCTTAAACTTTTTCTAGAGAATATATAAGTTTGCCAACAATAATATTTTACTACTTGTAAATTTACACAAGTAAATTTACATTTATCAATTTTACACTTTTCTAAATATTTCATTGTTTTAATGAAGTTTTCTTTTAAAATCATTAAACAATTTTGTAACAATAATAAAGAATTTTTTTTTACAATATCACTTTATAAATAATATTTTCAAAATTGTCAACAAAAAATATTTTAACAGTGTCATTAAAATATTGTTCTCATCTATAAACTTTTATGAAATTATATAAATTTTATAATAATGGAATTTTTAATATAAAAAAAAGGAGCCTGAAATATTGATTAGTGAAATTTAATAGAATATATAAATGTTACAATTAAAATTCGCACATTTTATTTGAACAATGAACAATATTTTGGTTCGCTTTAAAACGATATTATATTACCATATTGTTTGAAATAAAACGCAATATATGTTTATTGTTTGTTTAAAATAATATATATATATAATCCTCGCGTTAAGTTTGACATTTTTTTTTCAACAATAAAAATTGTACAATTTTAAATCTCTAAAGATATAGGATATATACTTTGAGAAGATATTTATATTGTTGGGATATGTATATAGGGATAAATATCAGTGTCAGTGCATTTTTCATAAAATGGAATATTTCATGTTTATATTGATCAGAAAAAAGGAAAATATAAAAAAAATATATAAAAAAAATAAAATATTTATAAGAAATATATGTTAGCAGGAGTTGATCTAATATTCAGGCAAATAGTGAACTCGTAGTGCATCATTTTCCGCGCTATGATCTACGTTTATGCGCGCGCATACATATGCATGAGATTTTCTAATAACCGAGCAAGAAATTATTAATCTGTCACATGCAATAATAAATAATATTATATAGAATATGTATTTTGTAGAATTTAAATAAACACCGAAAAATAATATTGTGAAATTGAAAAAATATTTCTCTTCTACTTCTTTTATTTTTAAATAATTATTTTTCTTATTTTGAGAAGAATATATTTTTTTTTTTGAGAGAGAATATTTTTTTTTCGATTCGAGTTTAAATTAAAATTTTTTAATTGAAAATCGTATGTTCAACATTTTCATAATCTCTTTTTTACATTTCTTACGTTCCTAAATTAAAATTTGGAAAAAAAAATTTGACTAATGAAAAAAAGTTGAAAGTCGGCCACTGGAAAATGAAATCAGTGAAATTGTCACTGATATATACAGTTTTATAGGGAGTATATGGACTAAATGGTTTCTAGTCCGTAAATAATAAACGCTTGTTGCCAGGTGAACGTGAAGTGGATAATAAATATGTATGGACCAGTTTTTTAAACGACTTCACAGGCCCCCATATGAAGGGAATAAAATTTGTTTTTTGAAACAAAAATATTCCCCGAATTTTTGAGGATATAGGTTATATAGGAATATAGAATTATTGGAAAGGAAATATCTTTCAAGAAAAATTTACTTTTTCCCAATATATTTTCACTCTTTCTTAGGCTCTACAATTTAGATATACTGCTTTGGTCAGGTCCCTACGAAATATATTCTTTTATATACTTACAATGCTTATACTTTTTTTATATATATATAATTTACAAAATTACCGTCAACTATTGATTGGAATCGTTTTATATATGACATTCGTGCAAATTTATTTTTTATGATACACTAAAATGTTTATTTATACCAGACTAGACGGATTTATATGGCTTGCAATTTTTATAAATTGTAGTAGGGATGTTCGATTCTATTGAAGTTGACTTAATTTTTAAAATTCGAGACCAGGCCTAGATAGAAATTTTCATTTTGATCCATTTTCGTATATGAATTAGAAAGTAGGAATTTTTATTTATTGATATTTTGGGTATAATGAGAAATTCTCGATCTTATATTATACGTTAAATATTTCTGACAATATATTTATTATGCGCATGAACTATATATATGATTTATAATTATCGATCGATTAATTGACTTTCGTCTCATTTCGCTCTCTGCTATTTATTATTATTTATTAGGACTTACCTATAACAAAATTTTTAATCAAAATCTATCTTTGCACAACCTGAAGAATATAATTTTCAATGCCCAAGATTTTATGCTTTTTTTGCGCACAGAAAATGTAGAAAATACGTTTATTATTTTTTGGTATGTATTTTTTTTTCTTGCACATCATATATATATATATATGAGAGTCCGCTGTATACATTGTGTATACGTAGCATAAAATTCTTGTGTTTACTCGAATACGCCCTACGATATCGATTCGAGTCACTGCAAAATATTTCACTTCAACTTAGAAAAGTAAAATTATCTAAATTTTTTGTTAAAGATTATTTTTTACATGATTTTTAAATTTTACATCGATGTAAAATGTTACAATAAAAGTTTGATCTCCACACTTCAAGTCAAATGCTAGATGTCAGCAGGCGACAGTGAATCGAAGCCAAAATTAATAAATTTTTTTTTAATTGATTAAATTTTTTTTATTTTGTAAAATATGATATTCACATATATTTGACTTTTTGAAAAATACGCTAATTTGTTCACGAAAAGTTTAATATTAGGTTGGAACTTAATTAAGAAACTTTATAGTTCTCATTTTAGTCTTTCTTAAGTTTTCTATTTAACTTTTTTATTGTAAACTTTGAAAATTGTTACAAAAAAGTTAAAAATTCTTCATTTATAATTTTTTTGCGTAAAAAGATTTGAAGTGTGGAAAAAACGATTTTTAAATAATAATAAAAGATTTCAATACATATTGTACTCAAGAATTACAGTTGAAATAATTCAAGTTTCTTTTTTTCAAATGAAATGAATTTGCAGTGAAATCGGATTACGCGCTAATGGGGTAAGAAGAGGTTTCACATTATATGAATTTTATATCTAACTACTTTGAACTTTGAAGAACTTTTGTATTCACTGGAGCCAATTTGCAAGACGAGATTTTTGTTCTCATGAATAATTAATAATAATACGCATCAATATTAATGCACATCATTACGAAAGAGACGTAGAAGAAGTGTTTTTTTAAAGCTCACTATTTTTTTCACTTTTCTCTATGAGATAAAGGAAACAAAAAAAAATTAATTGAAATTTATTTTTTCACGAGAACGTGATTTTTTTTTTTAAATATTAATTTCATTCGCATATTAAACCGAACATCACACATACGATTCGCTAAAAAATGTCTACTAAAAAAAAATTAATTAGCGACAGTATTCACGGCAAGTGTGAAATTATTGCTATATATGTACATTATATCAAAATACAAAAAATTTTTTGGAAATGTAAGAAAAATTTGCATCTAACAAAATTATGGATTAATTATATGTCGAATACTCACCGTAACATCGACTTGTCCTATTATGCTATAAATATATTAAGAAAACAATAAAAATTGTCCTCTGTAAAAAAAGAATTTGAGCAAAGTAAAAAAAAAACAACAGCCTTTAATATACAATACCTAATAATACAAATGTCTCGAAAGACATTTTTCAACACTTATATATTCAACAGCTAACTTGGATGTTAAACAAATATTGCACTTTTTTAAAAGGGGGAGGGGGGCACTTTTTGACCACTATTTTTTAATTTTTCGGTTTCAAGAATCATTCCACCTATAATAAATAAAATTCGATGTAATGTAAAGGAAAAAAAATTTCTTTTTTAACGTGGAACGAAACCTATTTTTATAAATTTTAGCTGTTCTTTTTCACGTATAGCACTTAATCACAAAACACTGCTATATATTTTTTTTCCATGGGTTCGTGAAATTTCAGTGACTTTATAAAACGAAACAACTGCACTGGAAGTGACGAGATTTTTCTTCATTTTGACTTTTGGTGTATGTGTATACATGTGTATGTGTGTAGGTGTTATTTATGTATGAGTCGAATTTTATTTTAAGGATGTAATATTTCCTTTCTCATCGACATTATTTTACACCTATTGGCTGTTTCCCCCTTTTTGAAAAGTGATCTTTATCGGAGTATTGAGACCATTTTCTTTCTTTCTCTCGGCAAATCGAATTTTTTTCTCCTGGGCAAAAAAAAAAGCGGATTATTGTGTCCAAACGTATATATCGTTTTCTTTTATAATTCAATGATATCCGGCGCCCGGAATTGCACTTTACTGCAATACTTGACTTCCTGAACGATCTCGTTACCTCCTGATTTTTTGTCACTATTTTCATCATCCTCATCTTCCTCGGTGAGCTCTTCCAAGATTTTCCCTTCAAATGACTTTTCCTGATGTCGACTTGTAACAGTTGCTGACTTTTTTTCACGAACCTCTCTCAGCCTGATTGAATGCCGTGGTTATTTATACCTGTAATAGAAGAGAAAAAAAAATGCATACTTTAAGAAACATTTTTAAAAATATTTTAATATTATTTAATTTTATATTTAATAATTAATTTTATATTAAAATCAATATTTTATCTATAATTGACGAAATTTAAATATTAGATATTATAAAATATGTAATGATTTTAAATAAAATGATTTATATGAATCATTTAATATTTAATAGACTTAATATTTTATAGATTATTTTAAGTTTAGCAGTAGCGGTTTGATATTAAAATGAAATTATTTTATCTTCTCGATATTTATTGTGTGATGTATAATATAAGGGTCAAAAGTAAAGATTATTTTTATGGGTCATTAAACAAATTATGAGCTTATTATACGATCGAAAAATAATTTAATAAATACTAAATATTATATCACGGATGTGATAAAATTAATCTTTAATAAATACATTATGTAACTGTAAGCATTTCCATGGGTATTTACTTCATTGTTCTCCATATACTATAGGGTTATTAAATTACGGACATAATGTACCTTTTAGACTGCAAATATAATTAAAAGCAATTATCACGTTCCTTATATCTATAGTTGCAGGAATGATCGATATTAAGTATGAGCAAAATGCACATTTTCTAATCTTGAATCTATACTTATGGTAGCATAAAAAAAATATATATATATACTTTAAAATAATAAATTATACATTTTATGACACTAACATTATATTTATATTTTTAAAATACTGTAATTTTATTCACAATTCTTCAAATTCTTGAAAAAAAATATTTTAAAAATGTTTATTAAAAATTTTTTAATTACAATTATTAGAGGATTTTGTTTTCATTAAGTGAACATTGATGAGTCTTGTGATGAATTATTTTACGTATGTAAGCGTCAATAGTTGCCGACAATTTTCGGTTGAGAATGTCAAATTTAGCTTTGTTCTCAAACACGTTTCAATTAATTATTGCATTGAAAGTTTCACCGAGAGTAGTGTGTTGAGCCTGTAGTATGTATGTATGTATGTGGTTTCTCGACTTGCTGTAGATTAGAATCGGTTTGAGAGCTTCATGCATTTTCTCTTAGTTTCGGTCTTTCGACCTTTCACAACCTTTCGACCTTTCATCCACTCAAAGAGTTTATTGGTTTGCTTCAGAATCACGTTTAGTACAATCATTTTATTCAATTAAGATTCGTTTCAATCTTCGAAAATAAGGGAGAATACTGAAAATTTGGTAAAATAAGAACAAAAAAGTTCATTTCATTAAAAAAAAATTAAATATTTATATATTTAAAAATGTTATTTTACTATAGAAGAATTAATAAGATAAATAAGTGGTAAAAGTCAGGTTTTGGTCAGGCAGATAAAATAAATTCTTCTAATTTTATTCTTAATAGTAAAATTCAATTTTTGTCAGACAGAAATTTTCTCATTTTTTATGGCAGTAGTATAAGTCAGTTTTCAGTCAGACTTTTCTAGTTTCAATTGTAGAATCAGTGGTAAAATTCCGTATCGGACAGACAGAATAAATTCTTCTAATTTTATTATTAGTAGTAAAAATCAGTTTTCCGTCAGACAAAATTTTAGAAATCTTTAATTTTTGTTCAGTAGTAATATACAGTTTTAGTCAGATAGAAAATTTTTAATTCTTGTAATTTTATTTTCGGAGCAAGAAAGAATCTTTATAAAAGAAATCAAATTGATTTGTAAATATCGAAAATATTGTTTTATCTTTTAAAAAATATTTATATGGTTTATACAATTGATTGCTTAAATGAAATTTTATTGACTTTTAAACAGACAAAAGTAAAATAGTATAAAAATTTAATAATAAGAATCAAACGCTATACAAGAAGAACAAATAAGTCACAAAAAGATTGAAAGATTCTTGTGTATTTTATTTTCGTTTTATTTTTCTGAGTAAACAAAGTAGGAGTTGAAAGATGAAGAGGGTAGAAGTGAGAGAGAATATAGTCTAGAAAGGAAAATGTTCTACTCAATTGATATTATTGTACCAATTTTGTCAATATTTTTCTTTCTTTTGCTTAGGGGAGAGAGGTGTTTGCTTTTTTATTTTAGAAAACATTTTTTTTTTTTTTTTTGTTATTTATTCTTACCTTTCGGGCCATGGACAGGATAAAATTCTGCAAACAGTGAGACCAAGGGCTGTTATAAGACTCGCTGAGATAACTGTGTAAACGACAAAAAGATGCACTATGGAGAAAATGTAAAGGGTCTTGTGGCACCATAAATTCGGCTCAAATAATGTGGGTGCAAAATCGGGCATTCGTATGCGTAGGATCCAGTAATTTCCTGAAACGATAAATATTTACAAAATCCCCCATTAATTATTTTGATAAAATGTATTTGTTTTAAATAGTCGCGAGGGAGGGAAATTAAAAATTATTTATTTAAAAAAAAAGGTATTGTTTTCAAATATTTAACTGCAATTATAATTTAATATAAACACTTTAGCTTTATATTTGAAAAAGTATTAAAAACTTTTTTTTTTGCAATTTATAACCTTATTCTCTTCATAAAAGCAAAGTGTCAATTTACCTACTAGCAATTTTTCTTATGTTTGTGTTTCACCACCTCGTTTTACCTATAGATAACTTATTGATTCGATTCCGGGATAAATATACAAGTTTTATGTATGAGATTCCTCTTTGATTCGATACTTCACTTATCATTTTATTATAATTTTTGAAAATATATATCCAACGTTTATTTTTACATAAAAATTTGTTGGAAAAATATTTAAGTTTTGAAAATGTTTTTACTACGTTTTGAAAATGTTGCTAAAATAAACTTTATCCCGAATAAAAATATTATACGAAACTCGTGCGCGCACATTAACTTTCACACGCATGATTTTAGAAATTGGGTCATAGAACTCTTGAGATTTACATATATTTCTTTAAAGTAAACTAGAAATCCTATCACGTAAGTTTACTTTAATATTTTGTTAATATTAACCGTATTTGCATTTTGCGTGTGTCAAATCATAATAGCACACGAGAGTAAAAAAATTTTAATTTAAAAAAAAGGAGCTCTACAAAAAAGAAATACAATTTTATGATAACAAAAATGTGCATTGTATAGCAATTTATATTTCTTAATCAAAGTTGAACAATTTAACATTCGCCAAGTTATGGGAAAGTTTATATTGATTCAAGAAAATCCAGCATCTTCTGGATTAATCAACTTCTTGAAAATAAACATCAAAAACGTTCATTGTATGTCAGAGATAATAAAATTAAGACGCAGTAGAAATTTACTTTTACTAAAATTGAAATTTTTATAGAAAAAAAAAATATATTAAAAAGAATGAAAAATTAATTTTAAAAAATGGTTATTTGTGTGAAGTAATTATCTCAAAATTACAGTAGAGGGAGAGCTTTTCTGGCTGAGTGATAAACAAACTATGGGTTGTTTGTTTCTCATAAATTATTATCACTGGAAAATTTATAAACAGATAATGAATATTAAAATGAGCAACTTGCGTAATCATATTATAATAAAAAATACGTCTATATTAGAATGGCAAAGGCGCGCATTTTGTGATAATATGCAAAATGCAAATTTCATGGAAATGCCTTTAGCAATTTTCTTCAAGAAGAAGGAAAGGAATTCCTTTCCTCTTCTGGTTCAGAGCAAAACTCACTTTACGTTATCTGACTGATAGATTAGACTTTTATCTGGATAATAAATTTTCAGTTGAGCCGATGAGATTGCCCGTGAATCGAGTGACACACGAGTGCACAGTTTAATCCTGAATTCTCATTTACTTTGGTAATTTATAGTTTTGAAGCCAGTTTCAACTTTTACGATCCTTTTACGATGTAAATATACATTAAAGGTGGTTCAAAAGTTTTTTTGCAATGTGAAAATTTTGATTCCTCCCCGCAAAAAAGGTCAATAAATTAAAAAAAAATTATTCTTAAGAGAATAAAAATATTCAAACAATAATAAAATATAACTACAAAAAGATATAATAAAAAAAAATTATATATGTCAGCGTAAGGTTCGTGTGCAGATATACATATTTTTGATGGTAGTGATAGAAAATAATATTTTTTATCAATATAGCACAATTATGGACTTGAATCACGCAAGATTTTTATGCCAAGAGAAGCGTGTAGTGTAATATATTATAAATAAAAAATTACCCTCCTTTTTAAAATTGATATTTATTATATATGTAGAATTCACGCAGCTTTATTATTATACATATATATAGTAGAAAAATTTATCACGTGTGTATATATATAAAAGTATAAAATAAATCATAATATAATTTTTTTGTTGAATAGCTGTCGATCTTTTATATACACGCATCAAATGAATGCGCCTGGGAAAAGGCAAACTGATGTTTTTATGTGTATTAAGGGGAAAAAGTGCTGTCATAGCTACTTTTAAGAGTTAGACGACTTATCGATTTATGCAGTTTTATACCATAAAAATCTTGTTATTTTCAATGAATTTTCAATTTTTAACGTTAAACTCCTAAAAAAGAATTACCATAAAAATATTTCAGATTTTTTTTTTTCAATCATTTTGCAATCTTTCCGCATAATTGAGTAACTCGAAATTAAATTTAATTATTAATTAAAAAAGAAACGAAAATTAACAAAAGTAGTTTAAAAAAATATATTTAAATGTTTTATAAATGTTCGCGTGTGATAAATTTAGTTGAAAAATAGTATTTTCTACTTATGTCAAAATTTAAAAAAAAATATGGCAAATTTTCTTTTTTAAAAATAAGAAGTTGTAGGTGTTTTCAGTCAGCTCATAGTTATTTCATTTAATTAAATTTCATGCAGCGAAAAAGTAGAGTAAAAATAAATTTCAAATGCACTTTGTGAGTTGCATAAAAAAGTGTAAATAAGTAACATGTATTTTTTAAAAATCCAATATTTTTTCAAGTAAAAAAGTTTATATATAAAAAATAAGCAATTAAAATTTTAGTGAAAATGGAAAACTTTGAAATAAAATTGAATTACTTTGTAAATTTAAATAAGTAAAAATATTAATTTATTTTTTGCTGTAAGTTAAATTTTGCTAATGGATTAGTATATAAATTTTTTTTTTCATTCATAGCAGAGACGGTTAAAATTTTTACTAATTTTAATTTAATTTTTACTAAAGTTATTATGAATATTTTTTGACAATTATTGTTTTATAATTTTTTTTATATATTTGCTAATTATTATTATTATATAAAAAGTAAAAAGAAATGTTGCTCTTACCTAATACGAACCAACCAACAAGGAAGCACGAAAGAAGAATGGAGGCCAGTTTTGTGGGTGACACATGAGAGCTGACCCCAGGAACTGTTAGAACTTCTGGTCTCCTTGAACGAATTTGAGAGTAAAGTGTCCAAAACATACGAACACTACCCAAAATCCCTCCAACAACCATATAAATTGGAATATTAGGCTCCCTTGGACAATCCCTGATGAATTGGACTCCTTGAGGGGGGGACAGAAAAAATTTGACATATTTCGCATAAGCGTAATTTTTTCAACTCTTATCATCTTTTTTTTCTCCCTTTTCTCCCCCAAACATTAATAACATTTCTAATAATGGCTTTTTAAAAAGCAAAAAAAAATTCTATTAAAAAAGTTCGTTTTTTTACAATTTGGTAAAAAATACATAAATCTTTTTATTAACTAAATCTCTTTTAGTAGAATTTTGTTTTCAAAAGAAAATTTTTGTAATTTAATTCTAAATATTATATTTTTTTGAATAAAAAAAATATTTAAACCACTTGTGGATAATTTAGACACTTTAAAATATTGCTCATGTTATTTCTGAATATTTTAAGACACTTCATGGTATTTCAATGTACTTGAAAATATTTCAAAGTACTTTAGCGGGAATTCAGGATATTTCATATACACACTTCATATTTGAGAATAATTTAATGTGTGTACATATTCCGTGAGTTGTTACAAGAACCCCTTGAGTTTAACAAGAAACTTTTTCTTGTTTAACTTGTAAATATATTTTGCCATAATTAATATTAAATTTGAAAAATTTCTTCGAAATGAAAAACATTATATTTTTTTTTATAAAAAATTTATATTTACCGAGAATTAGCATCAAAATTGGCATTGTTGATAGACAAGCCAAACAAACAGTGACCACCATTGTTTTACTGACAACTCTCAATGCTCTACAAATGAAATCACACGTTCCATTCGCCTCTAAATTAGCATCTTTTAGTTGAAACACCAAAGAACCATAAGCAGCAACTCCCAATGGTGCTGCACTTGTACTTCCTTTTTTCGTCAAATCGGCACTTCCCGTTACACATAATCTTCGTGATTCATCACCTGAAATCTAAAAAAAAAAATTCCCACTTTTTTTTATAGGTGAAAATTTGCTCATAAAATTTATAAGGGAATTATTATTTTTTTATTTGCTAAAAATATGTCTCTCATGATTCAGTAAACAGTGGAAATCTCAGTTAATCCAAAGATTCCCGCTTCCTCTTTTACGTCCTCGCGTAGGCTAATAAAAAAAAGGAACTATAAAAGTGTATACCAGTTTGACCTGAGTAATCATCTTTCCCTCAATTTTTTTCCCTAGCTTGTGAAGTGGAAACCATCAAAACTTTTTATATACACTTAATAAGTTCTGAGCAAATTTTATAATACACACTAGAAAATGAAATCTTTTACTGATCAATAAAAGTAATACTAGAATGAAAAAAATATGGATAAAATTTTTTTTTGTAAAAATCGTGTGGAGGAAAAAAAATGTAGAAAGCTTTTTTTAATGACTATGGTCATTTTATTTGACTTAGTCGCTGGATTTTTTATCTTTGAAATTTCGAATTCGAGTTGAAAAATATTTATTACATTCTGAAGGATCCATTAAAAATTTTAGTAACTAATGTGAGTAGTAAAGGTCAGTTTCTGTCAGACAGTAAATTTTTATCACAGTAGTTAAAATTTGTTGACAAATCCAGAATCAGTAGTAAAATCCCGCTTAAGCCAGACAAAATTCTTCAATTCAGTAGTAAATTACTGCCTTAGTCAGACAAAATTTTTTCCATATTTCTATTTTCTTATCATCAGTTGTAAAGAAAAAATTTCATCAATTTATCAATTTAATACAATTTTTTTTAAAGAATTACCTTCTTGAATAAACAAACTTGAAAGATAAAAAGAAAAATTTTGTTTGAAAAATTAAATTTACCTGAGAATATAAAGTAAACTTTTAAACGTTAAACTGCAACACTAGTCACTTTAGGGAACAGAGATTATTTTTCTTTTTTCTTTTTTGTATCCAAGTCCTTGAAACTTTACTTAACTCTGAATAATTTACCTGAGAAACTGAACTGCTGGCTCTTCTAGAATCAGCCCATGCATTTGTTCCATAGCCGAGGTTCACTTGAGCTGTTCCACTTCCACCAGATCTGATACTTCCGGAATTTGCCTCTTTTTGACGATACGGCGAACCACTGCGATTTTTTGTTGTTCCTATTTATCAATATAAAAGAAGATTTAGAAAACAATTTTTTCAACAAAAAAAAATTTCATTTCTTCTTTTTTAAAGAATATATGGGAAAAAGGAAAAACAGATTTTTATATATGACAGAGTCATCTAGAAAATACGTTTTATTCCCTCGGGTCCAAGTCTTTTTCATTTTTCGTTCTAGTGCACTCTCCAGTATCAATGATTTTTTTATTTTTTCTTTACATTTTGATATACCAACTGATAGAAAGTTTCTTTCTTCTTTTTATATTCTTCCAAAAAATTGAAATAAGAGATTATCTTTTTGGTAATTGTTGAAAAACTTTTTTAGACAATTGATGAAAAATATAATTCATATTATTATCTCGTACTCTCATCTTCGAACTAGTTCGTTGAATACATTTTTATTGGCTATTATAGTTTTAAAGTTTACTGATATAACTCTCATTTAGTGCTGTTTTCTACTCTATAAAAGTGGTAGACTATAAGATTTTAGATTATTTTTCTCTCTTGAACCCTTAATCGAAACATAAAACTGGTGTTAATAAATCTTTTTTTATTATTAATAACATTGAACGCAAGTTACTTATTTACGAAATCCGTTTTTTAATTTGCTTTTTTTAAAAGATTATATATGAAAAAAATTTGATATATAGAAAAAAATATAAGCCGTCGGTGTTTAGTTAACTTTTAAAAAGCGCTTTTTTAATAGAAAAGATAATAAAAATTGTGAAGCACGGAAATAAGAAAGGTCGCAGGGAGCTTGCACAACATGACGTTGTTCTGTCTATAACCTATATATTGTCTCGCAGGATGCCCTGGAGCTTACCAGTATTTCTTCTTTTTATATCTCGCACTTCTATTTAATACTTTCCTTTTTTGCATGCTTCCTGTATATTGCAAAAATTGTGTTAACATCACGATTTAATCTGACAATATATTTTATTATTTCATGTAAAATTTCCCCAAAAAAAAAAGGTTCAAAAAAATATTCTTAGCAAAAAAGAGACAAAAATGCAACCCATTTTATTTACTGACCTACTTTTTTATACTTACTTAACCTTTATATATTTTAATATATCCTACATTTTTCATTTATTTCAATTTTTATTCCATTTACATTAATTTTTTATTATCCGCGCTTTGTATTTTTGTCCTCTATAATAAGCGAGAGAATATTTGTTTCAATTATTTATAAACATGAACGTAAATGAATGAAGTAGAACAAAGTATAAAGAGTGATATTAATGTAATTGTATACTCTTTGCGTATAGTTATAGTTACACAAAAAAAAACTGAACTCAGAATGAGCCGTGTCTATGTCGTTTAGCACTGGCTCATTTTGATTTGCAACAAAAATGAGATTAGGTTTTTTCTGTGAGGTATTTAATTTCTTACCGACTTGATAGACTATATTTTTTAGTAATGAACCTTTTATTTCTTGTTTCGTATCAATTTTTTTTTATTTATAAAATTTTTTGTTAGTACACTGAAAAAATAGTTTATTTAATTCCAACACAGAAAATTAAAAGGCATTAAAATAAGCTGCAGCGCTTATTATTTTAATCCAATTTTGCTTATTTTAATACCAAAATGGATTAAAATAAGCAAAATTGGATTAAAATAAGAAGCGCTGCAGCTTATTTTAATGCCTTTTAATTTTCTGTGTAGTATTCGGTTACTTGAATATTATCAAGTAAATATTTATTTGACATTTTATTTTTTTAACAGTATTTAAAGTGAGTTTTCTTTAGAATCTTTTTGGAGTAGTAAAATTCGGATTTAGTCAGAAAAACCGTTCAAAATTTTGTTACCAAGATTTCAGTAGTAAAAGTCACCTTTAGTCAGCCAAACGGTTTAATCTTAAATTATGGAATCAGTAGTAAAATTCGGTTTAAATCAGACAAAATAGTACAATTTTCGTAATTGCTAATTAGTAGTAAAGGTCAGTTTCAATGCATATAATTTTTCCGCAGTAGTAAAACCAATTCTAGTCAGACAGAATGTGTCTGTTTCTCGTTATTTTAATCTCAGTAGTAAAAGTCACTTTATGTCAGACATTTTTCAAATTTATTAAAAGTAGTAAAAGTCACTTTTCCATGAGACTTTTCAACTTGAATTGTAGAGTCAGTAGTAAAAACCAGTTTTATTCAGACCTGCAATTAGTGATGGGAATGTAAATAATTTGGATCTTTGAATCATTGAAATAAGAGAGTGCAACTTGAAGAAATAATTAAAGCAAAAAAAAAAAAAAATTTGTTTAACGAAATTAACTAGCAAGAAGGATGCATCTACTTGTTTTCGCATATTATGAAAAATCTATAACACGCGCTATATAGATATTAAAGGAGATATTTCCCAGGAGTTAACAGGGCGGAAATTGAATGAGGATAAAGTACCAGTAGGGGAGTGAAGCTTTAAAGGTCACCTTGATCAACGGAAGTTCTCCTGCCGTCCTGAGGATTGAATCCCGTTCTCGGAAGAGCTCTTCTTTCCTGCCCGCCGCCACCACCTCTGTCAATACTTCCCCGAGGACTTCGTTCCGGATCAGGACCACCGCCAATTCTCTCAGCCTCCGCAGACATGCCTATACTTCCTCTTGGCGAACGATTACTGTCCGGACAAATCGAGCCCCTTGGCGATCGGCTAATATCGATTGATCCACGCGGCGATCGATTCGAATCGGGTACGATTGATCCACGCGGAGAACGATTTGAATCCGGCACTATTGAACCGCGTGGACTTTGATTGTGACATTCAGAGCTGATTGATCCTCTTGGGCTGCGGTCCATTTCGATTGGAATTGCGACACTGCCTCTCGGTTGCATTCGCGGCATGTCAGGACAAATTGATCCTCGGGGACTTCGATCAAAATCAATGTTTGCAACGCTTCCACGTGGACTTCTCAGTGGCTCTGGTACCAGCGAATGTCTTGGACTACGATTTATTGGTCCTCCATTTAGGCCATTTTCACTTAATAAAGTTCTCGATGAACTCTGAGGCACAAGACTATTGCGAGGACTTCTATTGTATCCAACAACGTCCGATGGTACCAATGAATTGCGTGGACTCAATGCCGATTCGGGAACTAAGGAATGCCTTGGACTACGTGAGACTTCGGGTACCAAACTGTTGCGCGAACGACTTATATCGGGAACAAGACTATTTCGTGAACTTCGCATTTGATCACTTGGGACCAACGAGTTTCGTGGACTTCGATTATAGTCGTCTGGGATTAAGGAATGTCGAGGACTACGATTTCCGTCGGGGGATGGATTCCCTCGTGAGATCATCGTCTCTGGATCCAATGGTAGCATTCTTCGATTGATAGCCTAAGCAAAGAAAAAGGAAAAAGATTCGTGTTATTTATATATCTTTTACTCTTGAGAATTTTTTTCATTCACTAGAAAAAAAAAATTTCTCGTTTCTCGTCAGTCGATCAAATAAAATAATATTTCCAAAAGAGAAAGTTATAGTAATAATCATTAGTTAGCATTTTTATTTTAAAGAATATTATTGGATATAATTTTCTTTTGCGAATTTTTGTTTTTCGAATTACAATTTCTTTTTAAACGAATTTTTAGGTAACTAATTTTGGTTTAAATTCTTATTTACAAAAATTCTAATTGGGCACATTTTTTATTAAGAAAAATATGGATTCAATCGAATTTTATGTGATTCGATTTTTTTAAATGCTAAAATTTCCAATCATTGATAAATTTTTAAAATCGGCTCAAAATTTTTCTGTCGTGTTAGTTCAATCATTTACAGTTTTGGACAAATGAAGATTCGGTAAATTGAAAATTCGGGCATTTAAAAATTTGAATCAAATCAAATTCGATTAAACGATAATTTTTCTAAATTAAAATTCGATTAAATTATAATTCTTTTAAATAAAAAATTGGATGAAGAGAAATTCTTTAAAATAAGAATTTTGAAAAAATAAAAATTTGGTAACTAAAAAATTAAATGATAATTCAAAAAATGAAAATTCCTCTAAAATAAAAATTCTAACTGATTTTTATTAGCTCTAAAGTTTGGCTATTCTCTTTATTTAACAATAATTAAAATTAAATATTTTGTTGAAAATGTTCTCTCCTTTTTTTTATTTACTTTCACTCATTTAGTTTGCTTACAGTCTAGTTTTCTTTTCATATATTCAAAGTACATACTGTTTATTTAAAGAAATGTATATCAATAGCAAAGGTTATTGACATGAAAATGATTATTTTTATTGATTTTATTGTATTTTCAATGATGGTTACAAAATTTATATTTATTAAATAAAATTCCATTACTTTTTTTTCTCTTAGGAAAAAATAATTTATTTGATTGATACAATTGCTTGTTAATTATGAAAAGAAATATTTAATTGAAATGTAAATTTTTTAATTCTGTGTGAATGAAAAATTGCAATTAATTTTGTAAACAAATGAGTTTAATTGTAATAAAAAAAATATAACACTTTTACAAAATTGAAAACAAAAGAAAAGAGTTGTTGGGTAAAAAAAATAAGTCACAGCAAATTGATAGATTTGAAATGAATTTGTCTGTGGAAAATTGTGAAAAAGAGAAGTTAATTTTCTCTACATGTCAAATTGAGTTGTACATCGAGGCTTTTTCACTTGAACAATGTATAGGTATTTTCACAATTGAAAAAATCATTTTCGAGGTTGAAAATCAAGTTTCTATTGTAACGTTTCGTGGAATATGGGATATACTATATACGGGTATATTGAACATTGATTGTTTTCCTACGAAAAATATTTTCAAAAGAAATTCTAAATCTGATAATCAGTAGAAATTTTACTAATTCAATCAGTACTTTTCATTTTAATTGAAGTTTCAGTTATTTTTTGAAATTTACTAATATAATTAGTGAATATGCAAGCAATAGAAAATAACTTATGTAAATCAGTAATTTGTATATAACATATCCTTTAAAATTAACTATTAAATCAGTAGAATTTGTGGCCGCCGCCATTACTGATTTAATCAGTAATTGAATCAGTAAATTTCTACTAATTGTCAGTTGATCAATTCTCGCTATGGCAATTAGTAGATTTCTACTGCTAATCAGTAAAATATGACTGATTCAGATTTAGAGAGAATGTCAATGAAAAAATAAGTCGGGTATCAAAACTATTTTTCTTATCATTTTTTTAAAAAGAGTTTTATTACATTTTTATAGATTTCTTGAATTGTAAAATACGTTGTAAAATTTAATATTGAAATAAATTTTTGTTTTTTTTTCTTCATTATTTATTAATTATATTATAATTTAATATAATAATATTAATTATCAATGTATACTGTATATAACTTTTAATTAGTTATAAGGAGATCATGGAATTATTACCTCTTCTTGAGAAGCATTGTTGTCAACATCCAAACTGATATTGGGCACTGTGCTACCTCTACGAGGAAGCCTCTGTCTTTCCATTGTTACTAAATTTGACAAGGAATCAGATGATGCCTCGGAAGTTATAACAGATGGTACAGAGGCCAAGGAAGCTCTGCGACCACCTGCAGCTGTCAATTGATTTTGAGAAGTATTTCCGATAGCACGCGACGTTCTTTTACGTCGCGATGACGTACTACGATGAAGCATCATTTTTCCATTCTACAGAGTCTGAAAAATATTCATAAAATATTTCTCCATTAACCTTTTAATATAAAAATAAAAATATTTTTTATATTAAATTTTTCTCTTCTTGTTTTAAAAATATAAAATGATTTTATCATTATTAAATTCATATTTTTATTAAAAGAAAAAAAAATAGTTTTTCTGGGAAATAATTTTTTATTTATATATTTATAAATGAACTTTACATTGCAATTCAGAGAAATTTTGATTATTGTTGGAAAAAATTAAAGAAAAATTTTTTTTTTTATCTCTAATAGCCGATCAATCATTACATCTCGACATTTGAAAATTTATATACAATTTAAAAATACATCTCAAGTCAAACGAAAATGTCAAAGAATCATATAACTTTGAATATATATCTTATATTTGCCAAACATTTCTCCTCATATATTTCTGTTCCAGTTTAAAGGCCTTGCGAGATGGCAAATGTTTAATATTCAAATTTAATGATTTGCTTGCATTTTCGATAAAAAAGAGAAAATATTGTAATAAGGCTTTCGTTTCATTTGTAAAGGTTTTTTTTACAATTTATAAATGTTCCAACTTTATAAAATTTTAACGTAATAGAAAAAAAATGTCTTTCTCGTTTCTTTATTTATGTTTTTATTTAATTGCTTTTAGACAAACATTTTTGTTGTTGAGAAAACAAACTTTCCCAGAAAGGTTTCCCCAATGAGAGAAAACTTTTTTTTTGTGCTGAAAAGTATAGGTAAAAAAAAAAGAAATATAATGATGATTTTTCTTTTTTACTTTATGGACAGCTAGATTTTTTGTTACCCCCTTTTTTTTTATTTTTGCTGTTCGTGGTTTGCAGCCGTAAATAATACTTTCTTGATTACTTTCATCTAACTCTTCTTCTGAAGAATTTAATTACTATTGAGGAGAGTTGTTGAGAAAATACTGAAATTTGTTGTATGGAAGTTTAACGACTTTTTTGAGCATTAATTATTTCTTCGCGTCGAAACTATCAACTCTACGTCTCTGTTCCTTATTTTATTCTGGAGCGAGTCTTTAATCGATAACAACGATTCATTGACATTTTCATATAATATGCTATAAGATATATACTCATGAAAACAAGGTTTCAAACAAGTTTTTAACATTTATATTGTATAGTAAAATAAAAATATAATTCATGAATTTTTTTTTCATAATTTAAATTAATTTTTACACGAGAAAATAATTAATACTTTAAAAAATTTTTTTTTTTACTATGTAATATTATGTGAAATGATTAGTTTATTTATATTTCATTTATAATTAATTATATTTTATAGAATATATATTTTTTTATTAATTTCTGTATAAAAATAACTTATATTATAAAGAAATATTTATATTGTAATCAAAAGTCATAATATTATTTATAGGATAAAAATAGGGTCTGTGTGATCAATACATTATTCTTATTATAATGGAATGGTTGGAGCATTTGGATCTAATTTTATCGGAGATAGTTCTGAAATATTAACGGTCAAAAGTATTTTAGACATCATTCAGTTAAATTATTTCTGACTTTGTGTATTGAAACACAAATTTATCTATTTCTTTTCAAAATGTTACATTTTGATAAAAACTTGCGATTTGTAAATAATATTAAAATAATGTTAAATTTATAAAATAAATAATAAATAATTTTGTTTGTTTAGTTAATTTTAATTAATTAAATAAAATTTTTTTTATTTATTTACGAATTAAAAATTAAAGAAATTTTATCCCAAACATAGGAATAAGATATAAATTGAGATTATGCAAAAATTGAAAATTAAAATATTATTATTTTTCATAAAAAAAGGAATGTTAAGAAAAAAATGTAGTGAACAAATTTCTTTTCAAATATGAAAACTAGAACGAAAGCAACAATGTAGAAGACTCAGGTGTATTTTACTTATTTTTCTTTCAGTTTATACATTACTATAACATTTAAGGCTGCGTATTAATGCGCATGCATGGTTTTAATAAAAAATACATATAAGCTCCCCTGTGACAAGAAAATTTAAAACTCTTTTACGCATTTTTTAAATATATTCCATAAATATAATCTTCTTACTACTTTTTTTATAAAATAAAGTTCTTGTACATTTTTTTTAATCGTCCACTTTTAAACTTTACAATTTTTTTTAAATTTGAAAATTAAATTTTTTATGATTAAAAAGTGAAAAAATTTAGTTTCAATTAAAAAATATAATTTTTAATAAAGTATTATAAAAACCTACTTGTATTCCTAAATATTAAAAGTTAAATGAAAATATAATTTTTTTAAATTTTTCATTTTTAATTATTTGTGAAAATAAAAAGAAAAGTTAAATTGCTATAACATGTGTAAAAATTCCAATATAAGTATATGTACCTACATTTTTTTTTCTCAGAAATATTCTAAAAGAATTCGTAATAAATATTGAGCAGGTTTCTCGTGGTGAAGAAAATTGAACAAAATTTAAATTTAACTAGGTTAAATGTGTATGATTTCTAAAGTCATATAAATTTGTAACGAAACGACGCGACGTCCCAGAAGAATTCCACACCAGAAATGTTGATATATTCATTCCTAGGAATTAAATTTTAAATAAACAAAATGATATATTTAATTTTAAATTTATCATATACGACGATGATGAACGATATTTGATTTATGTGTTTTGAAAAATATTTCTTTAACGATTATTTTATAATCTTTACATGGAAATTATAAATTGTAATTTTTTTGATCGCCAAAAATTGCTGAGTATGAAAATAATACTTTTTTTTTGGTCATCTTGGAGAATAAATTTGCAACATTAAAAATAAATATGAAACTTCATAATAAGTGAATTTCCCGTTCTGAATTTTCCTCCTACACAAATTTAATTTGTTTCGTGAGTATAAATGGTTGAGAACATAAGCTGATCAGAAATGCTCCTTTGATCTGTTCTCCTGTTTCAGTAGTACATAATCCTCTTTAACTTAGTCAACTTGCTTGAAAGCTACGTGATTTCAATGTGATCGTGATTTTAATATGAATAACTTGCAACTTTACCCTGATTCAAATTTACAATAACACACTTGTAAAATTAACGTTTTGCTTTCTATGATGTATATTTGATTTAATATTTCAAAGTTTTGCAAATTATTTCTCTTTTCATGTTATTATTAATTTGTCGTACGAGGCAATTCATTAAATTTTATAATATATGTACTATAACTTTTGTGAAATTTCTCTTTTGAAAAAGGGAAATTTCTCTTTATGGATAAAATATTATTGAAAATATTTTGTATAGAATTATTAAGTCATTATAAACAAGGAGGGGGTCCTTTATGTTTATTTCATAAACATTATGCTTCCTCATTGTGTGAAGCAAAAAATTCGCTTCCTCGTGAAGGAAGCAATAAATTTGTCCAATTCAATTGATTGATTTAAAAAATTTCGAGTTAAAAATGTTTTAAATTAATTAAATTTTTTGAAAAATAAAGAAAATTTTAATTAATTTTGAGTGTAACAGAAACTTTATATATACGAATCGATTCGTTTTAATGCAAGGAATACAATTATTTTATTCATCAACTTGAATTTAAAAAAAACACAAAATTTTTTAGCTAAAATATGAATTTTCGATTTTTCAATTTTTATTAATTCTCAAATTTTAAATCAAATCTATACTTTATATATACCAACCAATTCGTTTCAATGCAGGGAATAAAATTATTTCATATATAAACATGAATTTAAATAAACACATCATTTTTTAGCTAAAATGAGAATTTTTGATTTTTTAACTTTCTTTAATTCTTTAAATTTCAATCAAATCTATACTTTATATATATCAATCGATTCATCTTGACATAAAGAAGACGATTATATTATATATTACCTTAAATTTTTCGATTTAAAAATTTTTTCAATTAAAAAAAAATTTTTGGAAAAAAGACGATAAAATTTTTTTTTTGGGGTATTTTTAAAAATCCTCTTGTCATTTTTGAGAGATTAATGTGTTAAATAAGCCTACCAAATTTTATCCAAATCCATTAAAACCTGTTAAAGATATCGTGTTCACAAAAACGATCCACACACACATACACACACACACACACACACACACATACATACATCCGGACAATTGATCAGGATCTCATATAACATGTTTCTATATAGAGGAAAATTTGTTTTCACCATTTTTAAAAAGTTTATAAACGAAAGGACTACATAGCTTCCTCCACGAGGAAGCAAAATAAATTGATACAGTAAACAGCAGAACAAAAAAAAAGTTTTAATTTTCAATCCATTATATATGGGTATCAGTATAAGCTGTTTAGACTTTAAAGCAGAAAAATGCAATTTACAGTAGAATTCTATATACGAAATGCAGATTTGAAAATCAAATAAGGAAATTTAATATCTCAATTGTTTTGTGTCTGTGGAAAACGAAACAAAAACCATATGAATTGAAATTGAGTTTCAATCTGCCGTATATATAGGCCCCTCTTATAAGATCAAAGTAGAAAAAAAAATTCGAAAAAAAAGAATGAACTGAAATTAAATTTCAATATTGAAAATATTTATGAGTTATTTTATTTACAATTAATTCAGATCTGGTATAAATTTCTGTCAAGCTTTTTTTTTTTATTTATTCACAAGAATTAACGATTTTTATTTATTGACATAAATTTACGCCGGGTATTTATTCATCGACATGAATTTACTTTTCTCTCTCTTTATTTATTCATTGATATGAATTATTTATTTTACGATTACTTTTTTATTGAGGGGAAAATAAAAAAGCAGCATCTCTAAATATCCAGTTGTATATACTAACCGTCTCTCTCTCTCTTTCTCTATACACTTTTTTTATAGTTTTTGCTTTCTTTTCCGATTAAAACTGGGTCAATTCTCATTTCTCTGGAAAATCCAGATTTCATCATGTCTAATTGTACGTAATATCAATTCATAATATTCCCTTATTTAAAATCCCAGTCAATATTGCATCGAGAGGAAATCAATTTCTAAGAGAAATAGTTCTCAGACTACATTTTTTTTATGAGTGTAATAATTGACCTATTTTTTACACATGAATGACTTAGAACCATTTATGTCCCGTGACAATTCCTCTTTTCTAAGATTCTTCTACACTTGTTATAAGACTTTAAAAAAGAACTATATATAGTATAAAATACGTAAGGAGAAAAAGTTCTATTGTTTAATGCAAGTACTATTAAGTTTTATTCTCTTTGGCTTTTGCATGAAATTTTTCTCTCTTGAAAAAAGAAAATTGTCAAGTCCTCCGATATCTTTTTTATATAGTAGAGATCATAAATAAACAGCTTGGGAAATACATCCTCCGCACTTGTGATATATAAACTTTTTTTTTATCGACCCAATGAAAAATGTTCTTTGGAAAAAATTTTCTACGCAAGTAAATAGAAAAATTATTTCACTTTGAAAAAAACTATAAAATTTGCTTTTTCACGCGACAATTTTTAAAGAAAAAAAAAAAAGAATTATTTTTGAAAAAAAAAATACGAAAGTATCGCAGCAAATTAAATTTGGCATATATACAAAACTTGAAAACTTTTATGCATAAAACCTGATCTGATTACAAAATTTTTTTTTTTCTTTGCTCTTTTTTTTAAAGCATTCTTCCGGAGAGAAGAACTACATTTGTGAGAGGTTATAAAGCAATCTGACATTTTAAGAGTGGCAGTAAATGCAAATAATTGCGTTTTGCACGCGATACCCATTGAAAAATGAAGATTTTATGTATAAATTTTAATGGTTAACATGAAGTGCGGAAAATATATAAATATTTGAATATTTAAAAATTAAAAAATTAAATAATTTTGTATAATTTGCAAAGAGATGCGCCTATAAATCCGAATGGAAATTTTAAACAAAAATAATTTTTGGAATATTAAAAACGAAATATTTTTTTTTAATATTTTAGGAACTGCGTTCAAAAATCTTACACGATTTTAGAAAAAAATTAATTGAGAAAGCTTTTGATCATTTCCAATTTTTTTTTTCCTCTGTTTTCATAAAGGTTCGCACAGGGATTTACTGAAACCTCATTTTACTTTATTTATTGCCTTCGGGGGTCATTTCTCATCAAAAGTGGCACGCGAAGAAAATTGACTTCCCTCAGGACTAGCGTGGTGTAATTAACTATCCCGACGAGGTTTCATCGTTATAGATCAATGCTCGTTTAGTAATGCTCGCTTAATATATAGAGAAAATCAAAAATAAACAACCAAAAGAGGTAATTTCATTTCAGACCCCCTAAAAATTTTCATAATTAAATTTTCCATTTTAATCTTTAAATTCCGCACTAAATATTTTTAGATTGGTAAAAAAATTTTATTCATTTTTTTCGATTTCAATATATAAATTCCCCTATTCTAATATTAGTAAAAAAAATCTATTTTTAGATATACTTTTATTTTTCTTTTCGAAGAAAAAAAAATTTTTTTTTTTTTATTTCTGAAATATATACACTTAAAAGTTTTGTTTTTAAAAGAGTGACTTTTTAAAAAGATAAATAAAAGATAAAGAGTGGCAAAGCAACATTATCCGAGAACATGTGCGACGCGCATTTGTAGAAAAATAACTCTTGGACTTTGCAAAAGAACTCTCCATATATATATACATGAAGGTTTGATTTGATTTTTTTGAAAAGTTTGTATTACTAACTTTTTGTGCCTTCCTTAAAATTTGTTTTCACAAACACGTGTTACCATCATTTCACAAAATCTTTTCCATTTGACACGATCTATTCAATTCGTAAAGGTATATTTTAATAATATCATTTTAATTTTTTTTATGTTTTAATTCATTGAATTTATATTTTAATTTTCTATAAAAAAAGTAAAATTATGCAAACATTTAGAATTTTTTAAAAATGTGAAGTATTTATAATTGGCATAATGACAATTGATTTTGTCATTAAAGATCTTGCATATTTACACAAGTTTCGCGTAAATTTATTAAAACATTTATTATAGTAAAATTAGAAATAATATCCATTTGATATAAAGATATTTTTAGTATATATATCAGACTGTAAATATATTTTACATTAGTCTTTAAGTTTAGCCTATATATTCTAAGTAAAAAATTCCATTATGACAGAGAGAGAGAAAGAGAAGAGTATAACTAGTCATAGCTAAATATTTTCCACGACTAAAATCAATATTATATGGATATATATTCACAGTGAGATAAAAATCTCAAGCGAAATTCTCAAAGGAAATAAATATTTTATAAAAACGGAAAAAATTTAAAGAATAATAAGTGTCATATTTATTTATTAAAATATGATTTTAAATAATTAATTTTATAAGAATTTCGATCAAAATTAATTGGATTTTTTTTAAATATTAGAAATAAAAGCTTTGAAATTTTTTTTTCTTTTTTTTCCGCAAATATCTGCAATTCTAACTGACTGATTTCAGTTTTCAGACCCTTGAATTATTTCTAGTGAACCACACACATACACACTTTCATATATCAGAAAAATATAGAAAAAAAATTTATATAAAAATTTGATTTTCTCTTTGAAAATGAAAAAAAATATATAGAGGAAAGCATGTGTTATTCAAAAAATATTTTCTCAGTTTTTCCTATTATTCCATTCACGCAATATAAAAATGTGATAAAATTTTTCTTTTTTGTTTTTTTTTTACACTTGAGATCTATTTGACCTCCAAAGTATGTCATGGAACTCTCTCTCTCTCTGTCTCTTGGATGAAGAGAAACTATATGTGAGATGGAGGATACCTTTAATGCATCAGGGTGACTCCGATCACGTACTTCTTGTAAATTCTATCTTTCAACTTTCTCAAAAAAAACACACACACACACAAGATGACTGGTACCTTGCATGACAAACGTGACTAGAAATTCTCGTTTTGACAATTTCCTATCTTGTTTACTACTGATCTTATTTTCGCAGACGAAAAATTTTCAACTTTTTTTAATTAAAGACCTCTCTAATCATCGCAAATTACAAAGTTTTCCTTTTGGGAAAATTTTATATAATTTAATAAAACTAAAAATTATTAATAAAGTCAAATTCAAATAATAATATTTAGATTTTCAATGAAAATTAGAATTAAATGAATTTCAAGTTTATTGCTTTTGTAGAAATTGATTTCATGGGGATATAATTAAAGGGGAATGTTTTAATTACAAGAATTTACTTACATCGCAATTAAGTGGACTTTAAATTAATTATGAAAGCAATTACTAAATGTTTCGTTATGCAAGAAGGAAAAAAAAGAAGCCAATAAAGAAAATAATTAGAAACTGACTTTAATTACAGTTTTGTAATGGTAGAATTTTTTCTTATTAGAAGAAAAAATGGCTATTTTACAATGAATAAATTTATAATTTTGCAAAAAAAAAAACTGTTTTTTTTCACTAGAAAAAATAATATTTGAATTGTTGATAAAAAAGACAAGAAGAATAATTGAAATTTAAACACCTACAATTTTTGTTAAAAGTTACATTTATTTTGTTATATTTTTTTAAAGAACAAAAATTGAGATTTTTTTGTCTTTTCTAAATATTGGCATTTTTATGTGTCATTACAATAGCAATATTTCTTTATAGCACTTTTCTTGAAAAAAAAAAAAAAAAAAAAAAATGAAATACTGAAATGAAATTGCACACTGCTTTGATTCTTTCCTGTTTTTTGCAGACGGATGCACCTCTTTTCATTGTTCCATACCTCTCACTCTCGTATTTTTTTCCCCTATACGAGTTTTTTTTCCTGTATTTTTTTTGTGGCAGTTAAAAACTTTCTGAATTTGCTGTCTTCCGACGGAAATGGTGTTTTTTATTGTCATGGATTTCATACGAGTTGTTTTTATGTAGGCAACATTTCTTATGCTGAAAAATTTTTTTTTGCTCGAATTTGTTATAACTAATTTATTATTTAAAAATTTTATCTGTTTTCGAGAATTTTTTATTTTTTATAAACAATTTTTAAAATAATAATAATAAAAATAGTAAAAATAATAAAAATAATAATAAATTTTTGATTTTATATATATTCAATATTGTAAACTTGTAAAAAGAAGATTAATTTCTTTCAGCAAGTGTAATAACAGTTTCCTATTATTCTGTCTAGAAAAAGTTTAATTAACTGTTGTTATTTTTTTCGAAACGAAAAAAAAAACTTTAAACTGGCTTTTCTCTTCTTTGTGATTTTTTTCCCTTGTTTTTCTATTTACGCGTCATTACGCTTTATTTCCTTTTAAAGAGATTTTATATTTTTCACATTTTCACATTAAACTGTTTTCCTGTTTCCATTATCTTCATTCTTTTTTGTATGATATTTCTCATTTTTTCTTTACAATATATATTTCTTATTCTTTTTTTTTGTAATAATTTTCATTTATGTTTTTTTTTCTTTTTCGAAAATATATACTTTGAAAAGTGATTTCTTTTTTCTTATCACGCACATTACACTTTCAAATTTCATACATTTGGCATTTTTCTTATCTCTGAGAGAATGTTGTATGTATAAGGGGTTATGGGAATATATTTTAGTGAAGTAGACGCGTTTTAGTCAGACGAGTACTCTTATAAGTAGTGGAGAAAGTAGTTTTAGTCAGACGTGTGCCATTAAACAGTAGAACAAGCCGTTTCAGTCAGACATTATGGAAAATGAAATTTATTTTTATATTATTAAATAAATAAAATTTAAATTATTAGAAATTTACTACTAAATAAATTTAAAAATTTACTGAACAAAATAATAATTTTTTGTAAAATTATTTTCACCCAACAAAATTTCAGAAAATAAAATGACAGTGAGATAAAAATAACATAAAAAAAAGTTTCTACACACTTGACTTTTTTTCGACTTACAGTCAAAGGAATGAAATAAAAAATTTTTTTTTGTCCCCCTTTTAGAAACGCTTTACAATTTGGGACAAAGAAACTTAAAATTTCTCGTCACGCGGTTCTAAAAGTTGTTTAAAAAAAATTTCTCTCTTTTTGAAATTTAAATTTGTAATTCTTTTATAATATTTTTATTTTATGTGTCATTAAAATTTTCTTTTTATTCGAAATCTTGCTTGATTTTTGAATGAAAAGTAGTGTAAAATTTGAATGATGATATTTTGGAAGGAAATATATATTTTTGTATAGGAAAATTTTTGGGCGTGAAATAGGTTTATTCGCGTGTCACGTCGCGGATCGATGGACAAGTTCTGAAAGTACAATGCTCCGCGCGTCGTGAGACTCGACCTGTGTGTGCAACTGAATTAGTATAGCGCACAATATGGTGTTCGTGGTTCTCTGCAATTCTACGTAATTTTGCAACTATGCTATATATATATACAAGACGATAAATAAACTACCAATTCAAAACTCCTACTTCCATCATTGTGTGATCTGCGCTCAGTTTGTCACGCTATAGTCTTTATATATATAAGCTAGCGCTTAATTTGAGCGTTTTCGTTATATGAATTACCTCTGGCTACTTACAAGTAGTTCGAGTTTCCTTTTCTGAGTATATATCAGGCGACGCCTGAATACGATAAAATAGCACACAAATTCGAAATCGATACCTCGTTAAGTTTGCGTGCTCTCTCTCTCTCTCATTCTTTCTTCCTTTCATGGTGGGAGGAAGGAAAAAAAATTTTTTTTTTAAATTCAGGAAATCTTTTATGTGTATCATGTTAGTTAAATCTCTGATAATTTCAACTATTTTCCTTTTATAATTCTAGTAAATTATTCGGTTTTTTTTCTTCATATGTTTGCTCAGGATATATTTAATCAGTTTCATATCCGCTCTTTTCTAATTTTGCTTCATATCAGAAAAATGTCGGACAAAAAAATTCAATGTTACTAATCTAATAAATGTGAAGAATTCCATTTCATATTATTTACTTTGGAATTAAAATTCTCTGAATAATTGCAAGAAAATTTTACTATTTACCACACACGTAAATGTTAATAAAAAAAAAAAAGTTTTCGTGTATAATGAAAACTTTACTTTTGTCAAAAAAAAAACAATTATAATATTTAATAATGAATTTTTATAATAGTATAATTATTATAATGATAAATTATCATCAAACTATGAATTTAGTTTGATTTAGTAAAAAATTTATTTTAAAAAAATGAGTATAAAATTTTTAGTAATTTAGTAAATGAAGTAAAAAATTTAGTTAAATTTTGCGGAGAGAAAATTTTAGTAATAAAATACAGTAACCTCATAATAGGTGACAAAAATGCGAAACCCCAAATTTTTTTTGTGCTGTCCTAATATGTAAACTACACTTTATGTAAATGGGACAACACAGGAAAAATTTGGGTAATAGCACCTTGCACCTGTATGCAGGTGACAGCACCGTAATTTTTGCTGACATTTTCTCTCCGTGCTTAATAATAATAATTTAAATATAATATATGAGAAATAATAATTAATTTATTAAATTTAGCATTTCTTGGTAAAATATTAATATTTAAAAAAAAAACAAAATTAAACATAACAAGTTTAATAAAGTTAAAAGCTTGAATAAACCAGATTAGTATATATTCATTGATGTGAGTCAAAAACAGACCTTTATTTAGAACTTTTGAAAGCAAAATTGAATTCTTTTATCTCAAAAAGATTACAGAAAGGCTTTTCGTTGAATTGTGCCTCTTCTTTTTCTTTCGAGATTCAAGAACTAATCAAGAAGAAAGGAGTCTTAAATGTCTGCAATTGTGTTAACAATTTTCTATATAGAGAAACGAAATTTTTTTTTCTCAAAAAATTTTAACAATTTTTAGCAATTTCAATATTTTTTTATATACATAACTATAAATTATGAACTAAATAAAAAGTAAATAAAATTCAATTTTTGTTGAAAACTATTTTATGTATGTAAAATCATTTCTCTACATTGGTATTTTTGCATTATTTTTTTTTTTGTATAAATACTTCTGCTTTATTTATTAAATACCAAGCGTTGGGAATTTTTTTTCAATGAAATTAGAGAATAATTTAATTTTCCAAACGAACGGAATTTAAAAATCATTTTTGGGATAATTTTTTTAATTATAAAAAAATATTTCAAGCTTTACATGGTATTAAAATTAATTAAATTAATGATTTTATATCATTTTTTATTTACTAATAAAAACAATGACAAACGCGTTTCAAAATTACTCCTCTTCGACAAATAAAAAATAATTACAACTTGTAATTTTTATTTTAATTAATAAATTACTTTGTACAAAAGGGTGTTTTTTGTAGCCCATTTAAATATAAATAAATAAATAAAATATTCAGATTTTTTTTTTGGATTTGAGAGAATTATTTCATTTTTAATTCTGAAATATTATTTTTTTTAAATTATGGTTGTCATATTTTTTGTTTTGTTTTGCATGTGAGGCAGGAAATGTTCTTTAATTAGACAATTTTTTTTTCCTCTCAAAAATCACTGGATTGTTAAAACTTATTATACCCGTTGCAATTGTTTCTGCAAACAAGAGAGAGAGAAATTCGATTCGAATAAATATGTTTCTGAATTTTTTAAAGTTTAACAAGGGTCCAATTATGAATTACACATTTTTTTTTTACTCAACAAAAATTTAATTATGAATATAACTTTTTTTTCAAACTATTCTTTCTTTATTTGTAATTCTCAAACAAAGTTAACTTTTTCTATATTATATAGTAAATAATAATAAGAAAAAAAAGTTAATACAAAAATAAATATTTATATATAACTACAGAAGTCTTGAACTTTTTTATTACAGAAAATTGTAATACAAATTCTTACATTCTTATATTTTAATTCTAATTTTCCCGGCAAAAATCTTTTATAAATAATTAATGAAAAGGTATATATAAAATACGGATATTAAATTAATAACCATGGAGACTAAATCCAACAAGTTAAGCTCTGATCCTACTTTAAAGCTCTTAGCTCTAAAAAAGAAAGAAGTGTATAAACCCCCCAAGAAAATTACATTCCTCGCGCTCGGTAAAAGTAGTCCGCAACGTATCAGAGCTTTCGCGCGCGAAGACAAGATAAAAAAAAAGAACAAGAACCGCAAAAAAAAAAAAATCCCCGAGAAAAACGACTCACCACTAGCAGAGAATTCTTCTTTCATTTATCAGACTCTTGACATTAGATGCATTGCCTTCTTGTTTTTTCTTTTTCTAGTCTCTTGAAATACACCCCCAAGATTTACCTTGCAACAATTTTTCTTGGAAAGTTCGCGAGCACTTTCCCGAGGGACCTCACTCTAGTTTTTTTTTCTTTTTTTTTTTATTATTTTAAGAGAATGAAATTTTTTGTTATCACTTGTTGTCAACGCGCGGCAAAAGCGCGACGAAGAGGAAGAAGCATTATATATATATAAAGCGGGACGAGCCGCCAATATGGTACGAGCTTACTCCATTCGCGGCTCGATCCTAACTGGCAAAGGTGCTCGCCGCTCGGCGCCTCGTTTCACCGATATGCTCTGCTCTGCTTCTCTGGCTCAAAGCTCGAAGCTCAAAGCTCCACCAACAGGGCCAGTGACAGCTTAGTGGCTTTGGACTTACACGACCTTCCACCCGCACAGACGGATATTGCCGTCTGCGGTCTCTGCTCTGATTTCGCGCATACCCGCGGACCAATCTTCACACATACGTATTTCAATGTCCGCAGAGGAAATCTGCTTAATTTCCGCCCGCAAATCCTATATATGTATATATATTGTATATATATATACGAGATAAATGATTGGAAGATAGAAACCGCTGTGAAATATACTAAACTCTCACCCCCTGTCTTTGATGTCTATGATGCGCAATGTAAATTTTAAACCAATAGGTTAACCACTCTCGATCGATTCAAAATATGTACACCTGACTTGTGAGAAACTCGCAGGAAAGTTGATACACAATTTAGAATTTATTGAAATTTACGCCGAGGAATTTCTTTACAGTGAAAAAAAATTATTTCATTCAATCGGTTACTTGACTATTTGAATGTTTAATTATCAAATAAATATTTACTAATAATTTTTATTTGAATTAAATTTTGAACTATTTTTATTTAAATTAAATTTTGACTTAATCTTTTTTTTATTTGATAATAAATAAAAATATTAATAATTAAATATTTATTTTTTATTAAATAACTTATATTTGTGTTAAATAATTAGTTTTTCTATTAAATAATTAATACTTGAGTCAATTAAATGGTATATTTGTTTCAAATACAGAAATTATTTGTTTAAATAAAAATTATTTGGTTTAAGTAAATATTTATTTGATAATAGTCAAGTAACCGATTATTTGAATCAAATCAATTTTTTTACAGTGTTAAGAGAATTAGTTTTAGAAATTTTAGTAAATATGTTACAATTTAGAGAAAGTTATGTTACAATTCGTGATTACTCTAAAATTTGAAATACATTTATTAAAAATTGAAATATATTTTTAGTAGTCTCGTACTTTTTATTTCAATGTTTTGAATTTTTGTACACGTTTTACCGAAATTTTAAAATATTTACTGAATGGAAATTCTTTTAAATAAACAGTTTTCCAAAAGAGAAAATCTGTAAAATAAAAATTTTATTTAATAAAAATTCGGTTTTATTCTAAATAAATAAATTTTGAAAATAATTAAAATTATTAATAAAGAGAGATACGATTAAAATTAAAATTGGAAATTAAAAATGAAACAATGAAAACTTATGCGACGATGATCCTGTGTACAGTGTCAGTGTCTGACGATAATACACTTGTTCTACTTGCATAATCCTTCTAGACAGTTTAAGGGGTAGTGGAACATTTTGGTCAGACAAAGAAACTCTTATCTCTAAAACTATTACAATTTGTCATCAACAATAGAGAAAGTACAATTCATCACTAACTCAAAAAAAATATGATATAGTACCTTTAAAATATGAATTTAATTTATTTTATAAATATTCGTAAATATAAATATCGTTCTGCAAGTGGAAACAGACATTTATAACTAGAGAGATGATATTCATTAATATTTAAAATAATTTAATGAAAAAATATATTTAATTCAAATGAGAAAATTCTATTTCTGTAAACAGAAATACGCTATTTAAAAATTTTAATTACATTAAAAACTTAAACTTATATATTTATTTAAATATTAAATTATTTTATTATTATATTAATTTAATATATTATTTATTTATATTTATATTGTTTGAATCAAATAAATTAAAAAAAAATTTTTTTTTTTTATAAAAATATTTTTCTCTGTTTTATAATATTTATATAATTTTTGGAAAATGAAAGCAAACAATTGAATAGTCATCTTAAAAATGATAATATATTGTCAATATATGATTATATATTTATTTTCAAAAATGTCCCAACAAAACAACTCGTTTCAATGCGCGCGAGGCAAATGACAGTTCATAGGACACATACGGAGCAACGTCGAGACATCCATAAAATATAAAAGTTCACTGAATTCTCGTGACCCAATAATAAAAATAGAATGTAAAAGTGTATACATCTCTCTTTTTTTCAAGAATTTAAAGAAACCCGGTAAAGTCAACGTTAAAGATAAAACGTCAAATGTTCAACTGCGCATTTTTTTATATACATATACATCTATAAATTTTTTACACTGATGCAGTGTGTACAGGTGTTTATTTTTTTCTAGTTTATAATTAATGTCCTACTACTGTTTTTTTTCTAATTTTTATTATTTTATTTATTATCCCATTTTTTGAAAAGTAAAGAAGTTTGAATTTTCATTTGAAATTGAAGATTTTTCGAAAATTGCTTTTTTTTAATGCATTTGATATAAAAATATTTTAAAAAAGCTGAAATGTGCACATTATTTTATCTAAGGAGTTTAATTTACACACAAATGTAATGTTATTTCTTTACAAATAAACTTTTATATTTATTTGAACGAGATATAAACTTTTATATGTTCCGGCTTACTTATACGAATATGACGTTTTCTCAAATTGATCCTATTTAGCCGTCATACACATTGAGTGTTTCAAACATGACCCAATGATTTCAAGTAACATGCAATTTACTTGAAATTAACTTGTCCTCATCAATCATGTTTCAAGAGTCAAGATAAACTATTTTAATTACACTTTTTCAAATATACATTAAGATGTATTTCGCGCATTAATATTTATTACATTTCATTTTCATCTATTAAAAGTTTAATTAATTAAATAAATTTATTTGTATTCAAAAAATTTGTATGAATTTAAATAATTTTGTTACTTTTTTTTTTTTTTGAATAATGGATGGATAAAAAATAGATCCCATTTTCTGGAGATGTTTTTCAATATATAATTTAATCAGCGGAAATTAAAAAGTATCTTTCTCCCTACGACCTTGTGTATTATCCCTATCTTGTTATATTTGAACTAGTTAGCAAAAATTTTGCTGAGATAATTAAAGTTTTAAGAAGTTCAGCCCCAATTTTCCCTGGGATTTTATCTGATTTTACTAGTGAGATGAATCAATTAATAAAAGAAAAGGTCAGAAGAGAATGTTTTTCTTTTTTAATTGGACAATATTCAAACATATATAATACAATATATATAAATATATAAAATAATAATAATATTAATTATTTTTTATGTATATATTTACTGTATAATATATAATATATTTATTTAATTCTCCTTTATAATAATCTCGTAGAGAAAAAAAAAAATACAAAAAGACGTGCTTTTCTATTCATCTTCAGGAAAAGATGACCTGAAATCAGTTTAAAAGATTCTTTCATTTTAGATTTTCTCTCGGAAATTTATTTTTCCTTAACAATAGATTGCTATGACACCAATCCTTCTCTTATTACATTGCAAATGGATATCTCTTTTAAAGAGAAAAATATAATTAAAAATTTTGAAATTCTTTTTTAGACTTTTTTAAAAAAGAAATCTCGTATACTTATTTTTAATCTATGCACTTAACTAAAGATATTATTTATTAATATTTTAAAAATCGATAGATTTATTTTCCTATATATATTAATATAGTTGGATAATGAGTTACCTCGGACAATTATTTTTAACTTTATTCTCTAAAAAAGAGAAACGCTTTTATATAAAGGTGATATAATAAAACAATAATAATTAATACACTTATTACCTCTAAAGGATAATATATTACGTTACTATTTTAGTTATAAATAATAAATTCAGAAAAAAAAATTGTTGAAAAAATTAATTAAATTTTTAAAAAAATTTGAATAATAAATTATATAAATTAATTAATAAAATTAAAATCAATGAAAAAAGGAGGCTATATTCGAATATCTGTATTCTGTAATAATATTATATTTATATTTACTATTTTTATGATATTCTTCTATTAGACCGCATTCGGTAAAAAGGATTTTTACGAGAGGAATTATTAAAACAGATACAAAAGCTTCATCTGTTGCCTTTATTAAAAGAGAACAAGCATGTAATAAATTTTATGTAATTCGTGTTATTAGACTGTAATAAAAACATTTTTAGTGAGTCGTTAAAACTTTTACTGTTCAAAAGTTCAAATTTAAAGTTTTCACTTTATTCGTAATACGAATTTTTTTTTCCCGAAATTTTTCCACTTTAATATTTTATCTCGAAAATTTTAAATAATAAATATATATAATATTTAGATTATATTATATAAGTAATATTTGCAAAAATTATTATTTTTATAGTAACTGATAACGAATGCTTAAAAATTAGCATTTACTAAAGACTATTTTCTTATACGTAAAAGAAAAAAAATGTATTGTTATGCAAATATCATTGTTTAAATGCAAAAATGGCTTATATGATCATTTGACAATAAATCCACATTAACCATAAATTTAGAATATTGAACGTGGTCCAGAAATTGTATAATGAACTTGGACACAAATTCATCTAAAGCCAGGCTATATGACTCTGGCTCAAATATTAAATAGACTAAAAAGAGAGGAAGACGCACACAGACTCACCTCTACTGAACAATAGCCTTCTGAATATACATAACTTTCTTGAAATTACTGCTCGTAAAATTTATGATTTCTTGAATAGGCGAATTTTCCTTCATTCACGATTCTCCATCATATATTTTTTTGAATGTCATACAATTTTTCTTTCTACTCCATTTCAATAAATTTCTTTCATTTTTATTTAACATGTTTTCAAAACTCAACTATTCGAAAAATGCAAAACTATTTGTCAATTTTATTTTCATAACTCATATATATATTTTTTCGAAAAGGAAAAACAAAATAACTGTTTTTTTTTGGCACTTTTGAAATTTGAAAAAAAATCACGCGTATATATCAATATAGAGAATTAAAAAATATTTCATTGGCAAAAATAATGAAATTTTTTTTTTTCAAAAAAGGGATTCTTTTGAAAATTTATCAACCGCAAAAAAAAATACCAATACGTATTGCCGTTTGTCATTATTCTTTTGACCCAAGGGATCGTAGAAGCCGTAAAAATTCACGCGAATTCCAACAGTGCTTTCACGCAAAAGCAATGTCAATTTATTTATACTACTCATTCATTTTTTTTCATAATGAAAGGTTGACGAAAAAAATTGTTATTGAGAATTTTTTTTTCATGATGAAAAATCGATTTTTTTAATTGGATATTTAAGTTTTCCAATTATTGTAAACAAAATTTGACAAAATTTTTAATAATTACTATTTGATTAAAATTGAAAAAATAATTATTATTATTAGAATAATGATTTTATTACTCGGTTGTTTTTTAATAATAAAACGAAGATGACTCGGAGTGATCGTTATCTTCATGTTATTATTATGAATTTAATTATTATATTACTTTTTTATATTATTTTTATTACAAATTTAATAAATAAATTAATATTCATTATTATTTTATCCATCATTGACAAGTCAAAAAATAGAGGATAATTACAATGTGAAAATATTTGTAATTTCAATTGAAAATTATTATGAGAAAAAAAAATGCTTTGAGAAGCTTTCAGTATAGTTTGTTTATAATGTAAATTTGAAACGAGGAATAATTTGACCTCTCTCTCACTCTATCTTATTGTGGACGTTATATAAGGGAGAGAGAGTGTTAGGGTTGGTTCGTCTCCATAGAAACGTAGGTCGCTAACTGCAAAACACTAACCATCAACTACGTCAACAACGAGTGCTTGGTATTCAATTGTGCTTCAACTGACTCGCCAGAATGGTAGATATGCGAATAAGCCTACGTTCATCTTGAGTCTCTGAAACATTACCTGGATACATGTGAGGATTCAATGAGAAGGAGAAATTCAATTAGATTTGCATCTACCGGCTTTAACACAGATTGGGTTTCTGTATTGTTGTTGTTGTTGTTGTTATATGTAAAATAACCAAAGTGTTTTCTCCAATTGCGTCTATTGTGTAAATTTCGTTCTATTTTTTTCTTTTTTTTTTTTTTTTTTATTTTAAGACAAGTTTTCTAATTTAGGTAAATGTTTTTAATTATATTTCTCACACTTTATGGAATGTTTATATAAAAAAAAAAGTATCTAAAAGTTTTCCAATCAAATACTAATTTTAATAAAAAGCTGCTAATTTTATTCGATAATTAAGAGATTTTTAAATATTAAAACAAAGTTATTTAATAATAAAATGGCCCATATTTAAAAAATAGTTGTTCACCACCTTCATTTGTGAGAAATTTTTTTTAACGAAAGAAATTGCTTTTTTTATATTTTATTTTATTTTAATACAAATTTTTCTTTTGCCAAAAGAATTTTTCTCTCAATTTAAAAAAATATTTGAAAATTATTTTTTTTTGTAAAATATATTACATTTATATAGAAGTTTATGTTGTAATAAGATATATGAAGAAATTTTCATGTTCTCAGCTTACTTAACACTCTAAACAAAATGATATGCAACTAAAATGGCAGAAGATGTAAAATTGCCTCTAGGCTTATTATACTAATATGTACTTTATAAAGAGAAAAGTTTATGAACCATATACATACATACAATATCTACAACTACCGGTAAAGCCTAAATATATGTCATGTTTGTAATTAAATGAAATTGCCAACAAGATAGAGAGATGAATGATAAATTCTTAATTACCATCTGATAAAATTTCAAATTGCATTCTATAATTTTCAAAAAAAAACAACAAAATAATCCTTTAAAAAAAATAGAAAATTATTTTTTTTTTTTTTAAATAGAAAATACAATTTTACTAAAAGTTTTATTTTGAATACTGAAGTATTCCTCTCAAATTGAGAATTGTATCAAATTTTATTTTACCATTCGTTTTGAAATTAATTGTTTTTTGTTGCAACAGCTGCATTTTACAACTACTGTGTTTTATCGTATCGATCTATATATCTACTATGATAGTTTATTGATAATATTCAAAAGTAATTTATCAATTTTATATGAATAGAAAGTTTTTATGACTCTTGACAAAATCATAAAAAAAATACTTTTAAAAAATAATCCAGTATTTTTGTTCATAATAAATAATAATACTGATAATAATATCAATAAAAATAATAATAATAATAATAATAATATTAAAAAGACAATAAGAAGTTCCATTTCATTTTCGAGGTGAAATAATATTACATCACGAAAGGAAAATCGATAAGATGAATGCACCATTTACTGATTGCTTAAGCAAATTGAAATTGTAGCAAGTTACAGATAAAAATGTGAAAAAAATAGTTATGAAAAAAAAATTTATTCCCACATGAATTTATTATTCTAATTAATTATTGGTGAGAAAATATAAAAAAAAATATAACGACAGTAAAAAACTGAAAATTTTTTTCAGTTACAAAAAAGGAATAAAAGTAATTCAACGATAAATTGAAAATTCGATAAGTTTTCCGCTTCGTCGATAAAAATTGATGAAACCGTGTCGAAAGATAAAATGTAGTTTTATTTTCTCTTCGTGAAAAGATTTATTGCTACTTCCAGTCTTTCGAATTTCCAAAGTTAAATCCTGACATTTGTATTATCAAATTAATCAAATTCAATTTTTTATGTTTTTTTCCCCCTTTTCTGTTTTTTTTATTTTGATTATGGATTTTTTTTTTGAAGAACAATAAATGTTACCGAGTCTAACTTACAAAAGAAGTGTGAGGTAAGTTTTTAATGAAATTATGAAATATTTTTAAAATAAATATAGCTGAGAGAATAGGTTTAAATCAAAGTATATTTTTGGCTCGTTTTCAAAAATTTTATTGGGAACAATGTGTGTGGAGCTTCCGGAAGTTTTGTTTTTCAAGCGAGGCGACAAAGAATAAAAAAAATTGCTCTCTATCTATATAATTCTTGCGCTAAATAAATAAACAGTTTTGAATATTTTGCAAACATTTTAAACTTCTGAAACAATTGGTGGGAGAAAAAGTTATTATTTTGTTACAAATTCCATAATCGAAATAATTTTTTTCCCTTGCCTTTTTTTAAAAATATAAAAATACATTTTTTCAATTCCCGATAATTTTTGAATATATTTTTAATTAATTTTGGTAATTAAATCTATAACAGAATTCAATTATGTTTCATTTGAAAAAGAAATTATTCCTTTACATTCGAAAATGGACCAGAAAACGAATTTTAAAACTTTCAAATTTAAAGTTAAGTATATAAATGTAATTTTGCAGTGACCTATTTACAGTTCTGCAGTTCAGTCAGTGAAAATTCATTGACATCCAACAAGATAAATCACTTTGAAATTTTAATGATTTTCAAACTTACACATACAAGGTTCTAAGAAAAAATGTCTTTTTTTAAACTATTAAACAAAAAACAAGGGGAAAAAATTAATCGTCATGAGAAAATGTTACTTCAGAAAAATTAATGAAAATGTAGAAAAAAATGAGTGAAAAATATTTTCTGCTAAAAGAAGATATATCTAAGCTAAAATATTAACTAGATTCTAAATAACTTTTTGCTAATAACTTTTGCTTTAGAAAAATAGTTCTCCTATTCATCATTTATAATTTCAAATTTATAATTGAAATTTTTTTAATTCACCTTGCGGGTAATAATAAACAAAGCATTACAAAAATAATGGAAAGAAAATTAAAATTTTGTAATTGTAAAAATTATCATAATAATGATTTTGAAAGAAAGGGACGACAAAAAAAGTATGGTCATTTTGAGTACAGGGTCTAAATAAATTGAAACACGTTCCTGAAAGTAAAACTTGAAAGTTTTCGACATGCAGGAGGACGGCTACGGCTCGAAACCAGAAATAGACAGCTTGCTCCGTTCGAGGTCCCCGTGAATATGCCAGAGCTTCTTGAGCTTGGACAGAAATTTTGCTCCCCAGCTATGATTATTCGACGCGTCGTCGCGCCGAGTTAACGACTCTTTCGGGAGGAGGCTTAAAGGAAAAAAAAGCCTAAACGAATTTTTTAATAATTGTTTCAAAAAAAAAAAAATTAATAAGCAATTTTCAAAAAAAAAAAAAAAAAAAAAAGAGAAAATATTTCATAAAGTGGTGATTTTTTTTTTATTAAAGGTAAATTTTTCAACAGTATAAAAAAATAAAAAAAATTCTCTAAAGTATAAAGAAAATATAAAGATTTATTGGACGAAGCAAGTGATTATTTTCCGTCATTGTGAATGTGTCTGTGTGTCTGTGTGCGCTATCTTTGAAATAGTGTTGGTTCAAGTTTATCGTGCTCCAAGCTCATAAAATAGTTCACCGGCATCTACGACAAGTTGTGCTCCTCATGAGAGTGCACAGACATAATGTTTCCAGTGCATTGATGTTCAATGTCATCAGAGCTCATGGAACGACAATCTCCTTTAGATCTTATGGAAATTTTGACAAATCTCATGATTACTTGCTTCAAAAGACATTTATATTCCCAACTGGGATTTACATTACAAAATTGATGGACGTCCCATTTAATTTTATTACCTTTTTTTTATTTACTATTTTTTATTTTTATTTATTTATATTTTTTTACAGTTTTTATCTATATATTTTTTTATTATTTATTTATGTTTATTTCTGGTTTTTATTTATATTTGTTAAAACTTTTTATTTGCAATTTTTTATTTATATTTATTTTATTTATTTCAAACATAAACAGGTTTTAAATAAATATAAAATAAATTATAAATAAACAAATTTATATTTGTTTATAATTTATTTATTTATTATTAAAAATAGTATAATACTATTATTTTATATCATTTATTTTTTTTTGTTGTTTTTTTTTTTAAGTAAAATTTAGGAAATTTGTTTTTGAGGTTTTTCGTGAATTCTGTATTATATCTATATACAATTCTATAGAATGGCTTTCGGAGGCAAATTGCAAATGCTCCTCGCAAAGCACCCATCTATATATATAGTAAAACGGAAACTTAGTAGATAAAATGTTTGTAATACTAAAATTCTGGACACGATTTTACATCACGTGTGTGTTGGTGTATTTTTGGACATATCTGGTCAAGTGAAGCGAATATGCAAAATTAAATTTTAGATTCACTCTATCAAACAGATCAATCTGGATTAAATTGAGTTGTTTATATATATCGTGTGGGATATGGATTTTTTTTATTTCATCAAGTCATGATTGTATTCTATACTATATTCACCTTATTTAGAAAATTAAAAAAAAAATCGTTTTCAAAAATTTGTTTTCGGATTTTTAAAAATATTTTTATGTAGAATTTTTTTTATTTTAATTAAATTGACAAATTCATATAATTTAATGAAACTCATTGCAAGCTCTCTGTAGCCAAAATCTGATAAATGTTGACTCATCCAAATATGCGAATACGCAGCCTAATTTTATTTATTATTATTATTTTTTTATTTATTATAATTTTTTAAATAGACTCTCCATCTAGTATGCAAATTATAAAGTAGAATACAATACCAACTGGGTGAAAAAAATCGATTTCCTACCGCCTCTGAAGGGACAAATCATTTGAAAATAACATTTACCATCGAGGATAATAAAATTAGAAAATCAATTGCAGGATAGGAAGGAATTTCTCTCGTTCAATGTATGATTAGATGGAAAAAGAGGATTTTGTATTTGTAAACGGTAAAATTTCTCCTACATACCGAGGGGCACGTGTGCGTGGTGTGCATGCGCTACGAATCACAAAACCCCTTCTGAAAAAGTATTGGATCCAAAGGAATTCTCAACATCGAAGAATATAACCAAAAGTTCAGTCGGTGATCAACGCTGCAAAGAGGCGCTAGGCTCGGTTATCTCCCGCGCATTGAGCGGAAACCGGCGCCAAAAAGAAGAAAAAGAAAGGAAAAACCATGCGGAAAAGAGATGCTAAATTCAATAATACGTGATTCAAGACGAAAAATTGGATTTTTTTTTGCAAAAAAAGCTTATATATGACTGAAAGAAAAAAAATATAAGTGCCTGAGTCCCTAAAAAAAAAAAAAAAAAATTAAAAATTAAAAATTATACACACAATAGAGAAGGATGGCAGACAGCGAGGGAGGATCTGAACAGGATGACGTATCCTTCCTCCGTACGGTGAGTCTCATTCTGTTTTTCAAATGCATTCGCACTATGTGTAGTGCATCTGCATTCAATGGGGGGGGGAGATAGAGCAGTGAGGAGGGGATGAAAATAATGGTGCTACTGGTACTAAGGTCGCGCGACTACTTGATTGTGTCACACCAGGAAATCCCTCTTTTATATTGCGTATATGAAATATTCAATATTTGCAAATTTCATTCAATCGGACCTTCTTTTTCATTAATCAAATTTTTCATTAAAATATGGTTAGAAGAAAATTTATTATTAAGACAAAAGTGATGCTTTTTTAATAGTCCCAATTTTTTTGTTGAATTAATAATAAAAATAATATAATAATTAATAATTGTTATTAATTATTATTATAGAAATTTAGATCAAATAAAATTATCATGGTTTTCAAGTATCCAAAATTTTTCACATTTTGCTTTATCGTTTTTGCATGATAATATATTTTTGGTTTTTCATTTATTTTGAATTTTTATTTTTGTATTCGAAATCAATTTCATATTCCAAATTTGGTTTTCAGCCAAAAAAAGAAGAAAACATTTATTTAAATTGCTTTCGAGATGTATAAATTTGAGAATATGAAAAATTTCAATTCTTTTCTTTGACAGTAAATAAATGTGTTTTTGGCTGTAGATCAAAATTTGGAATCGGGAATTAATTAAATTGGAATTTGAAAAAAAACATTCTGATCAATTCTGTAAACAAAAAATTTTTTATAGAAAATAAAAAAAAACTGTACCTAAAAAATAGAAAAAAACAAGGTAGTAAAGAGATTGAGATAAAAAGAATTTGAATGAAAAAAAATTATTTGCTTATATTTTTTAATAATTTTATTCCGATTGGTTCAAAATTTTATGTTTCTTTTTTTTGTAATAAAATATTTACATTAATTAAATTTTAAACACGTCGATAATTCCATATTATTTTATAATTATAATACTTTTTGGTAATTAAATTTTCTTTATTTTCTTTATAAAAAAAATGTAAACGGATGAAAATTAATTAAATTTTTCATTTTAATTTTCCAAAGGTAAAAAAAAATGGCTTTAGAAATTTTTTTTCTGAAAAAATAATAATTGCAGTAGACATATAGTATTAAAGAGAAAAAAAAATTGTAAATAAATAAAAATCGTGCTATCAAGAAAACATTACACGTTTTTCCATTACGATGGGGATTAAGTTTATATTTAATCGAAAAATATTTTAGTATTCCATATATTGTTTTTCTATAGTATTTATAGAATAAATAATAAATGGATGTTGGTAAAAAATTTAAAACATTTATTTGCAATAAAGTATTTATATTTTTGAAATATTACCAAATTTCATTTTTCTCATTTTTACTTTTTGTATAACGTTGAATTTTTAAAATTTTATCACAAAATTCTTTTCTTTTTTTTCCCAATATCTGACTTTTAAATCAGTTTCTCTTTGAAACTATGATTTTTTTTTTTATTTTATTCTAAATGTAAATAAAATTTTTTGTTATTTTTCTTTATTTCTTTTTTATTAAAATTTAAAAAGAAATTTAAATGTTTAAAAATTCTGCGTTTTCGAAAAAATTAAAAGGCGTTTTTATTAGAAAATTAATTTAAAAAACGTTTTTAACAAAAATCAAATATTTTATAGGAGTGAAAGTCTTTTAAGAAATTAAAAATTCTAGTTTTTTAAATCATCCCTTTAATTTGAATCTCCAAACAGCAATTTGATTTTTTTAATTGTCAACTTGTTTTTTTTTGAATCGATTAAAATTTAGTTCATTTTTTTGGTTATAAAATTTTATGAAAATTTATAGAATATTAAGAATGTTATTTTTCAAGATTTTCATCTCCTAATGTATGTCGCATATATTTTTCTACATTACATTCAGAATCTAAATTCTGAAAATTTTGTGAGCTGCACTTCCTCAAAGATAAACAGACAATTCTTCAGACCTACTTTTTCTCTATATATTCTTAAACTTTATTTTACGGGCAAAATAAATAACAATCAAGAGAGTAAAATTTCCATCTGTATTAAATTAGAAGTGAAAATACAAAATATAAAATACAATTGAAATACAAGATACAATATACAAAAACAAAATCGTAATATTAAAATTGTATTGTAAAATTTTGAAAATGTTTTTCTCCAATAATGAAAAAAAAAATTTTATGAAGACTTTTCTCTATATATAGTGTCAGGATAAAATTGGTCTATTTTTACCGAAATGAAGTCTTTCTATATATGAAACGCTAAGAATAAGTTTTCTGATAGATTGGCGTGATAAGTGTTTTGGAATTGAAACATCATATCTGATATCATTATTATCATATGAAAAAAAAAGTAGAATTTAGAAAAGTTAATTTCTCCATTGACCTTGAAGGGGTTGTGCCATTCTAGAAATTTGATTTTATTTGTTGGCTAAATCAATCTTGCGAGAAAATGCCACCTGATTTGCTTTTGGAGTCGATCGAGCGTACCTTATTGATCCTCGCTTCGTAGGTAGATTAAACAATGAGCTTCATTGGATCTCATTCCCTTCAGAATATATAGCAAGGCCTGAGAATGATTTCCATCATCGCTTTACATATATATCCACATAAGAAGGAACTCTATTTTTATTCTTATATATATATTGTTATTACCACATTCACTTTCTTTCAATTTTCAATTTTGGATATTTCATTGCTGCTGCATTTTCTGCATTATTTGCACTAGATTCGGTTTTTTCTTTTGCCATTTGTTTATATTTTTCTTTTTCTTTTAATGACAAGCAACGCCATCTTTTTCCTGCTTCTTTTGCCACACAAGTGACATGTTTTCCAGAATTTTTCGCATACATTTCCATGTAAAATAGTATAAAACCATTAATTGCTCTTTTTTTTTTTACATCACAAGCACGTGCACTACTCATACGTGATGATTTTTTTGTCAATTCCTTCTTAACTTCCTCGCGTTTATCATTTTTTTTCTCACATCTCGAAAAAAGACCATCCGTTACCTCCATCAGTGAATCGTTTCTAAAATTGTCATCTCTGCTGTATCTAGAAATAAATTTTGTAGAACAGACTCATTATTTGGAGAAAACTAGTTTTAAAAACTATTTTCATTTCAGAATATTTTCTTTTTTCAAATTTAGATTCTTAATTCTAATATATTTAATTTTCAACATATTTTCATAGATTTGAATTTAAAGAATTTATTTTACCTATTTGAAACATTTTTATTTATTATTTTAAATAAATAATTTATTATTATATTGAAATTCAATTTTTATTATAATTTAATTTTTACATGAATTATTTATATAATATTAATTTTGAAAAAGAAAAATATTTAGCTTTTTTGCAATGAGAAACAAAAATGAAAATTTTTGTAAATCGATAAAAAGTAAAAAAATTATTTAATTAAATAATAAAACGTACGATTTATTAGAATAGTAATCTTCATTTCTGTAGTTATCCATTTTTTTTACAAGAATTTTTATATATTTTTATAAATTTTATAAACTTGTTAATTTTACTTGATAATTTGACGTTAATTTTTTTCCAAAACTAAAAAACAAAACATATGAAAATCACTGGTGTGAAGTTTTTCTCTTTTGAAAAAATTGAAAAATCGTTAAATTTATCATCAATCTCTCTGTAGAAAAATTGACGAGTTCTTTTTGTCTCAATTCGATTGCATAACATAAGAAACCTTTAAAGGTTTCTGCTTATTGTCATACACTTTTGTCACCTGCAGCAATTTTTTTTTCTTCACTGCCATACTATAATGCAATAATTTGTAATTATTTTGAAAAAAAAATAATCAAAATTGTTTTGAAATTTTTTAAATAATATTAATTTTTTCAATCAACGCGAAAAAATATCAAAAAATAGTTCTAAAAGATTATTTTTTTCTTTTTCTTATCAACTCTATAGGAATTGAGACCATCAAGAATGGGACTTGAATTTGAAGAACCTCTTTGGAAACCTTTTACAAAAGATCATGTATTCTCTGTATTGAACGAAGAGACTGTCGTATAGTGTCGGCGATATATAATCTAGTTTCTGAAATAGGATTGCGTCCTTGACCTACAGAGTTGTTCATCTTTGATTTAGTGTAGATAGGAAACGTAAAAGTTTACCTTCTTTTGCGATTTCACACATTTTATTGTCCGATAAGATAAATCCTTATATATAAATATTCGCAATTATAACATTTTTGGTTATAAAAAAAAAATTCCAGTTTCTTCTATTTAAAAATATAATATATTTTATTATACACTTACCTATAATTAAAAAATTATATAGGGGATGATATAAATAAAAAGGGGAAAAAAAAAATTTCCATTCGGAAGATTTCATTTTTTAGTCCCTGTCTACGGAAAAGTCTATTATTTACAGAATTACATTTTTTGCATATATTCTTTTTCTACAATTAAACATAGCGATTATTAAATTTATTTTAAATTTGCCCTTTACAATTATATTATTATTGTAAATTAATTATGAAATATATATCAAATTACCTGAAAGTAATTGTGTATTTGATTAATTTGAATGGTTTTTTATGTACGTAAATTTCTTGATAAAAATAAAAATCATGAATTTGTAATTATGTAATTTGATTTACTATTTAAAATTATGTTTCTATACGTAAGTGGATATTTATTTGTATAAAATGAATTTATTTATGCAAGGACGAAAAAAAAGTGAATCATTAAATAATTAACAAAGTATCTTGTGATTATCTCGCAGCCACAATGGCTGGTGTAAACTATGCTATATACATCTAGAATAATCGATGGCCGTGGGCCAAGAAGTGAATTTACTTATCTTTCAAATCAACAATTAAATTTGTTCATCAGCATATGTGTGTTTCCTGTCTTACATTTTGTCTCTAGTATCTGCCCTGTACAAGTTCTCAGGTCAGCCAAATTGAATTTGGCACGCACTTCGTGTAATGCGATTTGGCCCCATCGTAATTTTGACGTTTGACGGAAATAGTACCATTGTTGTAATTCCCTCCTTTTAATCTACATTAATTAATTAATTTACATTCCTTTTAAAAAGGTTTCGACGAATTACTTTGGTCAAAATTAACTTACTCCATACTATACATATAAATATTATTTTTTACTATTTTATTTTTTATCAGTTTTCATTTTTCAGCAATTTCAATTAATTACAATTTAAAAATTTTTTTTAAAATAAATTACCATTTTAATAAAAATATATAATAGTTTCTGGTACTAATTTTTTATTTTCATTTTAATTGTGAAAAATAATTTTAAAAAAATTTCTAATTATGTTTAATTACAGGAAGACATGGTATGTCTTTCGTGTACAGCTACGGGGGAAAGGGTATGTTTGGCAGCCGAGGGTTTTGGAAATCGGCACTGTTTTTTGGAAAACATAGCAGACAAGGTAAATTTTAATTTTGATAAAAAATTATTTTTAATTGCAACACTTGGAAATGTTTAATTAAAGAAAAAAATTATATCAAAAATCATTGAAACTAGTAAATAAAATTTTTTTAAACTTTAATTTTTTTAGTAATTTTATACTTTATTAAATCAATTTTTAAATTTATTAATTGTAAAAATAATTATTTGTAAACTTTAATAATTATAAAAACAATTATTTGTAAAAATTAATCATTGCATGTAAACATTAATTATTGTAAAAACAATTATTTGGAAAAATTAATAATTGTAAAAATAATTGTTTGTAATCATTAATTATTGTAAAAATAATTATTTGTAAATATTAATATTAATTAATTAAAACAGAACTAATTATGAATACAAGTATAATTAAACTAATTAAATGATAATTATCATTAATTAAAAAAGTAAAAAAAAATTTTTTGTTTATTTTTCAGAATATTCCGCCTGATTTGTCACAGTGTGTATTTGTAATAGAGCAAGCACTTTCGGTACGAGCACTACAAGAGTTGGTCACGGCTGCTGGGTCTGAGACGGTAAAGTAGCCATAGAATTGTTCCTACGATTAAAATAGCCACGTGTAGGTGTAATTTCGTTTAAAGTGTACGTTGAACGGACTCAAACTGTCAGAAATTTACAAATTTCTATAGCAACTATTTTTCTAATAATTAGTCTATATTAGCTGATATCATTTCATATATCAATATTGTTCGTTTCAACGTATTAATTTTTTTTTTTTATTTTTCAATAGGAGTGGGCCAAAAAAAATTATATTTGTCTATCCCTCGTGTTTATTTCCCTTTTAACTGCACACTGAAAAATTATACTTGGCCTCCTCTGAAAAACGAGTTTTAAAACATTATGCATCTCGAATGTTTAATAAATCTCAAAAATGAAACAATGAAGTTGTTGTATGACAATTATTATCTAACATGGAAAAATTTTAATTGAAAAAAAATTTTTATTTTTGTATTTTATTTATTATTTCTTAATTATAATTTTTTTTATTAATTTTTTAAATATTTAAATTAAATATTTATTAATTTTTAAAATTAATTAATACGTTAGTAATAGATATAAATATTTGAATGATAGAATTTCGGTAATATTTTTCAATATATAAATTTTGTATATATGACTTATCTAACCCTTTGCATTTTATAAAATGTCATCCATTAAATCATTGACTAAAAATTATTATTCACGCAATTATTCTCAATGTATGTAACTTGTCCCTTTTTAAAAAAAAATCGTACAACAACAACATTTTAGCAATTATGAATGCAACACTTTTTTCGATTGCATCCGCATGGATCCTCCCTTCCAGTATGTCGCATGTGTCAATAAATCCAATCATTGCTACAGAGTTGTCTAAAATGTTTACATCATAAGAAATAAAAAAATTATTTATTCATTTGTTTGAAAAAATTAATTAAAAATATTTATATTTTTTTAATTAACTTTTTTATATATTAAATGTAATTTAATTTTTTTTTTTCATTTTCGTTTGTTTCACTTTTGTCTGTGTTGACAATATTTTTTTATTCAGTTGTTCATATTTCCACTTAGAAAAATTTGTCCCGTTTTATCGATAAGAAATTAGGAATAAAAAAAAAATTTTAATGTCACGTGGATAAAAAAAACGTGAGCAAAAGGACGATATGTAAATTTTTTCAAATAGTTCGTGTTAAAAAAAAAGAAGGCGGAGTATATCGTAAACACGCAAAGCAAGGAAGGACAGATTTTTACCTTTTTTTCCCTTTCTAATATTAAAAGAATCTTTCGTTTAGAGTAAAATAACTTTACAGAATTTTTCGAAAAAATTTTACTTAATTAAAGTATTTAATTTTTAAAAAAAAATTTTTTACGATGATATTTCTATTGTGAATGTATATTTTTGCACAGCTCTGTATATACCAGTAGAAAACGTGTTTATTTGTATTATATAAACTTCCTATATTATCAAGTTCAATTAGATTAGAAACAAATGTACCATGCACATGAGAATCCTTGCGTCATTGTCAATCTAACGTAAAATCCATCATGATTATAAGAATTGTGTTAATCAAATTCATTCCCATTTGTGTTTTTTTTCATTTACAGCAACAAGAAAGTTTAGTAAGTATCCCTTTATATGTATGTAAACTATAGTCTTTCAAGGATTGAAATAAATTTTTGAATTTTTAAATTAAACTAAATGATAAATGTCAATTGTTTAAGAAATATTTATTTATTTCTTTATTATAAAATGAAAATATTTTCCTTATTCTAAATAAATATTTTTCTTATTCTAAATAAATATTCTTCTTCTAAATAAATAATATATTTTTACCATTGATAAAAAGGCTTTTGACATTTACCTAAATAAAAACTTTTTATTAACAATTCTTTTAAAAATAAGATTTATTGCTTTGAGTCTCATAATTTTTTTTTTTCAAGTTAATCAGATATTTAAATTCTCCTGGAAAGATTAATGGAATTGTAAAATACATGTTTTATCTGTGTAACTAACATTTAATCAATTTCTTCTGCTTGTAAGTTGGTGAGCGTTTGGTAGAGTAGTATAAGTAGAAAAAACCAACATTAGTCAGACAATACTGCAAAATATTTTTATTTCTCTCTTTACTTGCTTTCCTAAATTTTTTTTTTAAATCAAAAAATTTTATTTATTACCAAAAAATTACTTTCAATATTTAATTTTTTATATAAAAAAATTATATTATTTACATAAAATAGTTAATGAACAATTAAATCTTTTTTATACATTTTTTGTGAACTGGATACTTTTTTAAATAAATAGAAAAAAAGCAATTTGCTTAAAAGTATATTTAATTGAATTACTTTTAGAGAAATGTTTGTTCTATCAAAAATTTTCTCGAAACAATGACAAACATATATCACTATCAGAGGACTCAATATCGTTTATATTGATTTTCAATCAAAAAGATATGGTTGTTTATACGGAAATTACCTACAGCATTTAATTGGATTAGACTTTATAGTCAAACATTAATTTTCATCTTGTTTTTATAACACCTTTCAGTTTTGTCTGACGAACATGATGATTCAGTTTATAAATTTTCTATCTGTGAAATTTTACTGATTTTAATAAATAGTAAAATTATTTATTTTTTTACCATATATAGGCTATATAAATTAAACAAAGAAAATTGTATTAGTCGTTTTATAATTGTTGAGTAAAACGAATTATTGTTCATTTTATTGTTACTCGCAAGTTTATTTCACAATGAAAAGCTGAATCATAATAGAGCGGAAATTTTGTATTCCATGTGCAAATCACGAAAGTGATGTGTGAATATTTTGCACAATAGTAGAGTAGATTAACTGCTTCATTACGTTTATTATATGGCCTTCTCTTATAAGTATAAACTAATTACATTATTTTTTTAAATTATAATAATTTTTTATTAAAGAGAAAAATTCATATTCAGTTTTTATATTTCATTTTTATATTTACTATTTTATTTTACATATTATATATTTTATATTATATAAATAATAACAATATAAAAATTATTGTTTTTAATTTTTCAAGATTTATAAATATACAATAATTTTATAATTAAATAGGTAATTATATTTTCTTTATAGTAATTTTAGAAAAACCTTTTTTTAAATATTAATTTTGTTGGAAAAAAAATTTAAATAACAATTAATTGATACTTAAATGGCAAGTAAAAATTTTTTATTGAAAACAAATTATTATTTTTATAATATTTTGTTATTATTTCGTTTTTAGGGAAAGGGTACAGGATCGGGTCACAGAACATTGCTTTATGGCAATGCAATTCTTCTCAGGCATCTTAACAGTGATATGGTGAGTTACTGTTAATAATTTATTTAATTTTAAATTTATTTATTTTAAATAATATTTGTTTTATTAAAATAATTATTTAATTAAATTATAATTATTTTTGTAGTTTTAATTCTCATAATTTATTAACAATTTTTTTAAATTAAAATTTCAATAACTCAATTTACACCAAAGAATAAAAAAATTAAAAAAATAAAGTAAAATTCCTGTAATTTAAAAGATGTTATTTTTTAATTTTATTCCAGTACTTAGCGTGTCTATCCACGAGTTCTTCAAACGATAAACTTGCTTTTGATGTCGGTTTACAGGAGCACTCTCAAGGTATGCTTTTAATCTTAATTTGTTAATTTAAAAAAAAATTGTTTTTCATGAAAACAAAATTTATATTAAAAAACAATTATTATTACTATTATTATTATTATTATTTTTATTATTACATATTATTATTATTTATTTTAAAAAATAATTTTCTTTTTTAATTCAGGAGAGGCTTGCTGGTGGACTGTACATCCGGCTTCGAAACAAAGATCAGAGGGAGAAAAAGTTCGAGTTGGTGATGATTTAATTCTTGTATCAGTCGCCACAGAAAGATATTTGGTAATTAAATTTTTAATTAATTTTATTTTATTTTATATTAATTAATTTTATAAAACTAAATTTTTATTTTAATAAAAAAATAATTTTCTCTTTTTTTTAGCACACGACTAAAGAAAATAACTTATCAGTAGTAAACGCTTCCTTCCACGTAACACATTGGTCTGTTCAACCTTATGGGACTGGCATAAGTCGAATGAAATATGTAGGTTACGTGTTTGGAGGAGACGTCCTTAGATTTTTTCATGGTGGTGACGAATGTCTCACCATACCTTCGACATGGAGCACAGCTCCCAATCAAAAGTACGAATAAATTTAAATGAATAAATTAAAAATTTTCAAAATATTTAATTAATTCTAATAATAATTAATTTTTTATCAAAATTTTGTCAATTCTAAAATATTTGATTCTTGAAAACTTTACAGTATAGTTATTTACGAAGGAGGAAGTGTAATGAGTCAAGCTCGATCCCTGTGGCGATTGGAGCTTGCAAGAACAAAATGGTCTGGTGGATTTATTAATTGGATGCATCCAATGAGGATTAGACATTTAACCACTGGACGTTATCTAGGTGTTAATGAAGCCAATAATGAACTATACCTCGTTGACAAGTAATAAAAATAAAAAAATATTTAATTTTTTTACTCTAAAAATTGAAAATGAATTAATTGGAAAGAAATTAATATAAAAAGTTTTTTTTTTAAATTAATTTATTTCTCATAAAATTTAAATTAATTAAACCATATTTTATTCAATAAAATAATCGTTACAGGAAAGAGGCAACCACAGATATATGTAATTTTTTACTGCGACAAGAAAAGGACGATCAAAAAGTTGCTCTCGAAGACAAAGACCTGGAAGTTATTGGATTGCCCATTATCAAATATGGTGATTCAACTGTTATCATGCAACATGCACAAACGAGTCTTTGGGTGTCTTACAAGGTAAATTACTCAATTTCAGAAGAAAAAAAATTTGCCTCACTGAACAAATTTATTTTATTCTACTAATCAGTTACTAAATATTTATTTGAATCAAATAAAAATTATTTCTTTGAAAAAGATTACTTCATTTAAAAAAAAAATATTTATGAGAATATATAATATTTATGTAGGATTAATTTTCGCATTACAGTCGTACGAAACGAAGAAAAAAGGTGTTGGAAAAGTCGAAGAAAAACAGGCAGTTTTGCAAGAGGAAGGAAAAATGGACGATGGTCTTGATTTTTCCCGATCACAAGAAGAGGAATCTAGAACTGCCAGAGTAATTAGAAAATGCAGTAGTCTTTTCACACAATTCATCACGTAAGAATAGATCACTTTTACTACCATAATAATACCATAAAACCACCATAATATCATAATTCCGCCATAAAAAAAATAATACTACCATAAAAAAATATTTATAATAATACCATAGAAAAAACCATATAATACAATAGTAATAATATTAATACAATTTAATAATCAAATAGCATCATTTCTTTTTTAAGTCACGATTTTTTTTTCTTTATAACAATTTAATTTAAAAATTTTTACAACAAATTTTAACGACAAATATCATTTTAGAAACAATCTTTTTGCGAAAAATTTAAAAAAAATACCTACAGTTTGATTCTCTCTGTACCCAGTAGGCTTTTAAATTAATGAAACAAAAACTAAAAAATATTTCCTTTATAATATAGAGGACTAGAAACGCTGCAGATTGATCGAAGGGCTTCCCAATTTTTTAAAAATGTAAATCTCAACGAAATGGTTATGTGCCTCGAGGATTTGATCAATTACTTTGCTCAACCTGAAGATGATATGGGTACAAATTTTCTGAAACATAAAAAAAATGTTTTTGATTGTAATAAAAAAAATTAATTTTATTACTTTTGTTTTTTTAGAACACGAGGAAAAGCAAAATAAGATTCGTGCCTTAAGAAATCGTCAGGATTTATTTCAAGAGGAGGGAATATTGAATCTTATTTTAGAAGCTATTGATAAAATAAATGTTATTACATCGCAAGGATTTTTGGTTGCACTTTCTAGTGATGAGAGTGGACAATCATGGGACCAAATATCCGGTTATTTGTATCAATTATTGGCTGCCATTATTAAAGGCAATCATACGAATTGTGCACAATTTGCCAATAGCAATCGTCTTAATTGGCTCTTCAGTCGGTTAGGATCACAGGCATCAAGCGAGGGAACTGGAATGTTAGATGTGTTGCATTGTGTGCTTATTGACTCGCCAGAAGCATTAAACATGATGAGGGTAATTACAATATTTATTTTTTTTTTATTTATTTTTTTTTTCTAATTTAATCGTTGCCTTTTTTAGGATGAGCACATCAAGGTGATAATATCCCTTTTGGAGAAGCATGGAAGAGATCCAAAAGTACTGGACGTTTTGTGTTCCCTTTGCGTGGGAAATGGAGTGGCAGTACGTTCGTCGCAGAACAATATTTGTGATTTTCTACTACCGGGAAAAAATTTATTACTACAAACACAATTAGTGGATCATGTGGCGAGTGTGAGACCAAATATTTTCGTTGGCAGAGTCGAGGGATCGGCGCTCTATCAAAAATGGTATTTTGAAGTAACAGTGGATCATATTGAGCAGACAACACACATGATGCCACATTTGAGGATTGGATGGGCCAATATCGCGGGATATGTTCCCTATCCGGGTGGTGGTGAAAAATGGGGTGGCAATGGAGTTGGTGATGATCTTTATTCATTTGGATTCGATGGCTCATATCTTTGGACGGGTGGTCGTAAAACTCGTGTAATTGAAGACGCAACCGAGCCATTTATCAAGAAAACTGATGTAATTGGATGTTCTCTGGATTTGACGGTTCCGGTGATAAATTTTGCCTTCAATGGAATACCAATTAATGGTTCATTTCGAAATTTCAATCTCGATGGAATGTTCTTTCCAGTGATTAGTTGCTCGTCAAAATTATCATGTCGATTTCTTTTGGGTGGTGATCATGGACGATTGAAATTCGAACCACCTGAAGAATTTTCACCCTTGGTTGAGAGTCTTCTTCCACAGCAGATTCTATCGTTGGATCCTTGTTTTTATTTTGGAAATATGGGCAAAGTGGTGATTGCCGGTCCATGGCTTGTTGAAGATGACACTGCCTTTGTGCCAGCTCCGGTTGACACGTCGATGATCAATCTACCGAGTTACGTTGAACAAATAAGGGACAAACTTGCTGAAAATATTCACGAAATGTGGGCTATGAATAAAATTGAAGCTGGATGGATTTTTGGTGAACAGAGGGATGATCTTAATAAGATACATCCTTGTATTGTACAATTTGAGAGATTACCAAACGCTGAGAAGAGATATGATACACAATTGGCTGTTCAGACTTTAAAGACAATTCTTGCCTTGGGGTACTATATAACTATGGATAAACCACCATCGAGGATTAAGACATTGAGATTGCCGAATGAACCTTTTTTGCAGAGCAGTGGATATAAGCCAGCGCCACTTGATTTAACTGCCATTACTTTGACACCGAAAATGGAGGAACTTGTTGATCAATTGGCGGAAAATACTCATAATTTATGGGCGAAGGAGAGAATCAGCCAGGGCTGGACTTATGGATTAAATGAGGATTCAGAGATGAGACGAAGTCCTCATCTTGTTCCTTATCCAAAAGTTGATGACGCTATCAAGAAAGCTAATCGTGACACTGCTAGTGAAACTGTTCGGACTTTACTTGTTTATGGATATATGTTGGATCCACCAACTGGAGAGCAGCATGAAGGTATATTTTTTCATTTGCGAATAGTTTCAAAATCGGATCATTTTTTGTAAAATTTGTAACTTTTACAGCACTGCTGCTGGAAGCGAATCGATTACGTCAATTGTCGTTCAGAACTTATCGAGTGGAGAGGCATTATGCTGTTACGAGTGGAAAATGGTATTTTGAATTTCAAGTTTTGACTGCTGGACCAATGAGAGTCGGATGGGCCAGGGCTGATTGTCCACCGGGAAATATGTTGGGCAATGATGACAGTACCTGGGCATTCGATGGTTATAACGTAAGATTGGACTTTTTTCCAAACAATTCAATTCTCTGCATATTCATAAAAAAAAAAATTACAAATACAAATATCGATAAATATTTTCACTTGTTTATCATATTTGGAAACTTTTAAATATTTTTTTAATTTAAATTCTGGAATTCGTATTTCAAAAGCAATATGAAAAAATGAAGAAAAAATATTTTTTAAAAAAAAATATAGAAATAAGGATTAGTTGCTATTTTAGAATCACAGGGATGTCAATTACTGTCGCAGGTAGTGATATTTAATTTATATATTGATTATAAAAACAAAAAAATGAATACTTGAAAGTAATTCGTGGTGAATATTAGGTGATCAAAGTACATGGTGGTACCAACGAGAGTTTTGGTCATAGATATCAAGTGGGCGATGTAGTCGGCTGTTTCATTGACGTCGCAGACAGAACGATCAGTAAGAGTTCCATTTACCCATAGCAGTCTAAAAAACTCTTACATTTTTTTTTTTTTTTGGTTTTTTTCGTTACTACTTTTTCCAGTCTCGCTCTATGTTTATATATGTTGATTTTTTTGTTTGCAAACCTTTCCCAAGAGAATGAAATAGAATTTTCATTCATTTCAACCACTTAAGATTTGGTTGTTGCAATCAAATCATTTTTCATTCTTCATTTTTTTTTTTAATTTGAAAAATAAAGAAACGTCAAGTTACAATTTTTATAATCAAAATTAATATAAAAACTCTTGGGATTCCATTTTCTACAATTTTTTATATGTAAATAAATATATAATGCTTTTTAAAAATAGAATTTAGATCTTTAGTTATTTTCAAAATAATAATTACTACAGTACTGAAGCTTGCACTCTAGTTTAGATTTTATAAGTCTAGAGAAAATGTCTTAGAAAACAAAACTTTCGACACTTATTCACATTATTTTGAGTTCTCGACAAAAAAAATTGAAATCTATTTACATTTTTTTTTCTCCACAATTTCATTTGCAATTTACTATTCACGACGTTATAAAATATATCAACTACAGTATGACAGTATGTTGAAAAAATCGAAATCAATTTCGTGAGTTATTATGTATCATCCTAATGTTATTTAACAGCCTTAATGCATTGTCATAAAACAAAAAAAAAAGTGTAATGTAATACTTATTATTGGACACGTGCCAGATATTATGCTGGGTAATATTATCCAATTTAAAAAATTATCTTCATCAAAGGGATAAATAATTAAAACATAATCAGAGGAGTAAAAAAAATTAATCAAAAAATTATATGAAACAAGTAAATACTGATAAACTTCTCAAAAAAGCAAACAAAACTAAATATGAAAGAATAATTTATTATTTATTCAAATTGTTATATGAAAAATTCGAAATGTACACTGGTGTTTCTTTCAAGGAGGAAAAAGTTTACTCGGGCACTGCTGAAACATTCGGTAAACAATGGCAAGTTGGAGACGTTGTTGGGGTTTTCCTGGATCTTATAGATCGAACAATTAGTAAGACGGAATTTTTAGGCGAAAGTTTCAGCTGCCAATTATATAAAAGCTAAATTAATTAATAATCTAGTTGTCAAAGTAGATTACTGGATATCATTTCCATATATTTAAGCTTCATTATATAAATGTTTTTGCTATCTATTTTTACGTTAATTATATTTGTCTTTTATAAATGTTTTTATTAAATTTCCTTATTTTTAATATTTATATTCTCATCTTAATAAAATCCTTCTATATATTTTATATTCACTTATTTTTTTTTATATAATATTGATAATAAAATTTTGTATTAATAAAATTTTTTATTTAGAGAGGTATCCAGTATTCTTTGATTACATAATTTAGCAAAGAATTGCTTTTTCATTACTACTTTACACGCTTAACATTAATAATCAGCGATCACAAATATTAAAATTTTATGAAAGTGAAAAAAATCTTCAGTTCAGATTCTGTGAATTTATAATATTTGGCATGCCCTAATTATTTCCCGTAATTTATCTTTACAAATATTTTTATGATTCTTTATTAGTTTTTTTATAAAATAAAAAAATACATATTTTTAACTAAAATATTTAATAATTCTAATTATAAATTTAATTTTAATTCTTTTCAAATAATTTTGATAAATAAATACAGAGGTAAAATTAATAAAACTAAATAAATTATAGTCAATTTTAACAATTGTTGGGATTTGACAGTGAAGTTCCTGAATTTGAAAGAAAATGACGGAAAGAAAATACAAAATTTTAGTAGAAAAAAATAATGAAATGTTTTAACAAAAATGTATTTGGTGTGTTAATTCTAAACAATTTGTCCCTTTTTCTTGTTTTCTGTTCACCTATAACACGTCTCATATATTATATATATGCAAGTACACTTGTACTCATTTTAAGTGTACAAAATATACTTCGCGTATTTAGCTTTTCTGTTGCTTGTCCATTTGCTCGTTATAATCTTATTGATAAAATGCTGACTGACTTAAAAATTTAACATTTAACTAACTTTTCTCTCTATATATAATAAATATCTGCAATATTTTGTAAATGTAAAATAGATATATATTTTATTAAAAAAAAAAAAACGCTGTAATATAGTCGGTTGCATGAGCAATTTTATTTAGTTGTTTGATTCAGCTAATTTCTCGTTAAAAGAATGTCAAGTCAGCCATTTCATTATAATAAATTTCGTTTTTTTTTAATTATATCTTTTAATTAAGCAACTTTTTTTCATTTAGGCTTCTCGCTGAATGGAGAACTTCTCATGGATGCTTTGGGAGGAGAAACTTCATTTGCAGACGTCCAGGGAGACTCATTTGTTCCAGCTTTCACTCTGGGGGTCGGACAAAAGGCTAAATTAACATTTGGACAAGATGTTGATACACTGAAATTTTTCACCACCTGTGGTTTACAGGAGGGATATGAACCTTTTTGCGTGTAAGTTACTTTCTAAATTTGCAAGATTTTTTCAATAAACAATTTGAAATTTCAATATCAACTGAAATAATTAAAATATTTTGTAAATTATTTTTGCAGAAATATGAATCGACCGGTGACCTATTGGTACACAAAGGATCAGCCAATTTATGAAAATACAGATGACATGTCCGACACGAGAATCGACGTGGCGAGAATTCCAGCCGGTTCAGATTCACCACCATGTTTAAAAATTTCACACAATACTTTTGAAACAATGGAAAAGGCAAATTGGGAATTTTTACGTCTTTCGTTGCCAGTTATTTGTGGTTCTACTTTTATTTCCGATGCTGATAAAATGAGACGATGGCAGGAAATTAAAATGAAACAAAATAGACTTTTAGCTGAACAAATGGAACAAGTGCAACAAGCAACACCTTCCGCTCATATTGAACAAATCATGAGATCTGGATTTAGCATGAGCGACATTAAAGGTTTTCAGAAAAATTTAAAAATAAAATTCTAGTTGCTTTTTTTTTAGATAATTTTTTATTAACAATGATTATTGTCGAAAAAAATAATAGCAAAATATCTTTTTTTTAGGATTACAGAGAAATTATTCTGAAGATGCAGTGGAAAATGATGAAATGATGAAAGAATCACCACTTCCGATTCAACGAAATAAACCATCAAGACCGCCAAGAAAAGGTTCTGTTCCTCGGGGTCTAGATCGAGCAACCAGTGAAGCTGAAATGAACGGTTATGGAGAAATGAATGGTGATCTTAAGGATGACAAGAAAAAAAGAGGACGATCACCGTTTCGGTAATTATTTCCCAAAATTAACAAACACGAAATTAATGAAATTCTAATTTCATTTATTTTAATAATAAACATCTAATTTTCATTTATTTCTCTCAGCAAGCGTAGTATCGAAATGGAAGATATCGCGTAAGTTTTATATGAAAAATGATGAAATCCCCATGTTAGCCAAGTTTTACCCAATTTATTTAGATTTCTAAAAGTATTACTTGTTCAAAATATCATTTTACTTTCATTATATATTTATCAAATAGTGTAAAATCATCTAAATTTCATTAAATCCAAAATTAATTGATTTCCCCCCAGAATTTGATTTGCTGTTTATAATTTTGCTATTATATATTTTGCTTTTAAGGTTGAAAATGAGAACAATGACCTTTTTTTTAATTCCTCGGAATTTTTGAATTTTGATTTGAAAACAAAAATATAAAAATATAAAATACAATTTTATATAGAAGACTTATTCCAGTTCGAACGTGTCTAGATTTTTCTCGAGGAAGGCAAAATCTCCAGACGCAAAGGCCAAGACTCCGGAACCATTTGCGAGATCCGATGTTTCTGATAGGAGCATGAAGCAAACAACTTTGTCAACTTCTGGCAGTCGAACAGCTCAAATTAGAACTTCAACGGTATTTAATTATTTAATTATTTTTAAAAAAATGGAATATTAATAATTATTATAATTAAAATTTTTTGCAGAACGATTTGACAAAAATGATGCCACCACAAATTCCCGAAAGAAATGCACCGAAAGCAATGTCAGTAATGACTGGAACTGGAATCGAATCAATTGGAAATGAAATTTTCGATGCTGATTGTTTAAAATTAATGAACGAATATTTTTATGGTGTACGAATTTTTCCCGGTCAGGATCCAACTCACGTTTATGTTGGTTGGGTTACATCGCAATATCACATTCACACCAAGGATTTTAATTTGTCAAAAGTTCGAAAAGTATCCGTGATCATCACTGACAATTATGATCAGCCTTTGGAACAGTAATTATTTATCTATACTAATTTTCAATTTATTTATTTATTTATTGGTTTTTTAAATTAATTTGATAAATTAATTTTCAGAGTGGATCGTCAAAGTTGCTACATGGTTCGAGCAGATGAACTTTACAACGAGGTGACACAGGACGCATCGGGTAAAGGAGCATCACAGGGAATGTTTATTGGTTGTTTTGTTGATACAGCCACGGGTTGGATAAGTTTCACCTGTGAGGGAAAGGAAACGAGTCATAAATTTAAAATGGAACCCGATACTAAACTCTTTCCAGCAATATTTGTCGAAGCGACTAGTAAAGAAATTTTGCAAATTGAACTTGGAAGGACCTCGACTACACTTCCATTATCGGCAGCTGTTTTACAGAATTCAGAGCGTCATGTGATTCCACAATTTCCACCTAGACTGAAGGTGCAGTGCTTGAAACCTCATCAATGGGCCAGAGTACCAAATCAATCTCTTCAAGTTCATGCTTTAAAATTATCTGATATTCGAGGATGGTCCATGCTCTGCGAAGATGCTATCTCAATGTTGGCACTTCATATACCTGAAGAGGATCGTTGTATCGACATTTTGGAATTAATTGAAATGGATAAGATGCTGAGGTAGGAAAAATTGATTATTGAACTTTTTCTGAAATTTTAATTATTTTTTATTTTCCATCGATTTTATTACAGTTTTCATGCACACACACTGACGCTTTATGCCGCATTGTGCTACCAATCGAATTATAGAGCAGCACACGCTTTGTGTCAACATGTTGATCAGAAACAATTATTGTATGCAATAAGAGCTGAATATATGTCAGGACCCTTGCGACAAGGATTTTATGATCTTCTTATCGCGTTGCATCTCGAGTCTCATGCCACGACAATGGAAGTTTGCAAAAATGAATACGTCATTCCATTAGGTAACAAAAATAAGTAAATGTCTCTTGTAAACAATTTTTTTTTCATACAAAATCTTAATTTTTCTTTTCCTTTTTTTTCTAATTTAATGTGAAAAAAACTAAAACTAATTATTTAATTAGCTGAAATAATCTAAATTAAAAAATAAATTTTGAAATAAATTTTTTAGGACAAGAATTGAAAGATTTATATGAAGATTTAGAAATGAGACATAGTTTGAGGTACCTAGAAACTGAGTCTGTTCGCCCTCAAATGAAAATGAGTGAAATAGGGTAAGTTTATTTTATTTTTTATTTTAGTTAATAAACAATTATTGATAAAAAAAATTAATTCCAATTTCAGAGAGAATCAGAATATTGAAAACATCAAAAGTCTATACAGTCCACATTTCCCTCTGGATATTGTTCGAGATTATGTAATGATGGCTCTAAATGAAGCTGTTGAAGTCAATCAGGTGCATAACAGAGATCCAATCGGAGGCAGTAACGAAAATCTATTTTTGTATGTAAGCGACGTCTGACTGACGCTTTTTTTTCATGAAAAATTAATTTAAAAATTTATTGAAAAATTTTCTGAATTCATAACCTTTTCTGCATTTAAAAATACATTTTCCATAATAAACAGTATTAAAGTATTCTTATTTTTAATTAAAAAATAATTATTTTCAATAATTCTAAAATTTGTAATTAAAATATTCTTTTAATTTATGAAATTATTTAATTTACAGACCTCTAATAAAATTAGTGGACAGACTTCTATTAGTTGGAATGCTGAGAAACGAAGACATACAAAAATTGCTAACTATGATAAATCCAGAAACATGGGATGACACTTTTGATAAAGGTTAATTAATTATTATAATATTATTGACATTTTTTTTAATTTTATCAAAATTTTAAATGTTTTAAATTATTTTTCATTTGGTTTTTTACAGAGGGAAAAGACGAACACAAAAAAGGACTTTTACACATGAAAATGGCAGAGGGAGCAAAATTGCAAATGTGTTATTTGCTTCATCATTTGAATGACATTCAATTGCGTCATCGTGTTGAGTCGATAATATCATTTAGTCACGATTTCGTTGGTGATTTACAAGCTGATCAATTAAGAAGATACATTGAAATCAAACAATCCGATCTTCCTTCAGCTGTAGCTGCAAAAAAGACAAGAGAATTTCGATGTCCTCCTCGTGAGCAGATGAATGCTATTTTGAATTTTAAAAATCTCGAGGAAGAGGACAGTGATAATTGTCCATGTGGCGAAGAACTTATAGCAAAAATGAACGAATTTCACAGTGAACTAATGTCATATGTCTCGTTGACTGCTCTTCAAGAGGCTGCTGATGCTGCTCAAGAGATTGTCGAAATTGAGAAACCTGGAGCCATGAAGAGACTCTTTAATTTCATCAATACTGTCAAGGAACTTGAGGAGGAAGCCAAACCTGAACCGGAGCCACAAAAAAAGACGGCTGAAGGTAAAGATCATAATGATCAAAATCATTTGATTATTGTACCAAATTAATATGATGATCGAATTCTACAAAAGGTTTTAATTTTGAATTGTCTTTTTATTACAGAGGTGTTTAGAAAAGTTCTGATAGCAACAATCGTCAAGTGGGCCGAAGAATCACAAATTGAGACTCCAAAATTAGTTCGTGAGATGTTTAGCCTTCTTGTTCGTCAGTACGATACAGTTGGAGAATTGATACGAGCTTTGGAAAAAACATACGTGATTAATAGTAAAACGAAACAAGATGTCGCAGAAATGTGGGTGGGATTAAGTCAAATTCGAGCACTTTTACCTGTTCAGATGTCGCAAGAGGAAGAAGGTTTGGTGAGAGAACGTCTTTGGAAATTGGTGAACAATCATACATTTTTCCAGCATCCAGATTTAATTCGAGTTCTAAGGATACATGAGAATGTGATGGCAATTATGATTAACACTCTCGGTAGAAGAGCTCAGGCACAATCTGATGGTCAAGCTCAAGCTCAAACAGCTGAAGGTGAAGTTCCAACTAAAGAGAAGGATACATCTCACGAGATGGTTGTTGCTTGTTGTCGATTTTTGTGTTATTTCTGCAGAACTTCTCGACAAAATCAAAAAGCCATGTTTGATCATTTTGATTTTCTGCTGGAGAACAGTAATATTTTATTGTCAAGACCTTCACTAAGAGGATCAACACCTCTTGATGTGTCTTATTCATCGCTGATGGAGAATACAGAATTGGCTCTTGCATTAAGGGAACATTATCTTGAAAAAATTGCCATTTATCTTTCACGTTGTGGATTACAGTCGAATTCCGAGTTGGTGGAAAAAGGTTATCCTGATTTAGGTTGGGATCCTGTTGAGGGAGAACGTTATCTTGACTTTCTTCGATTTTGTGTCTGGGTCAATGGTAAGACAATACGTTAATTAAATAAAATAATTAAAAAATAATTTAATTTTGTCAATTTCAGGCGAGAGTGTTGAAGAGAATGCGAATCTCGTGATTAGATTGTTGATTCGACGACCAGAGTGTTTGGGTCCAGCTCTTCGTGGAGAAGGTGAAGGATTATTGCGAGCAATTATAGATGCTAACAAAATGTCCGAACGGATTGCTGATCGTCGAAAAGTAAGTTGGAATTAAAAGCAGACATTCGGTCAGCTGATCAATAAGTCTCGTGAGTAAGAATTTTCGATTGAATTTTCACAAGCACGAATTTTGCCTGATGAAACTAATAGTTTGGATTCAAATTTTTATTATTATTCTATTCTAGGAATTTTTTTTCCCATTTGAAATCCAAATCCGAATGATGGACTCTAAATACTAAATTTTACATTATTCCAAATAGTAATGAGAAATAGATTCCAATTGTTCTAATTAATCTGATTCCAATAAGAGTAATAAGAGGACTTTTGCTTGAGAGACTTTATGAGTTTGAACCGATCATCATCATCCAAGCATGAAAAATACCTTGCACTAATTTAGTATCAAACTTAGCATTTTAAACAGCTCCAAGATGAAGCTGAAGGAACTTCAACAGGACTACAGTTTGAGCATCCCTTACCAGAATCAGACGATGATGAAGATTACATAGACACTGGTGCAGCTATTCTCAATTTTTACTGTACATTGGTTGATTTATTGGGACGTTGTGCTCCCGACTCTTCTGTGATTGAACAAGGTGATTAAAACTTAATCCTTTTATCCAAAAATTTTTATTTAGCAAAATTAGATTATTCTATTGATTAAATTGACTGGTAAACAAAATTTTTTAGGAAAAAATGAATCACTTCGAGCTAGGGCAATTTTAAGATCACTGGTACCTTTGGATGATCTTCAAGGAGTTCTTTCGTTGCGTTTTACATTGCTCAATCCAGCAGCAGGTGAAGAGAGACCAAAAAGTGACACACCGTCTGGATTGATTCCAGGTCATAAGCAAAGTATCACAATGTTTTTGGAAAGAGTTTATGGAATCGAGACACAGGAATTATTTTTCAAACTTCTTGAAGAAGCCTTTTTACCTGATTTACGAGCTGCCACTATGCTTGATAGGGTACGAATTTAATTAATATTTTTGCTTCCTCGAATAAGCTTTTTATTTATTTCTAATTTTGATTTACAGAACGATGGTTACGAATCAGATATGGCTTTAGCAATGAATCGTTACATAGGAAATAGTATTTTACCGTTGCTAATTAAACACTCGAAATTTTATAACGAGGCAGATAATTATTCTAGTTTACTTGATGCGACACTTCACACTGTTTATCGTTTAAGTAAAAACAGAATGTTGACCAAAGGACAACGAGAAGCGGTTTCAGATTTCCTGGTTGCATTAACAAGGTAGTAGGGAATTTTATTTCCAAAAGTTAACAATTACTTGAAATTAATAAATTTATTTATTTTCCTTTAGTCAAATGCAACCCAGTATGCTGCTGAAGCTTCTTCGAAAATTGACTGTCGATGTTTCTAATTTATCGGAATATACAACAGTAGCTTTGAGGGTAATTATTAAAAAATATATATTAAATAAATATTCAATAAAATTGAATTTATTTTTGTAGCTCTTAACATTACACTATGATCGTTGTGGAAAATATTATGGATCAACTGGATCGAGTGGTTCGAGTCCTTATGGTGCTTCCAGCGATGAAGAGAAAAGATTGACAATGGTTCTTTTCAGTAATATATTTGATTCTCTGTCAAAAATGGACTACGATCCAGAATTATTCGGAAAGGCTCTTCCTTGCTTAACGGCCATTGGATGTGCTCTACCACCAGATTATTCTTTATCTAAAAATTGCGACGACGAATGGTATGGAAGCAAATCGGCTTCTACTCAATCTACCGATGGTCCCTATAATCCTCAACCAATCAACACTTCTAGGTATTCTATTTATTAATCACAAATCTATTCTGAAATCCATAATTTAATTTTATCGATTAATTTAATTATACTGAATTTGAATTTCAGTGTGGTGCTGAATAATGATTTGAATCAAATAGTTCAAAAGTTTTCCGAACACTATCATGATGCCTGGGCAAGTCGAAAATTAGAAAATGGTTGGACTTTTGGAGATTCCTGGTCAGATGCGAATAAAACACATCCGAGATTAAAGCCCTATAATACGTTGAATGATTATGAACGAGAAAGATATAAGGAACCGGTTCGAGAAAGTTTGAAAGCACTTTTAGCAATTGGTTGGAGTGTTGAACACGCGGAGGTTGATAATAAATCAACGAATCGTAATTCTTTGAGACGATCCTCCAAAAGTCAGGTGAATTGAGATTATCATTCGCTTATTAAAGAACATGAATCATGAATTTATTTTTTCAGGGTGATTCTGCAAGTCCATTCAACTATAATCCTCATCCTGTTGATATGACAAATTTGACATTAAGTAGAGAAATGCAAAATATGGCTGAAAGATTAGCGGACAATGCTCACGATATTTGGGCCAAGAAAAAGAAAGAAGAACTTCTTACTGTCGGTGGTGGAATACATCCTCAACTAGTGCCCTACGATCTTTTGACAGACAAAGAAAAACGAAAAGATCGTGAACGTTCTCAAGAATTTTTGAAATATCTCCAATATCAGGGATACAAACTTCACAAACCAAATCGTGGAGGAGAAGCGGAAGTTGGAGGAGTTGGAGCGGCAGTAGAATTAAGATTCGCCTATTCTCTGCTTGAGAAATTGATAGAATATCTTGATAAAGCAACTATTAATATGAAACTTTTAAGACCATCGGACACCTTCAGTAGAAGAACAAGTTTCAAAACTGCTACCAGGGATATTAAATTTTTCAGCAAGGTAGTTTTGCCACTTGTGGAAAAATATTTTAGCACTCATAGAAATTATTTTATAGCCGTTGCAACAGCTACCAATAATGTTGGTGCTGCATCTCTCAAAGAGAAGGAAATGGTAGCTGCCTTATTTTGCAAATTGGCAAGTTTACTCAGATCAAGAATGGCTGCCTTTGGAGCAGACGTAAGAATTACCGTCAGGTGCCTTCAAGTTTTAGTTAAGGGTATTGATGCCAAATCACTAGTGAAGAACTGTCCAGAATTTATTCGAACTTCCATGTTGACTTTCTTCAACAACACTGCTGATGATCTTGGTCATATTATTCTCAACTTACAAGAGGGCAAATTCAGTCATCTTAGAGGGACTCATTTAAAAACATCCACATCGCTCTCGTATATTAACAGTGTCATTCTTCCAGTACTCACAGCCATGTTTGATCATCTTGCAACTTGTGAATATGGCAGTGATCTTCTATGTAAGTTAATCTCTAGTTTGCTAAACTTAAAATGAATTTTTCATTATTTATTTATTTTTTTTATTTCTTTACAGTGGACGAAATTCAAGTAGCTTCCTATAAAATGTTGGCCTCACTCTACACCCTCGGTGTGGATTCCACTTTGACTCAAGATCGAAAATACCTAAAAACAGAAATCGAGAGAAGTAAACCAAATTTAGGTTCATGTTTAGGAGCCTTCTCCAGCTGTTTTCCAGTGGCTTTTCTCGAACCACATTTAAATAAACATAATCAATTCTCCCTGTTAAATCGAATAGCTGATCATTCACTAGAAGCTCAGGATGTAATGACAAGAATGGAATCAAGTATGCCAACATTGGAAACAATTTTATCAGAAGTGGATCAATTTGTTGAATCTGAAAAAACTTACACTGATGCACCGCACGTTGTTGATGTGATTCTTCCACTTCTTTGCTCGTATCTTCCATTGTGGTGGGCTCAAGGTCCGGATAATGTGAATCCAACGGAAGGCGCATACGTCAGTATGGTGACAAGTGATCACATGAATCAACTTTTGAAAAATGTTCTCAAATTGATTAAAAAGAACATTGGAAATGAGAATGCACCATGGATGACGAGAATTGCGGCTTACACACAGCAAATTATTATCAATTCTTCGGAAGAATTACTCAAGGATCCATTCCTACCTTTGGCGGAACGTGTGAGAAAACGTACTGACAATATGTTTCACAAAGAAGAATCACTTAGAGGATTTATTAAATCATCCACCGATGATACTTCACAAGTTGAGGCACAAATACAAGAAGATTGGCAATTATTGGTTCGTGATATCTATTCATTTTATCCACTTCTCATCAAATATGTCGATCTTCAACGTAATCAATGGCTGAGGAATAATATTTCGGAAGCGGAGGATCTTTATAATCACGTTGCGTCGATATTTAACATTTGGTCGAAATCGCAGTACTTTTTACGAGAGGAACAGAATTTTATATCTGCGAATGAAATTGATAATATGGTTCTTATTATGCCTACTGCGACGAGGAGACCAGCGGCTGTGAGTGAAGGAGCGACTCCCGCTGGAGGTGGAAAGGTATATTTTGGAAAAATAAAAATATTTTTAAATTATTCATATTTGTAATTTTCATTTACAGAAAAAGAAGAAACATCGGGATAAGAAACGAGACAAGGACAAGGAAGTTCAAGCATCACTGATGGTAGCATGTTTGAAGAGGCTTCTGCCAGTGGGATTGAATTTATTTGCAGGACGTGAACAAGAATTGGTTCAGCATTGCAAGGATAGATTTTTGAAAAAAATGGCCGAGCATGAAATTACGGAATTTGCAAAAACTCAATTGACCCTACCGGATAAAATTGATCCAGCTGATGAAATGTCTTGGCAGCATTATTTATATTCACAACTTGGTCAAAAAAAGGATGTTATGGAACCAGTGAAAGCTCAACAAATCGACGATGTTGTTGCTAGAATAACAGATATGGCGAAAGTTCTTTATGGCTTGCATATGGTGAGTGATTACACAGTGTTTGCATGTTTTTATAAAACATTTCTATACGCAGATATGGAAGCTGTAACATCAAGCAAAAAAATCTGATCTTTAGGGAAATAGTTTCTTTCTTTTATTAAAGTCAACTTTTATTTATAATTTCAATTATGATTTTATTTTTCTTCTTTCTTTGTTTTTCCGTTATCTTCGCGTAGATCGACCATCCGCAACAGCAAAGCAAAAGTCAATATCGATCAGTGGTTTCAATTCAGAGAAAGCGAGCCGTCATTGCTTGTTTTCGTCAGATCTCCCTTCACTCCCTGCCCAGGTATCAGATTGCTTTTGTGTGTTCGGTTTTATCATTTTTTTGGCAGTGTTTTTAGTTTTGCTATCATTGAAGTAGAAGCTTCGAAATGCTCCTTTTATATATGACTTATATGTAGAAGAAGCTTCATATGCAGTATAAAACTGATAATGTATAATTTAGAAAAGAGAATATCAGTTTTATTAAACCTTGGAAACGAATGTGAGTTAGAAATGAAAAAATGAAGATTTATTAAAAAAATTTCCAAACAAATTTTTTTTTTTCAAAAATCATTCATATTATTATAAAAATATAATTCACTGAAATTGGTATAACGAAATTTATTTAAATTTTTTTTAATATGCTTTTCGTGAACGATTCTAACGAATTTAGTCGTGTGTGCATGCTGCTAACAGGCGACAAAACCGCCACCATCCCGAGGTGGATGGAATCGTGTGCTGTGTGCAGCCAGAAAGAGAGCGGCCATTGCATGCCTACGTAGTGAACTCCTCTACAAGCTAAGAAGGTACTTCCAAAAATCCTTGCCATTAGCGTCCTCTAGTCAACCTTGAAGATTTGAAAAAAATATATTCAAAAATATTCTTGATTAGCAACAAAATCGTAATGAATTCAAATCTTCAAGAGTATAAAATAATAAAATGTAGACGCTTCAGCTTGTTAATGAGTATACTGTAAGATAGAATTTAATGTTTTATTTTGAAAAGAGAAATTAAATTTCAGGCATCGGGCTATAAATATTTTTGCCCGAACATATTATGAATTATGGCTTCAGGATGAAAATGTTGGCCAGGAAGTTATGATTGAAGATCTTACGGTAAGAATATAAAAAATTTATGTTTTAAAAGAAGAAGAATAAAAATAAAATAATAAAAAAATGTTTTAGCAATCGTTCGAAGATGCAGAATTGAACAAAACGGATGGTAAAGAAGATGAAGGTAAACCGGATCCACTGACACAATTAGTGACAACATTCTGTCGAGGAGCAATGACTGAAAGATCTGGAGCACTTCAGGAAGATCCTCTTTATATGAGTTACGCGCAAATTATATCGAAATCCTGTGGCGAAGAAGAGGAAGAAGAAGAAGGTGAAGGTGGTGGCGAAGAAGAAGGACGTGCTTCAATTCATGTAATTATCATATTTTTTTAAAATAATTCTTTACATCCAATTTTTATTACTAAAATTTAGAAATAAATCTAATTTACTAAATTATTTATTTTAAAAGATAATTTAAAATTTTTCTAACTCGCTCTTTCGAAGAAGGCACGTTTATCAAGAATGGTAAGAATAACTAACAAAAAAAAAAAATCTAGAACGTGCACACTCTGTAAGCTTCTATTTTGCTAGAATATCATCATATGAGAATTTTTCAATCAATTAGTTGTTTGAGATTCTTAGAAATTTTCGTCCATAAATTTTTTTTGCATTGGTATTATATTTAAAAATTTTTCATTGAAGATAATTTTTTTTAGAATTTCTTCTTTTCTTCTTAAAAAAGAAATATCAAACTGCCAACTCTGCTTTGTAATTTAGATTCAAAATTAAAAAAACTCTGAAAATAAGAAACTTGACAAGTTTAATGCCGCCTATTTTTTTTTTTATAAAACTAATGCTTAATTTCCTTTTTTGCGTTCTTAAAGAGGCCAATGCATAAATTAATGGTAAGATAATATTCGAATCAATTGATTTATTTTTTTTTTATTAAATTAAATTCTAGATTTGATTGTTAAATTCTGTTCTAGTTGTCAATTTTCATTAAAATCGCTCATTTTTACATTTAAATCGCTAAAATTAATTTGCACTTAAATTACTGAAAATTAATTTTAAATTTAATTCAAATTTATAAAATTGAAATATATATTCCCCACAGGAACAAGAAATGGAAAAACAAAAATTATTATTTCATCAAGCGCGACTTGCAAATCGCGGAGTTGCGGAAATGGTTCTTCTTCACATATCAGCTTGCAAAGGTGTTCCTAGTGAGATGGTGATGAAAACTCTCGAATTGGGAATCTCTATTCTTCGTGGTGGTAACATTGAAATTCAAAAAGGAATGTTGAATCATCTGAAGGAAAAAAAAGACGTTGGTTTCTTCACATCAATTGCGGGATTAATGAATTCGTGCAGTGTTTTGGATTTAGATGCTTTTGAGAGAAATACCAAGGCAGAAGGTCTTGGTGTTGGATCAGATGGAGCTGCTGGTGAAAAAAATATGCACGATGCTGAATTTACTTGTGCATTATTCAGATTTATTCAATTGACCTGTGAGGGTCACAATCTTGGTGAGTTATTGCTGTGATGATAATTTTATCGATGATTTTTGCCTCCAATGGGAATAAATTTTTTTTCTCTTTTAGACTGGCAGAATTATTTAAGAACTCAAGCGGGTAATACGACAACGGTAAATGTTGTAATTTGTACCGTCGATTATTTATTACGATTACAAGAATCAATTATGGACTTTTATTGGCATTATTCGAGTAGAGAATTGATTGATCCTGCGGGTAAAGCAAATTTTTTCAAAGCTATTGGAGTTGCGAGTCAAGTTTTTAATACACTTACGGAAGTAATTCAGGGACCTTGTGCACAAAATCAACAAGCACTTGCTCATTCGAGATTGTGGGATGCTGTGGGTGGATTTTTATTTTTATTCTCACATATGCAGGATAAATTATCGAAACACTCGAGCCAAGTGGATTTATTGAAGGAGTTGCTTAATCTTCAGAAAGATATGATCACAATGATGCTGTCCATGTTGGAAGGTAGAAAATTTTTTCTTTATTATTTCTATTTTGTATTGTTTTTATTTTTACACGTAAACATTTTTTTAGGTAATGTTGTAAACGGAACGATTGGAAAGCAGATGGTCGATACTTTAGTGGAATCTGCCAGCAATGTTGAACTTATTCTCAAATATTTTGATATGTTCCTGAAACTGAAAGATCTTGTTTCTTCACCCAGTTTCTTAGAAGTGGATTTAAACAGTGATGGATGGGTTTATCCTAAAGATTTCAAAGAAAAAATGGAGCAGCAAAAGAGTTACACTGAGTAAGATTATTTTTTTATTCAGCATTTTTGTTTTTGAATAATTTAATTTTGGAATTTAATTTTTCAGCGAGGAAATTGAATTTCTTCTCGCCTGCTGTGAAACGAATCACGATGGAAAAATCGACTATGTCGCATTCATGGATCGTTTTCACGAGCCAGCTAAGGAGATTGGTTTTAATCTGGCAGTACTTTTAACAAATCTTTCGGAGCATATGCCAAATGAACCCAGGTTAGCGAGATTCCTCGAAACAGCCGGTTCTGTTCTTAATTATTTCGAGCCATTCCTTGGCCGTATAGAAATTCTTGGAAGTAATAAAAAGATCGAGAGGGTCTATTTTGAGATTAAGGAATCAAATATTGAGCAGTGGGAGAAGCCACAGATTAAGGAATCAAAACGTAGTTACTTTTACAATACTGTCGTTGAGGCTGGCGATAAAGAGAAATTGGAGACGTTCATTGATTTCTGTGAGGATGCTATATTTGAAATGCAACATGCAAGCGCTTTAATGGCAGTCGAAGAAAGTGGTGGAATTGGAAAGGCTAGAGAATCATCATATACCTATATGACCGATGATGATGACGAGAGAAATAAAGATCCAATTAGACGTGGTATACAAGCGTTTAAAGATGGAATATATTTTTTCTTCTCTATGTTCTCGCCAACTAATATCAAGAATAAAATTTCTGAAATGCAACAGATGACCATTCCTGAATTATTCATAGGCTTCTTCAAAATGATCTTTTACGCTTTTTATTATTCCGGTTTTGGTGTTGGTGTAGTTATTCAGTACTTTATGAAACTTTTATTGACTTTAATGAGAGGTCCTCATGTGGAGCCTGTTGTTGAAGTCAAGGAGGAGGAGGAAAAACCATTGAGGCATTTGCCAGCATTGCCTCCAACGCCTGATGAATCCAACATGCAGGTTAATTTCTCTTACCAAAATAAAAATATTTGTTAATTGAATTAAACTTTTGGAAAAAAAAATTTAGAGACATTCCAAATGAATTGTTTGGAAAGTAAATTTTAATGTTTGATTGTCACCAGGTACAAGCATTTGGAATGGACATAACGAAGGAAGAAGGTGGTCAATTGAAAATAGCTCCTCATGAATCGAATGTTTCGACGCCACATTCGAGTATGGAGGAGACTGGAGAGAGTACAGCTGATGAAGGTGCAGGTGGAGAAGAAGGTCAAAGGGCCCTGGGTGATGGGGTAGAAACAGAATCGCCTGTCACTTTAGCTGATTTGCTAGGGTTCGTATAATCGACTAATTTTTAGTGGAAAATTAATTTTATAATAATTTATTTCAAAATAAATAAATATAATTATTCTAGAACTAATTTATTTTATTTTGCAGTGGAGAACAAGCAAGAGCTCAAGCAGCCGCAGCAGCTGAAGCAGCGGCAGCACAACAGGCAGCTATGGCTGCAGTTGAAGCTGAAACAAAACAGGAAACAACTTCCGAACGTGTATCTGCTTCCAGTTTCGATATTTCCCAATACACTCATCGAATTGTTTCTTTTCTTGCGAGGAATTTCTATAATCTTAAATATGTTGCTTTAGTTCTTGCATTTTGTATAAATTTCATGCTCCTATTTTACAAAGTAAGTATTTAAAGGAACTTTTATCCTATGATTATTTTTCAATTTGATGATAATTTTTGGAATTTTTTAAAAGGTTACTTCACTGGTTTCCGATGAGGAAGAAACAAACGATACGATGGCTGATTTATTGAGTGAAATCTCAGGTTCTGGATCGGGTGTAGGTGAGGGAAGTGGCGTTGATTCAGGTAGCGGTGGAGAAGATGGTTCATCAGAAGAGGCAGATGTTATAGAATATGTTGAAGTATCCGAAGATGTTTATTATATGGCACACGTTATGAGATTAATGGCTGCTCTTCATTCTATCGTTTCATTGGCAATGTTGGTTGCCTACTATCATCTTAAGGTGATAATTACACATTTTTAAAATAATATTTTTGAATTTCAAAGAATTGAAATATTTTTAAAAATATAAATTGCAAAATCGAATAAAAATTGAAAATTTTCAGGTACCATTGGCAATTTTCAAAAGGGAAAAAGAAATAGCAAGAAGAGTTGAATTTGATGGTCTTTACATTGCCGAAACACCAGAAGATGATGATATTAAAGCTCATTGGGATAAAATGGTCATATCAGCGAAAACTTTCCCTGTCAATTATTGGGACAAATTTGTCAAAAAGAAAGTTAGACAAAAATACAGTGAAGCCTATGATTTTGATCACATTAGCAATTTATTGGGGATGGAGAAAACTTCCTTTAGTCAACAAGAGGAAGATGGATCCGGATTAATACACTTGTAAAAAGATAAAAAATAATAATATTAATAATAATAAATGATAGAAAATATGTAACAAAAAATTTTTTTTTTTCAGTATTGTCACTATTGACTGGAGGTATCAAATCTGGAAAGCTGGAGTAACAATAACAGACAATGCCTTCTTGTACAGTTTATGGTACTTTACTTTCTCGATATTGGGAAATTACAATAATTTCTTCTTTGCTGCTCATCTCTTAGATGTTGCAGTTGGATTTAAGACACTAAGAACTATTTTACAATCTGTAACACATAATGGCAAGCAATTAGTATTGACAGTATTGTTATTAACAATTATCGTGTACATTTATACAGTAATAGCATTCAATTTCTTCCGGAAGTTTTATATTCAAGAGGAGGATGACGAGGTGGACAAAAAGTGTCATGACATGTTGACTGTGAGTTTCATGTTACCCAATATAAAGTGATTTAAAATTAAATATTTAATTTAAATAAAAAATTTTCAGTGCTTCGTCTTCCATCTCTATAAAGGAGTAAGAGCAGGAGGTGGTATCGGTGATGAAATTGGAGAACCTGATGGCGATGATTACGAAGTTTATCGAATCATGTTCGACATTACTTTCTTCTTCTTTGTCATTATTATTTTACTCGCTATTATCCAAGGTGAAAAATCTGAACATTTTTTTTGCTTTTCATAATTTAGAGAATTTTTTATTAAATTCTTTCATTTTTTAGGTTTGATCATCGATGCCTTTGGAGAACTTCGAGACCAACTCGAAAGTGTGAAAGCCAACATGGAAAGTAATTGTTTCATTTGTGGCTTAGGAAAAGAATATTTTGATACCGTTCCTCATGGATTTGATACACACGTTCAACAGGAACATAATCTTGCCAATTACATGTAAATACAACTGTGGTATTAATAAGTTTTTTCTGCAAAATAGTTTTTTAAAATTGAAATAATTTTTTAGGTTCTTTTTGATGCACTTAATCAACAAACCTGATACCGAATACACTGGTCAGGAAACTTATGTATGGAATTTGTACCAACAAAGAAGTTGGGACTTCTTCCCAGTTGGAGACTGTTTCAGAAAACAGAATGACGCCGTCGAAGAAGAAGCGAAGAAGAAATAATCAAATTTTTTATTACATTTTATAACACGTTTGCACGTATGCGAAACTTAATCCTTCGAATCGCTCAGAATTTCGTCCTTTTTCTTCTCATCATTAAAAAAAAAACTAATTATAAGTGAAAGAAAAATGAATTTTGGAGAAACCAGTCACAAAATTCTTTCTTTTTACTATGGAGGAGAAAAAACGATTTAAATATTATAGAAAATTCAAAAGAATAGTGAAAAACTTCTCTAAGAAAATTCATCATTAATATTTTTCATGACAAAAAGCTCCATAAATCGCGAAATGTGGCACTAATATCGAAAACATCAAAAAGTATTTTAAAGAAGCAATCTTATCAAAACAAATACTTCGATTTTAAAAGAAATCATCTTGACGAGAAAAACAAATTTGCATCTAATTTTTCTTAATACTCGCATATTTTTCCACCTTTTTATGGAAGCTTCCTTAATAGAATTTTACATAAAAAAAATTAATAAATAATTAGTTTAGAAAGTTATAGATTTTATCCGGAAAATTAGAATACAGGAAGCCAGTGGAAGGGGAGATATAAGAAATAAATCGCACAAATTTTTCTGAACTGCTTTTCATCTATTAGGGAATTATTAGAAAATTAATATAATATATATATATATAATTTTTAACAATTAGGATGATTGAAGTATGTTTGTATACAGGGCTAATCGGCGAAAAGCTTTTTAAGTGTTTTTATAAATTCTTATTTATTTTCACACACACATTTTTCTGTTTGTCAGATTTACACATTTTTCATTCAAAAAAAAAATATATGTATAATAATAATAGTAACTAAAAAACAATTTTATTTTTAAATTCGATTTTATGATGGAAGAAATTTTTTTTTACTTTGTACTCTTCAATAATAATGCATTTTTCATTTAAAAATTAACTCGCTTTTTTGCTGGTACATCCTGTATTGTATATATGTACACATATACATATGTATATTACTCGAAAAAAAATCTGTCAACATTGCATTACGTGTGATTTTACAGCCCTATCGGTGAACGAAATTACTGTGAATGTATTGTAAATAAAATCGCAGGTCAAGACAACCTGAAATGGGTACCAAAAAATTGTCTTTTTCTTCTTTCCTATAATTTTTTTATTTATAAAAAATTTTTTAAAAATTTTGTTTAAGAAAATTTCATGAAAATTATTAAATTTTCTTTGCTGTATTTTTATTGTATTATATTAATTTTTATTGCAGTAAAAGTTTTAATGCGTCATATTTAAAATAAATTAAAATCAAATTGCGCCAAATTAATCACGTGGTCGCGCGAAATTTAGGTGTGCGTCTCTCCTATCTTTGTCACTCTTATTTAATTCAAAATGGTGGGGATAAATTTTGTTTTTTTGAAAATGTTTATTTTCGATTATTATATTGTAATATTATGTTTATATAAATAGTAATTAAAAAAATTAATATTTTTTGTTTCATAATTTGTATATTAAAAAACAAATATTATATTTTTTTTATATAAAATTACATATAAGATACATACGAGGGAGAGAGAAAACAAAAGCCTCGTTTCTACCTCCTATCAGTCTCGTATTATTTTAAAAATGAATAAAATAAATTGAAAAAAAATTTAATAAAATGTTTTTATAAAAATTATAAAATTTTATTTACAGTATTTTTTATTATATTAAATTAATTTTTATTACAGTAAAAAAAGTTTAAATGTGTTAAATTTAATGTTCATTAAAATCAAATTGCGCCAAATTAGTCACGTGGTCGCGTTTAATTGGGGATGATTTTTTCTTAAAAAATTATATTTTTGATTATTATATTTTGATATTATGTTTATATACATTGTAATTAAAAAAATTAATATTTTTTTGTTGCATACTTTGTATATTTAGAGATAAATATTATAATATTTAATATAAAATAAATAAAAGTGAGAGAGAAAACAAGTGACGCGTTTCTACCCTCTCAGTTTTGCATTTTCACATCCCCGCTATTCCTTAAACGTGATTGGTGCAAAATTCAAAATTATCCTCGCGCGTCTAAATTTTGTACTATCACGTGGTTTGAAATTCACTTTGTGCTTCATCAATTTCATGGGGTGGGATCATTTCTTTAGCGTCGGTCACACAGAACAGTTCAAATTCGCAAGTTATCATCGGGCATTTTGATTTTTTGATGACCACGTGTTTGTAAAAATTATTAAATTAACTTTTTTAATTCTTTAAAATCAGTGTTTTAGCTTTCGGGAGTGTTTCGTATTTTTTTTAAACCCGCGATCGAGTAATATTTTTAGGGATTTTGAATTTTTTTGTCGTACTCCTCGTTGGGTTTGTGGAGTTCGTACTTCAATGATAAGGGCGAAAGTAAAAAAGGGTATCTTATTTTTGAAGTGCACAAAATTCTTTCAAATTTTTTAGAACTCGGTCTATTTTTACAGTTACTTTTCTCATTTTTTGAATGGAAATTTAACTTGAAAATAGGGATCTCCGAGGGTTATTTAGTTTGAAAGAATCTCCATGAAGCTGAAAATTCGGTATTATTACTAATAATATATATTTTTTCTGTTTCAGGTTTTAATAATATATGTTTTTTTGTTTCAGGTTTACTAATAATATATGTTTTTTCTATGTTTTTTCTGTTTCAGGTTTACTAATAATATATGTTTTTACTATGTTTTTTCTGTTTCAGGTTTACTAATAATATATGTTTTTTTGTTTCAGGTTTTACTAATAATGAATTTTTTTCTTTTCAGGTTTTACTAATGAATGTTTTTTCTCTTTCAGGTTTTACTAATGAATGTTTTTTCTCTTTCAGGTTTTAATAATAAATGTTTTTTTCTGTTTCAGGTTTTAATAATAAATGTTTTTTCTGTTTCAGGTTTTAATAATAAATGTTTTTTCTGTTTCAGGTTTTACTAATAATGAATGTTTTTTCTGTTTCAGGTTTTAATAATAATGAATGTTTTTTCTGTTTCAGGTTTTAATAATATATGTTTTTTCTGTTTCAGGTTTTACTAATAATGGATTTTTTTCTTTTCAGGTTTTACTAATAAATTTGTTTTTCTTTCAGGTCTCCCACAGTACAAAAATATTTCGGCAATATTGAAAATATTTCAACTATTGCGGTAATATATTTTGTTCTGTGGCGTGGTTAGGCCTAATGCACATTTTGACCTCAATTACAGATTGAAAAAAATTTATTTGAATTTTTAATTGAACAAACTGTGCAATGGGGAAGCACGTTAAAGAACGCGTCTAATGTTCCACCTCTTGGGTGATGCGGAAGAGAACATAATTTTTTTTTTCAAAATGAGCTATAGAATCTTGGGTATCAAGGAAATTATATTTTTAAAAATTTAGTAATTAATAAGAAAAATTGAATTTTATTATTAATTTCAATTTTTTTAAATTAATAACTTTTCTAATTTCATTTAAAATTTTAATCAATAAAAAATTAAAAGAAAATTAACATTTCAAACCAAAATGTAGGTTTTCAATTTTTTGGAAAAAAATTTAAAATTTTTGTTAAAATTTTGAAAATACGCGGAAATAAAGGTAAAATTGAATCTTCCCTTGTTGGGGTTGAATCCGGAAAAAACGAGAGGGTTTTTGGGGCGAGTAAGTGAAGTGAATTTGCAGGAGGTCGCGCAAGCGCTATTCAGGATCTTTCTACGTTCTTGTTGTGCCAGGGTGAAAATGCACGATGGCAGTGGAATGTTATCGGGAGTTCGCTTTGGCTATGAAAATCGCACAATGCAACCCAGAAATGGGATTTGCGACAAAATTGAAAATTACATATCCGAGCTGAGACAGTGGTATGTAAAAAAAATTATTTTTTTTTACAACTAACGATTTTATTTTCTCATTATATAAAATTAGAAATCCTCTCAAGGTCGATGCTCTTCCGTGTTTTAAGGGCAGTGACGGTGAATGATATTTGATGTGTGGTAGTGGTTGTTAAAGTTGTCTGTGATCAGGGGTTGGGAAAAAACAATGGCGTGTTTATAATTTAGTGTAAATCACATCCTAAAAAATACAGAAAATTAATTTAATTTTTTTTTTCATTACGTTTTTTGTGATAATTTATTTAAATTCATTACATCACTCAAAAAATTTAATAAAAAATACAAATATTTTTATATATTTTGCCTAATTAAAATAGACGCATGGTTGTATGTATTTTTTAAATTTGACTATTGTAAACTTTTTTGGAAATAATTTATTTTACAAAATTTAATTTTCCAAGTACTATATTCTCTTAGAGTGTTGAAAATTTGGATTTTTTTGAAATCAATATTAAATTACGTAAAAGTTTTTGAAATTTACAACAGATTTATGCTTGAATGAATAATTTATGCAACCGTGCTTGGAATTCTTAAAGTGTTTATTTATTCAATAGGTGTCTACCATACCCATGGATATCACAAATTGCTTTTGCAAATTCAATGATGCATTTTTAATAAATTTTTCTGATTGCTTTTTTTATAATTTTGCAGAAATATTGAATTTTTCATTACTTATTTTATAAATTTTACATATAATAAAGAAAAACAATTGGAATTGTGATGTAATTTTTTTATTTTCAAAATTCAGTTAGTGAATTCAGTAGTAGAGTCCAGATATGGTCAGACACGTCTTGAAGATTTATTATAGAAAATGTCTGAAAGAAAAAGATAAACAAAATTTTGTAATTGATAAAAGTAAATAATTTTGTAAAAATAGACGAAAAAGTTTGTGAAGTATAATGAATTTTCAGAAGTATACTCAATTTTTGGATTAGACAAAAAAAAATTTTTTTCTGTAAAAAATTTTTGTTTCAAAAAAAGAAAATATATATTAATTTTACGAATTTTGAATTTCAGGGCAGTATGGAAGGCGATAATAATGGGCCAATTTCTATCGGTGGTGCTCTGTTTTATGACGCTTTTCAATCATCAAATGAACACATCTGAGCACGTGTCCCTTCCCACAGGTAAATTGAGAAACCATATAAATATAGGTAGAAAAATGCACTATTTTTATGCAAAGGTGTAAAATACATTTTTTTTTACTCTAGGTAGAAAAATACACATTTTTAACCCTTGAAAGAAAAATATATTCTATTTTTTAGAAAAAAAAAACCAAATTTGATAATTATCAATTTTGCTTTCAGCACAAAATGTCCCGCATTATGTAATGATGTGTCTCGTCTACACAACATGGTTATCCTGTAGGGGTGCAGGACACGGCCTAATTTCCGTATTAAGGGCAAGGGGTTGGCGATACTTGCTTTTGGCTCTAATAGATGTTGAAGCTAATACTCTAATTACGTCCTCACATCGTTTCACTAGTTTAGCCAGTATACAGGTAAATCAAAAATTAAAAAAAAATTAAATACTCATAAACAAGATTTTAAAACTATTTTAAATATT